>NC_079155.1:95536286-96738995 GCF_947563725.1 Argiope bruennichi
TTTAAAAGGTTACATAGCGCCTTAAAGGATTTAATTGGACTCAGAAAGTTCTTCAACATGTAAATTGAACGAAATATCTAATTCTAGATTTTTTTCTTCGTTACTGTACATTTACCATCGATACTTCATGAACGAAAAGAGAAAATCCTTGTAGGATTCTTCTGCAAAGGACAATTAATACAGATTGATTAAAGTTTTGACAAACTTTGGTTTTTTTGTGTGAAAAAACCGCTTCTACATAGCAAAAACTAATTCTGTATGCATAAAGTTATGCACTTTGTCTGCAGTTTGAAGAATTCAGCTTTAGACTTAAACATTTATGGTTTCCTATTTTACGAAACCAAAGATGATAAATTATTTCTAACAGCTTAGAGCTTTATTATGAAAAGAAAATCTCTCATCTATGGATTCAAAGCTTCTATCTAATAGAAAATTTCTTTAAGAAAAATAGGTTAAAGATTTTGAAAAATAAGGAGAAAAACTCAATTTCTTTTAAAAAGTGTTCCGGAAAAAAAGAAGAAGAAAGAAAATAACGAACAAGTCTCTCTTACTACTTCTTAACCTTGGCGAATCGCGACCAATCTACAACACTTTTCTTTTTCTCCCAGCGGCACAGGGCATGGTTAACACCTGCATTGTAAAGTACGGAGCGGAAACTCAAAAGAATCTCTTTTTTGCCAATCTCTTTTACTAGTGGAACAAGAAGCAGTAAAAAAATGAGGAAAGTTCACAAAAGAGGCGCACAAATTCTTAGGGAATAAAGTTTTCAAACGGATTTCAGTTTATACTTTCTAATTCTTTTTTTGGCTATCTTTTGTTTTTTACTCGTTATTGTTTTTAAATTCCGAGAGGGGAAAATAATATCAGTTTAAGAAAGATTAAATATGAGCAGTGAAATATTGGATAAAAAAAGAGTAACAAAGTAACTATTTTTTATGCCGTTTGAACAACTGGATCTGTGGTAAAAATAATGAAAAATGTCCGATTGGAGATAAAACAGAAATATATGAACCAAAATATATGGAATAACATTTTCCTATTTCAGTACAGACAAAATAATTTTAGATACTAACGAGTTTAATCACATTAAGAGATATTAAATGCCATTTTTGTAATGAAATTTAAAGAGTAATAAAGTCATAGATTTTCATTAATCCTTAAGCATACAAATGCAAATAATTAATATTTCATAATATAATGACACTTTTAAATTCTGCAGATTTAAAAATACTTTTCATATAATTTAAATACTTTTAAATGCTATTTCATAAAAATATTCAGATTTAAAAGACACAAAAAGGATGAGCAAATATAGTTTTTAATTAAATAAAATGTAATTTTCACTGTTAAAATTGTTTGAATATGTCTATATATTTAAACAATTTTAAACATGAAGAAATGTTATTTTTAAATGAAATTAAAATCATTATAATATATGTACTGAATTTGCAGGAAAAGAAAGATTACAGTTTACAGTTACAACTAGAATGATATGATTAGTATTGACATCTGTTTTATTTTTATTCTTTTTACTAACTGCACGATCTTCATTCTCGATAACAAGATTCCAGTTTTCAGATATATCATTGAGTCTCTTTTCAAATCTTTATTCCCCACAGAGATGTATTTGTCATTTGAACCGTTTTGCTCTTTTGAAGGTGAGAAAAATTTGTCTTAGAGTTGTGTCATGGTATCATTCTGTTTCCACAAAAACTTCGAGAAATCAAATAAAAGAACTAGTATAACATCAATATTCTAATATAACATCAGGAATTCGGTTAGCCATCATAAAAGCTCAACGCAGATGGTACCGATATGAAGACGTGCGAGAAACATTTTCCTTCCAAGGACGAACTGAAAAAAATTGTGCTAATTTAATAATATCAAGAAGTCAATTGGAGGTCAATTATCAATGATAATGATTTCATAATGAAACTATAAATTTGTTATGTTTTATACATTTTTTCTTTCTCATTTATTTACAATTTTCATCTTTATTTTTCAAATGCGATTTAGGTTTATAAGCTTTCCCAGTTCAACTAAAAATGGGTTTGTGAAAGCCATGCAGATTCCGATAAAAATAATTCTTTTTAGTAACTATATTTACATATTGCTACCTGGAACATTCTTCCCGATTTTGGAATATTAACAACCACATGGTCCTTTTTTTTTACTTAAATTGTTAGACACTTATTCCTTATCATATGAATTCTCGTTACGGAAAAGAAAAGCTGCATTTAATATGAGAATTTTACGTTATATTAATTTTTGAGTATAATTTTTATATGTAACAACATTCGCAAGATCTCCCAACATCTGTTTCTCTGATTCATATTCTTTCTCGACCATTAAGATAAAATAAATCTGAAATGTCAGCAATCTTTTGAAGTAAATATGATCTAAACTCCTTAAAAAAAGACAAGCTTTTCTTTTCTTTTATCTAATTGACTCTCTGATACACCATATTCAAGATTAATTATGAAGGTCCATTAGTCTTAAGTGCATTTTAATAGAAATTTCTAATAATTTTTAACAAAATGAAATTTATGTGGAATTATCCCCTATGTGTGCTTGAGATTTGAATGTACATTGCATGTGTAGTGAAACATTAAATCGAATGTTACTGAGTGTAACTGTGTTGTTCGCTTTTAAAAGGAATAAATAATAATAAAATGAATTATTACATAAAAATTATTATTACGAAAAAAAAATACATTGAAATGGTTATTTATTGAAAACATTCCACATATTCGTGGAAATAATTTGATCTATGACATTTCTTCTAGTTATGAATATTATCAACTTATATATTTTAAGTCAAAACTGCCATGCAAATCCAGTTATACATTAATACATGTTATAATAGCCCTCAAAATAGAATTGATTGTCTCCGAAATAAGAAGAATCGAAAATTCAAGAAGACACTAAGAATCCGCATAGAAATAAAGTGATGTTGAGCACAGTAGAAATCAAATTGGAAGAAATGTAATTTGTCCATTAAAGATAAAAAAAAACCCTTCATATTTATGCATTTCTAGTAAAAAATGCTTTTTATAGATCCTAAACAAAATGTTTTACTCGAAAAAATGTATATGAATTTTTTTTAAGTGTGGTTTCTTAGCCCTCAATACCAATAAGACTAAAATTTTCATTTCAATTAATAAGACAAACCTTTTAGTCTAATATTTTCATTAATTCGCAATGAATCACTAATCATTCAGATTTCAAATTTTCTCTTAACGACTTATTACCTCCTACTACTCAAACATTTTTATTAAAACTGCTATTAAAATTCATCCATAACAATCCCGTAAAAGTATATGAACCTTAAGATACGTGGGCCATAGTCATTGAATAGAACGATAATGAGAAAACATTCTTTTTCTGGTATTTAGATGAAAAAAATAGAAAACCAAGTCAAACACGTATTCCATCAATAAAGAAATTGTTTTGGAAGGAGCTACTTGTATTAAGATAATAGCGTCTACAAAATAGCATTATTAACTTAGCGGATTTTCTCAAACATTCAGAAAGATTTTATGGCTAGGAAATTTTTCAAAAAATGTGGATTTCGTAATCAATTAAAAAAAAATTTTCAGTCTGGCTCTTACACCAAATTGATAGAAAAGATACTTGAATTGTGTTGAAATTAATTGTTTTCATCATTCGCTTTTTCTCAACATGTTGAACGCAATATAATTAGTTATGAAAGAAACATTTGTATTTTATATCTCTCATTCTTCATAGAATGGTGTTTTAAGCAGTTTGCCCTTTTACTTAAATGATAGAATCAGTAGATTTGTAAATAATTTAAGATCCCTTATAGCACTCATTGGAATTTTTCTCAAATAACTAATAAACAATGACTCCATTTTAATGTTACTTTCTACGAATTTTCTAAATGTTTAATAATTGACTTTGCTGTATCATAGAAATTATATGTTTATTTTAAAATAAGGCATTAAATTGCTTCAATTTGTTTATGTGTATTTTATTAAATTTTTCACTAAGTTCAATTTTCTGCTCCGTAATTCCAACTTCAGATATCCATTTAACGTTTCTGTTCATTTATGAATAGGGAAAAGTCAAATATGGAGAATTAGCATTTCAGATTTTAACACGTTGACTGCTGGGTCATATTCGCGTGACAGCTAAAGGTCAAGTCAATGTAGAATTTGATGCGAGTAGAACAAGCTTAGTTTATATCAAGTTTAGTTTATATCTCCTTGTTTCAACACGTTGCTCACACGTAAATCGCCTGCGATTCCACATATTATGTAATTAGATATTTTCTTTTCTACTACAATTAAGTGAGAGTAAATTAGTGAGAATCTTATTAAATAGTGGCCCGAACAACAGGAATCACGCGGGAGCCCTGGCATAAGGGTAGCGCGTCCTCCCCGTGATCTGGGCGTCCTGGGTTCTAGTCCCGGTTTGGACATGGTTGTTCTTCCGTTGTTCTATCTGTGAGATGTGTGAATGTGCCCTCCTGTAAAAAGGGGTTGTGCAAACGAATGAGTAGCAAATTCGTACTCTTGGCCCTAGTTGGCTCTACTATAAAAACAAGAGACGTTCCCCCACCGGCTTAAATCGCCGTCTTCGTAACAGCGGGCTTGTCCATGACAAGTGCCATAAGAAAGAACAACAATACAGGAATCACTCAAGGCAAAGAACGTGTTAATGTATTTACATATAATAACGTAGTTTGCTGTTTCAAAAAAGCAAATTGGATAACACTATTCCCTTTTGTTTTCGTTTCTCAAAAAAAAAGTATGTGTGTAAATGTTGAATTTATAATTTTGCATGAGGATGAAAAATTTTGGAAATAGCTTATTCAATGGAAACTGATGGAATGCATCATCACTATTTACCACATAGGGTCTAAGTCGAGGTAATTTATCCCATTGTTGCCCTTTATTTGAGCTACAGTAATTCAATAAATATTCGATTTCTAATATGAATGTCTAAGGCACAATGTTGTTGGCACTCTCCAGGCCAAATCGTTTGACTTAGAGCTTTGAAACCTGACCTCTGAAATGGGGGGGGGTTACTTTGTTTCAAATTTTAATTATAATTTTATTTAAGTAAAAAATAAGCTAGATTTTCATATTTTTTCGCCATAACGTCTGAAAATATTGCTGCATAAAAATAATTTTTACATCGTTTTAATATCCCAAAAATTATAGTCGCGATAAATGTCAAATTAGTTATTATAAAATCTTTTAGGCTAGATTTAATAAACTTTTAAACATATTTTATGTAAATTTCACATTTTCAGTGGTAGTGTTTGAAACTTGAATCGTTTTATGCTATTTCATTAAATATTTGATTCCGTCATTTTTCTTTCATGTATGAAAGCTAAAGATGGATCCTGTTTTATATCCATGTAGTAAACAGGAAGCATTAAAAAGTGAAGTTACATTACTAGCAAATAATTAGTAATAAATTTAGAGATGAACCAAATATAACACGTTATGGTACTATGGAAGGGACTTTATTTGTAAAGTTCATATGTATAATGACTACAATATTTGCAACACTATTAAATACCACTAATTTAATGTCTGACAGTTTGGTGAGAAATTAAGTGGTTTAGCTGAAATTAAATATAACCAATATATCCAGCTTAAAAATATAAACATTTTGTTTTTTAAAATTTATTTACTTTAATTATTATAAATAATTATTCAATAATAATAATAAAGAAAATAATAATAAATTTCATTTTACTTTTATTTTACTTATTAATATTATTAATTATATTTAAGTTTTAAATTTTGATGTAGATTTATATTTGATATTATTTACTAGGAAGTAACATTTGAAAATTATAAAAATATATCGTCTTTCATAAGAATTAAAAATTCTAACTCATCTATCTGCTTTATTACTGTTATTCAACTTTCTATTGCTACATTCAGCTGTTTTAGATATATCTAAAAATAGCTTTGCTTGATATTTCTTTGCTCTTGCTTTGTGTTTTTTTATGTTTGCTTTCATATTTTTTTATTTCTCAAAAATTCAGAAAACGGCGGAAAAAATATTATGTTAAAAATAATTAAAAGGAATTAACTCAAAGTTATCTTCCAAAACTTTATTCTTCTAGAATATGTGTACTTCCTTTGTAAACTTTTCCTTTTTCGTTATTTTCTATTACTTCTTGTTCCACTAGTAAAGAAACTTTTCGAAAAAGAAGATCCTTTTGCGTTTCCGCCCTGTGCTTTACAATACAGGTGTTAACCATGCCCTATCTCTCTCGAAAAGTAAATAAAAATGAATGGAGAGGGTGATGCATTAAGTTGAAGAAAGAGTAAAGGATTTTTGTTCATTTCTGTATGTTTTTTTTTTTTTTTAAAGAACTTCATATCTTTTCATACCTTCATATATTTTTTACCGGTTGAAATAGATACCTTGCGTTTTTAAAAAAAGTATTTTTAGGGTATTGCTATTTTTATATTTCATAAATGGGGATTATTTTTCATTAATAAAGTCTATCCTAGTAATTTATTATGAATTTTATTTTTGGACAGATAATACAAGTATGTTATTAATCCATTTAATTCTTCAATATTATAAACATGACTAAATACTGCTATTATATATAAAATTTAATATCAATTTATAAGTTGTATATAAAAGTTTCAAGTTATATACATAATTTAATTATCAAGTGAACGAATGCAATAAAATGTGTTAGATATTACTTTGCTGTGCAATTCTATTTTAATTTGTTTGAAAACAATGCAAACAATGATTGCTGTGTTTTATCCATACATTTTTTGTTATTTAAAAAGGACAAATTGAATATTTCTAATTGTAGCTTTATTACATTATGCAAAAAAAATTAAGATAAATCTTGAAATTTCATTGTAATTTTTTGCACTTGGAAGGGTAATAAATTAACAATTATTTACTGAAAATAAGGGATTTTTTTAAAAAATAAAATATGATTAGATTAGTATATTTCTTCCCCCTCCACACACAACCCAAAAAGAGCTTTGCTATTTCTTGAAATTTTGTGGATGCTTTCTCAAACATCGACACTCAAAAGCGTTGAAATGCCTCACTGTCCTTAATAGTGTTTGAGTTTATTTAGCTTCAGCTATATTAATATTCTACTTTATCATTAATTACTATATAGTTATTACTTACTAAAACTTAGTTTATATAACTATGTTAACATGACATTTTAAAGCAATATCAGGATTATTTTTGGGAATGACCTCATAACTTTGAGTCGTGGTCAGAGTCATGATGAGAGCGACATGACTCTGAGTCATGATGAGAGCGACACTCGAGTGATTGATTTGGCTTCTTCCTCCCTAAACTTGTGATCACGTCAGTGGTGTAGCATTGGTGTCCGTTAGGAAGCTCTCGGAAGAAAAATCAAGACGAATAAATGGAATCAACTTCCACAGTCGTAGGAAAGGAAACTTTTAAAAAGTTGTATAAAGCTTTTAATTCTGGACGTAAAATTAGAATGGAATGGATTACGTAATTAAAAAAAAATCAATGCAAATTATGAATTCTGAAAATAGAATTGAATGTTATTAAGCAAAAATAAAAACGTTAAAAAAATTGAAAGTAAAAGAAGTAGAAAAGAGTAAATAAGTGTAAAATATCTTATGTAATTGTTATGTGAATTGGAACGAATGTTTATCAAAGTTTCTTAGTTATACCCATTTTTTTTAAATTTTCAAATAAGCCATCTAAAACGGTGTTTCTCTTTGTCCAATTTATTAGTGACGTAATTTTTCAATTTGATTCTTTTAGAAATTTTAAAATTCAGAAAATTTATTCCAATCATTTTCCTAAATATTTTGTTTGATTGTTTGAAATTTGAAACCTTCCTAGTTTGTGAGATAATTAAATGTCAGTACTTCTATAATTCATAACTATTGATAAAACAGCCAAATATAAAATCTTGAGAGTTCACGAATACCAAGGCGCAATCTTGGATACCAAGTGCTGATGGCACATATTCTCTGTTATGAATATGAAAAATCAAAGTATCTTCTTGGATCTTATCTTGATATGAAGTATCTTGTAGGACGAGGATTTCACAACGCTGCTCTAAATAATGAACGATTAAAATTTCGATTACTCATCTCTTGTTACAGGAGAAAAAAAAATAAGCTTGACATGTTAATTTGTTAACATAAACCTCAATTAAACAGCCAATGAATTATTCTACAAAAAATTTATTGATAGATTTTATGCAATAGGCGAACAAAAATTTAAGGTCATCTCAATGAATGGATTGCTAAGATTTTCTCTGTGAATAGGAGTTCTAGCTGAAATTTATAGAAATAGAATATAGATGTTTTGTACTTTTACTTCAGCATAAGCCGGCGTCCTGGCATAGGGGTAGCGCGTCTTCCTCGTGACCTGGGCGTCCTGGGTTCGAGTCCCGGTTCGGGCATGGTTGTTCTTCCTGTTCTATCTGTGAGAGGTGTGAATGTGCCCCCCTGTAAAAAGGGGTTGTGCAAGCGAATGTGATGCGTGAGTAGCTAAGACGTACTATTGGCCCTAGTTGGCGCCACTAAAAACAAGAGACGCTCCCTTGGCTTAAAATCACTGACTTCGTCAGCGAGCTTGCCCATGGCAAGTACCATTATCAACAACAACATTTTCAGCATAAGAGATTTTCATTTGATCAAAAAAAATGACAAATGTAGAAGCACAGAACTTATCTAAAGGAAGATGAGATATTTTAACAAATAGCTGATTTTACGAGATGAATCGTATTGAACAATTTTAAAATGATTTATGTAAGCTTATTGGTATCCATATTTTAATGTAGAAGCACAGTGCTTATCTAAAGGAAGATGAGATATTTTAACAAATAGCTGATTTTACGAGATGAATCGTATTGAACAATTTTAAAATGATTTATGTAAGCTTATTGGTATCCATATTTTAATGTAGAAGCACAGAACTTATCTAAAGGAAGATGAGATATTTTAACAAATAGCTGATTTTACGAGATGAATCGTATTGAACAATTTTAAAATGATTTATGTAAGCTTATTGGTATCCATATTTTAATGTAGAAGCACAGTGCTTATCTAAAGGAAGATGAGATATTTTAACAAATAGCTGATTTTACGAGATGAATCGTATTGAACAATTTTAAAATGATTTATGTAAGCTTATTGGTATCCATATTTTAATGTAGAAGCACAGAACTTATCTAAAGGAAGATGAGATATTTTAACAAATAGCTGATTTTACGAGATGAATCGTATTGAACAATTTTAAAATGATTTATGTAAGCTTATTGGTATCCATATTTTAAGACCTAAATATACTTGTTGGAACGTTTCACGTCATTCTTTCTTTTTACATTCAAATACCACATAATTTCCCACTATCATCGCATGTTCTACTTGGGCTTATAGCAATTTATGTTAATTGAATATTAGATGAATTTTTGTATTAATTTCATCAAAAACAATGAAATTTGAAATTTCTATAGTTTTTTTTAATTCTAAAAATAAATATAATCCAATAACTGCAATTTTTCATCCTCAATATGCACAAAGAAGGAATATTTACAATTATAGAAAATTTTTTCCAAAAAAAAATCAATAGACTTTTATTTTTTACACTTAAACGTAATATAATTTAGGAAATACATCTTGATGTTATGCATGAACGAAAACATCTTGACTGATGTCTTCAATAGTCATGATTGATATTTTTTATCAACCATTTCTGGAGATCTACTTTTGAGTTCTTTTCTTTGTCATTTTAAGTTATTTTAAGTAGTGCTAACATTCTATAATGGAAAGTATTTGTAATTTCTTACGGGAAAAGAGGCAGGAACACTGAAAAATGTGAGAAAAGATTTCTATATTTTAACTCGTATAAAACGTAACATAAAGTTAACGGTAATTTTATCTATGATAATATTTTTACGAAGCGGAATATTATTTTTACCTTATAAGATAATGAATAAAACAAGAAGAAGTCAAGAAAGTTTTGCATTAATTCCAAGATCTAGGAGAGAAAAATATATACGAAATTTCATATAATTTAATTTTTACTTCAAAACTTCATTTTCACTTCAAAAGTCCAGTTAATATTTATCTTAAGGATTCTGCTTCAATTATTGCCTAATGAACTTCCACGTTAAATAATTACAAACTTATAATTTCTTTTAAAAAACGTGAAAGTAGGACCTTACAAATAACACAAAGTTTCAAGCGGATAAGCTTTATTCTGTCTCTAAGAAAGTTCTTAAATCTACTCCTCCGTAAGAAAAAAATATTGTTGTGTTAAATGCCCGAAAAATGTATAAAAAAGGATTCACCTTGATTTAAAGCTGAGACATACACTCAGTTAAAAAAAATCTGGATTTTACACCACATTATTCGAAACTGATTTTTATGATATATCAATAACTGCTAGATGATCATTCAAATCTTATAAGAACAATTCTTTCCATCCTGATCATACAATTTAGATTACTAGATTAATCTACTTTGAATAATCAGCAGATATCCTCACTTTCAATCATATTGCATTTATATGCTACCTGATTACAGTATAATTTGGAATCAATTAATTAATATAATGGAAATAAAATGCTTTAAAATGGAAGTTCTCTAAAGAAAGTTCCATATCAATACATATTTCTTTAGGGACAAATAATAATTTATTATGAGGAATGAAGCAAATATAAAAGAATAGGCAGCGCTTTTAAGTCATATTTTGGCATTTGCTATAAATATAAATAAAGAAGAAAGATTATGTAAGACGATTTGGTTTTAAATGGAGGCAGGAATTCAAATACTGTATATTTTTGGGATGACTTCTATCTGTTCCTTTTGGATATTCCTACAATGGTAAGGGTGTTTGCCAATGATTCTCTAACATTAATATGCTTTGCACTTATAGTATTTGAATTTTTATCATAAATTGGAAATGTAGATACCTTGTCCACTTTAAATTTAATTAATAGATTGATTTAAGGTGTTAAACAAAATTTTCTGATATCGAGTTCTATTTTCCAGAAGATAATATTAGGCAACAAATACATGCTAATTTATATTTTTATATTTTCAAAATCCTATTCTTTCTATATAATTACTTAATATACATTTGCATCCCGTATATGATTTTTAAAAAAGAAGCATATTAAAGAATGTGAATTTGAATGGTCTATGAACATGTGATATAAATATTTAAAGTTGAAGAATGTTTCTAATTATTGAATTATATTTAATTATTAAAAAATATACAGTTAAAAAATATGTTTAACTTTCAAATACAAACGTAAAAATTACCTTATCAAAGTCGGTTACATTAAATGCCCAACATTTTTTTTTATAATTTGAATAAGAATTTGATTTATTTCTTCAACATTACATTCCTATATGTAAATTGAACTATTGAGGGATTGCTGGGGTCGAGGTAACATTTTAATCTTAATAGAAAGGAATTATAAAATTATTATTATTATTTTATTAAATTACTATAGATGAATTTAAGTAATCAATGTATTTGGAACAAATGGATCATTTTAAAAATCAAATATTTCTTATCCAGGTTGCTTACCCTGTTGTTCAGTATTATACTATATAATTTAATATTTAAAAATATTATACAATATTGGGAACATTGTTTCATATCGTACAATATATATATGTATATATATATATATATATATGTGTGTGTGTGTGTGTGTGTGTGTGTGCTACTACCAGAAATAGTTGTTCTGTTTCAATTTCTTGTTTGTTTTACTAACAAATATTAATTTAGAAAGGCATTAAAAAAGAAGAAACAAGAAGCATATAGAAATGAAAAACATATTTTACCTACAGTCCAAAAAAAAAAATCATTTTAAAACACTACAATTGTTACTTGTACTTACATACTTATTCATATATTTTTTTTTTTTCTTTTGGATTCAACTTTATTCAAAAATAAATATGTCCTCTGCAATGTCACAGCTTATATTTGGTTCAAATTTCTTTTCATTTCTGAAGCAAAATTTAAAATAAAAGAGTAAATTTTCTGCTACAAACTGTTCTAGTATATGAGAAGAAATCCCTTGTTCTTTCTTTTACTTCTACTAAAATAAGTAATCATCTAAATACCGTTTGATATTAGAAAAGTACATTGTTCTTTTAAAGAAATATAGATTTAAAAATAGATAATAAAACCGAAATAAAGACTTAAAATTAGAAATATAAAATTAAAAAAGACTTGTTATTTTTCATATTAGATTTATTTATTCTTAAAAAAAATTAACTCTAACTTACTTTTAAACTAGTATTAATTAATTAAAATGATTCACGTTTCTGTATTCACTCTGAATAAATAGAAATCAGAAATACTCTGATCAGAAAAAATTCTCTTAAGTATTTCTGATCATAATGCAGTCCAGAAAAATGGATATATTTTAATTTATATTAAAAGATGAAAGTTTCTATTTCTATTTCTATTTTTGAGATCCTCTGCAAGATGATATTTTTATTTTAACAATTAAGAAATTTAGAAAGATGGGCATTGCTAGATTTAAAAAATAGTTTTTGTTAAAAAAATTATTTATTTACAAAAACTCGCATCTTTTTATAATGGAAAAGGGATATAGAAAGAATTTCAGTCACAGAAAAATTCTAGATGATTAAACTAACAAGGAAATCTAACTATTGTAAATTAAAATTAAAAGTTCATAAAAAATCAAAGTTTGTGCTAGATTAATATCATATTAATTAAGAATTTTAATTAAAAATGGGGGAAATGAACAAGAATTCAGCTCTCCCAGGACATTTTTGAAAATTGGAATTTTTTGTTTATTTTTTCTTTACCTTTAGCTTAAACCAATTTTATAAAAAATTATATTTGATTTAAAAAAAATAAGAATTTAATTGACGTTTAAATGTTATTTCCAATAAATTTCCTATAATATAATATACACTTCAATATCTTTTTCCATTAATACATCTGTTTAAGGAATTACTAAATTTTGATGCATTTTTCAAATCAGAATAAATAGTTGCCATTAAAGTAATTAGCATATCGTCTTCCTTAGAAATAATAAGTCACTAATAATAATAATAAACAATAAGTCAGTTAGGAACCTTCTTAAATTTAATTATTACTATCATATATAGTAATTTTCTTTAATTACAATAGTTTTAATAGTTACAATAGCCTTTTTTGGTATCTCTGTTTCTTAAAACTTTTAGAATTTGCACTGGTATAACATGTTTATATTGTTAAGAAGGATGAAAAATTCTTTATTGCATAAATGATAATTACTCATCTCTTGTTACAATTGTATTGATTGATTATTTTGTATGTGACAACGTATTTTAACCTTGTAGATAAACAATCAATCGTATGTACTATATTATTCTTGATTACGTTCAAAGAAACTAGTTTCCAAATTTGAGACAATAGACGAATAACATTTGTTAATGATAATAATAAAAAAGAAAATAGACTGTATCCTATAGAGTTGTAAAGGCCCTAGTAAAAAGTCATGGGGATTTTATTTTTAAAAAGTAAAGAATAGTAATAAAATTGGGTTCCGAAATATATCGTGTCTTTATAATTAAGTCTAAGCTAGCCTGCATCCTTTGTGAGAAATGACAATTTGAAACGCGAGGGTGCTTATTTGAACCAGGTAAAATAGCCTATTACAAAATATTGTACAATATTGGACGATATTATATGATATTCCAAAATATTGCACAATATTGGATGTATGGACTTATTTCAATGGTTTGAGGGTTGGGATAAAATTGCAGGTTGATTTAAATGAAAATGTGAAGACTTCTTGAAACTCTGCATTTTTAACAATCAGAATTTAAATATGTAAATGATGCAGTATCTAGAATCGTGCCAAAGGGAAATCTTAAATATGCGAAGTATCCACTTTCAAATTGACATACAATTTGATACAATTAGTATTAAGAATTTAAGTTGTAATTATTTTTGTGACTGCATATTTGTATATTTATTGGTTCGAAATAGAAAACCGATGCCTTGAAGAAATTCCGGATTTTTAGCTTTAACTGTAACTTCGAACCTCGATGTTACTCATTTAAAGGATCTTCATTTGCATTTTCGTTAAATGTTTTCCGACATTTAAGTTACTGAAATTTTACCTTGCATACGCAATTCGGTTGAAATGTACTTTAGTGTGCCCCCGAGTTAGTCGCCGATATGGGAACCCCACGAAACGATCTTCTATCAAGTCGAATGCTGTTTTGTTTGCTACTGTTAACCATGGTTGATTTATACATGAATGAAACTATTTTATGAATAATGTTAAATAAAAAATAAAAAATATCTATTAAAGATTTTAATTTAGTTCTGTATTATAACTAAATTTTTTGACAACTAATAAAACACTATGATGTTATTTTTAATGTGAATACAAGCATAAAATATTTATAAATTTGCAATTTTTAATTGTTGGTCTGCCCTTTAAGAAATCGTCTGAATTCTTACTTTAAAAATCTTCTACAGTGGAATTTCTTGCAGTTCTCGTAATTCTTTTTGTGATCTGACGATTCTTTTGATAATTTGTTATGTTGGTAATTGTACGAGAATTGATGTCTGGTTAACAGAATACTAGGAAATATTTTGAACCTGCAGAATGAATGAAGGGTGAATGGAATATAATATGGATGAATGGATGGTATGTGCATCCATCCATCCACAAGGGCATGCCTGTTTTAAAAGGGTTTGATTGCTTTTTTTCTTCGTTCTTTCTTTTCTTTTGAATATGTACTGCTTCTTTTATCCATACAGTCCTTATGTTCAAGGGGCTAGCAAAGCTAAAAACTGCTCTAAATTTTGCTCTGTACACAATAGACTGACGCAGGCGATTTGAAAAACTTGTTTATTTCAAAGTTTTTAAGGGAAGCATTGATAGTCATCCCAAAGGTTCAAAAATAAATAAATAAATAAATGAAAATAAAAATCCTAGATAAAATAATACTTATCGGAAAATATCATAATTTTAATGCGAAAAATGGTAACCGTAACTGTTTTGCAGAAGTGTTTTATTTGGTCTGCCATCTTTATTTGCGACTTGGCATTTTTGATCCAGCAAGGGGCATTCTAAACTAGCCATTTATAGTAATAGTGATCCCAAAGGTTAAAAAATAAAAATAAAAATAAGTCTTAGATAAAATAATACTTATCAGTAAATATCATAATTTTAATGTAGAAAGTGGCAACCGTAACTGTTTTGCAAAATTGTTTCGTCCGCCATCTTTATTGGCGACTTCGCACTCTTGGCGCCGCAAGGGGTACACTAAACTACCCCTTTTACCTGCAATTCTTCTAATTTCTAGTAGTAGAAGACGCAAATTTCGTTTCCGATGTGTGCTACGTGACCGTTCAAACCTAAAAGTAATAATCTATGTTAAACAAGAGAATATTCCCATTTTTATATTTAATTTGTTGGGGGAAGAGACGCTTACAAACGTCAGCTCCTGAAAACTGTACGCCTGTGATAAAATTGCTTTCATCCGTGAAAATGCCATCCGAAGTAAGATTCATTCATTTTTTTTTTAAGTTTTCCGACATTGAACACTTGCAATTTGTTGTGAAAATGTATTCTTGATGTGCGGGTGTATCTTTTAATATGCTTTTTGAATGGATTCGAATTTTAGCTTTCGAAGTTTCTCAATCGAGTTGAGTAAACAAATCGAGAATATTTCGTGAAGATTAATTACATGAAAACCTTCATCGTTTTACAAGATGACATTTTAGCAAACTTTTGACATTTTAAATACTTCTACCATATGGAAATATTTCTTATGAAAAACGTTACATTTCAGTTTATTGTAGGGTCTTATTATAGATCTGAATTATCTGCTTCAAATTTCTGTCGATAAGTTTAAAAAAGGAATGAGGAATAGACAAAAAATCCCGAATTTCCAGTTGCCTTCATCTGCACACATTGAGATGAATGTTTAACTTTCTTTCTTAGGTAAAGAATTGATGATTCAAATAAATGCGTCTTTTTGCATTCCAATTTTAATCAATCGTTAAAAATCTTTTAAAGTTGACTCCCCATGCCAAATGCTTTAATAAACAATTGCAGTTCTATATAAAATTTCCAGACTTTGTTCATACCTTTGATCAAAATGTAGTTCGCAGTCTTTTGGCGGGAAATTGAAGCTGAATTTGCGACTCCTTTTAAGTATATAAAGAGCTAAAAGGTTGCGAAGTCATTAACTTATTACGGGAAATTTCAATTTAATCGAGATATCTGATATAAGCGGCATCCCAGACGTTACAAATTAATTAGTTAAGCAATTATTAGAAGAAACTTATGGGTATTAGTCCAATGTTGCATTTAGGTATTTTAGCCTGAATTTTAGCCTAATGTCACCGTCGGATTCTATTAACTTTACGTGCCTCTCAAGCATAATCAAAGTATACGTAACAAAATTGGTGCAGAATATGACCTTCAAACAATATTTACAAATCATGCTTTTAAAACAAACGTAATTTAATGTAAGTACATTGTTTAAACAGTTAAAATTAAATTAATAAATCATGTAAATGGAAGCTTAATTGTGTGCAATGCGAAACTCCTTTCATTTGAAAGTTTATTATTTTGGATAATATATAATATTCCCTTATCGCAACTGATATCGGTGCATTCTGATTTTTGAGTTAAGGAAGTGGTTTAAACTGATTACCTGAAATCGGAAAATTTTGTAAATGGTCCAAAACCAAATATAACGCTTTTACGTAAAGCTATTGCTAAGATTAAATATGAAACAAATTTGATTTTGATTTAACTTGGATTAATTTATAAATCCCATATATACTCGTATGATTCACTCAAAGTGGGAGAGAGAAAATAAAAATGATGGGGAGCGATGCAACTCTAAGTTAATCATTGTGTTTCTCTGTCTGTTCCTATGAATTTTTGCTAAGCCTGGGATTTCGATTGTACATGGTTAAAATATCTTGATCTAAAATAAATTTTAAAATTTCAGTTATTTTTAACTTTGCTTTCTAGATTAATGAGGAAAAATTTGAATCATTTCAGTATTAACTTTTGGATTCCTTTCTTAATAAGTTAACTTTCGTCTGCGCTGAAATGAAATAACCGGTTAAAAATAAAAATGTTATAGCTAGTTAAGAGAAGCATTTTTGAAGCTTTAAAATCTTTTTTAACATTGAATTTGGGTACCTCCATAAACTGCAGAAATTAACACGAAAAATCCTTAGAAAATAAGCTAATGTGATCAAGGCTCTGAAATCTTATTGAAATCTAGAGTTGGTTATTAAGTACTATAAAGCAATTTTTTCTGTCATGACAATAAAGGCATAATCTCAATTTTAGACGGCTGTTTCAGATTTGAAAACTCAGTCACCTTGTGAACGGAAGAGTGAAATGTATGATTGTCATTGGCTGGTATACTATTTCCACTATACCTGTACTGTCAATTTACTAAATGTGTTAATAATTTTAGAACAGCAATCTTAAATTTTTCAGAAAATGTGTTCTCTTCCAAGTGCACTTTTATACAAGGATCTGTTATCCCTCTAATTAGTTCTTCTAATTATAATTGATTGGTTGTGTAGAAGACGTAAAGATGACATTATTTTTTGATTACTGTCATTAATTTATACGCTAAATGGATTTTGGTTAAATATCTATTTTATTTAACCCTTAAATGGGGAGGTGCGGTCTACGAGACAGCAATTTCTTTATGCTCAAATTAAATTTTCTAATGGAAGTATTAGTATGAAATGGCCAATATATTCTGCATATATTTTTCTTGATATATAAATAAGTTTTTTAGAAATTTTTCAAAATATAATACCATTGAAATAAGAAATCCCTTTTGAACATACATTTTCTTCTCAAATTTAAATAATATTCTAGAATATTCTTGAAAAACATATTTCCTTTTTACTTTTTAAATCATATTTATTTTTCCAGTATATAAAGGTATATAGTAAACAATATAAAGGAAAATTCATCAGATATATAAAAGAATGACAATTTTTGTCAGTATAATTTCTACGTAGAAGCTTGTGAACTTTCCTAGCACGGTTTTCGATAGCATTTTAAACTTACAGGTTAAGTTCTAGCATAAAATTCAGCTTCTAAATACTATAGATATTTCTCTTGGTATATTAATATATTTTAGAAATTTTTCAAAATATATTATATTTGAACATAAAGAAAAATTAATTATATTTCAACATATATATCAGAATCAGTCGAATGCGCACTTTCATATCAAAGAAAATCTTCTGTACAGTTATCCTTATCACTAAAATCAATTTCTACTTTATTTAAAAGTATTTGGATTTCTTTTTCATAACAAGTAACCGGTGGAGGTGGTTATATTGCATAAAGTGAGCTAAGATTCTCAAATGAAACTTCAAATTTTGATTCAATGATGTATGATTCCATGTAAGAATCCTTCCCTTCTTTTATGAAGTGAATGATTACAACTGAATGAACAGATTATTATGCAGTGCAGGGAAACTGTTTTTGACTATAAAAATTGAATGAAAGGGCTATTAAAATAATTGCAGTAATCTATAAAAGGTACGGTTTAAATCGATTAAAGGAAATTGTAATGGACAGTAACTAGAGCTCATATAAAAATATTTTAATGGCCTTTTAATAGCTGGAAATCTTATTAAAATGTCTGCTTTCAAGCCGAGATCTTAATACAGGCACTGTCTTGGTAGCCATTCATGTAGAATGTTTTTGTAATCTTAAATTAGTCGGAAGTGTAATTAATTTGAGTCGAAATCCTTTAACTCCAGTGACAATTGGGAAGTTGACTATCCATGTAATGATATCTGCTTTGATATTGGAAAAAAAATCAGGTAAGTTGTAATGATTCACACTAAGGGGAAATATGAAATTCTTAAGATCTAGTTTGTGAGACTGAATATCTTGTAATTTGTGAATCGTTAGTCGCGTTTGCTTCAGACTTTAAGTATACTCAGTACGTAGAATCGCCTATTCCATTTGTATCTATTTTCTTCACTAAGAATTAGATTTTTTAATTCACTTCTAAAATTTAATGAAAATAAATTAAATATTTAACTTAATTTCTAAATAATTTAATTTTTCCATAACAATTTCCCTCCGTATTTGGTTTTCATTCTTGCTTATTGGTGTATAGGATGCTATTATTCATAGACTAATATTTTTTATAGAGTTTAGCCTATTTTTTTTTAAATATAGAATTCTAATTTACACATATACATTTATTAAGTTTAAAGTTTTGTTAAATTTAAAGTCATAAATGATTTTGTTCCTTGCTTCGAGGCTTGTTATTAAATGTGTAAATCTGTAATCTAATATTACTTTGTATCGCTCTGGCTACTACAGTTATAAAGGGAGCCTTAACACATGGTGGAATCCTGCCTGCCTTGTGCATGTTTATATTTGATGGGCTATATTCACTTTTTAAAACTAAATATTACTGAAATATTTAATTTTATGTTGTCAATATTTAATTATTAAAGCTATATTATTTTATCAAATCCATTTTTTTAAAGGAAAAATGGGAAATTTATAAGTTTTTAAGGAAAGTTATAAGTTTTTATGCTTCTGAATGGTAAAATTAATATTTCTAACTTATAGTACATTCCCATTCAAACTTTGTATATTATAAATTCATAAAATTTAAATGTCACAGGTATATTTTCAAAATTTTCAAATTATCAATGTTGTTTCGAGTCAGTTATATATTCTATCATATACTTAATTATTTAAACTCTGGATTACATCTCAAAAGTGCACGAATCTTTGTTCTAATATCAGTTTTTATATCCACCTCCAACAGACGAGAAATATATAATTTAAAAAATGCTAAAACATTACTTACTGATAAAGTGTCAGTTTAATTTTAAGAAACTTTGCATTTGAATTTAATCTGTACGGGGTCTTAACTGAAGAAAAACCATAGATTTAACATATTCTTGTATAAACGTTTTGCGTCTTGTGAAACATTTGGCTAATCGGTTGTCCTGACTTTTGCTTCAAACTTAACTAATTTATCTAGTGTGTGTGATAACCCACCTATAGTATTCTCGTATTCCAAACTAAAGCGGATTGTACTTAACAGAATAAATCATATACAACTTTTTGCTAAAGATTTACAATCCTTATTATAGTAATTAATTTTAATGCCAATTTTTCTTTATGAAGCTCAATGCCAAAGATTTGGAAAACACTAATTTCATCTTTGGCACAATAAGACAAATGGTTTCACAACTTTAAAACCTAAAATGGAGTAAGAAGCTTTTATATTTTTAATACAACTTGGAGCCTCAACAATTGATAATTAGTTTTAAAAAAATTATATTTTAAGTTGTTAAATTTTATAACTTAGTCAGATTTGTTTGAAACTCTCTTCTTTAGTAATTCATATATATGGATTAGTACTTATGTGATTCACATTTAAAAAATATTGAATTCGTCGAATTTTTCTCATTTTTTTCGTTGCTAGTTTTAATTGCAATTCTAATGTAATTTAATTAAATTGTCTATAAATTAAAGTGTCTTCTTTTTTTATATGCCGATTTTCTCACAAAAACTAAATATTTTGCATCAAATTAAATTTCTTATTAGAATTATCTTGTGCGAAATCGGAAGCTAAAAAAATGCTTGTTGCCTGAAATTGAATTAAGCATCTAATTGTAGCGAATTTATCCTCTTAAATCCAATTTCTTCAACAAAAAATACGTATAAAAATATAAATTTATACGAGGAAAGAGGTAACTTTATTTATATTATGTAAAAATGTAGTTTTATAATGGAAGATTATAAAACTAAACGTTTCCCATAAAATCTTTTTTAAAGTGATAAGAATTTAAAGCGCTTAGCAGTTTAGAGTTGAAGTGCTCACTTTGTAGCGAAACATTTTAACAAAATGAAAGCTGCAAACATTGTCAGTGCATAAAATGTTATGTGAAGACATAGACAAAGAATTGAAATAGAAAATTTCTAAATAAATATATATATATATATATATATATATATATATATATATATATATATATATATATATATATATATATATATATATATATATATATATATAATATAATATAAATACTTTTGATTAAATCTTGTATGATATATTTTTCTGCACACTAGAAAGCAATATTGTTATCAAAAGTTTTCGAAATCTAATTGTGCAATTAATTCATTTTAACCAGATAAGTGCGTTCAATGTGTATATATATCAATCTAAATCTTCATTTTTGCGTGGTCGAAGCGTAATTTTTATTAAAAAAAACTTATTTGCTTTATGATTTTTTTTGTTGCGAAATTTACTATGCACTCATTTGTATTGTGTTTGACGTGTATATACGCCGCTGTTTGACTTTAGAAAAGGGAAGTTGAAAGACGTAAAGAAATAAAGTCAGTGACATGGTTAAATGTTATTTAATTACATGGATGCCTTTTTAGAAAGGTGGCTGAAATTGTTGGAAATTGTATTTACTACCGTTTGCATAAATCTCTGGAGAATTTTTAATCATTGCTAATGAATGTTAAGTCCAATCAAACAATTGTGCCAAATGTATAAAATTTGAAATACCCTTTCACTCTTTTAAAATGTTTTCATATATAGTTTTAAGCCTTATAGAAGTTTCCGAATGTATATTTGGTGCCTGCATCTGTTTTTTAAGTCTAATTGTATTTTAAATATAAAGCATATCCTATTTATGTGCAGAAATATCAATCATCAAAACTGGATTTATTTTGTTATACTTATTATAAGAATTTTGTAATTTAAGGGCCCTAGTATAAACATTAATTCGTTTTGAAGATTCAGCCGATTGAAACGATTTAATTTACCTAAAGTATCAAATTTATTTAGCTATGAATAATATTCAAAAGGCTAATTAGTATTATTAATATATAGTATTTAATTAATATTCAAAATATAGCTAGTATTATTTTTAGTTAGTAGTCAATGCGCAGTATGGTCTCGTGCCATAAAAAAGTGCAAACTAAAATTCTTTTTTTTTTCTCAAGAATTTGCAAATTGAAGTGCGTCTGCTAACACTTGCTTTTAAGGTTTCTTTTGAAAAGATATTGTAAACGTTTGAATGATGAAAAAAATGAGATTATTATTAACATTTTCAAGCTTATATTAGAATAATTTATAAACACTGCAATTCAGTTGAGTATTTATAATTTAATTCCATACTTAAGAAATGTTTATTATAAATACTTATCCACTGAGATGGCATTTAAATATAAGTCGATTGTATATTTACTAAATCTTCTTGAACATTCTGACTTGTTACATTAAGGCTCAAAGCACAGATATGAATTAGTATAAAGCTGTTTAAGTCTTAAACAATCTGATCTTAATTCCTATAAATTAATGTCTAATTTATAGCATGAAATTTCTTCTATAGACAACCGAATATTATTTCTTCTATAGAATAGAAATATTAGGGTACCGCTAATTTTTCTATAACTGTTTTTTATCTCAGCAAAAGAGTTGATTCACGAATATTTCTTTGAAAATAGATTAATATGTCCATAATTTATAGTTAGAATTACGGCTATTATCTAAATGTATGACAAACTGTTCAATAAAAGAACTGCGTTGGTAGTTGAAAGAAATCTCAATAACGAATCTATATTAAATGTCATATTCTTGAAGTCAGCGCAAATTTATATCTCATAATAAAACGGTCAATTCTGAAAGAAACGCAGTTTCAACATTTATGTTCATTAAGTAGTGACAATTCTCCGGATGTCAGCATTGTGTGCTACTATTGTGTAATATATTAGCGCATTTACTTCATTTTTTGAGATGAATATAATGGAGGAGTAAATATTTATTAAATTCAGGGTGCTTGTTACCCTCGCTACGCCACTCTTCCTCTTGTGAATAATCAATTCTTTACTTGTTGGAGTAATCGATTTTTTCTTTTTCCCCTGAAAACGAAAAATTTTCTCATCTAATATTGATGAAAAAAATGGCTATTGATTGTCAAAAAAAAAAAAAAGCAGTTTTGCATCCAAATTGCAAAAGAATTAAAATATTTGTCATCTATTTCATCATAACTTAATAGATTTTGTTTTATAATTGTGGTTTACATAGATATTCTGACTTTCATTACAGAGATGTGTATACGTAAAAAGCTTAGACCAGTACTTCGACATTAATTTTAAATCTTCTTTTTTTTCCATTGAAGAGTGGAGTCATCTAAAGTATTATTTCTAATCACTGAAAAAGAAAAAGAAACGCAACAGTTACGATAGCATTAGAGAAATTTCTTGCATACATTTTAAATTTTAGATTTCCTACTTTTCCAAACTTCTGATATTTTTCTTTAAAATTAGATCTTTCCCTAACTTGTTACTCATCTAAGTTACCCATAAAATGCATAATTTAGGCTCGAGTGGCTTGATTGAACTGTTCAAATTTCCGTGCAAAAATTATTGACGGATATAATTGAGTAACCTATTGCGAATTTATGATTTATTTCTTAAATGAAATTTTGTTTATATACTTTAGTTGCTGAATTTTTCATTAATATAAACGATAACAGTAGTTGAAATATTTTATTTTAAACTCTTTAACACTTTAAGATATGTCTAATATAATTTAAAATCAATTAGTTCAATCTAAATTTGCAATTTTTCTGTTACATAAGCTCAATATTTCGTGAAAAAATTCAGCATTGAGTCATTGCATTCAAACAAGAGAAGGCAGCTCCAAAATTATTTATCTTGTATATTTTTCCAGAATAAAATCTGTTTTTTCTTGCAAAATTGGATTTTCCTCAAAGCTTAATTATTTTTACCTGTGTAAGAATATCTTATTATTCACATATAGTTACAGCAGCGATTGATAAAAGGCTTTTATATAGGGATTTCTTTAAAGAAAAAAAAATGCATTTATTGAAGTGGTAAAATGATATCTTTCACGATTTCGGATTTCTTTGCATGAAGATGATTGAGATATCATAAAATAAAATTGAGAATTTGAGCTTTTAATCTTCACAACTGATTTAAGAAAGAAATTACCTCATACACAAACCAGCTGGTCGTTAAAAACGTTTAAATATTATTCTGCTCAGTATTCGTTAAACTGATTGTGAATAATTCCCGTGTCCTTTATTCACTCGGAATAAAATTATAATGCATTACGATGTAATAGACATTAGAGTAGTGTTAATTTGATATCTTTATAAGTATCTGTCTATTGTGTAAAAGGTCTTTCCTTATGGCGAAGACTAGTGACACCATAGTACCCTATAGAACTGTGGGTTACTTATCATAAAATGTTCTTTCAAATTGCAATATCTTCATTCACGTTATTGTAATTTTTGTTTTTTGGGAAATTTTAATGATGGGAAATAACAAAGTGATTTTGTTATTTCAATGGCAGGAATAGTTTCAACAATGGAATCTATTATTTAAAAAAAAAAAAATATTTCTTACAACTCATAAGGGGAGGGAGGATGAATATTTTTTAACAACGTAAATTTGTAAAATATTTAAATTTATATAAAAGAATTTGTCTAATATGACTTTCAAAAATTGTCACAGTAAAATACGAAACTTTCGTTTATTTAGAGTTCCAATCAGAAGAATTCCATTCATTTCATTTTCTTCGTAGCACATTATTTACGTCCAAAGCATGTTTGCATTAAGTTTAATATCTGAAGGAGAAATAGTCTTTTCTTTAGAGCGCCAGAGTACTCTGGCATTCTCCATTACATTAATATAATAGGCATATGTTTCTCAAATGCGTGCGTTTGTCTATAAAAATTAAATTTTGATTAAATTATAATAGTATTACTCAATTTATCAATTCATTTATATTTGTGGTGAAGCTTTATAAGCCAGATAACAGCTACGGGACACGAGTAATTACTTTTGTCTTGTGGTCTTGTTACTCCGCTACGAACCCAAACATTGCGAGTTCGGTCCTCGCTATAGCCAAACAACTACACATTCAATTGTTTGTTTTGCCCAGCAACTACTAATCTTTCATATTCTAAGAATGCCAAAATAACTAATTATGTTTATAATTCAATGTTGTTTATTGGATGCTGTTTGAATATATACTTGGCATAAAAGATAATTTTTCGTAATTATATTCATCGGTGCTTTTATATCTAATTTGGCGTAGAGAAAATACGAGAATTATTTCTTTACCATTCTAATGGTAATTTTGATACATGTTTGAATTGCATGCATCGTAATACATATATCTCTGAAGAGTATTTGACATGTTGAGTGACAGTCATTAGTTTGAATACAGAAATGCTGTTTAGAATATTGACTCGTAAACATTAGATTGTTATCGTGTAAGGATAACTAATGATCATTTATATATTTGGAATCGGAGAATGTTTTAGTGACATAGATGTTATAATATTTAATATTCATATAAATTAACTTATTTTTTTATTATTAACAAGTGATTTATACCTGTTACTTTATGGACTTTTCCTTTACATCAAGTGATAATTTTATTAAACTATTGAAAATTAACATTCCACATACACTCGTATTTAACTAACATTTGAATAAGCAATAACTATGAAATCTGAATAAAGAGGTGTAAAACATATATGTGAAAATTGTTTCCATATATTCTTTAAGCTGAAACAAATCGTATGATGAAATCGGATTTTACTGACTTATTGTGATTACGTGAATCAATTTTCCAAATCTTTACACAGTTTTAATGTTTGTATTGATATGCTGTTTAAAAAAATCTTTTACCATTTTTAAAGTTATTTTTTTACATTAAAACTCATTTGTAATTTCTTGATTGCTAAGTATTAGAAATTTCTGTAATTCTTGTAGTCAAAATGCCATTTTGATTCTAAACAGAATAAAAATATGTATTGTTAGACAGAGTATATTACATAAGTCGAATCAAATATTAAAATAACGTTATTTTATTACACTTTATTCAAATGATTCCCGTATTCTTTACCTATTCAACTAAAAATGTGCTTTAACGAAGTTTTCCTATTTATCTTGCATATCTTTCATATTTTTTAAAATTGCTAACATTTTAAAATATTATTCGTCCGAAAATCTTTTTCATCATGAAATCGGGAATATTAGAGGATCGCATTATATTTGAAGTCAAAATTCTTCTACGAACTTAAAAATAACAAGCAAAATAAGTTAATTCAACCCGACAGCAAACTCTTTATAGTTATAAACAGAAAAAAATGAATATGAAGCCACATGGACATATTAATCAGAAAACGTTATTATTATAATTTGTGTTTTTGAATTTTCAGCATAGAAATTGAAAAAAATTCATTACATAAAACTACATTTTATTCGCTTGTCACAAATAAGATAAAAATAGATCTATGCAAATATATTTTTGAGTCAGATTATTAATGTTTACCGTTATAATATAAAATATCTGTTGCATTAGAATTTTTTGTGATAATTTGATAGATTGTTCAGGATTTTCGTAAAACACACACATCCTATAATTATGAAGCGACACAAATCATTATGAAGATCTTTCGCTATTTTTTTTTAAAACAATCTGTGCTTGATGGCAGTGAGTGAGGCAAACCCTCTCGTTTTGCAACTCACAATAAGCAATTGATTTTTTGCAAATCATCAATGAACAATCTGAATAAGATGTGCATTTGATTCATTACATCTTAGATAATGCCGAAATGCTATCTGTTACTAATAAAGATGAATGCTTGTACACATATATTATAAATTTACAGGTGGTTATTAAAATAATGGAAACGCATGTGAGCATTAAAATATAAAAATAGCTACAAGTTTTTTTTTATATAACTAGCAATGTATATATTCTCATAATAAGTGTTAACTTTAGTAAAGTTCTGTAATTCTTAGATTTTTTTTCAAAAGCGTACAATGTCGGACCTCTCAGATTTTCAAAGAAGCCGAATTGTAGGATTCCGTCTAGCTGGTGAAAGTGTGACCGAAACATCCCAACATTTAGGCATTTCTAGAGATACGGTGTCTAAAGTAATGACTGCATACACAAGCGCGGCAAGACAAGCTCGGTAAAGCAAAATAGTGGGCGGAAAGAGAAGCTCAGTGAAAGAGACCGACGGGTATTGGAGCGGATTGTAATGTAATTGATTTTTTGCAAATCATCAATTAACAATCTGAATAAGATGTGCAGTTGATTCCTTATATTTTACCGTTATATCATTATCTTAAAAAAAAAAACCCGAACAATTGCAGCATAAGTGACCGAAGAGCTCAGTAACCATCTGGACTCACCAGTGTCAGTGATTAAAAGATAACAAACTTTATGTTAGAGCAGCAATTCCCAAGCCACTTGTCACAGTGTTAATGGTAAACGACGTCTACATTGATGTCACGCTCGCAAAACTTGGTCGATTGATATCTAGAAGAAAGTAATATGGTCTTATGAAGCGTATTTCCTACTTTCTCTACAACAGGACGGGTGCACGTTCGGAGGACACCTGCACAAACGTATGATCGTGATTGACTCTTTCCAACTGTCTAGCATGGAGGTGGATCTATCATGATATGGGCAGCCATGTCGTGGTTTTCTGCTTGACCAATCGTAACCCTGAGAGGAAGGATCACTGTGGAGAAGTATAGATAAATTTTAGCTGACCAGGTCCATCCTATGATGCAAACTTGGTTTCCTGAAAGAGGTGGGATTTTTCCAGGATCATAATGCATCTATCCATGCAGGGTAACTTATCCAATCATGGTTTGATGAACGCGGTGATGAAACTAAACATCCGATTTTGCCTCACAGTCACCCGACCTCTGTATAATTGAAGCATTATGATCTATTTTAGAGCTTTCAATACGGAATCGATATCCTTCACCGGCATCTCTCCCAGAATTTTCACATCATCTCCGGGAAGAATGGCACAATATTCCTAGGCGGTACAATCGTACTAGGTCAATCCAAGCTGTATTACATGCCAAAGGCGGTCCTATAACATACTAATAAAGGATTCTTTATAAATCCAAGGTGTTTCCATCATTTTGATAACCACCTGTATGATAGTCCTTTGCACAAGGCCATTTGACCTACAACTACTAAGTTTAACACAGGTAGACGTTAGTAATTAAAAATGGGTGTTTCTGAGTAATATTTTGAAATTTTTATTAGTAAAAAAGAAGTGGATTTTTGCCGGCTTAGTAAAATAATTTATGAAAATATTGCACAAAAATGAATTTTACATTGTTTCAGAATTTAAAAAGAACGTTTTTAAACATTCTAAAGTAAAAGTCCTGTAAAAGTTAAACACCTAATTGAATCTTCAACGACAATTATGATGCCATAATTTTTTTTTAAAACTATTATAGGAAACCAATCTGAAATATAAAAATATTATAGATAACACATTAATAATAAAAAAAATATAGAACCTTAATGCTTAAATTTTAACAATTTAGTATAGCAATTTTTTTTATACTACTTTCAGTATGTCTCCCTCTTAGATATATAAAGTTTCTGTTATTTGTTTTCAATATTTAGATTGCACAACATGTGTTGGATCTCAAGTGGTATTATATCATATAAAAAAAGGTAACCCTATTAGCACACGATATTGTGCGCTATCTCTACGATGTTTTTCGAAATGTTGGCCAATATCGTGAAAATATCGTAGTAATGTCGTTAAACGTTTCGAGCTAATAGTGAAGTATAAAATTTGTTAAAAAGTATCTAAATAAGCCAAATAACAAAAACATGATTTCTTTGATTGGGAAACACGTAACCTTTGATGCAAGGGAAGCCTAAGCACCCGTAAAAGGTTTGCACAATTCGTTATTAACACAAACCAAAACCAAATCTTAGTTAGAAATATGGTGATCAAAAAAAATTGGCCATCATGCTAAATATCAAGTTTACGCATACAATGTCAAATAATTTGCTTTGAAATGAACACGTCAAACTCAAATAATGTCATACTTTAAAGATGAAAAAATAATATCGTGTGAATAACAAAGAAATTAAGAACATGAGATATAATTATCGACTCTCTGCCAAAGACTAGATAAATGGAAAACAAGGGACAAATAATCGGAATCTCATTAGATTTTTTTTTATGTGCTAGAGTTACACTTATGGATTATCCTTCTTGGTCAAACAGATTAAGATGAAATGAAACGGAATTTAATATTTAGCCTCGTGTCCCAAATTCTAAAAGTTTTTGCTTTTACGTTCACTTTTGAGGAATTGGAAAACGGGAATTTGGTCGAATATGCATCATTTACGTTCGTCAATATCTGCCACATCTCTCAAATTAAAATAATACATTTAGCAAAATTGAGCATTTCCTGAATCGTATGCATAACCTCTATGATCCTAATTAATGTACTAATAATAAATTACCACTGAAGTCAGAAATATTAATGGTCCATTATATAATGATTGGAAATTAGACATGATATGTAGAGCTTCTCTACTGAAGCAAATGGAATTCGATCATTTGGTAGCTGATGTGCATTTAAAATCAAAACATATTTTATATTCTAGTATTTTAATCCGAGTTGATTTAAAAGTCTGATAAACTATTTTTCTTTTGTTGTCTGCTATTTCTAAGGAAGAAAAATAAACATTTATTTTAGTTTCGAGAGAAAATATTAACAATGAAAGGAAGGATCACTCTAAATGTAAAAATTTAACAATATCGTGTTGATTTACTTAAAAAATTATATCTTGAAGAAATAAAACCCTTTTCATTATTTAAGTGGAACTGGCTGAAATTAGAAAATTAAAAATTATATACGTTAAGAGAATATATATTAAATAAAGTCGTTTAATCAATATTGTCAATTGATGCTTTATTTAACTTTAAAAATTTTTTCACCATAATCTGCAATGAGTCTTTAATATATTACATTTATAGATTATGATTTCGAATACATTAGCTATTATATTTCAGAATATGGATATACAACACTAGTAATTTATTAAATATAATGAAGAGTATAATATTTCCCAATTTTCTATTCGACAAGAAACTGAGTATGGCTAGTACAATGTGAGAAGGCAAGCTTGCATAAGTTGAATTCACTCTTTGTCAAATATCATCAATAGTGTGAGCGCAAAAATAATTTTTATGCACAAATTATCATATTTCCGCTTTTTTAAATTAAAGATAGAAATTAGAGATGAAGTGAAAACTGAACTTGTTCTAAACTTTAATTAAAACTCAATATTTATTACATTATAGTACAAAGCAACTCATTTATCTTCTTGCAATTCCTTTTATTATAATAATCTTATACATCTGTAATTATTCTTTCGTTTTCTCCCCCTTTCCAATTATTTTTAATCAGAGTTTTACAAACTAGAAAATCAGTATGAATGAAGTTTCCCATCGAGAAAAGTTTTTTTAACATCTGCTCTATTCCTCATCTCTAAATTATCATTTTTTACAATCCAATTTTAGCCATTATTTTTTGCTACAAATTGAGAGAATTAATAACTCAAAACTTTCTAAGATTCAGTTCAGCATGTGTCAATTGTTACTAAAACAATTCGATTACAATAGGAAAGATAATGAGTTTTCTATCTTCCACAAAGTTATTACTTGAAACACAAAATAAATAGAAAATAACTTGCACATTTATCTCAAACTTTTTTGTTTAACATTTATAAAGTATGTAGTAAAAACCAGGCTTTTTATTTCGGAATAATCAATAAGAATGAAGAAAGTATATTTTCTGTAGATGTATTTAAATTATTCTGTATATCATAACTAGATAAAATATGTGTATCATTATTTAATATTTTATGTATAGATAAATTAAATTCCTAACCTATGTTCAATAAATTACCGCCATTTTCTTTATGTCATTGCAAATTGAAAACTCTACTTTTGCTCATATAAATATCTTTATAGAGTAGACATACACGTATTTATTATAAGAAATATAAATGTAATGTTATCTGGAAAATATTTCTTTATCAAATTTGAAGTTTATCAAATGCTTAAACTGAATAAAAATTTAAATATACGATGTTTCCTACATTTTATGAACATATTCTTTTCTTAAAACGTATCGACTTATTTTGTGAATCTTACAGACTGATCATAAATTCTTTAGTACTTTTTGAATTTAATAGCATACTAAAATTTTATAGCCCCATAGATTTGAAGTGAACATATATTACAAGAAAAATTCGAATATAAACTATAAAAATGCTTGTTGAGGCTGCATAAATGACATTTCATTTGTTTACATATCATTAATATAAAGTTAAATTAGGAGAGTAAATTTTAAAAGAAATGATTATTACTTTTGACTATTATGGGTTATAAACTATAGAATTAAACGCCTTTTAAAGAAAATACATTACATTTTGATAGAATCCTAGATTTCATTATGTCATATATTTGCCATAATGCTTCTCAATGCATTATTTAATTAATTTATTTACAATCTTTATCCGATTATTAGTTTATAATTTATTAAGAAGGGATCTTCAATTTTGTGAATGCATTGTTACTTTTATTTCCTTAAGAATGTCTGGAACACTGCAAACTCTTATGAATTTCGCATAGCAATAATTTTTGCCCAGACGTATAATATTTATATATATGAAGCGGGTATAATTTAAAAGTTTCGAAATATGATAAGTTGATGCACATATAGCGTACAAATACAACCGAGAAGTTATTATGAATAATTATTAAATATTTACTATTTTCTCTTATAAAACTACTCATCTAATTAACGATCAATCCACATATATGCAAGTAATAATATTTCATATATTACATGTAAATCCAATGTGAAATAATACTTTAATGCACTGTTCTAGATAAACTAATACTGCGAATTCAAATTCCTATTTAAAGCCTGCTTTTTTTCTTGCGTCTTGAATCACATAACTGAATATTGAGTGATAGAAAATTGATGGAAACATTTTAAGATCTTCTAAATTAGTAATTGCTTAAATAAATTAGTTTTATTAAAATATCTTTAAAAATGTCATTGAAAAATGTTGATAACTTTTTGAAAGCTCGATACACTTATATTAGTAACCATTCTTTTAATTTGCAATGAAATAACTCTTTTAAGGGCATATGCTTATTTAAATTTTCTAATACATATATAGAATAGTTAGCAGAACAGAAATTGATAAATGTAGGAAGCAAATATTTACAGGCAACTGTAGCTTTATTGAGTAAAGTTATTTAGGATTTTGAATATGATTATATCTGAATCTCTTTAAATACTATCAAATTATTCCTGTGAAATTTAAAGTGATATCTGAAATTAATAATGTATTGCCATTCCAACTTTAAAAAAAAAACATGTTATGGAACTAATAAAGTCGATTTTTAAATATCCATTATAATGCATCCATGAATATCGATATATTCATATTATCGATATATAATATTAATATATATATATATATAATATAATATAATAGTAACCAATCTTAAGTAAGAAAAAGTTTGAAAACGAAACTAAAATGAAAACGAAACAAAACAGTTTCGAAATCGCAACTAAAATTTATAACCTATTTAAACTAAAACCAAAAAAGAACTTCATAGTATTTAGAGAGCGCAATTGCAGCTACTTCTAAAACACAGATGAATTGATACAAAAGTATTAGAATCAAGTTAATAGGAAAAACAAAAAAATCGAATAAAAATTAAATCAAAAAATTATAAAAAATTTAAAAAAAGAATCCGGCCTGAAGACTTTTTCAAGGGTCACCCTCATGCAGGGATTCAAAGAAAGGGATTTTTTCTGTGAGGAAATACAGACATTGTCTAATAATGATTCCTCGTGACCCGAAAATCCCCTGAAATTATGCTCAAGAGATATACCATTTTAACAGAAAGGAAATACGAAACAACAAATTAGAAGAAATTAACCACAACGAAGTAAAAATACAATAACAAAAATAACAATAAAAACAAAAAATAGCACTAAAATTAAAAACGAAAAGGCCAGTACATACCATCAACAGTCAAGGAAACTTTAAACTATCGATTGTGATTCCCTGTTTTTAAAAAATTAACGGTAAATTATGTAAACATATGTAGATTATAAACAGATTATATAATATAATATTTATAATACCGGATAGGGATACCAATAATTATAAATGAAAGACTTAGCAAATTATATATGTAAATATTTAAGTCTATATGTTTTACATCTTGTCCTAAATGCCTAAGCCGGTTTAAAATTAAACTTTGCAGACTTATTCTTAAACAGAAAAATCATGAGAAATTTCAGAAATGTAAAACTGAATGGATTATTCTATTAATTAGAAATTAACCTAAATATTGTATTTTTTTACAGTAACTTAAAAGTCAATTATCTTGAAAGCGATATTTTAATACCAAATTTGTTATTCAAATTTTTAGCTTTTCATTGATTCTGATTTCTTTTATATGCAATGTTTTCTTAATTGTTATTAATTCTTTCAAAATGTAACGAAGACTATTTTGGCACTTGGAAAGCTCTGCTGATCTCCGCATTTAAATCTTAGGTCCAATATTCACATATAACTATTTCAAATTTGTATAGCACATAAAAAAAGAAATTGACGTAAATTTTTTCCGAATAAAAAAAAAAGTGAGCAGCGATATTTTCTTTTCTATAACGCCATAAATGCTTCGAAATGATATATATGATTTATTGCACTAAAATTAGAATTTTAGATACGAATTCCTAATAATTCAAATATACTATGTGATCAAAATAGAAATTAGCATATAATATTTCAATCAGCGTCTTGTGGCTTTCATGCATTGTTTTGATCCCTGTATTTTTTATGAATATAAACACAATATGTATTATAACACACTAAAGGGACAATATTTTAAAAGTGTTGCCTTGTATGTATGATGCATATTCTGTATTTCTAAATTTATTATTTTAAATATTATGGAATATAAATTGACTTTTCATATTTACTAAAAGATGACTCCACATATATCATAAATATTAATTTATATTTATTCATTAACTAGTAATTCAATTCTGAATATATAAAAAATATATTTTCTGGACAATGAAATCATTTAAACGAAAAATTTCAAAACTATTATATTAAAAAGTGTAGGAAAATGGTTTTATAAAATAAATAATTAAATTGATTTCATCTATGTACAAAACAAAATTGGCTAAAAAAGAATGCCATTTCAATTTAGAAAAGTATTTTGACAGTAGACCCCGATAATCGCAGATAAATAAATTCTATGTCTCATTAAGTCTTTTTGTTTACACAAATCATTTTTTTCTAAAATGTACCACTGATATTTTCATTTATGTTAAGGAATGTCATAACCGAGTCATGCATATTAAATAGATTTGAGACTCGATATATAAAATGTGAGGTTTTATTTTTTCGCACGGCAAGGGTAAATCATAAATTAAATAAATTACCCTCGCATCTTATTTTAAAAACCGAAAATAAATGCCATTATTTTTCTCAGTGTTTCTAATAGGATACATGTGATACCAATATGCCTTTACAACTCTAAAGACTTGCTTGTCGGCCCTTAAAAGCTTGTTGCTCTTATAAATAAAAAAGCCATTCGCAATTCACGAATATTTATTCTACTTTTCTGCCTGTGTATCTTCTCTTCTTTAATTTTTGTCAATTCTTTTCACTCAATACATACATAAAATATATCATTCCACATAAATTTTTTAAATTATTAGACTATTTATTAATTTAATTTTTTATTTTATCTAGTAAAATTTTTTAAAACAGATCTGAAGCAATGACTTGCGTATGTGCTAAATTTGTTCAATAATCCACCCCTCTGACAAAACTTGAGCCGCGATATTATGCTTGATCCTATTGCTCTAATTCTCTTAATCTAATCCCTATACAAGGACGGGAGCAGTACAAACTGCTAATTTTTAAGATATTCTCAGAAATTTTTTGATGCAAGAGAAATGAGGAAAAACAAAGATCCTATGTTTACTTATCGGTTAAATACTACTTAAAGCATTTTCTTCTTATTTTGTTTTAATGATCATCTCCAAAAGAGACCCATGGGATATAATTTTAAAATCTAATATATATAAATTTAAATCCATATATATAAATTTAATTTTTTTAAATTCCATCTATATATATAATTTTAAAACCTAATTTAATACTAATTAATTTTCAAAGTTTTATCTTAATTCAGCCCATAATAACTTCATTCTAAAATAGTATCTTATTTCCTGATCCCATTTCACTTTTTCTATTTAATTAATGCAACCGAAAGCTCTGTAAAAATGATTTCGCAGAGTTCCCACGCTCCGACTGAAAGGACATATAATTGCTGACCTAAAAAAATTCTACAAAAAGGATCCTTATGATTCCCTTGGCTAATTCGACATATGTAAAGAAATCCATATTGGAAACTCGTGGTATATAAAAACTGCGAAAAATATGCGAAAAACACACACACACACACACACACACACACACACACACACACACACACACACACACACACACACACACACACACACACACACACACACACACACACACACACACACACACACACACACACACACATATATAATATGCATCAGATTTATTTACAGATTTTATCATTATAGGAATGAAAGTGGGTGAATTAGCCGTCATACGCTGTCATTAGAAATGGATTTGAATTTATTCAGAATCATTGTTGAACCGATTTATTCGCATTTTAAACTTTATATATAAAGAGTTCTTAATGTTATCAGTAAGTTGTGAAGTTCAGTAAGCTGAACACTATTGTTTCACATAGCGATTTATTATAAATGTGTTGTTGTTGTGTGTTGTGAAGTTCAAATAAATAATCAGGAAATGGTAGAAAGAAATTTCAAATATATATATAGAGATACACAAATATAAATCGGATGAAAATATTTAAGCAAGCAAAACACATGTTTATCGTAAATAAATAATAAATGTAAAACTTATGAAGGTTTTTTTTCATTTTGAATTAGTTTTTTTCTCACTTTGTGGATGTTTACGATTTCTGTGGTTCTACTTTCATTAACTTTGGCGAAAAGCAACTGCAATTGGCTTAATATATTTTTCCAAAATAAATCTTTCATCAGGTTTGTTTACCGGCCTAGCCTTTGCCTTCGAAACAAAACAGTTTTATTCTTTGATTATCTCCCCTTTTAATTACTTAACTCATACGAAATACATTTAATGCATCAAAGAAAAGGTCTAATAAAAACAACCGTGTTATAAAATTCAAACATATTCTAGGAATACACACTGAATTGCAATTTTTTAGGTAAACAAAAGCAAGGAAGGGGGAAAAAAACTGGCAAATCTATTGATTTTATGCAGCTAAACAATGCAGTTAATAGAAAAGACTGAAAACTTTTCTGATCATTTAGACATGAAACGGAATTCTTTTTAACGTAAACGTAATTCTTACATTAAAAGAATTCGGTAAAGAATTCAGTGTATCTGCGAGACGTAGGAAAGGTTTTTCTGTGGGAGATAATAAAGCTAGAATGCGGTTTGTATAGTGATTCTTCTTTGAAAAAATAGGCCCATCGATGCAATATCAATGCAGAATGTTCCCAGAACGTAGTCATATTGATTTTCTTCAGAAATTTTTCGAATCTTTTTCCAATGCAGCATTTGCTCAAGGTGACATAAAGGAATTGATATTGGGATTTATTTGTCATGCATACAGATATGAAGTAATGAAAATTTTCTATCTAAAAGATGCCAACTTGGATTGTTTGAAATCAAGAAAGATTTCATTGAAATAATTTTGGATAAAAAGAAAAAAATGTTATATTTAATAAGAGAAATAATTTTAGAGTATTCAATGATATATCAGACATAAAATATTACAGAACGCATCTCTTCTGTAATATTTTACAAAAGAATTTTTAAAAGACCATTTTAACATACTAGATGAATTGATTATAAATCAGCGTAAATGTCACCATAAAGAGAAAACAAAATCAAAAATAATTTAAGCAACTGAAAAATTTTGGAAAATGGCTGATTTAATATCTATTTAATCGTTTATCTTATTGATAGAATATACTTTAAATAAGAATTTAAAATGAATAATTAGATGTTTATAATAATTAACCGTAAGCACAAGAGAAAGATGTCAGTTGAGTTAATTCGTTAAAAAAGATAATGATTAAAATTATAATGCGTGAAGTTTAATTGCAATATGAAAAAAAATATAGAAAACTTTACGTTTCTCACTCTTTATATTATTACGAAATTTCCGGCTTCGTTTGGATGTTATATGGTGTGAAGAACGCTCAATCACCAGGCGGCAGTAGACAATAAAACAACGACGTTTATTTACACGAAGACGCACAGGACAACACAAAGACGACAACTATATACAGCACAGAAGACGATTATCTTCAGCCGAGACGTGCAGCATACAACAGCATACACAGCAGCATACAACAGTATACACAGCAGCTCTACTCCGTCGATGCTCCGCTAGTCCCTCGAAGACGAGTTCTTCACCGTCGCTTCCGACTACTCTTCGAGTCCACTGGTCCACGACTCAATTCACCACTGCCCGGCAGCTGTGGGTGCTTTCTTTTATAGGTCTCAGGAGGCGGGGCTAGAAGCCTCTCAACCAATCAGGAACGTTCGAGGCGTAACTCGGTTCCTACTGGACGGATCGGAAAAATTCTCGATGTTTCAGGTATAATCTATTTTAGCGCCAAAGTCGCCAAATGTTCGCCAAGTTTGCCGCCAAGCTATGGGACCTCCTATGGAACCAGCTATGCTGGGAAGCAGCATCACAGATTCGTAACAATATGTATGAAATACAACTTGCAAATGCGCGTTTATTTATTTCAGCATCGCATCGTATCAGCAAAAGCGAATTTGATAATTAGGTATTCATTCCTCGCATAAGACATGATAGATTAAGTTTTCTGTCTACCTACGGAGAGAAATTTTTGAAAAAATCCCTCTAATGAGCTGTTTCATTTCATTTTCTGGATCAATGTGATTTCAAATAAGGAAAAATATTGATCATGAAATTCTGTGACAGTTGCAATTTTGTAAATTGTGTCAATTTGGGTAAAAAATTGTGTAAATTGCAACAGAAAGCAAAACATTCTACAAATATGTATATATATATATATATATATATATATAATATCACACATATTCCGATTATTTTTATACACAACATGCTTTTACAACTATGGTGAAGGGAATGAACTAAAAACTAAGAAATTTGTATATTTTCAAAAAAAAAATTATAGCTAATCTAGTATTTCTGTGTTGAAAATTTCACAAAATTCTTTGTTGAAAACTAAATTAGGCAGCTCTAAAACAAAAACCACTCAGTTCAAAGTTATATCCATAGTCCATTGCATTTGGAACGCTTAAGGTAACATATATGCAGAATTTCAAGGTTTTATAGTAATAATATTTTTTTAAAGATATCATGTTTTGCGCATAAAATGTTTTACAAAATCTAGGTTTTTCAAAAATTTTACTTAGTTTTAATTTGCCTTGTAGTAAAAATGCTTTGTAAACATAAACAATTTTCAAAAGTAGATGTAATTGCCAATACTTTCGGCATAAAATCTACTCGAAACGTATTCTAATACGCTTAACTTGTTGATAGAACATATTATAAAATAAACTATAATTCAGGGAGGCATGAATTTAAAAAGGTGGAAAACATTCAAGTTCCGGTTTCACTTTCAGGTACAGTGGTTTATAAAACATCACCTATCTCGGTTTCCATTATCATAGAATTAACGCAACACCGATTTGGAAACTCAAATAGATGGATTTTAAAATAAAACATAAAAATTGTGAATTTTTACTCAAAACTGCCTTTTATAGACAGATACCTTAATAAAAGAAAGTTCTTATTTGCATCGGCTAAATGTAAATTTTTAATATAAATAAATAAATTTACTATGATTTAATATGACATGTTTCATATTGTCATATTAATAATGCTATAAAACTAAATTTTTTCAAATATCTAGGAATTCACCTTTAAAATGTTATCTGCTCTTAGAGAATCCACGCCAATTAAAGAGAAAAGACTAAAATGGTTTAAAGGGAGCTTGTGAATAATCCATTCCATGATTCATTAAATAGTCAGTATGATTTAACATAAGCTCACATGCCAAGTAATAAAATTGGTAGGATTTCTGAAATATTTAAAATTTGAACAATTTATTGTGCAATTTAGTTAACAAGTTTCACTTTCCTTAATTAGATATATTTTGGATTTAAATATTCAATAAAACTCTTTATGGTATCAGAATATGTGGATAAGATTTTTCAAGCGCTTTGAAATTTCTGGAACCTTTTGAAAAATTTATATTGTTCCTAAAATGTTTGCGATGCTTTTTTAATTTCTTATAACATTTATAAAATTTTCGAAAATTCTGTAAGAAGATATGACATCGTATACTTCAGAATAAATACCGGAAATTTATAATATAAATTTGCCTAAATACTAATATTAAACTTGTTAAAATACTATATTGTTTCTATGACATTATTTCTAAAACTTTCTCTTTCATTTTAGTAGTTCATGGTAATTTCTTACATCATATACTAGCTAAATAATTTACATTGAAAATATATTAGTTAAGCGCTTAAATATAATGTTTATTTTAGAATTAATGGATGTTCTTGTATATGTCTGACTAAAATAATAAATAAGCTAAAAAAATGTATATAAAAATCTAATTCTAAATCCTTTTCAGAAAAATATATATATATATATTATGTTTAGTCAGAAATAAAATATTATTCATTTTACTTAAGTAAGTAAATGAAATCGTTTTAAGGAAAAAGATATATAAATTCTTAAAATTCCAAAATTTTTCAGTCACCGTAATGAATTTACTCTAATATATTTAATATTTTTTTTCTGTTTGTAATTCCAAACTAATTGCAACTATTGAAAACGTGAATTTGAAATAAAATAGTTAGAAAAAACCGCTGTTTTACTTATATGTTGTTTTCCTTGTTTTACATAACTTTTTATACATATTTTATTTGACAGTTAAACAGTGTTTCATCAAAAAGGCTTATGAAACATGAAACATGGTATTTTATCAGAAACATGGTATTTTATATTAGAGACGTGGTCTTTTATTTTAATTCAGTTGGCTCAGAAAAATTTTATTCTATACAGCAGATGATACACAATCAACGTATTCCAATTTTCAAATGACTGAATTATTCGTTCGACAATGATAATACATAATAATTACACCTTAAATAATAATTATATACTTTCAGATTTTAATACAATTTTCGTGAACAAAAAAATTTCATATTTCCATATTCATAAATGTCATCTTCATATCAAAATATAATTTAATGAAATTTTTGAGAATATTTATTACTTTAATGAGATACTGCAATTGAGACTACCGTAACTGAGCTATGCCACGATGAAAACAAAAACAGAAGGCATTATTATTTTTTTTTTGCATTATCAATATATTAAAGTCTTCCATAAGTTCCTTTCCTATTTCTAAAATGAAATGAATACACAATATTTACTGCTTAAGATATTATTTATTTTGTTATATAAGAACTCTTGCTCTATTACCTTCTTCCATTCCTCATTATACCTTCTTTCCAAAAATGTGTGTTTTTGACAAGAAATAGGTGCGCTTATCGCAAAGATGATTTTTTTAAAGACAGAAAGAAGTAATAATCAGATGGAGCGAGATCTGGAGAGAATGCAGGATGCGGTAAAACATCCCAATCAAACTGTAAGAGCTTCTGTCTTACGACTAATGCAATATATAGTCTCGCGTTGGCATAATAAAAAACGTCTCGTCGGCTCATTAATCCTTGCATTTTATTTTTCTACGGTCGTTTTCAATTGATCCAGTTGATGACAGTATTTCGTAGAAATTATTGCTCCACCTTGAGGAAGAAGCTCGTAGAAAATTACTCCTTTCCAATCCTACCATATGGGCAAAAGAACTTTTTTAGGGTGTAGTTCCGGCTTTGCGACAGTTGAAGGCCTATTTTCCTTACACCAAGTGCTTTTTCTATGCGCATTTTCATATAAAATTCAATTTCCGAAGCCAGTGAGGCCGCGGTGGCCTGGTGGTAAGGTCTCGGCTTGTGAGCAGGTTCGAGACCCGATTCCACTGAAGAACCGTCGTGTAAGGGGGTCTGTTGCACGTTAAATACACCATACCAAACCTCCTCCTGCTGGTGTGGTGTGGAGAGGGGGTGCCATCTCAGGTGTCGTCCTTGTCATCTGACCGCGGTTCAAAATTACGAGGTTCATCCAAAAATAGCCCTAGTGTTGCTTTACAACGGGACGTTAATATAATTAAACTAAACTAATTCCGTCTCCAGTGACAAGCCTCTTTGAAAACGGATCCATTTTAACGGAGAAAGAAACTTTTGGGACACCCTAATAAAATAAAGCATAATCTTAAATATTGACACCGTTTTTATGCTTTTAAAAATAAAAATAAAAACTGAATATTTCATTGAATTCGTGAACTTTTTGTTGAATAATTTTTTGAGATATTATAAATTATGAAAATTATTCTGTAGTGGACATACGATTTCAATGGCAAACGATTCTGCTTTCAGTTCTCACTTATTTATGATGCTGGGAGTTATTAAAATAAGTCTTTATAAATATTGTAGTTTCATTATTTCCACCTTAATTTAAAATTGAATTGTATGGGCATTATAGAAAATTAGAGACTTACGCATAATACAATGAACAGAACGGCGTAAGGCCTACATAATAGTATAAATGAATAATAGGACTATTAAAATTTGGAGCTTAAAATAATTTGTTGAAAAACCTATTATGGGAACAAGTTACAAAAAATATCAATTGAACATTTTGGAGAGCATCAATACTGGCGAACCAGCTGGTTGTCAAAGGCGGCTAGTGTTAAATAAATCATAAATAAGCTTTTTTATCCATGTTTAAGTACTCTTTTTTAGATCCCAAAACTAAGAAAACGGTGACAAGCTATTTGCTTTGTATTAAAACAAACCAACAGAATGAAACAATCTGACGCTTTAAGACTCGGAAATAATAGCGGGGAAATAACGAAGGAATTAAGAACACGAACCACAATTCCCTACATTCTATCAAGGGCGTGATAAATGTTGGTCATCGGACAGATAAAGTCATTGGACTGTCATTATCTTTTAGTTTTATTGTCATGTGTCCGGGACTTTGAGTTACGCTTATGGATTGCCCTTCTCAGACAGATGGACGCGTTAAGCGGAATTTAATATGCAAGCTCTCACACAATATTTTTAAAGAATTATTCATTTATTTATTTCTATTTTTGGATGAAATGGAAAATAGGAATTTGGGCGGCGATGCATCGTTTGGCTAGGTCAATGTTTCTTCATTCACTTTCGATATGGAGAAAGTATCATTTATCAGCTGTTGAAAATAATTGTATTATTGTCGAAATTAATAGAATATGATGGCTAAAAATTTGGCTTTAATGAAAGAAGGATAAAAATTTAAATGTGCGAAAGATACAATTGAAACTAACGGAATACTTTTATATGCTGCATACTTCTTTAGGTATTTCAAAACATCTGATTGAAAGCAATAAAATTTAATTTATTATTTCTCAATTTAAGAGAAACTGAATTTTATAACTATATTTCAATTAAATGTCGTAAATATTTTGTGATTTTATTTAACTAAATTACGCAAACCAAAAAAAAAAAAGTTTCAAAATGCTTTGTTAAAGAAAAAGGTATAACTGAATGTATAAACTTTCATAATTTTAAATCTATAAAACTTGAATTAATGCGCGGAAACAAAAAATCAAATATATCATCTAAAGAATTTTATTTATCTGTATCTCCAGAAAAGTTGATTAAATTATTAAAATATAATTTATTTTTATTTAATAATAAAAAAAGCGAATAAGTTAAAGAAGCACTTCGCGGTCATATTGTTTAATATAAAACAATATATAATTGCAATAGCTAATAGAGCTAATGATACTGTGTTGTAATTTACACTTAAATCCTTTCTTTCTGTCTTTAGTACAATATTTATATATTAAAGTGGTTAAGAAATACATTGCTTTGTTTTTTTTCATTACAATGATAAATAAAAGGAAAATTAAAAGCCCGAGAATATTAAAAATGTTTCTATTTTTTAACGACCTGCAAAATCATTTAAACAACTTTCATTTAAAATCTATAAAGGTGAAAATGAATATTTTCTATTTAAAATATCACGAAGTGGTGCTAATTTTATTGTTAAAAAATAGTTTCCTAAAACTTTTAGGACCTTATTTACTGAAATATTGGTTAATTGTCAAGAAATTTCCATTGTTACTTTTTTCTTTTCTTAGTTCTAAAAAAATATTTCAAATTACAGTTTAATACTAGTTTGATTTCTAGTTCTTTTGAACTTAGGGAAATATACTATGAAAGGACTATTTTTTTTTTAAGAAATGGATAAGCATCTTTATATATTTAGCAATATTTTTACTTTAGATTAATTTTTCAAAAATTCACAGACACGGAGGAAACAATCTACATAATAAATTGAATTAAAACTGGTGTGATAAAGAAAAATAAAAGCATTGAATACAAAACTTTAATAGTAAGATAAATAAATAAGAATAAATTGATTTTTCTCGTACGGTATTCTAAATTGTCATAGATTACCAATTTATATTTTCTGTATGAATAAATACTTCAAATGTTATCATTCCACAACATTTCATTTATTCAAATAACAGAAAAAATATTCTTATTCACAGGAAAAGAACTAAATTTTGCTCATAGTTTAATATTGCATTTTGAAATATAATATATATCATAAGCTGGAATTTAAATATCGAAAACTATGACCTATATATTTCTTTCGTACATACACGCATGATACACGTATCATTTCTCTTTAGAACGTTTCATCCTATCTAATGTTTTACATTTTCTTCAATTTCAGGTGAATTTTTTTTTCTCGGAAAGTTAACATTTCATTTATTCAAATAACAGAAAAAATATTCTTATTCACAGGAAAAGAACTAAATTTTGCTCATAGTTTAATATTGCATTTTGAAATATAATATATATCATAAGCTGGAATTTAAATATCGAAACCTATGACCTATATATTTCTTTCGTACATACACGGATGATACACGTATCATTTCTCTTTAGAACGTTTCATCCTATCTAATGTTTTACACTTTCTTCAATTTCAGGTGAATTTTTTTTTCTCGGAAAGTTAACATTTCATTTATTCAAATAACAGAAAAAATATTCTTATTCACAGGAAAAGAACTAAATTTTGCTCATAGTTTAATATTGCATTTTGAAATATAATATATATCATAAGCTAGAATTTAAATATCGAAACCTATGACCTATATATTTCTTTCGTACATACACGGATGATACACGTATCATTTCTCTTTAGAACGTTTCATCCTATCTAATGTTTTACACTTTCTTCAATTTCAGGTGAATTTTTTTTTCTCGGAAAGTTAACATTTCATTTATTCAAATAACAGAAAAAATATTCTTATTCACAGGAAAAGAACTAAATTTTGCTCATAGTTTAATATTGCATTTTGAAATATAATATATATCATAAGCTGGAATTTAAATATCGAAAACTATGACCTATATATTTCTTTCGTACATACACGCATGATACACGTATCATTTCTCTTTAGAACGTTTCATCATATCTAATTTTTTACACTTTCTTCAATTTCAGGTGAATTTTTTTTTCTCGGAAAGTTAACATTTCATTTATTCAAATAACAGAAAAAATATTCTTATTCACAGGAAAAGAACTAAATTTTGCTCATAGTTTAATATTGCATTTTGAAATATAATATATATCATAAGCTGGTATTTAAATATCGAAACCTATGACCTATATATTTCTTTCGTACATACACGGATGATACACGTATCATTTCTCTTTAGAACGTTTCATCCTATCTAATGTTTTACACTTTCTTCAATTTCAGGTGAATTTTTTTTTTCTCGGAAAGTTAACATTTCATTTATTCAAATAACAGAAAAAATATTCTTATTCACAGGAAAAGAACTAAATTTTGCTCATAGTTTAATATTGCATTTTGAAATATAATATATATCATAAGCTGGAATTTAAATATCGAAACCTATGACCTATATATTTCTTTCGTACATACACGGATGATACATGTATCATTTCTCTTTAGAACGTTTCATCCTATCTAATGTTTTACACTTTCTTCAATTTCAGGTGAATTTTTTTTTCTCGGAAAGTTAACATTTCATTTATTCAAATAACAGAAAAAATATTCTTATTCACAGGAAAAGAACTAAATTTTGCTCATAGTTTAATATTGCATTTTGAAATATAATATATATCATAAGCTGGAATTTAAATATCGAAACCTATGACCTATATATTTCTTTCATATATACACGGATGATACACGTATCATTTCTCTTTAGAACGTTTCATCCTATCTAATGTTTTACACTTCCTTCAATTTCAGGTGAAATTTTTTTTCTCGGGAAGTTAAAATATCAATTATAAAAACCTTTGTAACCACCAGCTTTAAAGATTATTTTAATATTTTAATTTTTTTAATATTCCTTCAAAATAAGAACAAAAACATGAAAACTTCAAGTAAAAAGATTTTTTTTCCTGATAAGGTAAGGAATCGTTAAACGAAAATTGTTAGATTTTGCTTTGATGATACTTATTATAGAGAATTGTTTATGTAGGAAGCATCAAAATATTTTTTTAACATTTATATCCCTTTGACTAAGCAATATTTTTTCGCTCCATTTTCTATGGTAAAACGAAATTCCGTTCAAGCAATAAAATTAATTCAATGAAAACAAAAGTGTTTTAAATTGGAAACTGAGATCCAAAAACATAAGAAAAGTTTTTCATCAAGATACATTATGAATCAACACATTTTTTTTTATGATGCTTCGATTTATAATATCTAATTAATATTTATTTCATCAGTATGAAATGGTTACCTAACCATAAATCACAAATAGCCCAGAAAACAAGCATTTTCAATAATTAAAAATGCAGACGGGAAAACAATCAGCAAAATCTAAATCACTAATTATGAAATGTAAATGGGACATATGTCCTTGTATTACAATTGGGACATATTACTTTAAAACACATCAAGGTAATTTAATTTAAAACTTTCAGTGAATATATATGTCCCATTTGAAACCAAATAATTCATATCCGGTTATGGTATTATTCTAAAAAATATGATGCTGTACACTTAAGGAAAGAAGTTTCTGACTAATTAGCTGTTAATGAGTGGGAAACTAAAATAAAGTAACGGACGTTAAATGTAAGGAAGAATTTACAGAGAAAAAAAATACAAACTTTATAACTTCTGTTTTATTTAGTCATAAATATTACAAAAATATTTGACATGATCATTAATTTCAGTCAATTTTTACATTAATGGGTACGGAATTAATGAATTAATTTTATCGAACACCTCTTGAACAACAGCAATAATGATTGCAATTCTGGTAATCTTATTAAATGTTGCTAATCTCATTAACCGGCTGTCATCCTTATTAGTTGCTGAAATTTGTGCATAGAGGATATGAATATAATGATTCCTACTGTGGAACCAATGTACCATCAATTTCTGCGCTGTATAAAGATGGATGATCACAAAAATTATACATATGAATGTTCAAACTGTGTCAAATAATTTCTTTCATACTAAAAAGTCCTGTATGACAAGATATTCACACGAGGCAAGTCTTTCATACTTAACGTGAATTCCCTTTAGGCAACAATCAAACTTATCACTATAGCAGTTTAATATTTTATCAAGATGGCACGAAGAGAGCATTTTGTTAGTTGATAATACCCTGCCCTATCAGTATATAAATATTGTATGATATTAAACAATATTCGTAATATTGTATAATATTGCTGAATATTAAATTATATAATATTGTGCAACAGGATGTGCTAACTGGGTGTCGATGATATCATTCTCATCTGTAGAACTGTAAAGCAAGAACATATTTGTTTTTCACTGTAAACTTCTATATAATGGATTATATTTCAGTTTTAATTAATATTCGATTTCCAGTCGCGCGTGATTTGCGTTTATATATCGCTATATTCAATTCAACAATATGATGGAAACTCGTGCTCAACGCACATGTTAGATGTCTATTCATTAATCTAAAAACTTATCTGGAAACATGGCTCTTGGTTAATGTGCCTAATACAGAAAAATCTCCGCCACTTAAATGATCTATCTCTACAACTTCGAATTGTCATCTCGATATAGCAATGTTAGCTAGATTCCTTATAGGAAGACAACCTATTACAATGAATATCATGACACAAATTATATGGTGTAATACTTCTTCTCTGTTATAATGTTTATGCGGTAATTAATGTAATTTTACAGCATTTTTACCTATCTGGTGTATGTTGTAAAGAGAGTAAATATCTGAGGTGAACAGGCCTAGTAATAGGCCTTAGAAAGAAATACCTTAGTATTAAAACTTTTCATAACTTCACTTTTTAAGAAATTTAGTGCTGAAAAATGTTTTTGAAGCCTTTAACTTCGTTTAAATTGCTTCCATTCTTTTCATTTTGTATTAAAATTCTAACTTCAATGCAGTAATCTCACTTTATAAAAATTATTTTGAACTCAAAGACAACAAAATAATAAATATCATCATGTATAAATGATTTCCAAAAATAAAATTAATTATGTATGTACCAACCATATATTGGTATGAACAGCGTAATAACACTGCTTAAACGTTTTTCTATTGTGTTTCTTAATATTTTGAACAAAAAATATCAAAATGTCTTATGTCATCTGAAAAATTCTCAAATTCATATGGACCCTATCTTAAAATGTCTTCATCCATGAGTCTCATCTTATTCCATTGATCATTTTCTATGACAACAGCCTTGATGCCACATTAATTAATTGTAATCAGTCTAGTAAAATAAGAGACTATCCATACAATCAATATTTATATAAAAGATTATATGCAATAAACATACGACTTATCTTTCCTGTACAAACAAGTAACCAATAAATGCTATTCAAAAAGTTTCAATATAACATTTCATATAATCTAAAGTAATTTAAAATCTTATTGATTGTTTATTTTCAGTTTTAGTTTGACAGAACACGTGAAGAAATTTTTCGAGCCAAAAAACTGTTATCAATATTTAAAGATCTCATAATTTTTCTCATAGATCTCAAATTTTTTCAGCGATATATTAGCCGACTCAAACAAAAATACTCAAGAATTCTTCAATTTAATTAAAATATTTTTCGAACTGAAAATTCACCTATCGGAAAAGATTAGGAAATTAGCTATAAACTTATAATTAGAATGGACATCATGTTAAATTTCTGACTTTAAACTTTGTTTCCGTTACATCTCTCTATAGTGAAATAAGCCTTTCGTCCAGAAAACAAGTCTAGTAATAGTCTTTTGTGTTTCGTTCGTCTGTCTCCTTGCATTCGCATCTAAATATCATTGTATCTTTAAATAATTCAATTTCCATGTTGCAGTTGTCAGTTTCAATTTGTGATATGTCAGTATTTGCAATACCTTCTACCAACTTGCGAAGTTAACTTTTCTTTCCCTGTCATTTTATTAATATGTAGAGTGACATTCGTTTGTTAGCTCGGTTTGTTATTCCCTGACGCAACACTGTCTGCTTAAAAATGCTGCTTCAGAAATGGTTACATTTTAAAGGTCAAAAAGAAGAAAATCAACTTATGGAAGAATAACAAATTTGAAATGAATTCATTAAGAGAAGAGTGTCCATGTCTGAAAAGAAAAGAGAAGAATAAGAGTAACCTCGTTGTTTGTGGATTTTCTATTACTATTTGTTATATTTAGTTTTCACTATTTGTCATCTTGTTGTTTTCGAATTTTCCTCTGTTCACACTAATTTTAGGGAATTTCTCATCATCTAGAATTAGAGATATTGAAGATGAATAATTATTAGAATGATTTTTTTTATCTATCAGGGCAGTACTTCAATTAAGACTGAAAAAGAAATCTTAATCTTACTTTGCAATGATCGGTTTTTGAAACATTAATTTTAAGATCTCACGAGTGTGACCATATTCGGAAAAGGAATTTAGGCTTGATAAGCGAGGCAAAAATTTTAATTTGAATTTAAATAGTCTTCTGTTTATTTTAGAAATTTTCTGGAAATGGATCATTCTGATACAATTTCAAATGTTAATAATGCAACATATTTAGAATATGATTTTTTTAGATCCTGATATTCACACTGATAAAAAAGTACTGAGAGCAATTCTTGACGACTGTGGTATTTTCCCAATAAAATCGAATTCTTAAAAAAAGAAAAAAAAATAATGCAGATATTATTTGCAATTTTTACCAGGTTTTACTTTTATGTAATATATAGGCATATCTGGGACAAGTTGAAGAGTGATTCAACAAGAAAAATAGCATTGATTCTCATATAACCTTGGCTTCATAATTTAGGATATTTCTAGTATGTCAACTGTTAGGTAATAAAACGTCGAGCAGTGAGACCACTGCTGCCATTTAATCCTTTTTTTAAAATGATGTTCGTATATTTTATCCACCCTGATGTAATTTTCAAGATCTTCAATGTAAGAGCTCATGGATTAGCAGGGATAATATATTTTATCTTTGTTATGAAGCACATTTGCTAATTGTATATATCTGATTACTTTTAATGATTTTACTAAGAAATCAATTTTTTAAAAAACTTTTCAAGTCTAGGTAAAATATCCAGGAGAAACAGACGACCTCTTTATCTTATGTCGTGTTTTTTCTTATTTTTTAATTCGGTGTTTTTATAAATATTTTTTTACTGATTTTGTTTGATTTTCTCTAAGCAATGATTCATAATCTAGTTTGCAATATACTATAAAACATGGGCATACTTATAATATTTTAATAATCTTACTTTTAGAGCAAAAAATGGGTGACCCGGAATGCAAAAATCAAGCCATATTAATACACTGAAACCTATTTTTTATATAAAAAGGAACTCACACTCATGACATCAACTGAAACTTACAATGAAAATATTGCTCATTTCTTGCATGATGTGAAATTTAGACAGATACCCCATCAAAGGCTAAGACAGAATGATGCAAAAGCTGCAGAACGGCAAGAGGTGTTGAAGTAAGGAAATTTATTATTTTATTACTAAAAACACCAACTTTTAATTATATTAATTTGCAATGAGTTAAGCACAATAAATTTTTCACGACTTAATATCCAATAAAATTTACTTAACGATGTTTAATTAATTATTGTCGTATAATAATAATTTTTTTTAAATTTTTATAAGGATTGCAAACTTGGTTCGATACCAAAGCGTTGATACATTGGTAAGATTATATCTTTGCATTATCTTTAAGATAGCAAAGTAATATCTATTATATTTAAATAACAGATGATCAAATTAAGAGCAAAGCAAGAAAAAGCCATTTTAATAAGTATACATAACATAACGCCATCCTGTGCCCCCGGTGCCTATAACACTAAGTTATCTAACCAGTTGGATGAGCACAAGATGGAAGGAAAAAAAAAAAGAAAGGAAGAAAGAAAATGTTGGCAGAAAGAAAGAGACGACAGACAATCCAGGGTTCTCCAGAGAGAATCCCAACGGTGTCAAATCCTACACGACTGTATTTAATTTTTTGGTGACGTAATAACCGAATGGAGGGGACAAGGATACTTAAACAAATGGTCACTATAGGTTCAACTTACAGGGAAACGAGATTACTAACTGAAAAAATTGATAAATTACATTGAGAACATCTGTATGATATGTATAAGCATATAAATAGTCACTGAAAAGTCAGAAATCTGTAACGTCCTTCTGAGTCCTGTGGTTTTGATTTCCTTTGTCAGAACTGCACTTTTGAAGTTATAATTTCGGCTGATTTTGATAAGTGGCATTTTGGTCTCAGCTATTGTGTAGTTTTGAAGAGGTCTTGGTATTTATGAATATGGTTTACTATGGAGTGGATCTTGCCGCGTGAAAGGGTATTCGATGCAACTCTCCTGTACCATTCTTCCTCGAGACTTGTTTCTGGCTTCCTCATGTGCCATGAGAGAGTCAGTAGGCATTCGGTGGCATAGTGAATTGGGGATCCTATCTCCCCACAGCTACAATAAGGAGAGTTGGCCAGGTGGAATCTGTGTAGGTATGTCGGGAATGGGCCGTGTCCAGTGAAGAAAAGGACATCCGCTCTGTTCCAGTTGGTCGCGTAGAGAGAAACTTTCGGTATTATGTTGAATGTGGAGCGGCCTGTTTCGCCTTCTTCCCATTCCTTTTGCCATCTTGTCATCATATCGGTTTGGAGGATGTTCTTCAGATGACATCTTGGAAGCTTCATTACATTCCGATCTTGATTAGCATTAGCCGCTGTTTTGGCTAGTTTGTCCGCCGCTTCATTCCCTTCATAGCCTACATGTGCCTTGATCCATGAAATTTTAATGTGAGGATTTGCAAGAAGAAGGGTGAATGTATCTCTTGCTAATTGGCTATTAGATTTTGGTGAACTTGAGGCTTGTATACTTGCTTTATTGTCGACGTAAATTGTGATGGGATCTGATGTAGGAAGAGAGGTTGCGTATTTGACTGCTCTATTGAGTGCTAGTAATTCAGCTTGGAAGACCGTGTTTTCTTTCAATAGGCTGGTTGACCATTGGTGTATAGTCACTGCGTCCTGCACAACACAAAATGCTGCCCCAACTCCTGCTGAGGTGTTTGATCCATCGGTATAGATCCCGAGTACTAAATTCAGAGATCCACCATCCTCCAACGAAATTTGATGTGCTTGGAGATGTTTGGAAGGATGTGACGTCCATCCCGTAGCTCTGTGTTCATACTCGTATGGGCTGATGTGTGGCATATCATTTACGATTCCACGAAGTCTATACAGTTCAGTCATTCTTGCCATCATCTGAAGCTGCAGATGAAGTGGTGGCAAGCCAAGGATAACCTGAAGTGCTGCGGTAGGTGTGGTCTTGTATGCTCCCGTAATTGCTAGCAGAAAGCCTCTTTGGATGGAAGAGAGCTTTCTTGCTAATCTAACCGTTGGGTGGAGGCACCAAACTCCTGCTCCGTGTGCAAGCATCCTTTCAATGACTGTCTTGTACAAAATTTTTCTGTGTCGAAGTGTTATTCCCCAGGATTTGCCAGCTATTTTGAGAAAATTGAATTGTTGTTGTTGCGCTTTCAATGCTAAATGCTTGAGGTGGGTGTTCCAATTCAATTTATCATCAATATGGACACCTAGGTATTTAATGGCGTGTGTCTGCTTTATTCTTTCTCCCTGCCAATAGATTCTGGGTCCTGCTACCCATTTACTAAACAGAATAAAGTTGGATTTCTCCGTGGACACTTCTAGATTGTTTATGTCAGCCCAGGATACGAATTGTGCTATTGATTCTTGAGTATTTTGTCTTAGATTTTCTTTTGTTTTGGCTTTAATGACCAGAACAAAATCATCGGCGAATGCTTGGATAGTTGTATGGGCAGGCCAGATTTTACTAAGCAGATCGTTCGCCACCAAGTTCCACAGAGCTGGACCACTGCACGATCCTTGGGGGCAGCCTTGCTTCTGTTCTCTTATGGCCCAGCCTTCTTGTGTGTTGAGGATTATTTTTCTGGCGCATGTAGCAAGTTTTCAAAGATGTTTCTTAAATTTTGGGGACATTGGAGTTTATCTAGATATTTAACTATTGAATGGTGTTGGATATTATCAAATGCCCCTTTGATGTTCACTGAAAGTACCAGAATATTGTCTTTTTCCCTTTTTCCATCATAAATTTTTTCTACAAGCTTTTTAAGATCAGTTTTAATAAGTATAGGAAAACTATATACGTCAAAAACTGAATTTATCAAACCTGGTTCAAAATGACACTACAAAACTGGTCAAATCATTAATTTGTCATGGTTTCACCTACTTAAGTGGAACTTCAAAAATTTGAAGCAGATAAAAAATGAAAACAAAATTAATATTTAAAAAAAATATTTTTGATCTAATTAAGTTATCATTGTTTTATAGATCATTATGTAGGTATTTTTAATATTAAATTTTTAATTTAAACTTTTTTTTCTGAAATTGATAAGTTTTTCTTTAACCGTGAAAAACCGATGTTAATATATCCACCCCTCTCCACACCTTATACGATAACATCTAGGTGCACGCTTAGAGACCTGTTTTGGATAGTTAAATCAAAACTTAAACCGATATAATAATTGTTGTACATTTTTCCAGAAAAAACAAATATATAATTTGATTGAACTATATGTTTCTAAATCACTTTAATGTGTGCTCCAATTAATATTTGTATACTTAACATTTACTCGATTGTTTCTCTAAACTGTTTATTTCCATACTCATGTATGGAATTTTCAATATTTTCCAACAATTACTCGCCTTGCTTCCATTTAAAGAGTCTGCTTCCACATTGCCTACACCGATATTTTGGCACTGCGAAGTAAAAATAAGGACGTATTAAAAAATAAGTTGTAAATAAAATATGTTTATTCAAAAATATAGATAAAATGAAGTTTTATAATTTTGATTAAAATCTTAATGTTTTCATTGTATTAGAAGTTGAAAATGAAAGTGTTACCTACACTTTTAAAGGAATATATATAATTATAAAATTATTAAAACTTTATAATAGAAAAAAAAATTCACATTATAAATTACGAATATATTTTTACAATATATATTAGTTACATAAAATGCAGTTTATTTTATAAAGAAACAGGGAATTCATGTATTAGAAAATAAGAAAAAAAATATTTACCAAGTTCTTCAAATTTATTTATAAATTCATTTTCAAGATGCCTTAATATCGTTCCCAATATATACAAGAACAGTTTATTCTATAAATTAAGCTCATAAATCGAGAAAAATATTTAAATATTTTCCGTCTTAAACTTGCAATATTAAATTATCGACGTCCTTATAAAACGCAAATATGATTAAACTTTTCAGCCATTTGGGACGAAATGCTTTATTTTCAAAACTAGTTTGTGGTGTTACATTGTTTAAAACTAACAGCAAAATAATAATATTTTACAAACTGTTCTTTTAAATTTACATCAGAGACAACATGGTAGCTAAAGTTTTAAAATGGTTATAACACTTATCTTCAGATTTAATTATATATTCGCATTTATATAAACGTATACAAAATTTTCTGAAATCCCAATTTTTATTTAAATTCATTTTGCAATGAATGGTAATCAGTTGAGAAAATTATAATTTGTGGAAATTGAGCAACATGCATGAAATATCTTCTCAATTCGAATTCATAAAATTATTTTATTAGATCGCAATTTTATTACGGGTTGAAAAACTGTTTTCCGAAACATTGTTAACGTAAGATATACGTAACCACCAATGACTCATTGTTTAATTATAGGTTTCAAATTTAAAGAGGTGGACATAAACATTTTAATGAATCTATAAGATTGCATTGATTTCCCATTAACATTATCTTAAGGAATTTTCGAAAGTTTCATCAGTTTAAATCTGTTTAAAGTAAACTTCAAATATTGTCTAATTAAAAAAAATAAAAGTATTTTCTTGAAACTATAAGAGGCAAGTAAAGTATTATCTGATATAGAAAGGCATTAAAACAATAGAAATTTTATTAAGTCTCCGTTTTTAATTATTTTAAGGTTGATAAAATTGTTGATCAAATGTGTAATTGCTCAAGATTTGTTATGAAGAAAATTCCACTACACTTCTATTCTTAAAGTACAATTTAAGATAGACAGCTCTATTTCTTTCTTATCAATTTACATTTTTAATCCATTACTCTCATGTGTCGAGACTGATTTGACATTCTTATATTGTATCATTTGACCTTCTGTATAGGTCTGAACAGTTATGAAAATTAAATAATTAAAGAAGTGCAGAAGAACTTAAACATGAAATTACTTAAGAAATTTTTTCCCGTGTGCATTATTGTGATTTGAAAGGAATATTACTCTGAGAAAAAATTTATAATCCTTTGATTTAATTCTAATGGTATTAGGGTACAAGAAATATTAGTGAGATGCATGTTTTTTAATTTCATTCATATTTTGCATGCTCAAAATTAGTTTCAAATAACATAAATCTTAGCTACCAACAATAATTGCGTTAATATTTGATCAATTGGGATACTAGTTGTAGGTGTCATATATTTCCTTGGAAAACACATTTAACTTCTCAAAGGATTTTATTATATATTATGAAGTTTGAAATAAACTAAATAAATGCATCTTTCTTTTTGATAATAAAAATAAGACTTTTTGGAATTTCGAAATGAGTTTGCTTTATAAAATATGTCGTATAATCAGTGTATGTTTATATAAAACTTAGAGACTTTTATTGTTGTTTAGATATATTAATATCCTGTGTGGAAACAATGCTAGAGCTATATTGGAATGAACCTTGTAATTTTGAGACCCCAAGAGATGGCAATGACTGTACTTGACCTAACATCTTCTTTCCCAAACTTCTACGGTGCACTGGCAGGAAGGCATTTAGATCACTACATCATATTTTGAGTTCGCCAAATGCCGCTTATATGATGGATATTTGGTGGAATTAGGTTTTGAACTTAATGTCATTCGACTAAGAATCCAAGACATTATCATTAGCTATCGCAGTCCCTATTGCAATTAAATCAGTATATGTTACAAAAACATTTTATACGATGAAGCAAAATTGGTTGCGCTATATTAATTGGGAAAATCTGATTTATTTATATAAGATATTTACCGCCACATATTTGAGGGGCCGCGGTGACCTGTTGATAAGGTCTCGTATTCGAGATTGTTGGGCTCTAGGGTCAAGACCCGCCTCTACCAAAGAATCGCCGTATAAGCAGATTTAGTGCATGTTAAATGCCCCCCCCCCGTTGATATGGTACAAAAGATTGGAAAATGAGTGCCAACTCAGGTATCATCCTTGTCATTTGACTTCGGTTTAAAATTATGAGGTACGTCACAAAATAGCCATAGTGTTGATTTAAAATGGAATGTTAATATAATTAAACTAAACTAGCCATATGCTTTACCATTGATTCCTATATGTATTTTAACACATCTGTTGTTTGCAAGTATGTTTAGCAGTTTACTTTAAATATTTGTATGTGAAAGCAATATACGAACGGAACCTTTCTCATAAACGTCATAAGCTCGCTACATTCCATCGTTATGTATAATGTATTAGTTCAGACCAGAAATCTGCTTACCACATATCGGGGCACCTTATCTAATTTCTTAGGTGCTAGAATATTGATGGGAAATACAATTGCGATGTTTGATATGGATTCTGGCCAGCGGATTTCTATAGTAACATTTATCATTTTAGAAATTTTAATCTTCGAATTTGATTGCTTTTTCATGATTTTTCCCTTCTCAATGCTATTATGATTTCTTAATTTATTATTGCTGCTATAATATTACGCATTACAACACTGAGCCATTTATTGACGTTTAATAGTTGATTTAAAGCATTTGAACGAGAATGCAATATAATCCTAACACTTTAATCATATGAAACGCATCCGTCTATTCGATAGGTATGTAGATTAATCAAATTTTAGTTAGAATTCCATGCCGTGACATTTCTGAATACCTCGTCAAATCACAAACACATTAGAAGATGTGGAATGGAACTTAAATGCGCAGTTTAGATTTGCTAATATATGTATAATGATTTTAATAATTGCGTTTATATTACTGATTTTAGTAATATTTGAAATTAGCAATAATTTAGTAATATTTGGGATATTTTTCTGATTCTTTCTAATCTCTTGCTCAATTCATATAGTTAATTGAACTAAGCAGTAATATTTAGTGATTGAATAAAAATACTAACTTATTTAAAAATTTTCTGTAAAAATTTTCCTTTTTTGTTTTGTTTGTAATACTGTTTGTAAGTAGATATCATGGAAAAAATGTTGTATTGAGATTTAAAAAAAAGAACGAAATTGAATTTGATGACATTTTCGTATATCGTTGCAAGAATTTTATTTATTTAAAAGATGATAAAACCAGTGGAACGGCCTACAGAAAATATTCTCCATTACTCTCTAAAGAAGGTGAATTTTTGTTTTGGACGCTCTTTTACCCAAACGATTGTCAGAATTTGACTACAATTGCAATAAAAATATTAATACAAAATTTAATATATTTGAATCGTTGAGCTTTGAATAATCGCGTTTAAATGCTTCTTGAATTACAGACTGACAACAGATGTTCAAATATTGTTCGATTGGTTCAAAATCTGCCAGGTGTTTAAAACTTAGAAATTAAATTTTTTTAACGAATTTTGAAAATCTAGCTCTCTTTATTTATATTTACCATATATCAAATTTCATCTGTCTAGCTCAAAGCAGTTTTGATTTATCTTTGTTATAGATAGATAGAAATTTTCAATAAATGTGCTTTTCTAATTTTGAAAGGTTTAAAACGTGTAAATTTGTCAAAATCCCCAGTTTTTGGAAATTGCAAGATATTATATATACCGCGTATATGAGAAATTAAAAATAATTGATAAGAGGGAAGACAGTTTTCTCGATTCATATTCTTCTCTTGAACCATTTCGGGAACTGATTTCGTAATTCTGAAACGTCATTAAATGATAAAGACGAATTTTATTTTGCTTTACCTTTTTTTTACTAAATTAAAGCTGCAGTGCTGATGCAATTTTGGTAAGAAGGCATAATGAGGCTTTATGAGAGATGGAAAAATGTAATACAACAAAAGGGTTCTTATTTGGAAAAGGAAAGAAACTTATGGGACACCCTAATATATATAGATTCGGGCAGGTATAGTGCCATTCTAAAATTGTGAAATATTAGGGGGTGTTGGAATATTTATATTTAATATTGATTAAACATTGTGTAAGACTATTATATTATTTTGTAATACTGAGACTTTAAAGCAAAGCCTTCAGATGTTTGCCTTCTTGAATCATATTACTAAAATAATGATTAAATAAATTTCAAAACTACTTGCTATTTAACCAATGTGTTGAAAATGACCTATATCTTCTGGCTAAGGGAAATTCACTGCATAATGTTTATCAAAACTGAGCTTATTGAACAAGTTACAGAATTAGATTTTACGTACCTCTTTCTAAATTATCGAGAATAATTCAGTGATTAGAAAACTATTCTATAATAAACCATTATTTTATTTAATCAGTATTCTCAAGTTTTATGTTGTTGGATCAATCACCCACGTAATTCAGATCTTTACAGACATTCTTAAACGAATTACCTGGTTTAATTTCCAAATGTATCGACTTTAATGTTTTAAAATAATTTTAGATTTATTGTAATTGTTGTAATATGCTATGTCATTCAATATTGAAACAATTAATTGAAATATAATGTTACTTGGTAAAATGCATTTAATTAGAAGATTTCAAATCCAATATTAAATTAGACTTGACATTAATTTATATTAGAGACGTTAGTCTAATATTAAATAAATTGATTTAGATGTAATGGGATATTGCGCCGTTTAATTTCAGAAAAATATCAGTTATTTCTAGGATATATTTCATAGATATTTTTCAACTTAAAGTACAGTTCTTTGATAGTAACTTATAAAAGAAAAAATATATTTATATAAATTATAGTTTTTGTACATGCTATTCAATTGATTTTACAAAAATAATTAAAAACTGAAACCACCATTATTATGAATTCTTACTTATCTTCAAAAATATATTATCTCTTTTTTCTAACATTTATAAAAATGGGAACATCTTTTCCACTGATTTATTAATCTGAAAAAATATAATTCAATGATATTTTATTCAATATATAATGGTTTGTGAATATGAATATATGCAATTTAAAAAAAGAAAAATTGCACTCTGAGCGAACAAGTTTCTTTAAATTTCTTTAGAAAAATACATAATAAACTCTGTTTTAAAACCCCACGATTTAATTTTTACACTGCAGAAATCAATATCCTTAAAGCAGTAAAAAGATAAATCTTCATACATTTAAAAAAAAACTATTTTCTTTCCCTTAATTTTTCCAGTGATTAAAAATGCCTATTTAAATTGTTTGAAAACAAACTTTTAAACGACTATAAAATATTTCTGTAGTTTTTATACATTCCATAAAATGGCGGTTATTATTAAATATGATAATTTTGGTTCCGATTACTAAAAAAAAGAAATAATCTGTTCCGAATACTTCTACCAATAACTCTATTAGATCATCCGGGATATTTTCGTTCATATCAAATAAGCGATTCTATATTCTATGCTATCATATCTTATGTCAACTGAATTTTAATAAACTGAGTATATGACGTGAAGTAGAATAGTTTAGAGACAAACTGAAGTAATATCCACACTGTCTGTTTTTCTCTCTTAGCTAATACTGGGATTGCCTTTATTAATGATTTAGACTTGCACATGTCACTAAATAAATAAGGCACTTAATAAATGCTTAGTTAGAACATTATACCTGGTAATATAAAATTTTGATTAGTTCAGTAAGGCGCATCAGTTAAAGCTATTCACAAGCATTGTTAAAATTTAGACAAGATCCACGCAAATGTCTAAATTTAGCAACTTACAAGAAATACTAGAAAAATGATTAAATGACATAGCAAACTGTAATTAATATCTCAATTTTGAAGCATGAAACTTCTTCAAATGCTTTTATTAATAATTAAAAAGGGGATTTTTGAACTTCTCTTTTTTTATAGTTTTATTTTCTTAAAAATATGTTCTACGTTAAAATCTGATTTTTTTTTTTTTAGATTAGAATAGATTTAATTTTATTGTTCAGCAATATTTTTTTGGTTATCCATCTCTTATTGCCCAATTAATAAGCTAAATATGAATGAATAGAGAACCAATTTTCTGCATAAGCATACCCATTTTTTAATAAAAATAATGTAGATCTTAGTTCTAGAGAACGGATGCATTTTTCATGTTTTTTTTTTATTCTCATTTTCGATTCATTAGGTATTGAAATGGCAAACTAAGCAAATGAAATTCGATTTAAATGTTGATGAAATAAGATAAATTCTAGATAATATTCTTTTCTAGACTTAGAGTTAAGTTTAAAATTCTAGATATTTGGTTCATATGAATTCTTGCTGGCCTTAAATTTTAAATATTTATTTAATGTTTAAAATATATGTGAGTCATAGTTTTACAGGTTTCATTGCAAAGAAAATTTGGAAATGTATCTCTTTTGTTGAATTAAATATTATTTGCACTGTTTAGCTAAAATTTTATATTTAACAAACGTTAATATTTTATTATAAGTGTCATTTTGTAAATAAAAAGCATTGCATCATAAGTATAGCGTTTAAAATAAAATATTCTGATTTGTATAATAAGTTAGATAATTATAAAAAAATAATTTTTGAAACTAAAACTCTGTCGGCAAATATTTTTTTCTATTCTGTAATTTTGCATAGAATTAAAAAACAAATTTTGCAAATATTGTTAAAAAAAATTTAAGAAATGTCTTTCTATTAAAATTTGCACATTTACTCTCAATTTGATATAAAACAAAATTTCAATATGGCATTGAAACTTTGTTTTATACCTTGAATTTATTTAACTGTTACTATTTTGTTCACATTTAATATATGTTTGTTATGTTCAGATCAATGGGATATGAGCATCAAATACTAATTTCAAAAACCTATCTCTTTTCAGAAAAAAATATTTTTAAATAAATAACAATTGTTTTTAAATAGAATAAGCATGATATAATTGAAAAAATAAAGCGATAAATATCTAAATCTAAAGGTAACGCATCTGAAATTAAAAAAAAATGTATTATAGTTGTTTTTAAAATCTTACCCCTCCTTTGCAGTTTATATTTGTAAAAATATGGTATATGGCGCTTGTTGATATACATCTATAATCCTTGTATAATTCATATGAGTTACAATTATTTTCTTTGTTATACATAACCTGAAACCTGTGAGATTCGTATTCACTTGTAAATTAATAATTAATTTGATGATAACTCAATTTATCTTTAAATCTTGTAATATTTCAAGTATATACTAAGCTATTTTTATATTATGTGTTGTTTTACCAATTTCTTTTACTTATATAATTGAAAAAAAAAATCCTTCTTTTGATTAATTTGTTTGCAATAAATTTGACATTTACTGTTGTTTAAGAATAGAAGCATGTCTGCTAGAAGAAATATTACATAATATGGTCTTAGGCCAACTATTTCTTTACCTTTTATATGCATATAAAAAGTGATAATATGCATAATTCCATAATGGTACTACGATATAATTTATAATATAATCCATTATTTTGAAGTTTTAGCTAAATTCCTAGCCATTTTCCCCAAATTTTCTGATCAGCAGAAAGTTTACCTATGCGATAATTTTCTTGACTAATTGATTTAATTCAAAACGAATATTTTGCGTGGCATTTACTATTCTTTTTAGTTGAATTGGCAATATGCATATTGATGATTAGCAATATGCATATCCATTGAATTAGCAATATATTTATTTTGAGCGCAGTTAATCGAAAATAATATCAAGTCATAATGGTCCGAATGATGCATCTATAAAATTTGAAAAAAAGAAAAAATAAATAAATTTTAAAAATCCTTTTCTGTGAAGCAAAGTCAATAAATATTTATGAAATTATTTCATACCCACGTTTTTACTTAAGCAGTTCAAAGACATTTCGGGTAAGATTCGAGTAAAACAGCATAGTTAATAATCAAATTGATATTTTTTTCTGACTAATGTCACTTTGATTAGCCTTGTCATCGATTGTAAATATACAGCACAATATTTTAAGTACAGTTAAGTGAAATCATATCGGGTCATAGTGACCCAGTGGTGCATCAATAAAATTTGAAGAAAAGGGGAAAATATAAATAAACGAAAATCATTTTTTGTGAACTAATATAATACGTTCACTAATCAATTCACGCAATACCTATAAAATGGCATTAGATCTTTACTAATGTTATTAAATTAACCAATTCTGCACTGCTATATTTAAGAAACTCAATTCATAATGATTTCTTCAAGAAAAATATTTAATTAGAATATATTTTTAAACTTTTATTTTTTTTCTCCCCATACAAATATTAAATATGTATGCAACTTGATATCAGCATTTTCATATTGTTCTCCTCTTTGAAAGAATATAATCTTAATATTATGCTATGTTTCTAAAATCAAACTATTCAATTTTGTGACGATAAAGAAAGATTGATTCGTTAAATTTTCCTCAAGGAAAATTTTTAGCAAATATATATATTTAACCGTTTATTTTCCTCCAACATATTCATTTTTTGTCAGTGTCGAAACGAATACTTAATGTCAAAATTCCTTTGTAATTAAAACATTCCTCAAAAGAAAAATCAAATTCCTTGAAATGTTAATGAAGGTACTTACCTTCATTTGCTTATTTGCCTAATATGTGATTCTGCTTAATACCGGATGTCGCTTTATGACGCATATAATATTTTCATAAATAAAGTCATAAATATGAGAGATGTGGCGATTTGTTGTGATTAATTGTCTGTGTCAAGTCCAAACAAACATCTTGATTCATGAGGTTAAAAGTAGTTCCAAATATATTTTCATAACTGTCACATAAACACTTGGTAAATTTCAGCCTGTTACCTTCATTCTCATTATAACTGCGTGTTATCTTAATATCATATTGTTTTGTGGGACATTAATTTCGTCAGATTATAAATGCTACAAAAATAAAGTGTCTCCTGAAATATTATTTTCATGTTAAGTCAGTTTTATCCAATTACGCTGTAATGGGCTCTTTATAAACAAATAATTTAACAAAATGATCACTCACGATTTGTCAGAAATGAGGAAACTACAAATGGAACTAGGAAACACTTGTCAGAAAATTAGGAAACTGCTTATAAAGATAAAAAGGAAAATAAATATTCAAAATTAAATTTTCATCTGTTAATCGTTTTAAAATTTTTGTTTCTGAAGAATTTTAATCAAACTTCAGACAATATTGTAAAATCAATCTAATTTCATAAATCGGTTTATTTGCATATAATAGATAATTGCTGAGAAATTGATTTTATGTAAGAATATAAAAAAAAGTTGATGTTAATTTATTCTTAATTTATTTGAAGCTTGTTCAGATACAATGAAATGCAAATATTAATTATAATGAGATAAAATCAAACGAAATAAAGATTGGAATATGTATATTTTAGGATTGAAAAAAATTATTATTTTTTTTCCTGGAAATAGAAGACGAATAGTTTTAAATGTTGTATTTTTTTCATGTTTCCTGTTTGTTATAAATACAGACTTTAGTTTTATAGATTTCAGATGATTTTTTTCACTGAGTTCCATTTTTATGAAATTAAATTTAGCATTTTTCCTAATGCGCTTTTACGGTTTTATTTTTATTTTTCTTCTAAACAATCTCCTTTGATTATAAGACTACTCTTCAGACTTCTTTTTCAGTTGAATCTCAATTTTCTGTTACAATTTAATTCTTTTTATTCCACGTCTATAAGTTTAGAATGAATTATAATTTATATGCTTTGCATAAACTTCTTTGTATGCGAGAGCTTTATTTGTAGTAACATTTACGATATTTGTATTTATCAAATGCTTCAAATATAGTAAAGCATTCGATTTAAAGCATTGTGAAATATAATTCTAAATTTTGCCGAATTTATTTATAACTTATCTGTTTATATGAGCTAATTTATGAAAAATTGTATTAAAATGTAAATGTTCTGATTGTTTTTGATATGCAAATATAAAGATGTTTCTAATATTTTAAAAACTTAAAGTAATTTTTGAGGGATAATACGCAAATAATATTGAAAAACTAAATTATTTTATGTTTAGATACTCCAATATTTGGCTTTTCTGGTCAAATTAGTGTTAATATTTTATCTAGTAGACTAAAACAAATCCAGTTTTCGATTTTAAGGAAGTTATCATTTCAATTCTGCTGATCACTAATACTCTGCTGATCGGAAATCTTAAAATCGATAAAAAACATATATAATTAAGCGAAATTTCTAGTTTAGATTAAATATTGACTGCTATTCCAACCTTTCGTTTCTGTATAGTAAATATTTAAAAAAAATTATTTTGCAGTCACTTGTTTTCCTAAATTTGATTATGAATGACATTATTACTAATCATTTCCAGTAAAATCAACATATATGGGAATTATTATTATTACTTATATTTATAGGCAGCAAAAACAAAAGAGATTACATCATATTCTAGTGGAAGTGCATAAAATACAATATTCAATAAATGAATAAAATGACATTTGCATAAATGTAATGCATAAAAAAATATATATAAATGCATAGAACGTATTATAATACTTTTATTTTTCATTAAGGATTTAAGTTGCATACTTTCGATAATTTTTAAGCTATTTATTTCATGAGAAATGTAATTTATTTAATCCCAATTGACTTTAAAGGACAAAAATCATTTTACAATACTTGAACAACTTATCGTAGACTAATCTTTTAAGATGTATTATATTAACTTGAAATAATTTCATGAGAAAGTTAATAATCCTTATACATATGAAATTTTGTGGTTTAATAAAATAATTCATTCTTTGAATAGATATAAAAGTATTTTCAAACAATTTTGTTTCATTTTTTATAACCAAACTCATAAACGGATATTTTTAATTGCAATAAAGTTTGTAATATTGGTTCTAGTGTTACATTTCACCTTGCTGAAATTACTTTGCTATTATTTTCTGTACATATCCAAACCTCATAAAGCAAAAAATATTGAAAAAATTGCATATGTAAATTAAGAAATCTCATATGTGGAATCCTTGGAAATGAAAGAGCAGACTTTTTAGCAAAGAATGCTCTTAATTTCCCAATTGATATTGAGGTTGGATTTCCTAAATCCCATTGGAAAAGACTCACTTACTAGAAGCTCCTTGACCAGTGGGAAGAAGAGTACGGTTTTTCATCGAACGCCAGCCATGCAAAAAAGTTTCTTCCGACTATTAAATATAGGCTTGCACGAGAATCTTTCTTCTTCTGCGCTTTTAAAGTGACTCAGTTTCTTACTGGTCATGGGGATTTCTGTCAATACTTAAAAAGATTTCATCGACATACTAGTAACATGTGTGACTGTTCCTTAAGAGAAACTCAAGATTTTGAACACATTAATTTTCGTTGCCTGCATGCGCAGGATTGCCGGAAAGTTCTTCAATAAAAACTTGGCATTTCTGAAAAGGATTGGCCAGTTGCTCTGGTCACTTTTGTGAATACAAAGTCCTCCTTCTTATCTTTTGTAAAATTTGCTCAAGCTTGTTAATACATATAATTTTACTCTTATACTATAGCCTAGAAATTTACTCCTATTATTAACTACTTTGCATAGTATTTTTTCTAAACTTTTGCATTCATTTTTGTTTAGTATTTTGGTTTTTATGTGTATTATATATATATATATATATATATATATGTCACATATTTTTTTGATTGAAGCAGAATGCAGTTTTGAGCACATAGACGAGACGTTGTATTTTTATCTTCGTTTTATTCTCTGTTTAATATCCATCTCGGGAAAGCAATTTATGTACCAGCAGACGCAGTGCGGCACAAAAGCAGAAGTAAGAAAGAAGGGAAGATGGGTGAAACAAATGATCACTAGTCTTATATAAGATGGGATTTCCGACCACGTGGCAATACAATACACGTGGTGACCTTTGACACTTTTTCAAGGGCACCAAAGGGATCACTTTCATTTGAGACTTAGTACTGATGCCGCCTTAGATTTACAGAGGAATTAATTGAACCGAAAGTGGAATTGGATCAGAAAATAAGAGAATATTTTAGAATGAAGTTACTATGGGTTAAATTAAGATAAAATCTTGGAAATTAATTAAATTGAAATTAGAATTAAAATATCATTTCATATATATTTGTTCAATTTTGTTTACTTTTATCTATTTCTTTTGTCTTGTTTTTCATTGCCTTTTTACTTTTGCTAAGGAGTTTCGTAAAAGGTCTAATTGTTTTTATACTTATTTCTGTAAGCCTCGTGTTGTACATTGTGGTGCACGAGGAGTATTTAATGTTTTAACTATAAATACATAAATATATGGAAAAGCCCCACAATAATACAAATTGCAATAAAAATTGCGCTTCTCCGTCAAAATTCGTCCTCCCACCTCTCAAGATACCAAAAATCTGCACAGTAAAAAGACATCGAGCATCACCCAGTTTTTTCAATTTTTCTCCAGCTCTTTATTCATATCGAAAACATTTCAGAGCAATTCTCTTAAGAAAGAAGAAATTCGATAATATACTTGCAAGGGATGCAAGAAAGCTTATGCAGTCTGTCTGAACAGAGGGTGATAAACAATACGTTTTGTCGGAGAAGTAAGATGAAAAATGCTCAGAATGTAATAAATTGATTGAAAATCAATTTTAACTTTTAGAAAGACACTCGTACGTTACGAGATGTAAATAAACGGAAAGAATTTTTGTCAACAAACTATTCTATTTTTTCTCTTCTTTTTCGGAAATAGAGTGAAATTATATTAGTAGTACATGAATGTTATTGCTAAGAAAGATGTCTTTTTTTTGAAATTCTGTTCTACATATTCATTTTTTTGTTTTTGTTTTTTATACATTTTGAATTATTGCTTAATTTTTTTTCCAAGTTTGATCTTTACTTTTTTACGTTATTTGCTTTGAACTATGCTTTGCATTATGATTTCTTAAATTCAGTAGAAAGGTACTTACTTACTAATGCTGCAAATTACTAATATATATCCATATTTATAAAATGTTATCTCCTATAAATAAGATATATTTATATACTAGCCGCCTTTGGCTGCCATCCGGTTCGCGGTCTTAATGCTCATTAAAATTTTCAGTTAAATATTTTATGTAACTGGTCATTAATAGATTCTTCATCAAAATATTTTTAAACTTCAAATTTTAATAGTCATATAATTTACTCATACTGATAAAAAGACCTTAAGCCATAATGTACTATGTATCTCTCTAATTTTCGTTCAGCTCCTGTAAAATTTCAACTTTAAATTAAAGTGGAAATGGTAAAATTGCAATCAATATAAAAACATATTTTATGGAAACCAAGTATTTTTTTTTAATAAATACTGAAAACAGAATAGGTCGGCACTTATGTCTTACGGTCACAACAGAATAAGTTTCATAATTTATGTAGTATCTTAAGAAATCTTTTGCAAAAATTTCCCAGATTCATCATGAAATTCAGTTTTCAGTTTTACTTTCAAAAGGATTTAAAAATGACGTTAACAACAATATTTTATTTTGTTTGGTCTATAAATATAATTCCAAAAATTATGGAATCTAAATTTTATACAGTACTTTGGTCCGAAGGAATCATATTCTACGAAATATTCTTGACACTGTAACTTTTAAATAAGTAAATGAATGTTGCTACCTTCTGCAATCAAATATGATCGATTTATGAAGTTTGAATAGAAGTTTTTAGAACAATTAATATTTTCATAATCTTAATCTTAGACCAATCAGTCTTCAGAAATCCTTGTTGCTGAATAGGGTATCATCTTTGAGATTGTCGATAAAGTGGTCTAATATCACCCGTTTTTATTGCAAAGTGATATTCAATTATTCATAAATCAGTAAGTTTTAGAGACCGATTTTGTTGATTGGAATGCAATTCTTTTTATATAAAATATTAGCATCTGAAGAGTATTTTGTTAAACATGATTTACAGAGCAGAGAATAAATAATGTTTGACTCAAGTTCATAAAATCTGATTATTTACTTCATTTGCACCATTTTAATACATGCATTTCTATCATTAAAAGTTCATAAATTAGACGTTTGGGTCCTGAATTGAAAATATATATATTAAACCATTTTTACCATAATAAAGTTTTTTTTATTAAATTGATAATATCGATATTGTTATTCTTTACATTTACTTTTTATAAAATATCCTATTTCATATCTGTTTCATCTCATACAAACACGTGTTGAAAATTACACCTTTATATGTTAAATTTGCAATAACAGTTGATTTTTTTTTTTAATTTGAGCTTTTGCTAATATGATGGCAACATGTTTGTAAAAGCTAATTTTTTCCTCATTAACTCATCACATACTCTTGCAAGTTAAATTTTATTTTTATTTTGTACGCTATAAGTCGTTAAAAAATACGATTAAATTATTTTTTAAAAATATAAATTTAATTTTTTTGGTTAAAACATTAGTATTATTAAATAGACAATTTTCTGATCTTCAATATGATGTAAAAAGTAATTTTGTGCTGCAATATTTTTGGAAAGGATGGCGGTAAAACATCAAAATGTCGCTTAATTTTTAATTGAAATCCTAATTTAAAATTCTAAAAAAATCACTCCAAGGTGCACACGCAGACAAACACTTTATTATAAGTATAGATTGAAAATAAAAATTTCTGATAAATAGGCAAGGTATGTAATCTGAAAATAAAAGACATAATTTTTCAATTTTAGAGGAAGATAAGGGACTTTTCAGTGATTATGGAAATGTATAATATATTCAGGTTTTAATTTCTCAAAAATGAATTTTTATATGTATTTAATAGGATATAATGAAAAGATGTTGTTTCTCATATTTTTCTCAAAATTATTTTTTTTTAAATTTTTGTATGTATAAATAAAATTATTTTTATTAAAGTCATATGAAATTTAATAAAAAAGTATTTACAAACATTATGCGTTTGTTAATCATACTTTTATTTACTTTTGGTTAATTATACATTTTTTAAGAGGTTGTTTATAATGAAAAGTATAGATTTTTTTTTGATATTCAAGATATATATATATTTAAATAATTTTCCTTTTCAATTTATTGTCGACTATATGTCGACTGATATTATTTGATCTTTATTGACATAAAGGGTGGGTGATTCTGTACATAGTTTCTTGTTATTTGTCCAGTTTAAACGTATAAAATTTTGTTCATAAAAATATATAAGTGAAGCGCATTTATTTATTATTAATATAAAATACTTTCACTCTGACTATTAACTAAATTATTCGTTATATTTCTGCTTGTTCTGAGTGTATAACAAATCCTATACTATCTGAATATTTATTTTGCTTACTTCAATGAGAATCCTGAATAAATCATTCTTTTAATTATATCTGAATTATTACTAAAACGAATTGAATCTTTAATAAAATTAATTGAATAATTAATTAAATGGGGTATTCAAGATAATATGTTTACAATAAATATTTATATTAAAACTAATTCTTTATAAGAGATTAAAAATATTTTAACATAGGGGATTTAGGTATTGAAAAGATAAAAAGATAAACATATAAAAGAATTATTTTATATCAACTTATATACATATAACAATTAAATATTTTTAAAAACAATTGTTAACTGCTTTCGACTCTTTTTTTGCTCTAAATTGTATTAATTCAGAATCTAAAACTTCGAAATAAAAAGCCATTATCAAACTCTGATTATACGAGTAGCCCTGAATTTCGATCCGTCTGTGCGAGTCATTCCCAAAATATAAAAAGGATATAACCCAACCAATGAATACAAGAGAAGAGAATTGGTGAAGATTAATTTTAATCTTTCGATAAATGACTGCATTTCATGGGATGTGTTCATCTCATTAAAACTCGGTTTAAGTGACATGACACAGAAAGAAGAGACATTTCTAGGACATTAGAGATAATAATTCTGGCCATTTTATGTGGTTGATGGTGAAAACTTTTGGAGAAAAGTGCTCAAATTGAGTATAAAAATTCTATTTTTTTAAAACTTCAGGAACTTTGTATAAAAAGGGTAAACATATTTCCTGGATGAGATTCTAGTAGTATACTGATAGAGGAATGAATTTTATACGCTGTGTTTAAAAGGAACTTTGGTATTGAGTGAGAGTTTTTTTATTACTTTTCAGAATTGATGAACAAAAAAAATTATAATAGGAATTAAATTATCACGTTTATAGAAGTTCATTAGGAGTATAACTGAAGAATAAGGTATCACTTATTTTCAAATTAAAGAAAATGCGAGTAGGTTAGAAGGGGAATTCTTTTTTTGCACTGGCTTCCTCAATCGGAATAGGTAAAAAGTCTGGAGAATCTAGCAACTCCTTTTCTATATTAGTAGCCAAAATTATACCTTTTTGTTACTGAAAATAACTGAAATATCTCAAAAAAGAGGTGAAATGGGATAATTGTTGATTTATTAAGACAGTTGTATTTAAATAGTAAATAAATACTAAAAAAATAGTAATAATATGTAATGGTAATCTATACTTATAATAAAGCTCAATGTGTGTGTGTGTGTGTGTGTGTGTGTGTGTGTGTGTGTGTGTGTGTGTGTGTGTGTGTGTGTGTGTGTGTGTGTGTGTGTGTGTGTGTGTGTGTGTGTTGGCGCTCTACAGGCCAGGTCATTTGACATACAGCTATCAAATTTGATACATGTATGCCTTAGAGGTCGGGAATGTGCACCTGGGGTCCCTTTTTTTGAAATTTTAATTAGAATTTTAATTATTAATTAAAAACTAACTTTCCCGCCAAAAAAATCTTCCATTTTCCCCACCGCCAACTTTTCCGCCAAAAAAATCTTCCATTTTCCCCATCGCCAAATAAGTAAGGCATCAGTTGTTTTTTTCTCCCAACAGTAATGAGGCTAGGGTTAACATTTTTCGACGGATTATTTCAAACGATTCTGTTTATTTTCTTAATGTTTTATGCATTTAAAATTAAACATTGTTAATTAATCCATGTTTCAGATTCCTTCTGAAGTACTTTTGAATTAAAATAAAACAGAATAAAGGAAATTAAAAATGTCTAATCTGCATAGCGTTACCCCAACTGGCGTAGAAAAATTTACGCATTTGCGTTAACGTAACTGGCGAAGAAAATCCACGCATGCGCATTGTTCTGATTGTTGGTATGACAACCAACGGACGATTTAAATTATTTTTAGGTTAGTTGGATGCTTTTGTAAGTAAAATGTATTTATGTTAGTTATATATTTTTTGTATATGCTTATAGTTTTAAGTACATCGTTTTTTAAGTAGTTTTTTTTAAACCTGTTTTCGACCGATTATTTTAAACGATTCATTTTATTTTCTTAGTGTTTGATGCATTTAAAATTAAACATTGTTAATGAATCGATCTGTTCATGATGAATCTGAGAAATTTTTGTTGACAAATTCTTGAGATATTACATAAATTAAGAAAGATATTCTTTAGTGACCATAAAGTTTAAACGCTGAGTGACTCTATTATCAGTAATCATATTATTAAAAAAATGCTTTGTATCAGTAAAAAAAATTATTATATTAATTGCAGATTAATCATTTACACTTTAATTTAAAGCATAATTTCTACGAGGGGTAACAGAAAATTAGAGAGATACATATCACGCTATAACTGAAGGCCTTTATAATATTATGAGTGAATTATATGACTATCAAAATTTGAAGTTTTAAAATATTTTGCTGAAAAATCTATTAAAGTTGGAATTGCGTAAAATATTTAATGGCACGACCGGAGTTTTATCCCCTGCTTGGCGAAATTTTTAAAAATCGCAAACAACGGCCTTGCGAAATGTTCAAAAGCAAAGAAGCAGATGTTCAATTATAGTGCATAATAAAGATTGCCAGCTTTGGTGCGTTATCGCAACTTGGAGAAGAAGGGGGTTAAACTCCGGTTCAACCTATTTAATTATTAAAATTTAAACGAACATTAAGATTGGCGAACCGGCTGGTCGCCAAAGGCGGCTCTTAAATACTAAATATAAATAGTAATAATAAGTAGTAGTAATAAACACTAAAAATTTTAATAATAAATTTAAATAGTAAATAGTTTAAAAATAAGTTACTAGTAAATAAAGATAGTATTAGTAATTTTATATTAAAGGCATTTAGAATGCACAAGTTTACTTTATTAGACAACATATATCATAAATATTAATCTTAACATCATAATTCATAATCTGTTAGAAAGATTATTGCATCTTGCTACACTTTTTACTCTTACTTTATACCCCAATGTAAGCCTATTCTAGAGTAAAAATAATAACGTATATTTTATTTTTGCTTTCACCTAACATCACTTTTAGATATTTTGGCTGAATAATACTTGTCAAAGTCTAGTATATTACCATTTAATACATTACATATTTATTATATGTTGGCCATGAGAATCAAGATTTTTTTACTATCGAATGTATCAAATTGTAAGTAATTATAAAATTGAAACAATTTTTTTCAAATTAACTAGATTAAATAATTTTCCAGAGATTCTTCTGACAATAGCATCTTTATTTCTTCTAAACATTATTGACACACTTAAAAATAATTTTATATCCAGAAATTTTAACATTTCTACTTATCTGATTGACAATAGATTGTTGCAATCAGTCAGAAATATCCTACACATAAACACTTAAAGTATAAAAACATCCTACTTAATATATATTCTTATTTTTTATTTAAAATCATTCCCTTTTATTCCAAATACTCTTGTTTGCATTCATAAAATAACTTCACATTCTGATTTCTATTCAAACTTTTAATGATGATCACCAGAAATTATCTATGTTCCTTTTATTTATTAATTTCTTTTTTAAATTCCCTCATTGAAATCGAAAGTATCAATATCATAAATGTCTAAGGACTAAAATTTCCAAATTGTATTTTTTTCATGAATTACAAAAGTTAATTTATAATCATTCGCATATACAAGTGTGTATGTATACGTGATTCACCTCATGATAAGGTGTACACTTATTTGACTGCAGAAAATAAGCCTAAGTTATTTAGAATAAAATATGCTATAAAGAAAAAGAAATTTAAAATATTCTTAAATAGATAATTCTGGTGAGAGTCTAATAAATATTAGATATTATGTGAGATCAATACGGATTATTGTCCAACAATGTACAGTAGAATATGAGTTCCAAATCAGAGTTGTATTTTTAATCATACTTTGGTCTTTAATGAAACCTGAAAGTAAGGGAATTCTAACTAGAATACCTTTAATTAACAAAGAAATGACCCATAGTTCTAATAATTTTGAAGATTCTCCCGGTATGATATTGCTTGGTCTTTTAAATGTTAAAGAATTGAAAATCATTGTTATATGTTTTTTTGGGGTTATTGAAGCTGCATACAACAAACTGATATCGAGTATATGGAAAGAAAATATAAAAGAAGAAACTAAAAATTAGTTTATAACTTCTATTACGATAATAACATTCCAATGCTTTCATTACACGAAAAAATGTGACATTTAATAAAAAAAATCTTTTTGAGAAAGTTTAAAATGTGTTTTTTTAATGAAAGAGAAAGGAAATATTTTAAAATATTTTATAAAGCTAAAATTATAAAGATAATTGACTATAAATTCATAGAAATATTATTTGCATTTCTTTTGGGAAGTCGCATAGGCAATCTGTAGTGACATTATTAATATAATCAGCTTATTAGATCAATCATTAATATTTTAAATCCGAAACTTTATAGTTCTTTTAAACTGTAATAAAAATGTGTGATATATATTCACTTAAAATGAAATTTATTAAAATATTCGCTTAAAAATAAAGTGTAGATTTTTTTAAAAACTATTAGTGAATAATTATGTACAAATATCATTTTATCAAATAATTTATTAGTATTTCATTTTGTACTAAAAATAGAATAATAAAGAAGAGATTCCTTCAGAAACAATTAATCTCCTAACTTGTCCATTGTTACATAGCTATATCTTTATTGAAAAGTTTTGGGAGGAAGGCTTTCATATGATTCCCATTTTACATTGACCTTGGTTGCCTCTATACCGACTTACACTGATCAAAATAACTAGAAGATCACACAATATTTTGAAGAATCACATGCATTGCATTCATTTATTTTGAGAAAAATTGGAATATTTATAATATAATTCTAGAAATGAATTGTAGAAGGTAATTTAGCCTAAAAATTATATTATTCAGTCTAATAAACAGTATGGTGTCTCCAAATTTTTTGGAGAAAAAGATTTAATAATTGCAGGTAAAAGTTTGAGTACACGTTTTCCTTAGAATTGTATGCGATATCAATTAAATGTTTTATTATTAAAAAAAATTCGGCCAAATAAAATGACTAAAATTGATATGGAATGAAATTTACTAGTTGATACCAAATAAAACTTCAGCCAAATATTACTTATTCTTCACACAGACGGTCTCTAGTTCTCGAATGGATAAACGTTCCATTACAATGTTTCACAAGATACATTGTTGATAAAATGAAAATGTCCCTTAACACAGATGTACTGTTTTTGAAGTCAAAATTCGAATTCCCCGCTTAATATATATTTGCCGGAAAATCGATAGAACTATAAAATTTTAGTAGGCTATTTGATTCAAATAAGGACTAACACTTTTACGAACAGTTTTTAGGGCCCATAAAAAAACACAGCAACGAATAGAAAAAAAAAGGCTATCAGATAAATATATGGCACAATGACTTCCGAATTTCCTTTAGGTTATGTATTCTTATACATCATATTCGATGGATATATGTTATATGTATTTCAGACATTTTTGTTGTTATAATAAATGTTTTTATTTCGGGTACTTCACTAGAATAGTTGATAAAATTTGCGATTTTTTGATAAGGCTTTTAATTTGAATTCAACCAGTTGCAAATATTTATATGAATTTTCGAAAAATAAATTGTATTTTATTTTTTTTAACTAAGTGAAAAAAAAATCCTTAAATAGAAATTTTACTGAATATTATCAATGCAAAACACGTTTGCTTAATATAAGTAATTTATACAGTATTAAAAAAGATTTAGTGTAATATGTAAGTGTATAGTGTGTATGTAAAAGATTTAGTGTTCTCCTGTCATACAATTATTCGAAATGTTAGAACACATGATATTTTTATTGCCTGGTGATCTATTCTAACCTTATTTTGAACACTGATTGTTTGTCATTGGTATTTATTTTCTCTGAAATTTATGTTTTCAAATTATTGCAGTATTTCAGTTTGAATTCCATATTTATGAAAATATCATTTGAAAAAAAATATCTCAAGCAATTTATTAAAACATTATGGAGGACGAAAGTAAAATGAACACCAAGAAAATATGTTATTAGAGAATGAATACTATTTTGGGAATTAAGGCAAAAAATAAAAACTAAAGGCTTTTTGAAAAATAACAAATATTTATTTTGCAAATTTATTAATAGCTAAATTAAGCAAGTATTATTAATATTATTTGTAGATTTGGCATTTATGACACCTGAAGAAATATATTAGTTTTTTTTATTTATTTATTTATTTTTTTATTTTTATTTCTCCTAAACAAAATTTTAAAGACTCGTACAAAGTGGCTGTACATAATAAATTGGACAAACTAATGTGAAATAAATAATAAATTTTATGCAAGCATATTGTATATCGAATCATTTTATGAAAAGAATATTTGTCTGAAAGTATAACGTTGCTTCTTTATCGAAAATTTGGCGTGAAAATTATATGAAATTAAATATACAGTAGAAGTAATTCTACATTCACATACAATATATTTCATAGATTTTATTCACATACTTACGTTACAACAACAGTAGTAAAAATGTAAAAATCTAGATAATAGTGACAAAATAATTACTTATTGCAAAGCACTTTCAATTTTTATCAGACCAACACATATGTAATAACATCATCATACTTCCTGAATTACTGTGTAGTATTTGTTTATCTAATCTGTCAAATATTATATGTAGTAGGATTGAAATTTGCTTCAAGGTTAAATTGTCTAAAGTGTAAAATGTTACTTTAAAAAAATAACCTTACTATTAATCCCTGGTATTAATCAATAAAGTTCAGAATGGCTAAGACGTCATGAGATTTCTCCTTTTATTTTCCATTTCCAAGAAAAATGTTTGAAAAACAACAGAAATTCAGATCTAGAAACCAAATATTATATCCCATCTTTTCGAGAGGATTAATTAATCAGAATAGCTTAAATTCGAATGATAAGAAAATGGAAAGACAGTATTCGGACAGGTAATGTTTAATAAAATTATCTACCAGACTCATCACGCTTATTTTTTTCTTTTATAGAATGTAGCTAGAGATTGTGAATCCTTTTCCTGATATTTCTTATAATTTCATTTCTATTATTTTTGAGGCTGGTGGTATCATATTGAAAGGATATGTTGGTTTTTTTTAATTATTATTTTTTTTTCTTACTTGTGTGGATAATGTATATTAATTAAGCAGATATAGATTATTTAAGATTTTGTTTTGCTTCAAATCGGAAAGGTGTGAAAAAGAGTAAATCCTTCAAACATTAATACAAAAAAAAGTAAAGTTACATCTGAAAAAAATATTTCATTTTTTTGTTATTCTTTAATTATATTTTTGAATTATATATATAATATATATAATATAGTGTTGATTAACTCGATTTAAATATTAAATATGCTTATGATTCTGTGTTCTTATTTTATGAATTAATAACGTCTTCCCTTAATACTTCTTGACTCGCACTTTATACATTCTAATGGAAGCAATTTGAAATGAATTTCAAAAAGAAAAATACATTTAATTATGAAGAACAAATTATAAACCAATGCGAATGAAAACCAGAGTAAAAGAAACACAAAGCTCTTACTAAAACTAATTTGATAGCCAACTGCATGAACAATTTGATTATCATTCAGTTAAAAAGAAAGTTATTCTGAATCACAAAATATGACTTCAATTTTTTTTTGTTTCAAAAGACTCAATATTCGCACAACAAAACATTTTTATTTAATTATTTTTACGGGAATACATTCTAATTTTGTAATCTCTAAGAGGTCCAAATAGATAGAAAATGCAATTCAAGAATGCATTATTATAGGCAGTCTACTTCCCCAATCCTACAATTTTAAACTTAAGTATTTATGCCATTAAATAGAATCTAAATTCCCTGCTATTTAATCATCAATGTCAAGAAAATGTTTTTACAGTAATTCTAGATGTAATAATACTAGAATCCCTGTGAAACAACACTGACTTATTCCTCCTACCAAATATTTCTAGTTACTTCCGTATGGGAAGAGCAACTTCTCAGTCAAATCTTTGAGAGAAATTATCTTGAGAGAAAAAAATCTTTGAGAGACGTTATTATTCATTTAAAAATACTAATATTCCTAAATATATAATTATATATATATAATATTATATTCTTCTTAATTCTCTTTTATTGACGGTCGACAGAGAATCTGTAAAGGAACAACATATGCGATCTTAATAGTTATAAAAACAGTTTTCTGAGGTAATCAACTAAACTATATTGAATATATCGCCTTAATTTCATCAGTAATACCAGCATCAAAATTTTATATAGTGGTATAACACAGCACTTTGTACATTTAACCATGATTGTTTTTAATATATGTCTATGTGGGGTTTCATCGCACTAAATGGCAAAGGAGTAAAAGCATCAAGTCAATCTACATCCATCATTCTATCATCAGTTTCAAAAGATTTTGTTTCCAGTGTAATAAGTTTATTGTTAAAGTCATACCTTTTGTAAATTTCTTCAATTAAAATATATTAGTTTCTTTTTTTAATACAATTGTTATAGAATATATATGAACAAACTATTTGGTATTTTATTAAAGTAATGGTATTGTATTCGCGGATAAAAGCTACTGTTTAAAAGTGTGTATAAAGGTTTGTTAAATGTTGATAGAAACATTCAGATAATAAAGCAATTAAAAATATATGCAATATATTGTTATAAATTGACGAAAAGCTGAAACTAAGGCACATTATTAGTCACGTTTGGTTTAGACTGATTGTTAAAAATATCATGTTTCTCTTTAGAGCAGAATCTTTTTGTTTAGAGGAATTCTTAACATAATTTTGTACTGATCTACATCTCTGATATTAAATCTACATTCTAAATGTCCTTCATCTATTCCTTTGCTTAGTTTAAATAAGCATTTTGGTTTTAAGTCAAGCTAAGAAAGTAGCATAAGTACTTAGCAGTACTAAGCAGACTTAAATTAACGAAGATATTTTTTTAGGGATTATAGTATTTAATATTTTTGTACTTTACTTACAAAAAATTTTAATTAAAATTACAATATTCATTAAAAGGAATAATTATAAAGGAATAAATACAGATAAAACAAAATAAGAATTCTAATAAACATTCGAAATGCTTTTGAGTTTTTTTATGTAGCTGCATATTTGTTCACTCCGAAATTAAAATACAAAGTCAATTCTACAACTGTTATAAAGATAAAATTGAATTTTAAATTTATATTTAAAAAAAATATTTTTCACAATAATATTTTTATAACCCTTTTCTGGAATTATCGTGAAAATAAAAAGAACATAAACAATATTTTACATTACGGATAACGCATATTAAATAGATTATGCATTATTTACGAAAGAAAATTCCTTTGAATCGAAAATATATTGTCCTGACTTATTATTACAGATAATTAAACTAGTGAAACGTATAATTAATATGAATCGATTATGTAAGACTAAATGGAGATTAAATATATTTTATTTTATAAATAATTATATAAGAATAAATAATTTTATCCCACTTTTCTGGAAATGCAATCTAGAAACTAAAGAGATATACACATAAAAAGAAAAGAAAAAAAAACCCATGTCATTCGCAAACGATATTAAAATTGATGATAATTTATAGAAAAAATTGCAGTCATATAAATGCAACTCAAAAAGCTTTTTTAATGCTTATTAAGCTTCTTGTTTTGATGTGATTTGTTTCTTTTCCTTCTTCTCTTCTCTGAATATTCCACAATACTTTATGTAACAATATAATAAAAAGGAAGTGTGTAGTTCTATATTATTGCTAATCATTAAAAAAGAAAAAAAAAAGATTCTACCGTTTTTACAAGCTGATTAAATAAGACTAAATGAAATATTAGATTTATGCTTTTTTTTTAAAAGATTGTCATATTCTTTTTTTTTTCATTTCTCCTTTATGGAAATAATGTCCAATAAAAAGATACGCGTACACAAAGTTTCCACATCATGGTTAATTCATACTAAAACGATGCTACAACATATGATACAGCAGCCTCACGAAAGAAAAAAATATGCAATTCTTTATTTATTAGTATGCCAAGAAATATCAACAAAAGAGTTATTATTGTAAAGAACTAATGTCATGAAAAACAAAGATAAAGGAGAGACTTAACGATGATAAATTTTTCTAGACAGTGTGAAAAAGAAGGAAAAAAATGTGAATTCTGTATAAGTCTCAGATGTTAAAAGCTAGGCTATTAGCTTCTTTGTTGTTCGGTGGGCTAAGACCTCATTGTACAGCCAGAAAATTAATGGTGCATATTATCAAGATCAGTTATGTCTGGTTCCTGACTTATTTAATGGATTTAGGAATCCTTTGCTGCTATTTTAGGAAGGTTCAATGCCGTTGCATTCTACTGAATTCCACTTTTCTTAGAATTTAATCACTGTAATTTAAAAGTCACTTTGAGATTTAGGCACTAAATAAAAATGTTTTTACCATGATAAAGTCAATGCTCTATTAATCGTGAATGTTTCTTGAAAAATATTTAAAAGAAAGTAACTGATGTTTTATTTACCATATGTTCTTTCTTTTCTTGAGGGGGGGGGTGTTTTCTAGCATCATTATTTTAAACATTGTATCATCTTAGAAATTATTTTAACGTGTCTTTATACTAATTTCATCGAGTGTGTATTTGCTGAAAAAAATTTGTGAGCTTGATTTAAGAGAATTGTTTTAGATATCATGCTGGAAATGTTGCCATGATATAATTTTGCATGATGAAGTTTCTTAATAAAATGACAAAGAAAAAAAATCGGCTTACATAAAAGGCATTATTTTTTTTCTAAAGACAATAGAATTAATTACCATTACTTGGATCTTAAAAAGTAAGCAAATTTAAACACAGACCAAATTTAAGTAGGGTTATTTATGTGGTTCACAATTTTTATGGCGAAATGTTAAACATTACATTTTCTTCCAACTAACTTTGAAATGCTGTTAGCGATTTCATTAAACGTTTATTTTACGAAGAAAAATGTAAATTGTCCTTAAGAAATTTACTTGAAATATTATTTTTAAAAAAATTATCAGTAAATAAGGATCTGTAAAGTATTCCAAAATACAAAAAGACAAAAATAGTTGGGATTCATAAAAAGAGTTTTTTTATGGATATTGAAGCAGAGATAATGAAAATTATTCGAAGATTTAAAAATAAAGCCAATTTAAGAGTTATTGAAATTTGAATCGAAGAATGATTTATATTTCTTGCATTAAAGTAATTTGTTTTTCCTCCAAGCTATTAATCATTAAAAAAATGAAAGAAATTGTCCGAGCTCTTCAAATTGAACCATAATTTTTTCATTACTGAAATTTAAAATTGACTTTTGATTAAAATGAAAGTCGGAATAAGAAGTCTTTCGAAGTAATTGCCTTTGAAAATTCAAATATTTATATGTTTCAAAAACGTATTTTTGATTGAAAAAAATGTCAGTCAATTGTATTTTTAAAATTGACGCAGATATTCCGCTCTAAAAATCATAATTACAAAGGGGAGTTTGAATACAATATTCAGCATAATTATATTTTGAAGATAAACAGAATAAATTTTATAATAATATCTGAAGTCTGATTTTTAAAAAAATTAAGGAATAAGATATATTTTAATGTCTTCCGAACTTTTAAAAATGTTATATTTATTGATAGCAATCCATATGCAATATCTTTTTTTAAGATTTCAGATGTATAAACGAACTTTAAAATAGAATTGTAGCTATATGTCTCATAGCTGTTATAAATCCTCTTATTTTCCTATTATTTTATCTAAATTTTGCTTCGATTGCTTTTACACCCTCCTCCCGAAAAATATTTTCTTTGGCTTAACAAGTAACCTGTACATCGATGTTTTATTCACTCTGCGTTACACTACAAATCACACGATAAAGTTCTATTAGTTTTTGGTATCATATTTTTCTATCAGTCATTATGAAATATTTTTATCTTTATTTGAGAAAATTTCAATTCTATGATAAAAAATGACAAAGAAAATATATTTATTCTGTTCTTAATGAAATAATTTTAAGGGATTGTTATACATTGTGAAGTTATTCGTGGCTTTTATTAAAAATATTTTATTTTTCCATCGTGTTCTAGATAGCAGTTTCTCTTTAAGAATTTCCAGCATTTATTCTGGAAGTTCTGAAAAGACTAAGTACCGAAAGAACAATAACATGTATTGCATTATTATTGCTTCATAAATTCTTACAATACTTCGTTTCCGTATCAAAGCTTTAATTAAATGCTTTTTATTACTGGATACTTTACATGAAAGAAAGGCATATTTTATATCCAAACCTATTGAATACGCAATATACAATGCAGTATAAAATACAAAAGGGGGGGGGGTATATTGGGGATACAGTGAAAAATTCCAACAAGCTCAGTAATAGATAATGCCTTTTTATACTACACGAATTATACGAAATACAGGTAACAAAACACAGACGACGCAATTATACATCTACACATGAAGAAATTGAATACCAGCAGCAAATCGTTAATAAGCAATTGCCACAACGAAAAAAATATCACAGTGGGGATTCACAAGCGATCAGCACTCCAAGGCGGGACTTCATCCAAGACCTCTCTCTATATCATAATTGAGGTGTAATTATCTGGTTGCCACATTTAACCTTCTCCTTCCTATGATCGTTTTATTTTAGGTGCCCAAGACGCCCGACTTCCCCTTCAGTAAGAAAAAATCCCCATCCCAACTCAAAAACTGTGTGTTTTTAAGGGATATCGGAGTGTTCTTAGGAAATATTCTTACTCCCACCCCCACCAAATCCATTAGACCGAGTGTTTGTAACAAACAAAGCACGCGCTGCTGGTATTCAATCAATCCATAATTAACAGAAATTCTAGGAATTGGAAAATAATATTAAGAGGATTCGTGCAGGCTCCGTAAATTAGTTGAAAATGCGTCTACAGCCTCTTCGTATTAACAGAGTTAAATTATCAATCCTTGTTTCATTATGTTGTGTACTGCAATACAAACTATTCTTCGAAGTAGTTGTAGGGTGTTAGAGAGAACCATAATGATTTTTGATAACTCTCAATATTTTTTCCATCTAAACTTCACAATTATTAACTGGTGATTGGGAACAAGTTATCCCTCTTGTAAGCAAATTTCATGCAAGTTGGCTTTATTTCGCCTTTATCATACGGTGGTCTAGAAACGAACGTCTGATTCAGTATTCATACTGTCAAATAATGTGTTCGAAATTATCAGTTCATCCAGTTGTGAGGGTAACATTAATTTAACCAAAGAAATAAATCGCCAATGATTTAAATTGATATATAATACTCGATATTCTAAAATGCTTCTAAATGTTTAGAAAACTAATTTGATAAAAAAATAAATTATAAAATATTTATTCCTGATAAACTATAATTTTGAGATAATTTATATCCATATGTTACATTATATATGAGAAACTAACTTGCATGGCACCTTTAATATAAAAGTTTCTAATTTATTTAAATTGTAAAAGAGTGAAAAAAAAATCATTTAAAAATTATTTAAATGATAAATATTAAATATAATATTACTGTTTTTAAAAATAATAGCAATTAAAGCAAATATGGCATAATGTAGTTTTACATTAATTACAATATTCTTGTTATTCTTTCTATAAAATTAGAAATTTTTGCATTGTATAATGTATATAAGTATTAGAAAATTTTCAACAGTCTGATAACATCATTGTACGTTGCTATTAAAAACCATACACCAATTTTTAACTTCAGTTTTGGAAAAATTAAAATTAAAAAACTTCTCAAATGCTGGCTGTTCTATTTGCCCATTTGAGATACTTAAGGCCTACTGTATCGTATTTAAAAGCAAAATAGGTGTGGAAAACTTCTGAATAGACAGTAAGAGTGAATATATCCCAGATTGCTTGATAATACTCTTTTTAATTCTGAAAACACACATCTGATAAAATTAAGTTAAAATATAAAAATAATATTCTGTGCTCAAAATTTCAATGAAAGAATCTGAGTTGCAGCCATTCTCTTTAAGCGAACAACAGTTCGTTGCATTTTTATGCTAACAGGACCTCCCGCGTGCCTAAATCCAAAAAAATTATCCTTCTTTCAATATCAGAGTGCTTTTGAGGAATTTCGATGCCCCAAGCTACAGCCTTCACACTCTAAAACTTTGAAATCTAACGCCATCATCGAAAATTTATTATGCGCCATCTAAATTTAGACGGTTCTTGTTCTAAGTGTTAATAATGGCGAAACTCAAATATTGGATTCAAGGCAAGAACGGTTAGTGGACGTTATTTTTAATCTTTCACTAAATGTTCCTGATTCATGGCATGTGCTATGCTCATTAAAACTCCGTTGGTGTGACATGAAATAAAAAGAAAGTCGTTTCTATATCCTTCTAGATAATATTTTGGTCGATTTAATGCGATGGTTAATGAAAGCATCTAGAACAAATTATTTCGATTAATTTAATAGAAAATTGCAGTTTTTTTTTCCTTGTAGCAATACTGGGAAATAAGTGTCAGAAATATCAAATTTAATTATCGAATGCGTTGTCATGGTACTGAGGCAGATAGGATGACTTTTATATATATGTAGAAGGTGCCTAAATGTAAAAGTTAAAGACTGAATTTAATTGCTGTTTAAAACACATAATAAGAGAAAATTTTCTAATGAACTTGAATTGTGAAAAAAAAAGTTTCTTATTAAAAATTTTCTAAGGATAAAATTTAGTTGATTATAAGTACTTTGTATCGAGCCCCCCTCCCCCCTTCAAAGAAAATAATAAACAAGTGCTAGCATTGTAGTTTTTTTCTTCTTCCTTATCTCTGTTGCTAGAATTTTTATTGTATGTCAAATGAAAAAAACAAAAGAACTTTGGATTATAGATTTTCGAAAAGTGGAACTCTTTTATCTTTTATAATTATTAAATCAGAATAACAAAAGATTTGTTTTGTTTTTGTTTTCAGTAACAATCTATTCAAAGAACTATTTTGTCCATCGATTTTATTCAAAAAATAATTTTGAAATCGTTAAAAATGACGGATGCAACATAAAAACGTAAAATATAAAATAATCTGTAAGTGTTCGAAAAATATAGAGAAATAGAAACTAGACAACTCACATTGTGTTAAAAATAACAATTAACTCAAATATTTTAAAAACAGTTAGTAGCTTACTAATTTTATTTCTTTTAAGGTAATTATTTAAATTCTAACATCCGAATTCTCTTTCAAATCAATAATCTTAAAATGGGAAAAAAATCTGTTTCTTCATCAAAAATTTTACTTAACAGTATTTTTTATGTTTGAAAGTAAATCAGATTTTGTTTGGAACCGCAATAACTTTTTATTTTCCTTTTGACATAATGCTTTAGAATTTATCAATTTCCTAACTGTAAGTATAGAACTCTAATTACTTAAGACGTGTAACTAAGCTTAAGATGTTTCGACACATTTTTGATGTATTCTTCATGTTCTAATCATGGCATGCAGGCAAATCTTAGGAACCATTTCTTAACCTTTTATCACCAAAACATTGTTGATATTTGTTCAAAATTCGTACAAAGGCTAGAATTACAATATTGTGACTTGTCGGTCATAGCAACATATTAATTAATACATTCATTGCCAAACTGAAAATTGGAATTTCATTTGGTGAGAAATCGGATCAAGCGATAACGCGTGAATGGCAATTAATTTGATAAACTTACCAATTTGATGATTATATTTGGCAATTGTCAATCGCTTATAACAATTTTAGGAACGAATAATTCTGACAAACAAACTGATCGCCAAATGTAGATAGTGTATAATGTGATAACATAAGTAAGTATTCGAAAGCTAATTAAAATTATAATTAACATGGGTTATTTATTTTAACAAAATCAGCATTTATATCCAACCATAGTCCCATGTGGGAGGCACATCGTATTTGAGGATGAGACTCTTCCTGCGCAGTAATTGGTTCTCGCTATGCCTGTTGATATACGAAAAGGTAGGGATCTGGCTCCGATGACGGGACGTACTTTCTTAGGAAAGGGTTGTAACGTGTCCGGTGGTGACCCTTAAGATGCAATCACAGTTCTCGCCAGAATTGCTGTTGCGGCGGTCTGCTCATTCAAATTTTTCCTTCTGTCTTCAGGAGTATTCAGACTATGATATATCCAATCATAAATAAAATTCGCATAATGGAAGTTTTTGATTTGCTGCAGCTATAGAGAGAATGATTCAGAAACTGCCAGCTGCTACATCAGATAAATAGCCGACACATGTAATAGTCCTTATAATTTTTCGTATTGGTGTTTCGGACACAGGCACGATACTTTCATATTGTTAGGGTTGTTAATTAGCCAACAGCCATCCACCACTAAAATAGGTTTTTGTGGAGCCAGTCGATGTATTTTCTTCTGTCGAATCAAAAGTAATTATTTTTGCTTTTGGTTCAAATCTAATATTGATTAATTGAAAATAATTATTCAAAAAATAAGATTTAAATGAGAAAAAAATTAAGATTTAAAAATACACTTTGAAATAAATAATCTGTAACCATTTTATTCATATATAAGATAAATTATGAGTCTTGAATCAGTTTAAAGAAATTTATTCATTTTTCGTATATGAAAAAAAAATGTTCTATCGCTCATTAATTCATGAGGAATACTTCCCTTCTCAAACATACTAGATTTATTTCATAAAAAAATATTATTGGAAACCGCAGAGCATAAATTTTATATCGCTTTTCTCTACTTGGAAATTATGTAGATACATTTTGAAACTACAAGAAAAACTATAATGTTTGTGTTAATGTTTATATCATCAATCATTTGGAATTTTAAATGCATGCGTGAGTATGAGCTTTTGAGAAAGTACACTCCGGTTTTATAGAATGAGAAAGTACACTCCGGTTTTATAGAAAAAAAAATTATTTTTTTAAAATCTGAGTTTTATTTAACTGTGACCGACATCAACATCTATCAATAAATACTTTTAAGATCTAGTTGAATATTTTGTGCGCTTTTATAAATTTTAGGGATTTGATATCCAATTTTCAAAGCAACTGACTGAAATAATAAAATATTCAGTGAAAAGGGATATACAGACTCAATTACATAAAGCGAACAGTAAGAAATTTTAGTATTTGCTTAGAAGAGCTATTATATTTCCAATTCTGTTCAGATTATATAATATGAGGAAAGAATCACTATGCATAAAGAGAAATAATAGAAAAAAAACGTAACGATTTGATAATTTTCTATTTGAAAGTAAAAAATTTTAGAAATTTGTTACATATTTTTATTCTCTGAATAAATGCATGTAATAAATATTTATTCAGAAATATTCTATAAATATTTATTCAGAAATTAATTATATAGTTTCTGAAAATAAGAAATTATAGAGAAATGAAAAATATATGAATACATGTTGATCTCAAATGAAAGTTTTAAAATGGTTGAAAAATGGAAAGATGTATGAAAAGTTTTCTAATCTTTTTATAATTATATGATTAAATGCATTTGTGAAACATGTAGAAGTGCGTTCTAAAATTATTTATAAATAACCTTAATTTGTGCTTTTACATTCTTTGATATATAAATATTATGTATAAAAAATATATTCGAAATTTTTAAAAAAAATCAAATATATGTCAATATGAATGAATTTTAAATATGAATATAAAATTTTTTTATCAATTAAAAAAAATAAATTTCAAAAGTGTATTAAATATCACATAACACATATTAAACATGTATAAATATTTAATTCAAGCATCTCAATACATGTAATGCTGAATACGACTATTTTCAGCAAAGCACTATGCCAGTATAATCTAGATATAAACAAACATAGAAATGCAAATCTTAAAATTGTTATTTCTCCAGCTGTCGTCTTCAAATATTCTAACATTTTTCTGCAGCTTCGGTAATACTATTTTGAATGCCATTGACCGAAAATTTGAAGAGAGTATATATGTTGGTAATATATACTCTCTTCATATGAAACATATTTTACAAATACGCTGGTACTTTAATTTTATAGGTCTATGAAGGACAACTTTTTTTATTAGTTTTCGAATTCAGCTCAGAACTGAAAGTTTGCTTAACAATATCGAGAACGTATCTTTGACATTTTAAGTACCAAAAGAAAAAAAACTATGAAGAGTTTTGTAAATTATATTTCTTTTTCATTTTATATAACCTAATAAAGCTATTTTGTCCTAAAGTGTTATGCAGCATTTGTTATTAGAATTTTAAAAAGAGGATGTTTAACAAATTGACCAGTAATAACTTTCCATACAAAGTAATTTTTTTAGAACTCGCGATATTTTTGTCATATCCTATTTGTCATTGATAATCTAAAATAATTTTAGCATGTTTCTAAAAATGCCCCTTTTGTTTTCAGTTTCTGATATACGAGATGGAATTTACAACATAATTATAGGAAGTAATAACATCATGACTTCATTACTACATTAGTAAAGATAATGGTAGAAAATTACATGAAGATCACTCTGGTTTTGAATAGCTATAAAGATTCTAAATAGCTTACTTTCTTTAGGCAACACAGATATCTATGATAGTACAAATCTTCCTTCAAAAAGAATTTGAAGCAAGTCATTTATTACCTGTATTCATAGAAGCGTCTTTCTTGCAACTCATGAACGTAGATGACAATGGCAGCACGTACAAATATATCATTCAAATAATTCTAGAGAAATAAATTTCAGATTATTCATTTCAACTTTCCGATATTTTTTTAATAATTAAATATGTTATTTTTTGTATTTTTTAAAAGTTTTATGTACCCTTCCGTTATATAGAAAAAATTCTATGGTAATTCATCTAAGACTCGTGAGAACTTTATTGCTTGCATTCTTAAAAGCGTTGTTAATGATTTTTTGGAGATCTTACAAACTAATTGATAATGTTAGCAAGAATGTATACAAAAACACAACATTATTAAACTATCCCCAACTGAATACATTCTAGATTTTAAGATCTAGAGACATTGATATTTAACGTACAATATTTTATATAAAATGTATAGCTTATCAAAGTAATAGCTTATAGCTTAAAAATATTGTATGAAAATATTATTTAAAAATTTATCCGCCCTTTGCAATACAGTTACAAAGGGATATGTAGATAAAACTTAGCATATTAATCTATCATTAGTATGTAAGCATAGATCACTAGGCATGATACAACCACGGTTTATTTGTCTGAGAATTGTATTGTAATGAAATGCTTGAAGGATTTTTCTACCAACTGGAAACAATCAATAGTTAAGATTAAAATATCTCTCATCTATATGAATTTAAATTCATCCATCGTTACTGTATTACTCCGATTTAAATGATCAATTTTTATCTTTTTCCTTTCTTCTTTCCTTCAAATGCTCATCCAACTGGTTAGATAAAACAGTGTTATAGGCATCGGGAGTTCAGGGTGGCTTAGGATTTAAATATCATGTATAGAATGTGATTTCAACATGGTAATCACAGATATTTCACCAATTTCGGATTCAACCAGTAAATTTGCTGATTTCCAAAAAGCAAAATAGTCACATTTCAGTGAATAACGGAATTAAAAACAAGATATATCACAGTATATGAATATATTAGATGCAAATACACTTTTTTATATCGTTATTTATTGAAATAATTTATATTGACACGAGTAAATATCTAGAAAATTTAAGAATAACACGAATTTCATTATTTCAACAAAAGCTTCAGAAACAGAGAAAAAATAACGGCGGTAATAGATACAAAAAAAAAAATCTTAATTTTTCTTTTGTAATAGGGGTATCTTCTGTTTACAAATTCACGGTCTTTAATTGAAAATTTCAATGGCAGGTTTAGTAAATAATTTGAATATTCAGGTTCAAAACTATATTTCAAATATGATAATATCTTCAAAGAAACAGACAAATCTGTTTTTTAATTAACAGCATTTTTGAATGTTTTCTTCAAGAAATGTATACATTTTTTGGTCCTTCAGCTCATCTATTATGGGTCTTCTGACATTCCAGTCATTGCAAAAGATTTTTCAGAAGGAATGCCAAAACTCTCAAAGAATGAAAATGATATATTATTCATTTAACTCTTACGTTAGTAAAATAGATGAGATATACAAAATGCAAATGGAGATGCAATTTAGAATGACACAGAACTTTAAATGAAACTGTCAACGGTAAAGCAGAAGGTGAATATTTGGAATTCTCTGTACAAACGAAATATCGAATTATAATTAAAAAAAATTCTATAGGGAAAAACCCATTTGTTAACAGATATTTACTGAAATTCTCTTAACAAAATATGATTGAAAACAAATTCATTACAACTACTTACATACATTACAAATATAATAATTCTTTAATTTATAGCTTTTTTAATTTCTGACATTTTTATATGTTTTTAATGATATTATAGAATATATTTTCATTATATTTAAATGGCTTTTTATATTTATTATTAAATAGGGTTTGCATGATTATTTCACATAAATTATGTCGGTACATACAAGGGGAATCCAAGAAATTGCTCTATATAATAAGAGATTTTTAAAAAATATTCCTAGAAAACAAAATACAAGTCCAATAATAAAATGAATATAAATGTAATATTTTTGCCAACTATGATAAAATATTTATTGAAGCTCGTATTTCATGGAGAGTACATCTATAAATACAAGAACTTTTAATATACGGTCCGTCAAAATATAGGCGTTGCTAATCTATCGGAAGAATTTTGTAGTTTTTTCTTTAATCTTTCAAACACTATTTGGGGTTCACGTGCAATTTTTTTATGCATCGACATTTTAGCTTATCAGCCTTGATTCCATGCAAAATTTTACTATATTACAATTCACTTTTTTCGTTCTTCAAGTTTATAAAATTTATAAAAGGACATGGAATCTATGTTGTTCATATATTTATTTCATGATTTTTATGAAATATTGCAATTTTTTTGTGGGAGTGAAAGACTTTTTAATTAATCTCTTGTAGTGTCTGAGATATCACCGATAACTCCTAAAATTAATTTAACTTTGGAAGTGTTATTTTTCAAAACCCTTTAACTTGGTTAATCAATTTGTTTTTTGTAAAACTCCGTCCACTCGAATCCTTCCTGTTAACTTAAATTTTGTGAAGATGCAATAAGAAATAAAAAAAAGTTATAGAGGTGTTCCTTTTTTTTGTTGTTGACGGTTGTACCACAGAAGAATAACTAGAACGATTATGCATCTCCTGTTGCGTGGAGATTCTTTAAAGGAATTGAATACCAAATCTGGAATCTTCCGATGTCAAAATCAAGCCTTTATCATCAAGGCAACACTGATCAAAATTATTGTATGGTCAGTTTTTTTGTTATATTTTATCTCTGATACATAATCTTTCAGGATATATACATATTTATTTACCATGATTTTCACTACTTAATAAAAATATAACTTCAATTATCCAATGAGAAATAGAGCTAAATATGCATGGGTATAAAAAAAAAACTTTTTTCTTCAAATACCAAAATAAATAAATAAGCATAATTTTGAAGCTCAATGCTTCAGTCTGTATATAACATTTTTCTTAAACAGAATTGGATCTGCAATGCCCACGAAGAGTAATCTATAAGTGTTATTCAACATCCCAGGAACATGACAACAAAACGAAAAGATAATGGCAGTCCGATGACGCTATCTGCCAAATGCCTTGCATTTATCTTAGTCCCAGTAGAATATGCCCGGGAATGTGGATCGCGTTCCTAATTATCTTCGTTATTTTCTTCCTATTATTTTCGAACTACGAAGCATTCCGTTGATAGAGTCCATTGGGTCCGTTTCAAAACCAAGCGTTTGTCATGTTTTGTTTGTTTATGGCGTCTAGAAACTAAAGCTAAGGAAGAAAAGTAGCTAATTTATGGTTTAATTAAGATTATGAGCTGACTCATGATAGGACAATCATTTCTATGTCATAGTTATGAAAGGAAAATTGTATTGTTATAGAGTGAAATACTGAATTTTTGTTGGCTATTCTGAATTCGCTGTAAATTGAAGAACTTTTTGTGGTTTGGTAAATAAAGAAATAAAATTTTAATTAGAAAATTATTAAAGAAAAATAAATAAATAATTGTGGATGGTGTATTTTTAAGAAATTCTAATAGAATTTGAATAAATTATACTTCTACATTAATGCTTTAATTGAATTTTCAAGTACGTTTTTCAAATAGCAATTGTATTTCTCAAAATTTTTATATTAGCGAATTCATTTAAGATAGAAGCTATTTTATAATCTATACAGATGAAGAGTTGTAGCATTATGTGATGTGTTATTGTGTAAAAAAATACTTGTTTTATAAATACATAATTAAATTACATGTATAAATTTGCAAGTATAAAAATTGAATGAAATCACATAGATGGATGCAATTGCGATTTTCCAGTTATTTTTTATAATTCTTGAGTAATTGATATGAATTGTATTTAGTAATTGTATTTCATTTTTATCAAACAGAATAATTTCTTATCTACAATAGGAGTATTTTCTTTTAGTTGCAAATTTGTTTAATAAAACGGCAGAAATTATCTGTAAGTATGAAAAAATATTAAAGTAGCTTGGTAATTTTAATTAGTATAATTAAGAAATTATATTTGAAATATTTTGGATAGCATAATAAGTAATTTAGTTTTCTATTTAACATATATTAATTTATTATGAGGTACGAAAATTTAGCTGGAGAAGAATGAGATTTAATTTGATGATTGATTATATGATGAATAATCAGTTATTAAAATTACAAGATTGCTAATATTTTGAAATAATTAATTAATAAAGCGAAGTTGCTTATTAATAAGCTTAAGTTATACTTTTCAAATTAGTCAATTAAATATATATACGTTCTTCAAAAATGTATATAATTTCTCATAAATTTATCCATGATATTTATAAAGTATAGATTTATTATTTAATTATTAATTTTTTCCTTAAAACTCAACGTCATCCAATTAGGTAATCTCATATACTCATGATTGATGTTAATGATGCTCTGTTAAATTCATTATTGATGAACATTTGAAGCATGCTAAAGTTATACTAAATCTGCTGCGAAGCATAACTGAACCTCCCCCATCAGAACACAATTACGCGGAAAAGCCACCTGCTGGGCATGGGTTTTACACAAAATACGTAATCAGCACTATCATAATAGACCTCCCATTGAACGAGACCAATTCACTGTATCTGATGGACATGAATTTAATGGTATAGGGAAATGGGCAGATGTTCATGAGGTAGTATTCACAATTGGATAGCGGTAGCCATTCAGTAAATCATTACTTTCAGATATATCCTTTGACTTTAAATTTTGTTGCAAATTCAGGTTTATTATCATATAATTAAAGAAATAATTTAAAAATTTTAGTAATGATAACATTGTGTTCTGGGAAGCAAGCAAAAATTTTAGCATAATTGCGTTTAGCTTGAGTAGCATTACCCTTGTTATTGTTGCTATTCTGTTATTTTCATTTCATTTAAAGCAGTCGTTAAATAATTACAAATATATTCAACATCTTCAATTGAAAAATCATCTTTATGTTACTTATTTCAGCAGAAAAAGACTAATATTACATCGAATAGCTTCCCGTTTACGCGCTAGTTTGTCTATAGCTTCATCAGGCGTCGCAATTGCTGTAATCTGAAGTACAGGGTGGTTATAATTAAAGTTCCACTTTGAAATGGTCCTAAAATGAAGACTACTGGACCAAATAGTGTCAAGGTAATAGTTAAAGGAGGTCTGGGAAATTTTATTCCCGTCAGTAAATTTAAAAAACTCACCACCAGGGGAGAAATGACGCTGCATGCAATATTGTTAAGCAAAATAGGACATGAAGACATTGGTTTAAAATATGTTTAATCGTTTCTGAAACGTATTACAAAGCATGTTCAATGTGGCGTCCACCATTTACTGAAAATAAGTTAAATCGCATTACTGCATTCTCAAAAATAGTTCTTGGCATTTTAGGATGAATGTTACGCACATGTCGGCGTATCGCATCTTTCGTCATGCCAAATTGTTTAGATATCACCATAAACAGTGTTTTTGAGATAACACACATTGGAAATGATTTATAACACGTTCCAGAAAAGATTAAACACATTTTAAACCGATGTCTTCACATCCTATGTTGTTTAACGATATTGATACAAAGCCTTTTCATCCCTGGAGGTGAGTATTTGAACTTTATTTATTTATTGGCAGAAAAGAAATTCCCATGAAAAGAAATTCCCATGAAAACGAAACTATAATTATAACCACCCTGTATGCAGACAAAATTTCAGTAAGAAAATAAACTTGCTGATATTTCGTACCGACGTTTGAAAGGCAGGTAGTATAAATTAAAGGGCCTCATTCACATATAGTTTCCGCACCATATATTGTGAGATGTTAGTATATAACATATATTTATTTTCTTCATAATACGTAGACGCTACAAGCTATATATATATATATATATATATATATATATATATATATATATATATATATATATATATATATATATATATATATATATATATATATATATATATATATATATATATATATATATATATATATATATATATAGCCGCATAATGAACTACTGATATCAATTCCTGTGGCTTGGTTGGCAAGACACGAGACTGTAGACCTTCACGACCCAGGTTCGAATACCAGCCAAGTCAGTTTTATCCAAAGACTGGAATTTTAATTTAAAATGTTATTTATTATTTCTCTAGTTTCTAGTTGATTCTAGATCTTTCTTTAAATGTTCTATCTGGATGTTTCTCGAACATTCTGAGAGTGTATATAAAGTCAAGTGTCACCAGTTGTGGTCGAGTTATTGGTCCTGTACGCTTGAGAGTTACTTTGCTTGAATAAATCTGATTACTTGTTCAACCTAACAGCCTTGTTATTTCCAATCTTCGTGACATATTATATATATATATATATATATATATATATATATATATATATATATATATATATATATATATATATATATATATATATATATATATATATATATATATATATATATATTAACGTCTCTTAATACATTGTATCAATTTTTGTAACGAAAGTATATATATTTTCAGAGATAATATGACAAATATTTAGCTGTCCAGAACCTCTACTGAACAATGCGTCTCATATACTTTATACTTAAAATAAATTTTGAGATATTTTTGCAGGTATTCCGAAAATATTATGATATATTTTCAAATGATTTTATTTTCTTTATTACAGGTATACCAACAGAGAAATTATAAGTTTTTGAAAAATTTTAAATAGAAAACAATATACTGCATTAATAATTAAAAAATGAATCAGTACAAAGTATGAGTTATTTCAGGCTGTACCATTTTCCCGCTTCCGTTTTATTTCATTTTCTATATTATTTCATAGTTGAGAACCTTTCTAAATTCAGTAATATCTGATGGTCCATATTAGCAAAGTAAGGTTAATTAGTGAAATATAAATAAAATGAATTAAAAATGAAATTTTTTATGAAGCAAAAAAATCCATTAGATAAATATAAACGAAAGCAGTGTTTTCGTTGCAGAAAATCTGTTTAAAATTTGCGATTTGCAATATGGTTTGAGATTATGAATCCGTGAATTTTTATTTTATTCAATGACTTATGAAACTCCTTAAAACTGTCATTTCTCTGATCTATTGACTATTTTTTATGTCTAAATAATATGAATTTTATAGAATTTCAAAATCAAGAATTAAAATTACTTTGTACAACAAAATACTTTTAAGAAATCAAAAATTATATAATACAACTTTTATACAAAATATTTTATCTACTTTATGTACTTGTAACAAAGTATTTTTGTCAGTATGAGATATCTGATAATGTATAGAAAATCCTAATTTTTTGTTCATCTTTAAAATGCAAAAGCAATTTAGAATTTTATAAACACAAATTATAAACAAATTTTATACACAAAAATAAACTGCAGAGAGAAAAGTTATGCCATTTATATACAAAAACAAATCTTAATATCTCATACATTTTAATTTCAAAAGATCTCTAATTTCTCTAATTTTTCATATATTACCATAGTTCCTGAGAACAGATCGTAACACCCATTCTGAATCCTGAAAACTTTGTGCAATATTCGACCATGTACTTGATGTCTGAAATATTTGAAAATATTCGTAGATGTATTTCCATTTCTTTTCAGTTTTCTAATGAAGTCAGCAAATTTTCTGAGAAATTTCCCTAGGCAAGTAGTTTTCTAGAAGAGCGAATCCAACAAATCCTGAAATAGTCAGCAGAAGAACGCGGTTTCTGTAGCATATTTAATGGAACCCTCAAGGCTCGAGTTTTAATTTATGAGTGATGTTTTGGGAAAGTGAAAATCTCTTAAAATGACTATCATATCTTCGTGCCCTCCAGGTAGAGGAAATAAACACTTTAAAAAATAGTAACGATAAAGTGGTTGATAGAGAAGATAAACTAATTTTTTTGGCCTTACTTATGAGTGATGGAATGATAGATTATTTTTTTTTCTTTATTGGGGATATATATCATTATTTATTTGTTGTGAATATTTTAAACTATGTGATTTTATTTTTGGAAAAATAAGTGTTCACTTATGAAAAGTAAAAAAAAATCATTCTTATGATACATATAGAAAATTATAAACATTTTATTTATTAAAAGTGATGACGATGTTAAATGTTACTTTTTGATTAAATATATTTGATTTAAAAAAAATCTATTTACCTCCAGACATTTAATATTTCAGTTAATTTTGTATCTTTTTGAAGAATAATTTACAAAATATATAAATTTTTATTGGGAATTCGACTATGTGGAAATACACAGTGGTTATAAGAAAATATGTTTATAGTGAAAAAAAGTTGTGCCGCCAGATATTCACATGTGTATCGTTCCAAAGCCATTTATGATTTATAATTGTCCTGATCAATTTGCCATGGAGAGAAATGGATGTTGACATTCAAAAATTTCAAAATATTTCTCCTGTAACCATAACCATGAGAGCTCTGTTGTTTTAAATCTTTACAATCTTGATCGTATACTTTCCAATAACAGTGTTTGAAATTTCCTTTAGATTAGTTGACAGAATAAGCTTCTAGGGATTCTTATATAGGAGAAGACTGCTATGCCCATTTTGAAAAAAAAAATGTGAATTTAAAAAAAAATCAAAGAAACTTTTATTTAAAGCAAGTCTGATTGTTCGGAAATTTTAAGGTAGTATTTTTTGTATTTGTTTAGCACTTTTATTCTTAACAGATAAAATAACTTTTCTTGAAAAATGATTGATCAAGCCTAAAATATAATTTATAAAATATTTTATCAGATGGTATTTGAGTTTAAGACTATTTTACATCATTTCAAATTAAAAAAAAATGTAATAAATAAAAGTAGGAAGGAATTTTAGAACCCAATAATTGATTAAGTACATATTTTGCAACCTTGCTTTTTTATGTGAAAATGGATAATTATTTCTTTTTTTCCATTTATATTAATCTATAAGAATCAGATATAGATATTTCCGATATTTTAACCATTTATATGAGAAATGTATATCCTCATATATGTGTTAAAAATATGTCATATTTTTTATATCGTCAATATATGTGTGCGAAATTTCTGATATTGTAAAATTTAGGTATTTTCCTCTTGAAAAGAAATTCATTATCATTATTAAGTTAAAAAATTTAAAAAATTTTGATTTATATAAAGGGATTATTTATTAAAATGATTATTAAATTAATGGAATGATAAAAATACTTGTATTTTATAATGGAAAAAAATTAATTAATTATATTAAAACATCTCAGGAGCTCTTATAAACAATTAATACAAGATTCAATGCCACAGATTTAATTATTTCATTAGATCTCATTAAATATTTTTTTCCATGCGATATTTATTTTGTAAATTACAAGCTCTAAATTATACTTTTCGAAGTAAAGAATGAAGCCTAAATTATTGTTCATACCCTGTAGGAGAACGAGCAAATCAAATTGCGCATGCGTTCTATGTATTTAAATTTAAAAAAAAAAACCGGTTCTGACAAGCTCATTACATGATACTCCTAGCCAGTTTTATATGGAATGTTTCATTTAACCCGTCAGCACAAGCATGTCTCTTTTTGAACAAGCCTTTCTTTTTCGATTAGAAATTTAAGAAATTCAAGAAAATTTATAATTGTCACTTCCTATACCTTCATGACGGAGCAAGAAGATGATTAGAACAGCAGCAATTAATAAACAAATATAACTAATTTTTTTACAGGAGGATTGATTATTTGGTGTTCAATAGTTCAGATTCTTTTAACGTTGTAGCTTTAATAGCCAGCGAATGCGAGGAGCAGGGATTCGGGAATCCCTTTACGAGTATGCACATTGACATATAAAATGACGCTAATTCAGATTCGTCAAATATTGACGAAATTTTGGAAGGTAATCATGACAAAGAATCATAAAACTAAACTCCTATTTTGAATTCTCTTAAAAATTTCATATTTTTTTCATATTCTTAAAAAAATAATAAATGATTATATGAGATGAGTTCCTTTATAATCTGAATAAGTTGTTTTGAAATTTAAATTAAAAATTCATTTCATTCTGAATGATAAATGGAAAAAGTGTTTTTTCAATGTACATACACAGTTGAAAAATAAAAGTCATATGTTCTAAAGCTGCATGTTTAAGCAACGTTTCCCAAAAAATGTTTAATGTATTCTGTTCAAATTTCAAATTAGAAAATCTATACTATATGCATGGATTTTCTTATTCTTTCAAAAATTTTACCTAGGAAAAAAACTATTTACATTAAAAGTAATTAGCTTTCCATCAATGGATAGGGAAAATATGGAAGTGAATATAGAAAAGTATGGGAAAAAATAGCCAAGTTCAATTTTAGTTCTTATTAAAAATCACATTGTTGTTTTAAATAGCACATAAATGCATGCGCAGATGATCATATTCTGACCATATTTTATTTTTATACAAATAGATAATAAATTAAAGAGTGAGTGACTGAAACTTGGGTGTCAAAATGACCCCTCGTGTGTGCTGATGTTCAAAAAAAAATGAGTTCGTGCTGGCTTTATTGAATGATTAGAATATTCGCATTTCGTGTTCACAATTTGTAACTTTCAGCTAATTCTAATCACTAAATCTATTGACTGGCAGAAAGCTGGTGAAACTGTGATTTTTAAATCGATAGTAAGTTTTATTTAATGTCTAGAAACATAAAACGTAAGTGAACGTTAAATGATTTATTGCATAATGGGTAACTGTCAAAGATATTAAATTTAAATCAGAGTTCACAGAATGACATTGGTGTTTAAAAAAAGAACAATGGATTCAACAACAAAACAATTAATCCCATATATATTTGGATTTCTGTATACTAATTTTGTGGAGTTCTTTATGCATATGTTATTTATGCAGGTATAAAGAAGGATATTTTCTTTCTCCAAGGAAATATATATTAATTATTTTGTATCTCACTGTGAAGAAGATATCTCGGTTTTGTGGATAAAAAGCATTTCTCGTTTCCTTGATGAATTCCATAATACTAGTGTTGAACTTCTGAGTGTATTGCCAATGATGATTGTATTTCTAAATGAAAGATCGGATCATGAGTTGCGCTGTTTCTTGTCAATCATGGAGCCAGAAATTTTTATTTGTGAAGACACAATTATTTGCCCACCCCAACCTCTAAAGATCAACTGTAGCAACTCTTTATGGTTATTGTACATGGATTCTATAGGGGAAACATCAAATATGATATTGAGTCAATAAGCTGATTTCAACTGCCTCTAGGTATATAATACTTGTTTAACATACTTTTTCAGTGTTCCTTGTTTAACAGGGGGCATTCCTCGGGAGGGTTTTCTCGTGGCCAGTGATCATTCTAATAGGCGCAAGTAACAATAAACATACACTTATCTCAGACAAATAGACATTCAGTGTAGCTATATGGATGTTATGTATGAATAGCTCGCCACTTTTAAGGATATTTATGTAAAATTAAGTATTTTATTGTAAATGAAAACTTTATGAGGATGAAAAACTAGAAATACATGAAGCCGTAATAAGGATTAAACATGTATTGTCAAATATGTATTTCAATATTATAGAGGCCGGGATAGCCTGGTTGGTAGAGCGTCGGATTCACGTCCCTGAGGTTGCAAATTCGAAACCCGCCGGCCGAAGATTCCCTGCGTGCTTCGTGACTGACGCGTGTATAAATCTGTCTTGGTCACAAAGTCCTCCATGTCGAGAGTAATACCACTGGGGGTACTGGATCAGGGGTGATCGTTCTCTGATTCGGGTCTAAATTACGATCTGTGGATGAGGGAATGAAGCTTGCCCCGTAACGACATGAATGTAGTCAAGTCGTTCTCTTGGCCCTAGTTAGCTCTACGATAAAAACAAGAGGAGCTCCCCCTCAGACTTAAATCGGCTGTCTTCGAACAGTGGGATTGCCCGTGGCAAGTGCCATAAGAAACAACAACATTATATAATATGATTCATCGGTTAACATTAGTTATTTATTTAAACAAACTAATATCGAAGTTGCTTCAAAAATGCAACGAGATACAAACTCATAAAGTCGATTATGTAAAAACTGAATATTAGAATATCGTTTCTAAAAATATTATAATAATCATACATATATCTATGTAAATCATTGTTGGAACAACGAAAAAAAAAAGCAGCAAACAGTACACATATATATCATATGCAGCAAAGCTTCCACATTACATATCAACTATCTTATTTGAATTCATTTTTCTTTTAACATTTCTAAATTTGCTGAGAAAGATCAATAGCAAAAGAGATTACAGCAAGTAACAGATTTAATAAAAAAAGAAGATACGCGAATGATAAAAAAGAGAATAAATTATTCCAGATAGTTTGAAAAAGAAACAAAAAAGCAACCTCCTTTAACATTCTAAGCTTTTAAAAGCAAAACTTTTAGATCCCTGATATTTGACGAACCAAGCTATATTATTCAGAAAGAAAAGTGATGATGCCTATTATCAAGCCCAATTATTCTCTGTTCCTGACTAATCTAATAGGTTTAAGATATTCTTTGTTGCTATTATAGGAAAATTTTATGCCTTATGTTTCTACATCCTCCTCTTACAATTTAATCTCAGCGATTTGAAAGGGGTATTCAATAAATTAAAATTAAGTCAACAGGGTCAAGTAAATGCTGTGCATTCTATGAATTTGCAAGGTTATTTTTCTTCAAAATCATTTTCAAGGAAAGCAAGGTATTAAACATGGTTTTTCTTCGAAAAAAAGTGAAGATTTTTTCCCCTGGTAATTGATTATATTCACAATATGTTTTTTGTCAAGTTTCTTTTTTTAAACAATTACAGAAATAATTAATTAATTACATTAATTCTCGTTTTTGTAAAATACGTTTAATAAAAGTGTATTATAAATTATACTCTAAATTTAGCTGTAATTTTAACAAAATTAGTTTTATGAAAAATTTGCGATAAGAATTTTGTAAAAGAATTTATATTTTTTACCCATTATTTAATTTGTGTAACTGGTTATTTGGACATTTTTGAGTTGACATAAGAATTCATATTTCTCAGACATGAAGATGTCTCCTTTAGTATATATTTAATTGAAATATAAAATATTTCCTTTCATAGCATACGCATCAAATATTTAGCACCAATTATTTTATGTCACATGCCTTGAAGACATAATATAATTCCTGTTCGCACATTACAGCCTAAAAGTGCATACAGAAAATAACTTTTTTATCATATTCTGTAAATCCTACGAACGAGAAGCTTTGTTTATATTTTTAGGGAAATATCATTAATTAACACTACTAGAAATTTTTAAGTGTTCATATACAGGGTGATTATAATTATTTCCACTTTGAAATGGTCATAAAAAGAAATCTACTTTCCCAAATGTTATCAAACTTGGTAATAATTTAAAGAAGGCCGTAAATATATTATTTCCGGCAAAAAAAAAAAAGTTTAAAAATTTACCACCGGGGGGGGGAAATGGCACTGTATCACTTTGAAGTGCAGAAGTATAAATTCTCCTAATTAAAAAAAAAAGTATGTAATTTACATGCTTGGGTTAGGGTCGGTCTAAGGGAAGAGAAAATACCTTAAAAAAATTTATAAAGGACTGCACCAAGAGGTGAGGGGTTTGACTGGAGTACCACCGCGCATCTGCGACATATTTTCTTATTATGATTAATTAATACTTTCGCCGGCTTCCTGGCATAGGGGTAGCGCCTCTTAATCCTGATCTGGGCGTCCTGGGTTCAAATCCCGTTTTGGGCATGGTTGTTCTTCATCTGTGTTCTATATGTGAGGTGTGTGAATGCGCTCCCCTGTAAAAAGGGGTTGTGCAAGCGAATGTGTGTGAGTTTTCATGAGCTAGAAGGCAGACTTCTGTCCTCGGGAGCTCAAGAGTCTTTACCCTCAGAAGCTACTGCACCCCCTTTCCGTGGTAACGCGGACACGACATCATCATCATCATCATCAATTAATACTATCAAATTCGTTTTGTAACATAATTGCTCATTATTTATGGAAATACAAAAACATGCAATATCATCAATGAAAACTATTTATACAATCTTACAATATGAAAAAAAAAAATGATAAAAGCAAAATAAACAATTATAACAAGTAATCCTCAAATAAAGCTACTAATGGCAAATTTTTTAGACTTTAAATACAATCAACATTATTCAAGTTATGAAGAAATATAATATTTAAATTAACTATTTAAAGATTAAGAAAATCACACTACATTAGAAAATATATTTAACATCCCCAGAATATGGCTGCTTACTAATACAAGAAGAAAGTAACTGGAAAGAAAAATAATTCAATCATCCTATTAGTATAAACTTTATTCAAATGTAAATAATTCCTCAACCACAAATAACATGACAAAGCCCCCATAAATTATCAACCACTTGACTAAGAGAGTCAGGGGAAAGAAAACAGATTTGTTTCGCTAACGCGTTTAAAGTGGTAGAGAATTTCATGAACCATCTAAAAAGATATCAAGTAAAAAGAACTTTCTTTCACGATTTGATTTGAAAAAACTTATATGTTGTATACAACTTTCAGACAAAAAATTTATGAGGATATTTTGAATTTATTTGTCTTTGGTTTGCTGACAAAATAAATAAATTGAAAGTATTGAGATGAAGCATTAAAAATAACACATGTTTTGTACTTAAGTTTAGTTTAGTTTAGTTATATTAACGTCCCGTTGTGAAGCACCTTTAGGGCTATTTTGGGACGGACCTCGTAATTTTGAACTGCTGTCAGATGACGAGGACGGCACCTAAGCTGGCACCCCCCCTCCACACCAGCGGGAAGACGTTTGGTCTGACGGATTTAACGTGCAACAGACCCCCTTACACAACGGTTATTCGGTGAAATCGGGTCACGAGCCTGAAACCCTACGGCTCACAAGCCGAGACCTTTTCACCAGGCCACAGCTGCCCCGTTTTGTACGTAAGAGGGATATTAACTAGTGTGCTGACATCTACAGGCGATTATTAAAGTTAGAATATTATTTTAAAGCCTTTGGTTTCGATCAGTAACCACCGTGCATTTAGAAATAATTTTTAGAAAGTGGTGGTTTCACTGTGATACCACCGCGCGTCACAGGAGTATGCAATATTGATAAACAGAATAGGACATGGAGACATCGGTTTAAGTTCAGAATGTGTTTAATAGTTTCTGAAATGAGTTACAAAGCGTGTTCAGTGTGGTTTACAACATTTTTTTGAAAGCAATTTAAAACGCATTACTGCATCCTCAACTGTAGCTCTTAGCATATCAGGAAGAAATTTGCGCACAAGTCGCTGTATCGCATCTTTCAATTCCGCCGAATTGCTTAGATTATCACCGTGAAAAGTGCCTTTCAGATAACCCCATAGCCAGAAGTCGTAGGAGTTGAGGTCATTGTAGATTCGTACCAATGAGGACTCTGGCAAGCACGGTCACTTTTACCTAGAAAATCAAATGACGTGTAACATATGCATAAATCATTTACTTCTTTCTGCTCTAAACCAATTGCAAACCATTGCGGTTTTGCGTAAACCCCACAAACAGTTTCGTTTCAGAAGAGATTGAACATATTTTAAACCGATGTCTTCATGTCTTATTTTGTTTAACAATATTGCATACAACGCCATTTCATCCCTGGTGGTGAGTTGTTGAAATTTTTTTGGGGAGAGTGGGGAGAGAAGGAAATTCACATGACCTTCTTTAAACTATTACTAAATTTCATAACGTTTGGTCCAATAGATTTCCGTTTATGATCATTTCAAAGTGAAACTTTAATTATAACCACCCTTTATTTTATCATGAAATTTTTCCTGATAGAATATTTGAAATGTACATTATCTGGGATTCAAACATATCAGAAAAATGAAGCAACAAACACAAGAATGTATTTTGTTGTATTTGTTGTTATCTATACCAATATAACGACTAAGAGAGGAATAAAAATGAAAACTGAGCACATCTGATGAAAACTGATGTTTATAGAGTTTAATTAGTTTTAGGCTTATAATCAAATGAATTATAATATCAAAATGCAATAATTATTAAAAAAACGTATTTTTTTCACAAAAAAATATTATTGATAAGCTGGAAAAAAATTGGGTTATAGAAAATTACTAATATAATTTGAAACTTTTCAATAAGTAGAGCATTTTTACAATCCATTTAAAATGTTTCCTATTTCGAATAAAAGAGTCCCCCACTTTTGAATTTCTTTGCTGAACAATGCCAATACTTATTCAAACATTTACTTATTTAGCAATAAATTTAAGCAGTATCTTTTGTTGAATAATGCCGAGATTGATATCTAACGAATCTTCAATAACTTATACCTTAAGAAAATTTTCAGATGCATCTCAGGAGAAATGTACATTTTTCTAGGAATATTTTATATCAATATAATTTCAAAGCTACTACTTCTTTCTAGAAAAAATAAAGTACAGAAATAAAAGACCGATGCATTTCATCAGTTTATTCTGACTTTATTATTTCCAATAGTTTGTATAACAATTTTTTGCACATCTCCTAGAATTTTTTGAAAGATTTTTCTTGGTACTAAGGCACATGAATCACTTCTTAAGCCTTAATTGTTCCAAGATATATTCAGTTTATCTTCATCAAATGTATTGTTTAGTTCCATAGATAAAAATAAATGTCTATATTTTATTTTCTTGGTTAACGTTTTAACGTTTTTAACGTTGCTTCAATTTTTGATCAATGCGATATCCTAAGCTGATATTTGATTTTTAAAAGGCAATTTGGTTATGACTTTTTTTCTTATATGATTTTATGCTGAGAATAAGGAATGATTTTATTTGACACAACAATGGAACATAAAAGAAACTATATTAACAAAAGTGTTGTTACGTCCTTTAAACATTGAAGATCACAAATAGAAAGAAGGTACATTCGGTTAGTGATACATGTCAAAATTTTGAAAACATCCAAAAATTTTATTGCCCATGAAGATTAATAAAGTAAAGTAAATGTTACTGTTAATGTCGAATTTTAATGAAAGAGTTTCATTCTTTTAACAAAAAAAAAAAAAAAAAAAAAAAAAAAAACTCAAATCTTGAATTTGATAATTTTTCATCCTCTATTCTTTAACACAAAATGCTATTTGGTGATTTTTTTTTCATTATGATTGTATGCATTTTGTACTAATAGCATCAATAGCGAGTTCTTGTGCATACATGTATTTGTAAATAATAATAAAAAAAAACATTATGTCAAAAGGAAAGCGCTTGAATGTATTTATACATGTTTCTCTGCATATTTACTTCCAACTCTGTGGTTTTGCCAATTAAGTATGATCGTTTTTTGTAGTAAAAAAAACAATCTGTTATTAAATAAATCTTATAAAATTTACAAACCTTTATTAGTATGCTGAATTTGATTTTTTCATTTTAACAATTTTCATCTTTTTATGCTTTAATTAATGATTCTATATATAAATATGGGTACATATATATGGCGAATTATAAACATATATTTATAGATTTAAATGCGTTTATAATTCTTCTTACAAACCAAGTTTCCAGTAAATTGATTAATTAAGGATTTACAAAATATTGAAATTCAGATAATCAATTAAAGATATTTTTTTTAAATTCTTCAGTGTAAATGTTTTTGTTCTTTTTTTAAAATTATAGAAGTAATATTGTAGATAATTTTATGATCAAGTTTAAATAATTGTCTGCGATTTAAATAGAAATTCAATGAAATCTGCTCAAAAAATCAGTACCAGTGCGATTTTTTTTCAAACACTACTACTTTTTCGCTAGAAGTTAATGAGGTTTATATAATCGTAAGTAAAATAGTTGAATGCTTTTTTCTCTTTATCTATTATTACTTTGTGACACCTATTTATACATATTTAGCAGTTTTCGTTTGGTTAATAAATATTATTTATATATTAAACATGCATTTAATAGTTTGATTAAGAATTGCTTAACATATTGTCCAGTTTATAAATAGTGGTGAAAATACTATATTTTTTCATTCTCTTCGAATCAGCGGAGATTTTGGCAACCAATTCAAACAAAATCATGCTTAAAAATTTAAGATAAATTATTATTCTATTACTTTAAGATTAAGCAGTATGCGTTAATTCAAAATTAATTATATATAAATGACTAAAAGTAACTTTGATTGCATATAGTAGTATTTCTAAATAGTTCATTCCTTACAGTGAGTAAAATTGAATTAAAAAGTGATATCATAAATAATTTTATACACCCAAAATATTCGGAAATTGTAAAATATTTTCACCCTAACTTCATTTGAAAAAGACCTGTTGTTTTAAACAGTATTGCGACCAATGCCTGTACCAATTTTTCTGGATTTTCATTTTATATCGGATTTTATTTTTACTAATTAAACTTTAGTTTTTCTCCCATCTTGAATATTATATCTATAAATTGCCTTTATAAGTACATGTTCTTATAAATTCCCACTTTTGAAATGTATTGTTCTATATCATTTATAAAGGGTGTCCCAAAATTATCCCAAGATTTGAACTTACTACCATTCGTGCAGTAAATTGTTGACAAACATATTTAAAAACCAATTTGACAGCTGATAATTTAGGGTTAGTAAAAACGAAGCGTTGCACAATAGAACAACATGCTAACGCATGATTTGAATTAAATAAAGTATACAGTTTTGTTCCTTTATAATTCAATAAAATTATATCAATTTAAAGTACACATTATAGTTCTATATGCGGAATAACGTATAAAACAAATGGTCTCCATGTCTTTCGTGTCACAAACATAATCTTTTGTCGGAATTTTCCATGACCATTTTGTATATATGTGACTGAATTTCGTTGATGCTGCGTTGAATTTCCTCCTTCAATGCCCACTTGCTTGTGGTGGTATTGGCATAGATCTTTGACTTCAAATAACACCTTAAAAAGAAATCCAATGGTATTAAATCATATGACCTAGGAGGCCATTTCTCAAATTTTTGAATTATGGTTGCCAGACTTTCCTTATTTTTGAAATGTTGTTCAACAATGACAATATGTTGTTCCATCGTGTAATGCTCCATTTTTACTATCCCTAAACTAATCCTAAATGGAGTTTTTTTAATAGAATTGTCCACACTTTAATGCTCGAATAGTAGCGAATTCAATCCTTGCGTTGATTTTGGGTGATCCTTCCTATATTAAAATGTATGTCAGTATATTATCATCACTGTATAGTATCATCACTGAATTTAATATTGTTTTCCTCATTATTCCTTTAGTATTAGTTAGGATAAAAGAAAACAGGGAGCAATTTGGAATAGTGATTACAATACGCAACGTGAAATTTTAGCAAACTGTGAAATATGGGCCTTCTGTAAGGCAGCCATTTCCGTTTTTAAATAGGTTCATTTCCCTGCAAGACTGGCGATAAAATGATTATAAATTATTTCAAATTTAATTTTTTAACTAGTTATGATTGCTTATAAAAGTTATTTCGTGCAACAGAAAATATTTTTATTGGAATACAGTTATTTATTGGAATAATCGACAGAAGAAAACAATTTAAGTACACGCAGTATGTTATCAATTGTAATTTTAAATTCGCTAGTTCAAAGGAATGCAATTGATATTGTTCTTTGTTTTTAAATACAGCTTTTATACAAAAGTGAAGGTTTAACACAATAGACAATAATACAAAAAAGAGAAATTCTTGTATTATTTTTAGTTGTGACAGAAAGAAAAAAAGGTTTATTATTTATAAATGAATGAGTGATGCCATATAGAAATTATTCACTAAAATTTCTACATTTTCTTTTTTAGTGTAATGCAATATACTCACTTAAATTTTAAATAATAATATTATGTGGTAGCTCTAAAATTTTGTGAATATTAAAAATACATTCTATGGATTTATATTAAAGGTTTCAATATCGGTATAAAATATTTTCTATTTTTAATAAGCTTTTTGTAGTTCCTTTCAAAGTTTGTCTGCCTGTTTAGAAATACAATATATCTTCACAAAACATGACTCATAAACAGATTTAGTAAAAGATAAAAATTACAAGAATTCTGGAAAACAGAAATTTGATGTAAAATTAAAAAAGTGTGAAAAAAATTATTTGTGGAAAAAGACATGAAAAAAACTATAATTTGTACGATTTAAAGCTAAATTATCTTTTTTACTGAGCGAGTAGGAATAATGCAGAGCAGTAAAAGAAATTTTTATTATTGGAAAATGATTAAAATTATTTAAATCAAGTTACGAATAATGAAATAACATACCTAACAATTGTTTAACATTTAGTTACATATTCTGAGACCTCATAAAAGGACGTATTAATACGGTTATTGATGGTTTAGAATAAAAGTGATATATTTTTTTTCTTAATACTCTGTTATATTTGCAATCAAATGAAATGCAGCTATTTCATAGGTTTATATTAATTTTAAGATATTATGTGAAATAATATTAAAGTTAACTGAATATTAATTAAAGACTGTATTGAATTTATCTACTTAATAATGCATATTTATTTACATATCTACTAAGTTGAACATACCTTATCTCTTTACAATTTCATGAAACTTTTATCCGCATAATTTATATCTACTTCCATCATACATTGAATTTAAAGCGATAAATTATTCAGCTTTAAAAGTTTCTTCTATTTTTTTAATTTTTTTAATATTTTCTACAAAATCATCATATTAGCAAGATATTCGCAGGTTTTATTTAATGGTTGTAATAAAAAGCCGTTTATATCAGTGCATTCTATAAAATAAATTGTTTAATATAAGTAAATGTTTAATATTAAACACATAAACTGTCTCAAGCTTTGTAGTTGATGTACAAACTATATCACGTAAGATATCTTTGAGTTAAAGTGATCTGAGATTTGAAATAGAATACAGCTGTAATAAATGGCATCCGATTTCCTTTTTAAATTGTGTATGTTTCATTAAAAAGTTTCGAGAATTTCGAATCGAAACTTTAATTTCACAAATAAGTCGTCATTCATCTGCCTTAAGAATTTTCTTAAGCTGTAGACTGGGTACATACTTGAATAATATAGATTAATTTAGGTTTTATATATTTCTCTCATTTTTTTTAATGAATTTAGTTTTTCAAACGGAAATCAGCAACTATTTATTTTGTGTACTAATATAAGCCAGCATCAGGATCAATTTATCTTGGAAAGAATAATAAATAAATGGAGATAATGCAGGACTAACAGATCTCAGCACTTTATCTCTTTGTATATCCACAAAGGATAAATAGAAGAGATTCTCCATTAATAAGAATTATCAAACGCATTCTGTGAACTTTATAAAACAAAGTACATCTTAGAAAAAACTGATTAAAAGTATTTAATCATGTTTAAAATCTTTATCCTAATTATGCTTTCAATGTATTTACGCTTTTATTCAGATACATTTAATTGAATAGATTTGCATTCTTGTATTTTGATATAACTTTGATCTATATTGTATTAATTTTCTGTAATATTTTCGCGTATGTATTTAATAATTTTAAGCATTTTCCACATGGGATTTTAATATTAATCACGTAAAAATAAATTTAGCTACTATAAATTGAATGGAATCAAATAAAGTGGTTAATTTAAGAAAAAAAAATCCAATTTACCAAATTTTAATAATTATAAGGGATTCATTTAAATTTAACAATTTGATAATAAAATATTTTAATAAAAAAATTTGTTTAAATAAATATGAAATTATTTTTTTAAATAATATATAGTACCTTTATATTAAATTTTTTACTGCATTATCATATTTGAATACAACAATTTCAAGTTAATTTAAAATCTAGGATTGTATACAAAGTAAATTTCAAATTATAATTTAAGTTCAAAAACTTAACATACTGATTGTTAAAACATTTAAATTTTAGTCGAAACTAATATTTTTGCATTCAAATTTTTTCAGACTTATAATATCCTTATTATATTTAAATATAGGAAATTGATTTGCTTTTTAAGATTTGACTATGTATTTTAATTGAAGAGTTTCATTTGGCACATTGGTTTCAAAATTAATGATTTGAAAGTGGAAAAACAAAATTACACATTAAAAGTAAAAAAAAAAAAAGTTTAGTTAACTTAATTCATGTTAATTTTATTCTAAGCTATAATTCGACTCATCAAGATATCTCTTTAAAATTCTATTTCTTTTAATTCAATTTCTTTTATTTAGCTACATGAATATCAATGGGATTTAAACTGTGGTCCTGTAACCTTAACTTAGTTTTTTTTAATTAAAACTGCATTTAAAAAGTAAGTGATTTTTAAATTGAATATTGCATAAATATTCAGATTATTGCATTTTCTTGTTTCTTGTAACATGAATGCATGCATACTTCTAATATGTTATGATTTATAAAAATCGTCAGGTTCTTGACGTTGATTTATGCCAATAAGACGATAAATAAGACTTCTCTTGCAACTTAGAGTATCTAAATTGTTCATTACTTCATATTTATAATCTACCATTGAATATTTGATTTTTCTATGTCAACCAAAAAATAGAATAAAAGAATAAGTCTGAAAATATCGTTATATGTTTCTAGTTTTCTTTTTTTCGTCAACTTGCTTGCAAATATCATGTTTTTTCAGAAATATTTAATATATATATTTTTTTTAAATTCATTATATTTGGATAATTACCTTCTGAATTTTTCAAGTATATCAACAACTTATTAAAATATAATTTGTGTATCTATCAAAAAATCTTGTTCTTTAATTGAATTTTTTTTAATAATGTTAAATTCAGAAATACTTTCAAACAACACAGACTACAAAAAGTACATATCTACCGCCATTCAACCTATATATGAGGAAATAGAATTATGAAGCCAACTTATATGAACAAACTGATTTGTATTAAAACACTCTTCTATAAACTCGCCTTCTAAATGTAAATATATGAGAATTTTAGTTTTAAAAAAAGATTCAGAGCTCTTAAACGCAGTAATCAAACTTTTGGATATGAGATTGTTTTTTATTAAAATTAATATTGATCAAACAAGGTAATATGATGTTCATTTCAGTATTCGAAAACTACTATACTTCATCGATTTCTACATAGCTAAAGGGTGAGATATGAAAGGATAAGTACATTTTCGGAATTCTTTTAGTTTGATTTCTCACCCATTTTATACTTTTTCGTACAATTTTTTCCACATGTATGTAAGTATCGTGTCATTTCTTACTGTACTAGTTAATATTAACTCAAATTTGCGTATCAGTATATGGCTGATTCAAAATGCTTCAAAAGTGGCATGAAAAATAGTTTATGTAATATCATTAAATGCGACCGAGATTATCTGTTGCAGCTAATATCAAATTGCCAACATTTCAATATTTTTAACATTAAAAATTTATTAATTTATAAATAGCGAATAAGCTAACTTTAAAATCATAAATCTTCAATTTATTCATCATAATTTAATACTTTGAACTCTTACAATAAATAAAAATTGCTCTAAAGCATTTTATTGTAAATAAGAAGTTTTTCCACAATAATGCAAGTTATTCGCAATTTTTACCCCTTCTCCAAGTTTGCTTATATTCTGATCCTATATTGTTGAATGCAAATATTTCCACTTTTTGCCTTCCATCTTTATTTGGACCAAATAAACGTATCTTGATGCATGCGCAAAAGCTCGAAGTGGTTCCGGAAGCATAAATGAGCTGTATAAATAATTTATATAATGGAAACGTTTTAAAATACATTTTCTTATGAAATCTGCAATAAGCATTTGTCTCAATGAAATAATATTTCTTATAATTTGCTGTACTAGACTTCAACATAATCTTAATTATCAGAGTCCTAATTCATCTGTAAAAGAATGCGATTATGCTATCTCCATATCGTTGGAGAAAAAGAAACACAAGTATAGGCATAACCAAGCATAGAAGTATTACTAATGCAACTGAAGATTAAAATTCGGTGCGCTAAAGAATGCGACATAAAATTTTAATGTCCTACCAGAAGAAGCGATAACCTGCTGCTTGGTGAAAGTTCAAAGGTTTGTGGACATACATAAAATGAAGTCGTAAAGCGTTATGATTATGGCCTTTCTGAACGTTTTAGTATTGTTGTTTTCTCCTTCCCACACCCAATTGAAACAGAACACACTTTGCATGCTCTCAGCAGTAAAATTACAATTTCTTAAGATTTCGGTAGTTGCTGTCTTCCGATGTTTATTGATTTGCATTTAATTCTGAATACGTGTTTTGTTCTCTAAAAATATTTGTGTATTGTATCATTAAAAGGAGCAATTTAGGAGCAAGTTTTGTAGATGTAGGAGCAAGGTCTAGTGTAGAGAAAAATGTTTCTTTGATTTAAGTATATTCACTTCTTATTATTTTAGTTTCATATTTATACATTGTTTCAGTTTTGTATTAATATATTATATTATATTAATATATTATATTTATTATATTAATATATTATATTTATTATATTAATATATTTTATATTATTACTACAATTTTATTTATATTATAATAATTTATTTATTATATTAATACATTTTATTTAGTTTTATATTAATATATATTATATTTCAAAATGCGTTGCTCAGGTTTATGTTATTTGTATTATTATAATTTATATTCAATTCTATATTATTTTGGTTTTAATAAAATTTATAGTTGCGATTAAGACAAACATTGACTAAAATATTGCAAATTATAAATTAATTAAACTTTACTCTGCAACACATTTAAAGCTTTAAAATATTAAATGCAGAGCAATCTTTAGATTCTGCCATCAGAAAGTTGTAAAAGTTATTGTTTAATATCTTTAAAGTCAAATTTGTAATCTTTTGAACTATTTGATTCTATAATAATTTTTTGAAAGATAATGAGAGAAAGATGATTCAATACTTTTTTAGAAGATCGGCCTGATTTTTTATTTTTATTTTGAAGCGTTATTGTATCAATTGAACTTTCAATTATATTTACTTTTGTTGCAACATTTTTTTTCTGTTATAGATTCAACAATTTTGCTGTAAAAAAACAAACATTTCAGATTTCTGCTGCCTGCTTTTTCAAAGTAAAATTATTAATTCTTAAATTAAAAATTTCTATTTCCAAAAGAAAACTAAATTTCTTTTGAATTAGGTGAATATATTTTCGTTCACAATTTGAGAATTCTTATCATATTATACGTATTAAGCAAGAATTTCAGAAACTAAATAACATACATTCAATCATATTCGAATGCAAATACATATTATAGATCTCTATTTTTATAAAACTAAAGGGAATAGATTATTCCTTAGAAGAATTTCATCAATATGGGTAGAAAAAACACTGGGAAGGCTAATGTTGGCAGATGACCAATTTTAATATATTCAAATTTTGAGGTAAATTATTTTTATTTCCATGTATTACATCCCATTTGATATTTTTTTTAATATAAACAATATCATTTTACCATTTAAATATAATGGAAAGCTGTCATGCCATATTTCCCTGATATAGGGGTAAGAGGATTTAGACCTCAAGTCAAAATGATAATTCTGATAAAGAGTGAATATCAGTTTTAGATTATTGAAAACAACTTACACTAATTAAAGATTATTAAATATTTCTTCTGTAAAAATATAAAGTGAAAGTGTTATGGTGCTTAAATGTCTGCCCCATAATAAATAAATATATCTTAATTCCATGTTTTTTTATGATCAAGAATTAAACACTAAATTCGAATATAGGTTTGACTAAGGTTTTGCCATATTAGCAGAATTTTCAATTTTCAATCCTAATTTCATTACGGAGAGCCAAATCATATTTCGAAGCATGTAGAAATTATCATGTAATTTCTTAGAAAATTTTAGTTCATGTCATTATTGTAAAGAACCAAATTTTAGTTGTTTAATAGTATTATTTTATATTTAATCAGCAAGATTTTGACAAAAAGTTATTAAAATTATATGTTCAAAATAAAATTATGAATATAGTTATATGTAAAAATATAAAGGATTAGTAAGCTAATGCATTTCAGGAATACTATTCTTATTAATGTATAATAATAAGCTTTAAGCAAAATATTTTATTATATGCCTCATTAAAAGAGAGCACTCTTTAAAACATATTTATTATTCGTATACAAAATATTTTTAAAAAAATTAAATCGTGTTTATAATATCTATTTAAATATAAAAATGAAATAAATAATATTCATTTAAAAATGAAAAATAATAAAAAAAGGCGATTAATAAACAGTCATATTCATGGATGGAAAATTGAAAATCAACCAAAGGAAATAAATAAAATGCTTAAGAAAAAAATTTCGAGCTCGCATATATTTAAATAGTGGCGACTTTCATCGATTTAGTCCTGAGTAAATTCATTTTTTCCTGGTTTTTTGGAAAGTTATTCTATTTACAATGACTACTAAGAAACGGTTGTCAGTTACAACCGCAGTTAAGGGAAAGAAATGGTTGAATTTCCTGCGGATCGTATTCCATTTTCATCTTTGCGTTGGAAACAGATAAAATGGATGAGATTAATGACTCTCTAGTGTGTTGAAAAAAATATACTTTCTTTTTCCTACCAATTCTTCTTTCCGATTTTAGTTGCTTATGTAACATAGTTAATTGATTTCTGGAAAATATAGAAAAAAATTGTTACACATTCCATCATGTTTCAAATGATACCACTTCATTTTTTTCTTCAGGTTCCCTGATAGTTCAAAAATATAACTAGGTAAAATAGTAGGAAAAGGGACTTTGCTCATCGAAAGATCATTCATGTGTTACCACTTATAGCTGCAATTTCCTACATGCCCAATTATTTTTTCATATTTGTCACAGAATATTTATTTCTTAAAACTCTTGTTTTTAATATGTCTTTGTCTTATGTATGCTCGGCATTTTACTATTTGATCTAAACGTAAACTCATGCATATTTTAAATACCTTAATGTAGTATGAAATAAAGATATCTAATTAACACTTTATTTTTAAACGGCTTCGAAATTGTAAGCAATATTTTCATGAACAAAAAAAAATGTTTCATTCTTTTTATATGTTTTTAAAAGATGAAATGACATCAATTAAGTATACAATACTAAAGTGGTTGTTTTGACACTTGAATGACTTTGATTTGCCCCAATTTCAGCTCTAAAATTTTCTGAAATGTCTGTGATAACCATCATCCTTCGTAGTTTTAATATTGTTGTAATCCGTCTGTAATATTACTTACCTGCGCATTTAGCTTCGTAATAATCAAGAAGAATTTTCTTTTTCAGAATTCTCAATTAATTCTAAATGGGTGATATGTAAATCATTCCTTAACTTCCTAAGCTTAGCTAAAAATTTGTAGAAAAAAAATGAAGATTCTGAAAAATACAGGAATTTTAAAGATATCTCTCAAAAGAGTACGCTTTATAATTGAAAAATCCGTACCCTGTCCCGAAAAAAAGGCAAGCATAAAAACTAAAACATCCCAATCGTGTGAGTTCAGTCTTTGGAAGTTAATATTCAGCGAGTTCTGTTTGAGCATTTGGTGTTTTTTCAGTTACCTAATATTTTTCTGCTTGTATGTATGCCGTTGATTTCCACAAGTGCCGGAAGGTATTGTAAGTTACATGTGTTTCACTCTTTTCTGTGAAATAAAGCGTTGTTATCTGTTATTGAGAGTGTTTGACTTTCCATTGCAATCCCATGGACTGATTTCTATCAAGCAATATTCTTAATTTCAAAATAAATAGTCTTTAAGTTTTATCTAATATCAACTCATGCTAAATTCAATTTTAGTATACAGCTCACGAGTTGAGTTTAGAAGTCTGAGAATAAAAAGCGCTATATACCGAGAAAATAGAAATAAAGTACGTCTCCAAAAGGATTTTCATTTGTAATAAAATACATCACCAAAGAATTTCCATTTGCAATAAAGTACGTCTCTAAAAAATTTCATTCGTAATAAACCACTAGTAAAAAGGCTTACTTCCTTCGACTAAGATTCATGCATAGCTAAGCAGAAAAATTTTCCCTTTACTAGAAAATGTACATCTGTATAAGAATGCTTCATTTGCATTAACTATTTTGAATAGAACGACTTCATTTCAGAAATCTACCTTTAAGTCCAAGAAAAGAAATGCATTTACAGAAAGTCTTTATATATCTAATCCAATATGGCTGCTTTGAATAAAAACTTCATTTGTAAGTCTGCATCATATTAAGTATCAAAGAAGAATAAAAGCATTTGAAGCAAAAACGTGATATTCTTAAATCCCTTCCAATGCTTAATAAAACATTTAAAAAACTCCAATATCAGATAATTCATTATCAAGCTATCAGAGAATTGTATCTTTTTATCTAGGTTATTTATCTCATTTACGGCTTACAAAATAAGTTCCAAAAGAACTTCTATAAAACCAGAAACGCTTGAAGATAATTGCGATAAATTTGGTTTTAACGATTCTCGAACCGGTCGTAGGTATCAATTAAGGAATTGCTATGACTTTATCTGTATTAGAATACCGAAACATAGAATCAAAGTAGTTGTAATAATTATAAAAAAAATCATTACCATAACCAACTTAAAAAGTAGTACTTTTTGAAACGACTTCGCTAATGGCTTACATATATTGTACGTTATTGTTTGATATAAACAATATTCACAATATTATTGAATATGGAATGACATTATGTAATATCTCACAATATTGTACATTATTAATGAATATGGAATGATATTATGTAATAACTTCACAATATTGTTCAAAGAGCTCTGCGACTTTGGTCGAGTAATTCGAAGGCACCTTCTTCCGAAATGATATGAGGAAAAATTTAGTGTGCGTTGAATAATTAAAGAAATGGAGAACTTTTACTACTGAGAATTTTTCATGTCTTTAAAACTATTAAATCACAATTATTTCAATACAGAAGAATCTTACATAAAATAATATAAAAATTTTAGATGTATTTAGAATGTCAAGATGATATGGACAAGCGGACAACTTTGTCATATTTTCTCAATTACCTCTTAGTTTTTTTATCGGTTTGTAATTTATATGTAGTTATTTTGTGCAATCTTTTTGATGAACATAATATCAAACTGTTTTAAATTATATGTAAGTAATAGGCGGACATATATATTATTTTAACAAGCTTATCTTTAGAAGTATTAATTGTTAGTTTAAATCTGTTATTTTAACAAACTTATCTTAGGAGAATAAGAACATTTCAAACAACAGAGATAAAACCCTCGAAATATATAAAAAATTGTATCAATAAAATATTGGAAAGAAGATATAATTCTATTTATAATATATTATTTCAACGGGTTTGTTAATTTAGAGAATTGTTCAGATTCTACTTTTATCTTCTCTTATATGGAGTATACAAAGAGAAAATATGATAATCGTCAACAAATTTGAACTCGGTATTTTGTCAATATATGAACATAATAACTTGAAACAGCTTAGAGCTGGACATATGAAATCTTGTTTATGATCGCTACAGTAAATTTGCAAATGCTTTTCAAATTTTAAACGGAATACGGTTGTTTAAATTTAACACGGTAACTATCAAGCGAAAAGGGTTAAATGAATAAATTTTTCTGCATATAATTAACATATATAATATATATATAATATAAAATCCTGCCATTGATACGGCATATGATACTATCAGATAATATGGATAAACACTCCTTTAGCAAATTGATCACAAATGCGAATTATGGCATTGCATTCATATAAAACAATTTTATGCATGTAATCATCTGTATTAATAAAAGTCCTTGCTTTGCATATTTCTAAAAATTTACAGTTGCAATATACTACGATTAGTACAAAAATGTATGCCTATTCCTTTAGTAAAATAGTTATAATAGTATTATGCTTTAAATATAATAGCGATTTCAAAGATGATTAACAGATGTTTTATATAAACTGAAATTTTAATATCCTTTTTTTAGCATTTTTATATTTTTATAGAAGATGGCAACACATAGCATTTCCGAAAAATATGCTTCACATTTCAAAGTAAAGAACCATAAATCTTCTCATTGCATCTTGAATTAAATAAATATTTTCACATTAACTTGGATTTTTAATATTCTTTCCAATTACGTAGAAGAACTAGTATTAGAGATGTTATTACTGTAAAAAAATGATTTCATAAAAAGATGGGACTATGAAAGAGACTAAACCCTGATAAATTTTTGAGACAATTTATAAATGAAAAAGACAGTTCTTTAAGATTCTAAACTGTTAAAATCAGAGTTATTCAATCTTTTGCTGTTTGATATACTTTAGTACTAGATTTTGGATAGACTTTAATGATCTTACTTAACTATCAGAAAATTAATGATGCACACTAAGAAGTTAAGTTATGCATCATACTTGAAATTGTTTACAGAATCTATTGTTGTCACTTTGGGGAAGTTTTAAGGCTTAAAAATTATGTAGTCTGCATATTTATTATATTTTAATTACTGAGATTTAAAAGATTTATAAAATAAATTAAACTGAAGTCACAAGAGAAAGTCGAAAGTTAAGGAGATAAATTCTTCTTGGGAAAACATTCAAAAGAATGATGCTATTGCTGATCATTTTAATTACCGTATCTTTCAAGCCTCATGAATTGAGTTCATTCGGATCTGTTCTGATGCGTCTATTATTTATTGTAATATGTTTTCCTATAGAAACATTAAATTTGATAGTTTTTATAGAATTTAAGTCTATTAAAATATGCTTCATAAATGTTTTTACGGAATATAAGGGAGGTTGCAAATATATAATGGGAATGGAATTAATTAATATTCGGAAATATAGCTATGAATAAATATATTTAAAAAATATCGTTAAAAAAAGATAGGAATTAAAATGTCATGAATATTTTCCATATTTTATTTTAGAAAACATTTTTTTAGATTTTTGTAATAATTACCTTTATTTCTCAAAAAATGTAAAATAGCATATTTTAAACTAATATACTAGAGTTACAAAGTGATTTTAAGCGTAATTAGAACACATTATCAGTATCGGATTTAAAAAAATCGAATATTTTTGTAAGAAAAATCATATCACTTTTCAAGATGCTAATTACTCATTATCTGATGTAAGGTATCAAATTAACGCGAAGAAGAATTTCACTTGTGTTATTATTATTATTATTTTTTGGTTCTTTTAGTAAAATTCCTGTATATTTAAATATCGGTAAATGCGCACATGGATTGAAAGCAACAAGGAAAGGAAAGGAAACTAACATTTTTAATTTTTTGTAAGCATACAAAGCTTATATCCATTTCTTTGGTCATTTATTATTAATAACACTATTGCTTATTATTATGCTTATAAATCACAAAATTTCCAGTTATAAATTTTTGTACGTTAAATTCTGATTGAAAAAAACACTTCCAACGTTAGAATTCAGTATTCTAAATTTAGGAATGATTAAATTATGAAACTGAAATTTTTAACTATTTTTTATCCCTATATAAAAATAATCGAATGTGACATACAAAATATTTTAAGTGTTTTCGGAAATAAGTGTTTTTATTCGGAGATTTTTAACTAAGATTAATGAACGCAATCCGAAAAGACGAAGAAAAGAAAAAAATATGAAAATCGATTGTTAGAATGATTTTTATTAATTATCTTTAAAGTGAAAATATTTTAAAGTATCGGTGTGAAAGTATTTTAATAGCATTTAAAAATATTTAGCTTCCCTGATATAGGGAATACAATTTAAGTAAATAGTGAAGAAAATATAAATAAGATTAAGGCGTCATGATTTAAATAAATTTATCGTACTATAATTTTGTATACTAATTTAGAAAAATTATTTTATTCAAGTATACTTTTACTACTGAAGAAGCAGTTTTCTAAATTTTTTTTAAAACTTCGGCATGTAATGTCCTTTAATTTGATGAGGGATCTCTTTTGACTTAGTGCTGTTTAGCTATAATATCTCCTATCTATTCCACATAAGTTTTCCATGGTAAAAATTTGAAGAAAAAAATACCAATCAACTAGGTAAGACTTTTAACAATAATAACATAATTTTTTAGTCTCTAAAATGGCCTCCATTATTGCTCAAAGATACTTAAAAGTTTCATAAAGATTTTTATTTTCGTTATATTAAAGTAAATTTATTTGCAAGTAAATTTGATTACTTAGAAGTTTTTATTCCCATTCAGTCTAAATAGACAAATACATTTATTCAAATTCTAATTTTTTTTTTCTGTAGAAAAGAATTTAAAAAGCACATATTTGACGAGTTCGTCCATCCATCTAAATTTTTTAAGCTTTAACTGCAGAAAATATTTCAATCTTTTACGAATGCTATTTTCCTTTATATTTAAAACTGAAGAATGAATTGATTCACTATCTGACGACTTGCTTAGTTAAATATTCAATACAACAATAATTTTCATTTTATACATATTGAGGATTAGGAAAATAGAATAGTCTAGTCGATGAGATTAAAAGTAACCTGGAGTTGAAATAGAGATAAGGAAAACTACAGGGTTTTTTTTATTTCCTAAGAAACTCTATATTTAAATTATATAAAGTCTAGATCTTGAATTGATATTCCTTAAATCCAATATTCTAAAAGATACAAAAGAATCCTCATTTATATATTTTCAAGTAAATAAAAAGTAGGATTCACATTTCCTCTTAATCATATAAAAAGCTATATATTTCTAATCTCCTTTATTTGCCTATCAACCCAGAAACTCTATATACATTTAGTATACCAGGGATATACTTTATGTATACGGTATTACATGACGCTAAAATTAATTTTCGAATACAAGGAAATGCTGATGTCTTAATAGTTTAAGTATCTGTCATTTTTTTTTTTTGCATCGGAATATTTTTACTAAATAAAAGATTGACAGATTAAAGGAACATAATTAACAGAACATGATTAATGGAATTAATTCATATTTATTTGAAGTTATTTTCCATTCAAACAATTTTATTATTTTAACAGCATAATATATTGCTTAAAAATTTCAAAATTGCTTACCTACCCAGGTAATTTCATGGTAAGGATAGTTTCAGCGATATCTCTAAAGGATGCCGGATCTAGACCTCCGGACTTACTGACAAATTATCTGGAGACAAATTTAGGAAGTTTGATGACAAAAGTGAAGGATTCCGAATATTTAAGAATCTTATAGATATTTTCATTGATATTCGATATAGAAATTTTTTTCAGATCTGTTGTTCCTCTGTCAGGGGAGGTTTTGAAAAATGATAGCCCAGAAACAAGAGTGAGATAGTAATTATTTCATCGAGTCCTGAGATAGAATAGTTAAGAGAAGTCCCTCCCCAACGAGTGTTCACTAAGCACATAGTCTTTCGAAAGTATTGTTGCGGTTGTTTAATAACTGATTACTGCCTTTGTACTGCTGTTTCTTATAACTGTTTATTTTTATATATCACGTCTGGGTTTCGTTGCCATTGTTATTGCATGCTTTTGTGGAATAAAATATCGTTTGGCATTATTGAGCTCGTTAGACTTGTCACCGTACACTCATCGGGCGAATTTTTTGTAACGATATTTATAATTCTTTTGTTTAATTTTTGTCGTACAAATATTTCAAATTTATTTTTTATAAATCATTATATTTCGATATCAGTGAATTAGTTGTGAAATTATTGTATTTTTAAGAATTTCATTAAATAATTTCTATGATTTTTATCCAGACTAGAATCAGTATTTTGCAGTTCAAAAATGGGTCTTTTTAAGTGTAAATCTGTGCCAAATTGCTAAGATGATCTCTATGATAAAAGTAATGGAATAGTTTCAGAATACTCAGATTAATAATGAAAAGAAACTAAAGTTGATGCAGCATTTATTTATGAAATTCAGATTTTTCTCAGTTTCTGATTCAAATTGTGTAAAAATTATTATTTTTTTCTTTAATTCAAACTGTTTTCTTTCTACTTTAATTTAGATTTTTTAATTCAGCATTTAGATACAAAATCACAAATTTAATGTATAATTAATTCTATTATTTATTCATAATGACAAGAACAATTTTTAATTAATCTCTACACTTGAAAAAAAATAGCTGGCGGTGGATAATTTAAAAAAAGAAATGAATTTTAGCAAGGAAGATCTAAAATGCTTTTGTTTGTGATTCATGGTCTATTCTAACACTGATGTGTGATGGTAATTTTAGCATTTTAGAAAAGGGAGACTCAGTTTTACTCTTTCGTACATGAAGTTTACAATGAGGAAGTATTGGCATCATCACAAATTTCAACTTCGAGATTTTACTGAATCTCTACATTATAGAGCTTTTCGAATCTGAAATAAGCATTTTTGGAATTATGTCGATCTCTTTGTGAATACCATAATTCAAAAACGATTTATGATAGATTAATATGATATATAGCCTCTATCCCAAATTTGTATATTTTTATCACATTTTGAACGAAATCCATTCCGGAAAAGTCCGTCTCTCAGGCGGTTCTAATATAAGTTAAAACAATAGAAAAAGAAAAGAAGAAGATGGATAAAATATGTTATATAGTTTTAGCATCAACAGTATAGATAAATATCAAATTTAGAATAAAATTTGTTACTGAATCTACCGCCTGTTAATCTTCATTTTCAAAATTATGTAAATTCGTTAACTCCAAAGTGAAATGGTTTACATGCACGAAATTTGGAATGCGAGTTTGTGTCTACAGCTTCAGTTCTGTCTCAAATTTTGGTTTCAATCGGTATGAAAATAGTGTCTAAAATACACTTCCGGTTTTCTGAACATTGTACATAAACCATATTCCAGATTAAAAGCTAAAGTTTGCAAGCGATTACAGTCTATTCAAAACTATTTATTAGAACTTGTACGAGAAGAGTTTAAAGAAGCCACTCCCGTTGGTTTAATAGAAACTGTTATCACTATGATTTATTCAAAGATAAGATAGACGAATAAGTTTAGTATAATTCCACAGAATATTAGAGGACAAAACTTTGTAAAAAGATCCAATCTTAAGGGCGAATGACCCATATAGGTCTCTCAATTACACTGAAGAACCTGAATGATAACGGGTCTGAGCGCACTTTATATCTCCCAGAGTCATATATCTTCCTTACGATGAGGCTTTGAAAATTTGAAGGGGGGAGGGTAACGGCTCAGATTTCGTACTCATCATCTAACCATGGTTAAAAATTAAAAAACCCTTACTTTACTTTGCAAAACTAAACAAAATAATATCCATGATGCTTCTAACTGAGCTGTAAATAAAGCCAAAATAAATCAGGATGTTTTAATACACCATTCCAGAATTTTTAAAGCCAGTTTATTATTTTTGACTAAACAGATGTCACGAATCATCCACAATAATAGAAAAGACAATAGATCATTAATTGCATTTCAAATACCATTGAGTACTTTTCAAGGTATATATAAGTCATGGACATGCTTTTATGTTATTTATTAATCGGAAGTTCTTAGAGTTTCTTATTCTAGCTTTGAAAAGAAATGAATTATTCACTCATTATTGATCATCGATCATCAAATGATAAATTCTCATTAATGGGTGATCATAAAAATAGCATCCTGAAATAGTCCCATGTTGAGATGAATATTCTTCAACTTATTCAAAACACTAAAAGACAAATCGAGAAGTTTCATGAAAGGCACTACATATTGGGGAAAAAAATTCAAATCGGCAAACTTGAAGAAAATTGACATTCTAAATGTATCAAGAAGCAGATCTTTTATGTGTACTTAACAAGAATGAATAAATTTATATAGACAGATCGATAAAATCTTCATGGAGATTTTCAACAAATGTAATGTTTTTTTCATCCATCTTACACGATGAATAGTAGATTCACAAAAACAAATCGTGTTCATTTTGTTTCAATGCAATTAAGGCTTTCTAATTTTCCATGTGCTAAGTGTTTTGAGCGCTTCTTTGAAAACACGGTTGGTTTCAGGTCAAATTGTGGATGTTTTATTATTGGCAAATACAGAAATTGAAAATAAAGAAAAAAAAATATTTTTAACTTGTCTGCAAATATTATAAATAACGAAGCCAAAAACAATTATAAATAATTTACATTCATTTTAAATAGAAATCAACAGCAAATGTATTTTAGTGAAATTTAGTTTTTTATAATTCAGATATGCCTAATTATCTCCGATTTAATACGCTTTAAAATTACTGAATTAATAAATTTGGTATTTACTGAGTAATACATTCATAAATCTTAAATTCTGAAATATTATTCTTTCTAATATTTTTCTATTCTAAATATTTTTCTTTCATAAAAACACTTCTTTCATAAACACAAGAAAATGCATTCTTTCTATAAGTTAAATAATTTGTTTTAGATATCGGAAATCATTTTCGTACGCGATAATGTATTTCATCTTGGTCCCTCAAGCATTCCATTTTGATAGTTAATCAACTATATTTTTTGCTTTAATAAATATAAAAAAACCCTCATTAACGAAATCAGTAATATTTTAGAGATTTCATTGAAAATTCTTCTTAAATGAATATAAAAATATTGAATTTCACATTAAATATAAAGAATGTTAAACACAAAAGCAATTGCCGATGGTTAATTTCAAGAAATATGCCTACAACAAGAAAAACAAAATGATTAATTCAGTACATTAACTTATTCTTAAACAATGGTTCTCTATGAAAGAATTAAAACTATATTTCCGATAGTTATACGAATATGTTCTTTCTTAATTCATAGGAAAACATTAAATAGGTTACTAAGAAATCTAATTAATTTTAAAAGGAGGTCCTGGAATAAGAATCCTATTAAAGTAGTATGAAATGCATACACAGCACTTAACACTAGGTTGACTAACATTTCTTATGTCCTATCTCTACGGCATGCGTCAATTTAAAGCATTAAGGACTACATATATTAAAAAAAAACACTAAAAAGGCAATATAATGTTACTCTATAAGTAAAAAATAAAAATATGAGATATCAATTTATATAAAGTTTTTATTATTCAAAAATGTAATTACACATTATTTCAAATTTTAATATTCCTTTCGCGCATCATTTACTCAAATGCTTAATTGTGTCTGTATACTTTCCGTAAATAACCTTTTCACCTATTTTAAAAGTGTTATTGCTTTTGTTCATTTTACAAATGCCAATTTGGTAACGTTGGCGTTCTTGTGAAATACTAGGAGGCGGGAGATTTTAATTTACGTTTTTGTATTTTTTTCTTTTTTGCTTATTTCTTTCTGAAATTTTAATGGACAAATGAGATAGAAAATCCTTTAGGATAGTTTTGATGTAGTATATTCTTGTATAAGATCTATTCGTTATTGCCACAATATCTCAAATGTTGAAACGAAGCTAGAAAAGCCATAGAAAAGATCATGCTTTGATGGTATAAGTGCGCGCCATTTGTTATACTAAGTCAGCTCCAAACATTGTCTTACTGTATTATGCTATTGTTTCCGGGATATGTTTGTATTTATTATATTATATTATTGTTATATTATCTTTCAACACTAGGTACACGATCACGTCAAATTGACACGCATTGGTAAATATAGGTATACCACATAGAAAATTACAATATTTCAACTGTTTGAATAAAATAGAATAAATATATATTTACCTCTTTCAAAGCATAAAAACCAGTGCAAGAGATAAAATAAAAATGCGAACTTTTTTTGTCATTTTCCTTATAAAATTTGAAATGTGTCAAAAGGAACTGCTTTCGTAAACCTAGTGTTAAATATATTACAATATTTTTTTAACCTTTTGCCTACCAATTATACAAAAAAAAAAAAAATGGAAATGGAGAATTTGATGTATTTCTGTAACCATGTTTGTTTGTTTGTCTCTAAACATAGTAACTCAAAACCTACTTAAATTAGACAGAAAACTAGCCTTATCGTCTTTCCTCCGAATTTGTCGAACTCTTTCAAATTTTGAACGAAATTCATTCAAAGGAAGGCTGACTGTCCGACTGTCCAAATACAAGTAAACATGATAAGTACAAGTAGTTTTAGATAAAATTCTACTCTTATGTACCAAATTCTATTATCAAATCTTAAAATCAATCTGTAAGAGGATTGATCGTTTATTAGACAGTTCATTCGAAGACATATAAACGCAATAGCACACAAATTAATGAATTAAATAAATAAATAAAATTTGATATATGATCCTACCATTGATATGGTATTATGATACTATCAATTGTATTTCTACATCAAATGTGAAGTGTGTAAATGTGCCCCCGCCCCGTAAAAAGGGGTTGTGCAAGCGAATGTGTGTGTGTGTCATCTTCATATGAGCTAGAAGTCAGACTTCTGCCCTCGGCTGCTCAGGGGTCTTTACCCTTAGAAGTTGCTGCAACCCCTTTCCGTGGTAACGCGGACACGACATCTACATCAAATTTCAGTTTCAACCAATCATGAAAATGCGTTAAAATTATAAATTTGATTTTCGAGTAATTGTGTTTTAATAGTATGCCAGAAAACAATTGCCAAACAATGGAAAAATTTGCTCGATAGATTAAGATAAATGTTAGATTTACGAAAAAAGTTCAACATTTAGTTATATATCGGCGATAACATGCAAGATATTCGTGGCTTTACTCAAGATACCACAATTTTATGCTGACGGAAAAGGTTAAAACTTTTATTGGAGAGTTTGCAAGAAACATTTGGAAGGATTAACACTTTTATTAGAAATTATGTTAACATGTTATGGGAAGACTATTCAAATTGGTATTCTCGCATTACAATGCTTCTATATTTAAAATGATCTACGATCTACATTTCTTTATTTAATAGTGATCATTACGAATTGCCAATTTGCTATTAAATAAAAAAATGGCTTATGTAGTCCTTGAGTGTTAATGCCGAGATAAATTTTGTTACAAAAATGTCTGAATAAAATGTTTTATTTTAGAAATTGGTCTGCAAAAGGAGAGTAACTTGTAATAACGTACTAAAAGGTTTATTTTGGTAAAAGTTGTCTAAACGGAAATCATAGGTAAATGGTTAGTTTAAATTTTTTTTAAAATCAAAAGTTTACTAATTGCAAGAATACATTTTGGATGTTAAAAAATTATTTAATAACGAGGATGCAACAACACAAGAACGCCTCCAAAAAGAAATCATTGTATGACTAACTGAAATTGCTTATTCTTGTCATTGGAGCATATGCTTTTATTCTTTGAATATTCTTCGAATTTTATTGTTTTTTATGCACACAAATTATCCGCTAATATTTAATCTTAGATTTTTTTTTTTTAAATTCTGTATTTAGTTGATATTTTATATAGAAAAATTAGATTTGAGTTAAATAAAACGAATCAGATCCTTAACGAAATAATTTATCTTTTTTTTTTTAATTAGATTTGAGTCAGATCCTTAACGCAAAGATTTATTTTATGCATTATTAGAAAAGAATAATATAATTGTACATATTTAGCCATAAACTGATAAAGTATAAAGCAGTTTATATTTTTAAACTAACATAATACAACGATAGAGGCAAACAAAAGATACAGCGTACATATTTTTATTTTATTTGATGTAATTAAATAAAAACATCATTAATTCGAAAATGAAATGTTAATCAAACTTTTTTTTCAATCTACGTTGAATATATATATTTTAAGAAATTTTAATACACCCAATTTATATTATGTAATTTATAAAAAAAAAATACTTTAAATTCTAATCCTTCATCGCACTAATATATTATCAATTTTTATATTTTATAAGGAAAACTAGCAAATATTGACATTAAAATATCTCCATTACTTCGCATATTTTTATGTTTCTTATACAATATTCTAATAGCCTTGCAAGTTTTGATATCTTAGAGGATAAAAATGCAAACACACACCAAAAAATGTATAAAGCCTCGAAAATAAAATATTCCCTGTTCTTTCCCATTTCATTCGTCAGCATTTCTGCAGAAGATGAAAAACGTTTAAATAAATGTAGCGTGTTTTACAATGGCCTTGCAATTTTATTTTTTTTACCAGAAATGTTAAAGAATTGCAATTTTTTGCAATCTATTGTGGGTTAAAGCATAACTTTTATACATCGCTGAAGTTTAATTACCCAGTAAGCAAAAATAAAATATGGATAATACTTTAGCAACTTTTGGCTATGCAAAGATATTCGTATTATGGGCAAATGGAATATTCACATTAAAGTTTCTACACCATTTGATCACATATTGTGCAATCTAAACACAAAATGGTAACCTAGAATCATTGGTTGAACAACAATTTCCATGCTCAGAGAATTCTATAGATTTAAATTTTTATAACGGTATAATAAAACAGAGTGTTTATTATATATAATACAAATTATATAACCCTTTATCCCATACTTTGGTCTTTTGAGAGTATGGGATAAAGAGTTATATAATAAGGTTGAAAATATAATATGTATGTCTGCATATTATGTAGGTATGTTATGAATATATATTATGTATAAGGGGTTGAAAATATAACAGAGAAGAAGTTTTAAATGAGGTAAATAAAATTAATATTTGTGATATTTGTAATTTTTTGAAGCACATTGTGAAAAATTAGTTTTTATTATTAGTTAAAAATTGTGAAGCATTAATAACAATACATAATTAATAGCAAAATGCAGTTTTGCCTTTCGTCAGTCGTTTACATTGAATATGGATTTTATGTTTTCCAAATGTTAATCAATATTAAGAACCTAAAATACTAATAATAATAAAAACGAGGGAATGAAAACCTAAATTGCAGTATAGAAGGAACAAACATTTTGCAAAACAAATTTAGTTATTAAGAAAAAATTACTTATTAGAAGGTATATAATGATATTTTAAATTCTAATTTCAATTAATTTCAAAATTTTTATAGTAATTCAGCACATATTAACTTTATTCTAAAATATTCTCTTATTTCCTAATTCCATTCCACTTTTTTTATTGAATTATTTCAAGAGAAGCTTTGTAAAATGCTTTCATCAGCGGTTCCCACGTTCCGAGTGAAAGGATGGAAAATTGCTGATCTAAACATATTCTTTTTAAAAGATCCCTGCGTTTCCCTTGTCTAAATCGGCGCATGTAGACAAATCCTTATCAGAATCTCATGGTATATAATAATTAATACCTCTTTTACTTTTAAATTAAGATAATTAATTTCTCCCTCTTTTACTTTCTTCTCTTTTTATGACGCGCTGTGAGCGGACGTGCCCTGTTCCCGCCTATTATAAATAAAACATGCCGGGATGGATTAAAGCTACGTTTAAAAATACAAAGTCTTTTCATTGTCTTCGAAAATGCCCTGACTCTGCTTCAAAAATTATGCTTTCATATTATATATATAAATAATATAGAAAAGTTAATCTAAATCAATAATGAAGGAAAATCGTTGTATGCAAGAATAAAAGCTAGCCCATTTACCCATGAACTACAAAATTAGAGGTAAATATATTAAGAAGTGGAAATACGAAACTTAGAGCAAAATCTTTTGTAAATTTGATTAGAGGTGTAATTAAAAACTAAATATATTTTTGGCGCTCACTATGAATACTCTAAATATTCTATTCTATTCAACTAATTTTTAAAACACTTAAAAATTTATATATTTAATGATATTATTATTTGTTATGTATTTGACAAATATTTATTTGTACAATTATAATAATATTAAATTCGACTTTCACTTTCGACTGAACTTCACCGACTTCACCAATCTTCCTTTTAAACTGAAACTCAAGCCTTTTCGTTTTTCTCTTTATATATTTAATTTCATGATTTTGTTCCCTCGCCGAAAGCTAAGGAATGAATATTATGGTTACTATTTGTACAATTTACATGAAGATTCGAATGGCTAAATAATTACCATAAATAATAATTATTAAATTAAAAATTAATGGCGCAGATTTATATGCAAAGAAATTAATTGAAAGAAAAAGAATAATAATAAGAGAAAAATTTCATAATAATAATAATAATAGCGAGCGAAACCGTTTTATACTAGTAATAAATATTTTATACCAAGTATTAAATGTGCCAGGTAATAATTCTTAATTTCATCCTTAGATGGTGTTGGAAGCAAATGTTAATACATCGTCTTAACTGCTGCTCAGTTTTGTTGCTAAGACAGAACCTGTCAAAACACCTTTGAAGAGCAACCAATTTTTTGACGATGAGCGTGATGTTATGTATTAGTGGCAAATATGTCTGGTTTTGAGCAAAATAAAGAGCATCTATGGCACGTACTACTTTTCTTGCTCAATCAACCGCGGCTGCAATTTCGCATTTTGTGTAGTAACTTTGATAACAATGCTCTAATGCAAAAAAACGTGAATGTGCAGTTTGTAAACGATTCAAAACGTGCTGATTGCACATCTTTATGTTTGATGGAGTCACAAACGCGTGGTACACTGCAAGATTTTAAAATCAGATTAAATAATGAATCCCTTCTCTATTATCAACAAATGATCAATTTAAACTTTGCTTCGATCGAAAAGTGTCCAGATTGTATTGTAAGATACGAAAAGTAATTTTGAAGTGTGCAAATTCTTGATTCCACATAGCGAAAGCCGTCAGAAACAATTTTTACATATGTCTCAGAACTCTAGCTACAACTGACAAGACTTGACCTCTTTGAACGACAACTTGTTTTAATCGATGTCTCTAATATTATTTAAGCAACACAGCAACGTTATGAAGATGTGAAAACATTGCTTACTTTATGGATAACCTCAAAATATGAATATTTTTTCTAAAAGGGCCTTCGTTATTTGAATGACATATGAGCCAAATACACAGCTAGCAATGTCCATATTTTGAATAAAACATTTATTACATTTCTCCCAAGGTTCTCTTTTCTTTCAGTAATATTAATAATTATTAACTGGCATACCGGTATAAAATTTTAGCTTTATTAAAATGCTTTCACAGTATTGATGAAAAATGTTCTTCAGAGCATGATGTAATAAATTAACATTGTAAAATGTAATTGGATTTTATAATCATTTAATTTTCTCTAAATTATAAAAAAAATCAGAAATGTTTGTTTCATTACTTTATTTCACTTTTACTCTCTGGTATTTGCTGAAGGGAATACAAATACCATGTGAAAGTTGAAAATTTTACTCTTATTTGGCTAAATTTTTGGCTGCATACTTTTGTGTATGTATTAAAAAAACACAATAAATTAAAATCACAATGCAAAGAATGGATTCCCGCCTTAAGAATCCTTGGTAGCATATTTTGATCATGTATGCAAAAATATCTGCTTTTTGGTACTATTTTGAATTTTCAGAAATGCATTTACGGATCATATAATATAGTTTTCTTTCAATTATATTTCGAAATTTAATGCGTTTCTCAAATACCTGTTATTTTTTTAAATTTTTAAATCGTTACAGTTTAACAAACTAATTTTCAATTCTTATTGCTAATAATTACTAATCTCTAATTTTTTCCCCTATATTTGAAAGGTATAAAGTTAGTGTTTTTGTTTGGGCACGTGAGTAAAAACAAATTAATTCTTTCAGTTAAATCTTTCTTCTTTTCAAATAAATCTTTTTCCGAATGTAAGATAATACTAGAAACTATCTCTCTTCGGAAGAATGCTGAATAAATAAAAGTGAAGTGGGGATAACTGATCGAGCACTTTATCTCCGTGCTAATCCACAAGCTCATTAATAAGAAGTGTCAAACGCATTTTCGTAACTAAATCACCAAGTGGATCTTAGACTATCAAAGAAAGCATTTAATCAAGTTTGCTAATGTCTTTCTCTCACCACATTATATTTTACATTATATACGGACACTATATTTTTAATTTTTAGGTGTATGTTATTTGTTTACAGTGATATATGTTTAGATCAGATATGCAATATCATATCCAATTATTTATATATTGTACAATATATCTAATATATTTATATATTGTATAATATTGTATATTATATATATATATATATATATATATATATATATATATATATATATTACATTTCCTTAAAATATAATTTTTAAATTTTATTTTTATTTATATACATGAGTTCAGATTTTATTTTTACTGTCTTATATAATATTTATTATTGAATGATATATGCTTTTCATTTTCACACTATTTTTATATAAAATTATAAACATAATACAAACATAATAAAAGCTAATAAGAAAATAAAATGATTTTAAAAATAAATTGATTTATAAATATATAATTTATAGTATTTAGCAAATATTTATTATTTTCAATCTATAATAATCATCTAAGTATCTTCAAATAAGATGTTTGAGAGATACCAATATTTAAAGTTTTATAATCTAGAAAATAATAAGAAAATTAAAAGTTTACATATTTTATTTAGTAACAGGAAACCTCATTTGCCGAATGAAATATTTCAGTTTATTAGAAAGCTATATAAGCAATGATAAAATATTATTAATATAATTTTATAATTTGTATTTGACATGTTAAAGCATTTAGAGTGTTCAATATATTTTTATAGTATTGTATTATTCCATCCTTAAAGTGTTCTTTGCATTTGAGCTTTTTTCAAGTAATTCTTATTTTTTTAAGGATTCATATTTCTGTTCTTAAATGCCTACCCTTATAGATGTAACTTCCTTTTAATTCTTGTTAGAAACAAAAAAAAACACTTATATAAACACTATAAATTAATTATTAAATGAATTATTGTTTTAAGAATTCGAGAAAATCGACCAAAATATTAAGTTTAACTTTGGGAAAATATCTAAGTTGACTAATTTATACATTTCTTCGACTATCAAGAGTTCGAAAGAGATTGTTGAAATATAATTAATGGAATGTGAAACAATGCTTAAGTGGAATTTCAGGAAATGTGAAAAAATAAGAAAAGAAAAAAGTTTATTTTAAAAGTCGCAGCAACGATATGAAATCTAAAATTATTTCACTTGTGAAAATACTTTCTATGAGCGAAACAGTTTTAATTAAAAATTAACAATCGTGCCATCCTACAAAAAATAAATAAATAAATAAATATTTCCTTTGCACACATATACATTTAAAATAATCATTTACTTCTTTTTAAATAAATTAAAATTAAGTATTAAAGAAACGTGACACAATCAGAAACTTACGAAATCATATTTTTCTAAAAAAATCCTCGAACAGTAAAAAAATTAATTTCGCTTATACAAAACCACAGCTACTCAAAACAAACGCCTGAATAAGCCCTTGAAAAACACGAAGCTATTTAATATAATTTTACTTCATTAAAGTTATAAATTGTCAGAAAACTTGAGAAAAAGTGAAGTGCATTTGTTATGAATCGAGTGCTAGAAATTGATGGGTTTTTTTTCCTGCTCGTTCTAGAAATCAATTAAATACGTTATTCAACCAACCGAAAAAGAAAGAAGCATTCCTAGAAAAAGAATATTCTTTTGAACTTGCTTAAGAGTCATCAATCTCGCCTACTTTATCTGTTTCGAACGTAAAGATGAAAAGAGAATACGATTCGGAGTAAATTGGACCATTTCTTTTCCTTAACTGCAAATGTAACTGACAAGTGTCTCTGAGTAGCGTTTTGTAAACAGCATAAATTTTGAAAAACGAGGAAACAATGAATTTACTCTGGAATAAATCGTTGATAAAGAGCTCTTTCTATGACTAAAAATGCATATGGTATTTATTACGATAAAAGAAATGAAATTTATATTAATTTATTTTCATCCATTTCCGTTTATTTTTTTATAAGCAGCATCAGTTTTATTACTTATTTTATTTTAATCTTCTTCTAGTTTTAATTATTTTACAACGAACTTATTGTTTTTGTTTCATTTTTGAACATTAAACAGTTTTATGTTTTGTAAAATTATTTTCCAAGAATATCACTACTGAAATATTCTTCATAGAAAATTGAAATATTTTATTAATATATTTTGATTTTCTATTTTTAAAGCATTTATTTATTATTTTAATTAATATATTTTTAAAACACGCATTCATATTAAAAATTTAGCAAACAAATTTGAACAATTTTCCTTGAAGTTCACAGCAAAATAAATAGTAAATTTTAAAAATACTGAAAATCAGAAAATACTCAGCCTATCTAACGAAAATACCGCGGCCCCCCAGTTGGCCTTGATATCACTGCAAAATATATTCCAATTTTAGTTAAGTGTGATTGATTGAATACCCTTGGCTCACGTTTTATTCATTAAATACCTTTGCACAGATAAGTTTGGAGGACAGATAAATTTTCTGAAAAACTATCAAAGGATACCCGAATTTACATTTAATTGGCAGCCATCAGTTATACGGGCGCCTTTTCTGTTTAGCAGTTCCTCAAGAATATGAGTTGTGATTGCGATTGATAAAGATAGTAATTTTTTCCTATCTTTCAAAGAGAAACTCGGATGTTCCAGTATTTATAAGTTGTGATAGCGATTGATAAAGATAGTAATTTTTTCCTATCTTTCAAAGAGAAACTCGGATGTTCCAGTATTCTGAGGCTTCTGAGCTTGAATATTCTTAAAAATACGATGTTTGAACAGAATGTTTATAATGTACCTTTTGTAAGAAAGGAAAAGAAAAAAAAATTACATAAAACATTGCACATATATATAATTAGTAGCAATAAATGTAGGCGTATAACTGTGGCCATTAATGGAATGCAAGAGTACTGTAATATGTTTGATAATTAATGAAATCGGAAAGCTTCTAGCGCAAGACATGACATCACACAGAACCCCATTCGGCATTTTATTTGTATAGATTAGAAAATCTCCTACTGATTTAATGAGAAAATTACGAAGGATTGGGTCAAGTAATGGTTTGAATTTGTGAAGATCTATCACCAGTTAACTGCGGTATTACTTCGAAAGTGAAATCCTGTATACAAACCTGTAATCTAATATAATAATAATTTTGCCAACAAGCCAAAAAAAAAAGGAATTTTTAATGTAAAATGAATAATGAATTATACTGTTTGAGGAGAAAAAATAAATTGAAAGAAATAATAAACTGCTTGCCATAAAAACACAACTCTACTTGTTTGTTTAATGATATTAATAGAGATGATAGCTTTCTATTATTTCCCCTTCTAAGATAATATTGAAGCTGAAGAAATGTGTTGGATGTTTCAACAATTTTGAAATTATTTCTTATTGGTTTGAGTTTAAACTTAAAGGCATATATTCCTTATAAACAATTTTAGCTAAATTCTATAGAAATTAAAAGGCAGAATGCATTATTTTTAATAAAAAATATGCATTTTTAAATAGACTAATTAATATTTCCCTCAATTGCATAAACATATAAATTAAAAATCCATGATATATGTATATTATGCATAATTTATATATTGTTTAAAAGATGATTCTCTCCAAATACGAAAAAAATATAATTTTAAAATTTTCAAAACCTGTCAATGTAAAATAAACTTGTAAAACGATCAGTAAATTTTATCCATTTATACACTTAATCAAAAAAGAAATTATAAAATTCTTTAATTAATTGATTTTGACTTGTTTGTCACGGGCATCAAATAGTTGAAAAATGTAAGACCCTTTTAATTTTTTGGAATTTTTCTTACATGTTATTTTATAGAATCTCTTATCATAGTTGAAATTTCACTTGTTTAACTACAAGAGGATTGATTTCTAATCAAAAATAGAGAGTATGAATTCAAGATAAGAAATAAATTTAAAGTTAGCAGTACACAATACAACAAAATAAATTAATCATTAACTGAATACATTTAATGCATTAGGGACATACTGGCAATAAATAAAGCTTAAATTTTAACGAATAGAAATACATAAATAAATATTAATATTTAACGATAAACCTTAGTTAGGATTAGTTATGTTAATTCTTCGTTATGATAAACCTTGGTTAATTTATCTAAAACCTTGTAGAAAATAGGAAGTCAATTATCCTAAAATATTCCTTCATGTTTTACCTCAAAAAACAATTAATTATTTTACTTAACAATGAACAGGGCATCTCATGTGCATAAGGTATTCTTAAATTATTTAATCTATATAACTTCTTAATCCGAAGTGGCTTTTAAATTCTAAAACTTCTGGAATCAAGTCTAACCCACTTTCCTGATTTAAGTACATTCGTCTAATTCTTTTCCCGTAGCTGCTTCGTAAAGCTCAAAATATATTCGTACTGTGCTCTACATGCGACAACCTTTCGTCCCATGGGCCTATTTAGCCGGCCATTTACTCACTGCCACTCTATTTGGCTTGGATCTCATTTTCCGGAAAATCCACATCTCTTTAATGAGAGACTTCCAGCGGCGTGATTTAAGGTGTCATAGCTTCACTCTTTCTAAGATCCTAACAATATTATCTATTCCTGTGTATTATGGGCAACTCTATCCTTTACTTTAGATCCCATGGTGGGAGATGCTTTAGGGATATAGGGATGGGATTTTCGATTTATTGAGGGATTTTAAAAAACTACCTTTATGTGTTTTTGATTGTCAAAAAATGTGAGTTTGTGATATTTGTGTGCATTTAAAATTCTTGTTTGGGGCTCATGGACTATACATTTTTAGCGTTTCAACTTATAATTTTCTTCAGTTTCTTTCTTGTTTCTGTTTTTATTTGTCATATTTATAGAAAATGAACATTCAATATCAAATATTTCAAAAGAAACAATTGTGCTGAAATGTTGCATAACATGTTTCAGCATGAATCGTTGGTTTCTATTACTTCAACTCACTATGTTATGCACTTACAGATTTTTTGTATATGGATTTTTACAGTTCCTGTTAATGAATTGAATCTTATTTCTTACCATATAAAATTACTGTTAGAATATCAAGAAGTTGTGGTCCCTCATTAGGATAGAAATATATTCGACATTTTTTCCCTAGGTAAAAAAAGTAAATAGGTTTTATTTATATTTTATGTATTTCAATCGAAATTTATTATTAAATAATGGAAAATAAGTGTGAATTTTCTTGCTTTGACGTATAAATTACGCCTACTTTTTGTGTTCAATGTGCTCCTGGAAAAGTGCATTTTGTTTTGAAATAAAGTCATATAGTTCATGGATTAAGGCAAGAAAGTGAACTATCTCGAAGCTATCTAATGACATTACATCTATATAGCATATGGCTTGCTGCACTGTAACTAAGATTTCAGCTAACTTTCTCACTGGAATATTGGTTGTGTTCTAAATTACCATGACACTTGACTTTAAGGCAGAATGGCGAACTATTTGATGCTGGAATATAATGAAATGAAAATCTTAAGATGTGCATTCTCTTTTTTCATAATACACTTGTTTAAATTTTGATGACACTGAGTACACGATGTGCCCTGGAAATCATCAAAAGATGCATACACATATTAAACAGTTGTTTCTATTATTAGCTTACAGTATAGTTTTAACATTTTGAAAGAGTTTTGAATGGAAGAGTTTCAATAAGAAGCGAACTTAGATGAAATTTAACACAGGATCATCGCTTATATATTGTCACTAATTAATGAAATGTACTGATTTTTTTATACTGATTTGTACTATAATGGTAAAGTTATTTGTTTTTGTTTCCTCTTTGGCTTACGTAAATGCCTAGATCAAAAATACAATAAATTAAATGGATGATCTTCAAAAGCCATGGATTTCCTTTCATGATACGAAATATTTATACTTTTCTTTTAGGAAACAAATGGTACTCCATAAAATTTGTGTACTTCGTTGGAAGGACATTGTAAAATTAATATAAATCTGGTGATGTTATTTCTATATTAAAGGTTTTGCTTTCCTCTTTGTTTAAATTTTTGTCAATAATAAATTTGCAATGCCTATTTTCATTCGTTATTATAAATATCTGTAATAGAATAAATAAATGGATTACAAATTTTGTATTTAATGTAATATTTCCTTTTAATATTGGCTTCTAATTTATAAGTGACATGAAATTAAATGAATTTAAACTAGAAGGCTTATTATAAAATAGTGTTTATTTATACGTATGCCTTAAAACCCTATTTTAGTCTGATTTTGTAAGGTAACGAATCAGTGAAATTTAGTTTATTAAACTGAATAGGTACAAATTGAATACTTAGAAAACAATTCGAGAGAAATCATGAATTTTTAACAATGAAATTTAGAAAGTGTTAACTGAAAAATAATTTAGATTTCTTGAATATTTCTGCCTTTTTGATGTCATTTATTAGCTTTATTAAAAAATATTACCATAGAAATAAGGAGCAAATTGAATATGGCCAAAATGGTGAATAATTTTAAAATAACAAAGTTATATTTATTCTGAAGTAGCAGCAATTTAATGTGTTACTAAAATTATTTTCAGTTTGTTTGGAATTTAATCACGAACTAATAAATCAAAATAAACAATTTAACGAATTTCTATAATTCTGCTTGAAAAAAAATGATGGAACTCTTGAAATCTTAAAATTGTTTTAGGAATTACAAATGACTTAAAAATCCTAATTCAAATATATTGATATAAATACACAGAATTAAAATCTTTAATTCAACTGAAATATAAATCATTTTAATCTTCCTTTTCATTTAAAAAACGATAAACAGCATTTAAACTTAATATTAATTCTTTCATTTCTTCTTTAAAGGGGAAATTTAAAAACTTTCAGACTGACTGAAATTAAGAATTATTTTCATATTCCATTTAACGGATAATTCACACTTTATCAATGCCTTCAGAGAGGTTTTGTGAAATTTCTTTATCATAATTGCAGTTGAGGAGATAAATATTTCCCCGGGTGCACAAAGGATTTTACAATTTATCATCCAGTTCATTAGACAACCTTAATGGGTTTTGGAAGAGTTTTTAGAACAGCGAATTGCTCGAATTTTATATTGAAATTAAATTATTCATTTTGATGTTATCTTGTGAATATAGTTAACTAAGAATACAAAAGATATGGTCATTTTTTATTATATAAAAACTATACGAATAATATTATTTAAACGCTTTAATGAAGCTATCATTATTGAACTCATTTCTACATGGAAATATCTATGCTGCCACGAAAAGAATTATTTTCTCTTCATGTCTGTTTGTATAATGAGGGTACTAATAAATGAAGAGAGATTTATTAACATACTTTAAATTTGTTAATGAATGAAATCATCAATACCTATTTAAAATAAGAAAATATTTTTATTGTTACACGTTACAGCTACCAAATTTAGAAAAAAAAAATGTGGAGCTACAATGTTTACCTAGAAACAATTTGTTAGTATTTTTATTAAATGCTTAGTAGAAATATAAGGTTAAAAGAGATTTTGGCATTTTTTTCATTCAATTTCCGAAGATATTATTGCCTTAATTTTTGTAATGAAAGCATTGGAGAAAACATTGTTTCTTAGCTGTACGATTTACATAGGAATGAGGAAGGGGATTTCCTGTACCGCCATTACAAAAAAATTTACATGGACAGTTATGCTTTTTATGGCATTATGGTGCTATGAAAATCGACTCCATTATTAAAAGTTTCCATAAACAATAACTATTGTAGGCTTTAATATATATCGCAATTTGTAGCCTTAAAACGCTTTGTAGTGGAAATCAAAGACATCTATCTAAGATATTGAATTGGATTTACACAAAACCAACAATTTCTGCAAATTGACTTATCACCAAAATCGGCTATTAACACTCAAATCTGCGATCTGTAGATGTACTATAGAAAGAATTTTTTTCCGAAAGAAATGAAGTAATTTAATGTTATTCTCACCGTGACATCATTAATATGAAATTGAATTAGAAAAAAGATTTTGATCATTCAATACTTGGAGTTAAAACCCAAGAAAAGTGAATATTGTTATGAAATGGTGGTTGAGTGACTTTTTAGTGCGAAGGATGGAATATAGGAATGTTTGTTCAGAGCATGATTAATGCAAAATTCGTTAAGTAGGTCTACAATAAATGCACTCTTATGTATGATGTAATTACAACTCTAGAAGAATTGAAGTGTGAGATACTGATCAAGATGTAATTAATTTGGATTATTTCCCATGTTAGATTAGTTAACTAGTAAAAATAAATTCACTTATTATCCACAAAATGATAATTACATTCGATCGATACAACGATTCGATAATTAATCGAATGGAATTATATAGATACTGTATCATTCTGTTTATAAAAGATAAAATTTGAACTAAATTACAATAATTTAGGAACGTCTGCATTTTTCAAAAAGTCTCAGGTATGCATATGTGGAAAATTTTATATAAAATTATTGATATTTCTAAAAATTATCAGACGTCATTTTTTGTATCATTTTTATTTTTACATGCTGATACCTTGAATATAATTTTATTCATTTTACTAAATCCAGTTTAATTATTCCCGAGAAATAAATCCATAAAGCTGTTAATTTCTCATATTGACCATTTAAAATAAATAAACAAATGACCAATTTATGTATCATCATCAACACTTCTTCAGCAAAAAAAAAAAAAAAAAAAAAAAAGATAATGTTAAGTAAAAATAAAAATTATTTGCCTAATTAATTCATATTCTTGTGTTTCTTAGCTTTAGATTTAACTATATTTTAGAGCCTTATTCAACATTATTTACGTATTAAAATTTCTAAATATTTATTAATATAGAAAAAATTAAATTTTAATATAATGTATGAAATGTCCCGCGACCAATAGCAAATTTCCAGCGAACAGTCATTTCAAATTGCAGTTAAATGTTATCATCGAATGATTCTTTCTGCTTTTTCAAAAATCGTTACGGTACTTAACACCACCTGCTTCATTATAAATTTTCAATTACATCATTAATGAGTGTAAAATGTCGTTTTATTTATTATTAGCATGAGAAAGCAAGCGTCCGTTTTATTTTTCATCCTATTTTGTTGTTGTTGTTATTATTCTGCTTTTGTACGCTGATAAATTTAAATTTTTCGAATCTAGATTAATTTGTGCAAGATGTTTGAAGTTATAGAAGAAATAAAAATTCTTTTTATTCCCTCTTTCCTAATTCTTAAATACATTGAAATGCAACTCCGCGTATTTTACACTTACCTGTGATGTAATTGATTGATACATTTATTTTATCGTAGCATTTTACAGTCGCTTTTGTTTCAATTTAGTACATTTACTTATATTTTTGAAGTAATACAGGAGCTATTTTGGGTTGGATCTCATTTTCAAGGATAGCTGAAAGTGGCGTGGAATTGGACTTCGATCCTGTAATATTCTGATCCCAGCACCACTCTCATTGTAACTCAAGAAATAGCAAGTTACATGTAGAAGAAAATAATGCAATTGATGTAAGGTATAATATTACAAATTACTATGGTGATAGTGTCGGTTATCGCATTTAGTTATCTATTTTTAACTTAATATTATATAGGAAACTGTGCATATTCTTGCCACCCGTGTTAGAAATTGCTTGTGATTGTTTAATGATAAGGAAGAGACTTATAAGAAGTATTTTATTTGCTGCTGAAAGGAGACAGGTCAATGACTCTATCCTTGACGATAAATATTTCGTCCATTTGAAGACTGACTACCTAAACAGGATTCCTGAAATGTCTGGCGTTTTTGGTAATATCTTGATTAGGAATATCCTTCGAGAAGCTTCCTTACTCTGTCACTGAGAATATAAATATCAGTTGAGTAGAGAGAAGCGAGTAATTGAGTGAATTATCTCGTTGGAATATCGATCCCCATCGAGTTCTATCTGCGCTTTCCTTGCTATTGCGACTGCTTAATAATTATTTATTGTTTGTGTGTTTGTCATTTGCAAGACTCATTTTTTTATATGCGTCGTCTTTGATTCGTTATCTGTGTTTTGTGCCTTCGAGAATAATTAAACACCGTTATCCATTATTGAGCCCTTTGGACCTTATTCCATACAACTGTTTTCCTGATGTTTCAATTTTTTTTCAAAGTATTCACAGAGAAAGTTAAGCACTGTTAAAAGTGGACACTATCTGATGAATATAAGTAAAAAAATTGCAAGACGAACTCTTTTTCTAGCATTTGGTTCTTGATCATAAACACTACTTTAGAATGAGCCAATGTATATATATATATTTTTCCTATTTATTTATAATTTTATCTTTTCTCTAAAATTATTTTATTTTTATTTTTATGTTTTCAAAGATTAAACTGTCTATCTTTCGTAAATTTTATTTTTACTAATTATGTTCCAATGACATTGCTACTGTAAAAAATTATGGAGGCTCTTCTGCTCGAACCATTTAGACCTTCAACAGTTTTTCCTTTTATGTTTGCTCCTTCTTTAGCGTCTTTTGAATCGTACACATGTCTATGTATGATTTATTTTGAATGGCTAATCCTTCGACAGTTATTTCATTTCTATTTTATTATTTTATTAATGAGCTTTTTACCAGGGGTAATGCCACTTTTGGTACACGCCTAATTATCATCAGAATACCATACACCTATGAATGTATTTTTTTTTGTATCAGCAGCATGAGTTAATTCTATATACCTACGATAATATAGAAAGAAAGAGAGAAACGCAATTTTTGAATTCTTTTATATATCTTTCTAAAAGGAGCAAATAGTTACTCCGTGCGTGTGACCTCATATACAAATTACTCTGTTCTGGTGATAACCAGACGCTTTCTTTGACTTACTTCCTGACTCCCGTCATAGGTCAGAGAGAGGAAGCATTTAATGTACGCATCAAGGAAGATACCCAGAAAAAAAATGAGAATTTGATATAAATGACCCGAAGATTTTAGTTTACCATGGGAGATAGCCACTGGACAAAAGTAGTCGCTTGAAGTAACCGATTATTATGGAAATATACATTGCTAAATTCCCTGGACATTGAGAAAAGGGATACAAAATATAGCTTTGAAGACGTGTCTGGTATATTAGAGGACCAATGATCCAGAATGACTTCCGCTTTTATACACAAGTCAAAAAACAAATAAATAAAAATGTTAACTGTCTACCAACAAACTATTAAAAATCTTTTAACATGGATTATAAGAAATACAAATAAAAAATAACTGATTTATGTCGGTATTAATGTAAAATACAATATAAAATTAAAAAAAAACTTATTAAATAATGAAAGCTGAAAAAATATTTTGAAATTTTTATTATTATATTCTGAAATTAAAAATAATTCAATCAAAGAACTCTGTATAGCGGAAGCCAAAGAATAATTTTGCCTCCTAGAGCTTAGGTCACTGTGAAAAATATATATATTGAAAGAAAGAATATCTGCCTGGATTTTATTGAAATAATCATTACTCACAGTAAGAGTACTGTGATCTTCAAAGTGTCGAATATGGTTTTCTACAAGTCTTTTAATGCTATGAATTAATTTTCCAATAATCCAATAGAATTTTCTTTAATTTTAAATTGAAATAAAAATTAATTTGTATTAGCATCAAAAAGGATCATATTATTATTTCTTATTACTTTATTTGTTAATTACTATTACTTATTATCTATCATATTATTATTAAAAATTACCAAATTAGTTCTCATTGAATTACTTTTAAAAGTATTACAGTTGAAAATTTCTAGAGAAGTATTCAAATTAATTTAGTAATATATTTAGAAGTAAGGCGTTTCAAAGAGAATAATATTTTAAATCCAAATATTATTAATCCGCTTTACATATACACTGATATAATTATTACAGGATTATTGGATTTAACTGAATACAATTATTAAAATCAAAAATCATAGAAGCATATACTAATTTTAAATAAGTTATTAACGCATAAAAATATAAATTAATGAGTTATGATTTCGTATTTCAAATATCCCAGTTCTCAGAAAGTTATTTAAATTCGATTTGCATTGATCACGGTCAATAGAAATGTTCTAATTATTTTAATTTGTTTTATAAATAATCTGTTTCATAATTATAACAAAACAAGAATAGATAAATTAAATATATAATAAAATGTGATTTATTTTTTGACATTTTAATGCATTATATAATTGTTAATATTAAATTCCTTCAATTTTATGTTCATATTATGGTTCAACATTATAAAGTGCATCTAAGATGCATGTCATTCAATTTCGAAAGAGAAACTTTATGAATTTCAGAAATTTTATTGAGTAACAAATTAAAAAAAAATATCAATATTTATTGGGAGAGGAAAGCATATATTTAGAAATTTGAGATCTAATTTCATATAAATCTAGCTTAAATCTTTCATTGCAAAAACAAATTACTGATATATTATATTGAGATACGAAGTACACATCAAATAAGGTTTCCTTTATCAGTGAATTCCTTCATCAACATCAGATAAAAATTACGTTATCTTCATATCTTTGGAGAAGAAAGCAACCTAGAACCAAAATAAAAGCAGACATAATCTCGAATAGAGGTATCGCAAATATAACTGAAGATTAAAACCTGGCGCACTAAAGAATGCGACATAAAATTTTAACGGCCTACCAGAAGAAGCGATAACCTGCTGCTTGGGAAAAGTTCAAAGGTTTGTGGACATACATAAAATGAAGTCGTAAAGCGTTATGATTATGGCTTTTCTGAAGGTTTTACTATTGTTGTTGTCTGTTCCTTTCAACAAATTGAAACGGAGCGCTTATGTCTGTTTTCAGTAGTTAAATTGCTGTTTCTTGAGTTTTCACAGGTAGCATTCTTCCAAAGTTTATCGATTTCCATTTAATTCTACATCCGTAGATATGTTACGTCACATGCTGGTATGATACTTTATTAAAAGTTCAATTTAGATGCAAGTCGTAGGGATGAAGTAATCTTAAATTGAAAACAAAATTTGTTTCGTTTATGAGTTTAAATTCCACGCATATTGCTTTAGTTTCTACAGACTTTGTAGCTACAATAAATTGTTATCATTGTGCTATTTTTTTATGATTTTTATATTAAGCGACCATAAAAGGATAGTTGTAAATGCTATGTAAATTATTTCTGGTAATTTATTTATAGCTGAAAACACATACGGTATATTAAGTAAATTATAAATTAGATCCCAATAGGAAAGTAACATATTACAAAATTTATATTTCTATGTCTGCATAAATACATAGAAAAATATATTAACAATATAGTGAAAACACGACCTGAGAAGACATTTAGATTCATTTATGAAAGATAACCATATGAATCATCCCGGAATTTCTTACATATATATAATGTCTATATCTTCTTTCAACGGCATAGTTTTATTAGGATATTACACTTATATACATTTTTATTTCATATATATATATTAAATAATAGTGGGCGATTATACACCATTTTGTAAATAATGATTTTAAGATTTGTAAATATTCGCATGTTACGTGATCTAACAAAATGAATTTTAGATGTGATATATTTTTGTAATATTATATTTTTATAAGTTCCCAAAGGCAATGTTAAGAGCTTGCTTAAGTGGTTAAAATTACACTAGTATAGTTTTATCTCTGTTACTTATTTTAATACTAACACGATCAGTTAAATAACCACTTTTTATTATAAATTCTAATATATATTTAATGTATAGGGGGCCTTTAAAATTAGATATCGGATTGAAATTTGGTGAATATTAACTGTGACTAAATTTTTAAATGTCTCGTAAATAAGTGGATTTAAACATATCATTTTCTTCATTGCATTTTTGCAATACAAATTTTATCTCAGTATTTAAAATTTATAATCAATGAAATTAACTAATTTAAATATTCTAATAATAATATAATCTAATTTAAGAATATATTTTTCATCATAATTTTAAAAACTCCATTAATAAAAGTCTAGAATTTTACACCTTGCGGAATTTTCTCTTCGTTGATTCAAATATTTTCATTCCTTTACCATATCTGAAATCTTTTGTATCCATACAACAACACGACATTTATTATTTTTAGAGATTAAAATATCAAGGCTATACAATAGAATAATTTTCGAAACTTCAAGATGATGCTAACAATTTTGGATATTTTATATAATTAGCATTCACAAATAATTTACAGGAGACTCATCATTAATTTCATTTAATTGCGTAGTGTAGCATATTTACACATTTTAAACAAGCGTTTTTAATGCAGAAATTATTTTTACATTGTTGGAAATTCTGCAATCAGAAATATTAGAAGAAATCTAAGGAAACATGAAATTCTACATTTTTGCATGCGTGTTTTCTTAACGAATAATATGTCGCCTTATATAAATGAATTTACTGAACATTTTGAGCGCTCTTATTTGATAATTTACACTAACAATATTTCCTTCATCTTAATCATAGACTAAAACTAGTTCGTTGATGATGTGCAACAAGATGCATTCAATATAATAAAAAATTTACATATTCTAAATGGCTAGATTCAATAAAATTCAACATTTATAATCTCCCTTTAAGTGCACATTAAAAATTGTTGCGATTGGTATATTCATAGTTTATTATAAGTGAACTTGCGTTTCCCCTCATTTCTTCTACACCAGAATGCTTTCATCTATTATGCAATTTACGATAAATCTTTTCTCTAATCCTGTGGGAAGAGGTCTGCCAATTACCAGAGGCACCGTTTCATTAAAGGCGAAATTTCCATTAATTTGGTAGACCATATACCTTTATAATTAATAGAACTATTGTGAGATTTCCTTTTGGCGCCCTGGGAATAATAAAAGCCATAAAAACAGCGTTTGTTGCTGATGCATGTCGAAGAATCTGGTCGAGAAGCATTAAAACTAAATTTATCACATTGCGTTGTCAAGTGTTCTCGGTTTTATCGAAGTTCTTTGGAAATTTTTCGTAAGCATTAACAGCGAAAAATAGTCCTCGTAAAATACGATACAGTTTCCTGCAAAGTTAATAATAAATTATCTGGCAATCAATTTTTTTAGAGTGTAGATTAAACATAAGGAAGGATTTATGATCTTTCAGTACCTGAATCGTTTTCTCACGCTGCTTGGGACCTGATTTTTACTATTGATTTGAATTTCGCAATAGTATTTGATTATCCCTTCATTGTTCTTTGGCATATATAATGAACAACAGCAAAAGATTTTTTATGAAGGCTAAAGGGTGTATTTTAACCCTTTAAAGGGCCATTTTTTCCTAGTCATATTATGTTAAAATATTTTTAGGCTTGAAATTAGAATAAGAAAAGGATTTATTTAACTTATTAAATAAATTTAATTTGATTCATTAATTAATTTGATTAAAATGATTAAGTAACAAATCAAGACACGTCATTTTCTCTGAGATAAAGAACAGAGGCATCTAAGTTTCTGTCTTTCTAAAAAAATTGTCAGAACTGATGCCAACCTATATAATTTCATACAAAGATTGATAAATTTGGTGAGACGTATACTTCCCACGGCCCTAGAAAGGGTTAAAATGACAAATAGTATAATCAGCTGCTTAATCTTCGATTGAGCTTCTTTAATAGTTCAGAAATGTATTAAGTATTTTAATGTAATTAAAATTTTAGAATTTTAATTATATTAAAAGACATTTGATGATCACGGTACGAGGATTTTAGTAATTACTTTAGGTTCCAGCTTTTGTCATAAAATTTTAACACCTTGAAAAGTTTTCAGAAATAAAAAAGACCACTGTATTGTGTTCTTTATGTTTAAGATATTCTTATATTTAATTATCAGTATTTGTTATTGCATTTATTTAATTTAAATTAAACATTCACTTGAAAAAATGAAAACTGTTGGAGTTCCTTAAATATCCAAATCTTCTTGTTAATGATTTTATGCATATTTTGACCTCATCTTTGATGCGTTGATTATTTGAAAATTGTAGTTTATAATATATAGTTTATTTCTTAACGCAGAACGTGATTAAGATGTTATTAATAATTTGTACAAGATTGCAACTATTTTATTTCTATGCAATGTAGCGGTCTTCCCTAGACGTCCTATCAAATCTAAGATATTAATGAATTTTAATTACGAGAGATTGAATGATTTTAAAAAATATTAGTGTTTCAAAATTTTGCGAAAAATATTGCTTCAAATTATCTAAAATTATGTGGTAAATATATTTACTTGTGAACATTTGATGACATTTTATGCTTAACGGTCAATAGTAAGTATGCATACCACTTTCAGTTACCCCTGACTAATCTGTCGTTAGTATTTCTACCTCCCCTTTTTTCATAAATTAAACAGCAAATCTGAAAGGTTTTGGTTTTTTTTGTCATTACATTATTAGTTTATCGTAATAAAACCTCCAACAATTTTATTTATCGTTGCTCCAGACTTAAGCCGTATTAAGGATTACGCAAGGTAAAAACATACTTACTTTTTTTTTTGCGAAGATATTTTAAGATATTGAAGGATTTGGGAATAAAAGTAAAATATTTAATACTAAAATGTTTTTTAAAAAGTCTTATTCCATTAAATTTTGAAAGATAAATATAAAATGAGAGAAATATGAAATGAAATATAAAATGAAAACGGGCAGAAATATAACATGAAAGAAATGAAGAGAAATATAAATAGGAGAAAGTGGAATAAACAAGAAAGAAGGTGCACGTGTGTTCTTACATATTATCAAAGCTAACTCTTACTACTCTTGCTGTTCATTCTTGAATCTATGCGAACGTATAAATAAACCATAAAATTTCTGATTTGAAAACTATCATGAATCAAATCACATTGTTAAATAAAATATTTATAATTTATCTAACAAATTATATGGAGTATAAAAATAAGTTTAAAATGCAGAAAAGGAATCAGGAAATAATTCATCAGATAATTGTAGTATCTGCAATGAAGTGTTGATTTCAAAAATGCCCTAAATGATATGAGGCATAGTGAGAAACAACATATCCTATGAGCAGTAAATAATGCGGGGCTGTTAATATTGGGCAGAAACAATTGTTTTCGGTGATTTTCAAAGTATAAATCCCATAACGTTTACAATTTAGGTTTAAAAATTTCACATTTGGTTCATAATCAGAAATACATCAAAAACATAACTGATTAATATCTCTACTATTTCGAGACATGTTCACAACTCATGAAATATACTGTATCCCAAAAATTCTTTCAAATTATTTTCTAAGACATCGAGATTTCTTATGAAATCAATACTATTGAATAAAAAGCAGCTTAAATTGCTAAAATTCTAACAATCTTATCACTCAAATGAAAAGTAAATAATGATAAAGTAATAATAAAATAATGATTCTTATTGCGAAATGTTTCCAATTGTAACAAAAAAAATCGTTTTTCTAATGACGTTATTAATAGTAACTATTTTAGTTGTAGGCAGCTCTCACGTTGTAAAGAACGTATAAGCAGACTTTACTTCGGATAATTCTTTGAGGAGCTGCAAAAATACAGAATTATATATGATATTAAAAATAATTGCTGAAGATAACTCCGACTGTCGGTTTAATTGCCAATTTAGATTTTGAGCTACTTCTTAACATTTAAAAATCAAATATCCTTTTATTACAAAATTGGTGTATGCTAGAGAGAGAGAAAAAGGGAAAGTCAAAAATTTCAAAATTTTCTGACTGTGCTAAAAGTTATACACGATATTCTACTTTCCTAATTATTATTATTTTTCTTTTTGTTAATAATTCTTGAATAAAAAATATTGCAAATTATGTCTATCAATAAAAAATTATCAAGGATCTTTTATGATTTTTTTCTTAACTACAAGACGCGGATTTCAAAACTTAATTCTAAAATTGATGAAAGATGAAATATATTTTCCGTTCAACTTTTTTTTCATTAAAGACCAATTTAAATTTAGAAATATACTGCTATGCATAAAAATTATATTTCAAGATAAAATTTCTTTTATAAATATTAATGTGTTAAAATGAGTCTACTTAATGAGTCTACTAATGAGTCTACTTAAGTGAATTTTCATATTTTTATGAACTTTCAATCTCAACTAATAATAGTTTTTAGATTTTGTTAACTTTATCCTCTAGATTTTTCCATATTTTTTTAGATTCTGCAGTTCTTTTTTCCTTTCCATTATTAGAAAATACCAAAATTATTTTAAAAGACAAATAAGTCTTCTCTAAAATGTGTGTTTCATACAAAGAAGCACACATATTTCGAAAATTCTAACTGTTAAAAGAAAATACCTAATTACGCCAGAGTCCAGAAATAGCAACAATGTTTTTATTTTTGCTATAGATTAGAATATTTTCATTAACCTGGTCTAAATTAGAATTTTTAGATAGATAAGGAAAGACATTTTAATTTTGACCACAGAGAATATATGTACCCTAACACTTTTAACTATTTAATACTAGTTTAAAGAAAAGTCAGATTTTTCATTATATTAGAAGAAAAAATAAATCTCATACGAAAGAAATATTTTTATATATGCCTTTAATTATAATACTCATATTCAGATTTATCATTATTTTCACAACTATATATTTTTAATTAACTGGGTATATAGTATTGGGTATTTATTCATTTTAATAACTAAAAAGAAAATCAAATTTCTCTTATTTTATAGTTAATAAAAATATCTAGCTGTGACTTCAGTTTTTACCATAAAAATAATAAACAAAATTGAGAAAATGAAAGCAACTTATTGTTTTTCAGTATCAAAAAGATAACACTTAATCAGGAAGAGAAGAATTTTGAATGTACATATAAACGAAAACAAATAATGGATGCATTGTATTAAACAGAATTTATTTTTGAGGAGCATATGAAAAATAAGCATTTTTTTTTCATATTTTGAAATCTATATGATTTTCGAAAAAATTAACAAATTCCAGTTCAAATTATTATTTGTTAAAAGAAAATAGGAATATAGGATAGTTGTAATTAAAATGAAACATTTTGAAGGACTCTGAAAGCAAAATCTACTAGGAATTAGTTGAAGAAACTTGAAATTTTTAATATATGCAGTTTCAGGAAAAAAATTACACAGTAAAAAAATAGCTTCGACTGTTTTTGATAAGCTGTTTTTTAGCTAATTAATGCCTTTTTCCATTTCTTACTTATGTCAAAGTTCCTATAACTTCAAATTTTGAGAATATTTTGTTTATAATGATAGTTAAAATATCTTGAAATGGCAATAATTGCAATCATGGCTTTGTACAATATAAAGATGAAATTTTTGTAAAATTCTTTATCAAATAACATAATTTCGCCCTTGTTTTACAATATCATAGCCATCATATTAAATATTTGAATATAAGATCCATATCTGCGGGTTGCTTGAGGAAAATGACTAGTAAATTGAAGTTACATTTGAACTGGATGTTCTTCCTGGGACAATTAATGCATTAATTAAATGCATTGAATTTGATGTTGTGAAGAAAAAATATTAAAGCAATTGATTCAGGTCAGTAGATCAGCGATATAAAAGCGCTTTAAGAGTAACATACACCTTATGAATACCATAAGCAAGTACATTCGATATCTTGGCTAAATTTTACGATTTTATCCGAATAACATTAAACATTTGAAGCTCTTGCAATTAGCATATGCATAAGAAAGAAGCGATTTTGTCAACTTCTTTTTGTCCGAAATTGAGTTGAATCATGGATTCGTATGAGTTTGTGGATTGATGAAACGAATTTCACTTTATCAGGACAAGACACTGAATTACAGAATGTAGGTCTCATCCAACCTACATGTTGAGTTTAGAAAACCTTTGTGTTCAGTGTTCCAGCATTTGTTGTATTACAACTGACTTTATTATCAGTCCATATTTTTTTTCAAAATCTTGTATCAAAAGGGTTAATTTGCTTTTGTAACAGGCAAAAAAATACAGTAACATTCTAGAAAATGTGATCCTAGGCTTTGTAAGAAAGAAAAATGCCTGTATTCAATCATATTTAGGCAAGATAGAACCCTACATCATGTTGCTCAGTCTGCTTCTTCAAGCCTTTGTGTAAGATCACAAAATTATCAGTTGTTTCCTTTATTCTTGGTATTCTGAGGACATATTATAATATTGTGATAATTCAGTTTATATATTTACAATATACAAATGTACTATAATTTCAATTTACGAAGTTTTATCAATAAAATAGTGACAATTATTGAAAAATATTGAACTATTTTTTTTTTTTAATTACGACAATTTTTTTTCCTATACTATGCACATTACAAATACCAAAGTTCTTCTGTGTATTCCAAATAGTTTTCTTTCTTGAGTCCTTCCAATTTAAATATAGCTACCCAGCAATTATTCATTTATTTCAGTTTAATTATTGCTTAATTGTTTTCGAATACTTAATGAAATGTATCATTCATTTGAATCCAAATTAAGGAATCATTATAGAATCCCATGAAATCGCCTCATCCCCCCCAAAAAAAAAAATCGCTCTAAGAATGATTAAGAAAGAATTAAGGAGCAATGAAGATGAGATTTTCTAAGTGCTTAATATATCAGACTTCAATAAAAACAATTTTTAAGTAAATATTTAAAAAAAATAATATTGACACTTTACTAACAGGATAATTTTTTTAAAAAAATGAAAAAAGACTAATCTACTCAATTTTGTTTGAATTTACACCGTTCCAAGTTTTGCGAAAATGATTATTTTAAGATAAAGAATGTACTATCCAAAACAATGTATTAAATCCTACTCTGAGTTCTATGTTATTTTCTTATTAGTTGTGAATTTACGTACTTGAAAGTATGTATAGTTACGTACTTTCTCATCTTAATTACTAATATATTGTAGGAATTAGTTCTTGTAGTTAGACATTTTAATAACATTCTAAATTGATGTAAGAATCAAAATAGATCTAGCGACTTCATCAAATGGTCTTAATTATTGAAAATACATGTAATAAATACCTTGTGCCGCTCACTTGTAGTCTAATACAGTTAAGAGAATTTTAAGCTTGATTTCTATGAATAATCATCGAGATTACAACTAATTTCCCCTCGTTGAATTCCCTTGTAAAACTAATCTTGATTGAGGCAGGAGTCCTTACAATGATATTAAATATTTTTTTTAAACCATATTGCAAGCAAATAATCAATATTGAATTTCGTATGAATGTTCCATGTGCCTAGATGCATATTGTCTGAAAATTGTTCTAAAAAAAATCAAAAAGACACTTTAAAGCGTTGCTTTATATCCCATTCCTTTCTTTTGATAAATGTTTTTAATGTTTAAGGAAATTTTAAAATTGTATAATATTGAAATTGCAGGGGCAGTAATTACTCATATATTGATATAAATATTCTTCGTAAATAAATGCTAATTATATTGAAGTAAAATATTACTCGTTATTCTAAAGGATTAAAGTTCAAGCCCACAAAATATAAATTTATTGGAAAGAAGGTTGATTTTTAGTCTCATTATTAAAGCATGAAATGGAATTTATTTACTTCAGAAATTTATAAATAATTATCAGCAAAAATGAGGCGTCACTGCTAAATGAATACTGTTTAATGAATAAATTATAAAAACCTGAAAAATTGGTTATAACGAAATACATTTTAAATTTTTGAGAAAATAAACGTCAAAGTATTAAAATCAATTCGGTTAGTAAATCCGATGCATTAAGCGGTTAAAAGAAACAGAAGAACGCAGAAACTTTTAAAATATGAAATGAATTAAAATAATGAATTCTTATCCTTGCATGTTTAAAATATAATACTCTTCGTAAAATATGTTGAAGAAATGAATTAAATTATAAAATTATTTCCATTGAGGATTTTTATTCTATTATTCGGTTTCGTTTCTTTATCCTGCAAAAGGATTATAATAAGATTAAAAAAAAAAACATTTTTATTCTGAAAAAACTAACATAATTTTTAAAACTGCATTAGGAGAATAAGGGAATTTCTTTCAAATGAAAGTTTAACTTAATGCTATATATGGTCTGATGTTAGAAATATCAAGACATTTTTATTATGTATTTTGAGAAATAAAATCCTATTATTCAGTTCAATTGCAAAAGAGCAAGCAATCGGTATATATATATATATATATATATATATATATATATATATATATATATATATATATATATATATATATATATATATATATATATATATATATATATATATATGCTTTTAAACCCATTTTAGAAGGTTATGAACAGGATTTTCTTTTCATCTTTTATTCTGAAAAAATTTAATACGAGTGCTTTTTTCAGAATATAATATGCTATAAATGTACATAAGGCCGAGTCGTATAAATTTAAAATAAAATTTTCTTTTTGCTGTAAGGAATTACTCTTTACATCCAATTGAAAGTATTTTTGAAAAAAAAAATATTTCGTTGTTAGATATATAGAAAATTTGATTGCTACGCAAAAAATAAAGGGCTGAAGTATTAGTTTGAAGAAGTATTAAGCAATATATTTGAAAATATATTTTTTAAACAATCATTCCAGTCAATACTAAATACTGCAATTTAAAAAAAAACTAATTTCATTATAGTATATATTACCCTAATATGATCATATGCGAAAGATTAATTCTTATTTGCAAAGGTCTAATCTAAATTTTTTTTTAAATATATTAATATAAATAAAATTCTTCAGTCTATAAACGTTTTCAAATAAAAACTTTAAAGGTGAAAATTTTTAAAACAATTTTTCCAGTCAAATATATATTACATTTCTCAGGCGTTAAATGACACACTTATTTGACACTTTCCTTGCAATATACTTTTGATTCTCATTCAGATTTAAAGTTAAGATATTTTAATATTTTCATCAAAAACTGTGGAAGAGCTGTCGCGAAAGTTCAGTATCCTTTAATAAATGCTCATATCTATGTTCCCCGATCTTTTTATATTTTATGGAAATTTCAGGAGGAAATATGCACACAGAATTGGTCATTTTGCAATTATTTGTAGACAATATAAATTCTAAGAAAATGTTATAATTCATTAAATTTTACGGTATTTATTTTACTGATTTCTAATATTGCCTGTCATAACAAATACAATCGAAGTTTGAATTCATTAACATAACATTGTGATTTTTATCACAAAGTTATTTTTGTACATGAAGAGACTATGTGTTTATATTCTAGTTTAGACCTTTGCAGAAGACCTTAGAAGAATAGACCTTAGACCTTAGAAGAATACCATTATCATGTTTTATCATGTATCATCACGTATGTTTTATCATAACATAAGGCTTTGAGCATCAGAACTCGAGAAGAATATTTTTATATATAAGAATATATGCTTCTAAACCAACAATTGATTTAGAAGTTCATAATTAAAACTCACACAGATTTCAAAATGAAGTCTTTCTTGACTCGTAAAACGAAAAACATTAAATTTTATTTCCTGCTAAATGGGAATGCGTTTAAATAAAAACAAAATGTAAATCCTATAGGTGTTTTTACACTCATTACTGTAGGTTATATTTTCCACTTTATAATAATAATTAATATTATTTCAAATATCACAAGAAAATATGAAATATCTAATATATTATATATTTTTAAAATAAAATAAAAAAGTAATTTCTGATTGGGAAATTTTATATAAAACGTCGTAAAAATGACCAATGACATTCTTACTAAGAAGAAATATCAAAAATATTATAGTTTGACATAATATAATTCTAATAAAACATCAACTATATTTGAATGCACAATTTTATAGTGACTTACATTTGAATGTACAAAGACAACTTGTGTGCAAAATTTAAGCATCAAACTAATTTTTCATCATAAAATTATTACATTTGTAGAAATAATTATTTCAAATCAATCAAATCATCGCTGCACTCATTTAAAAAAATCAAATCAGCAGAAAGATGATGCTTATGTAAATGTCAAGATCATAACGCTACTAGTGGGTGCACCGAAATCAAACTGTTCCAGATAATTTGTAAAACAAAACAAAAAAAATCGTACTTTTGGACATTATTTATAAGTAAAGGTGGTATCAGATATCAGACATTCAAAATTCTACGAGGAGCCATCAGGATGTCTTAACATTTGAGAGAAACTATGGAAAAAATGGAAGAAATAAGTAGTTTGAGGAGTAGTATCAAATACTTTAAAATTGACAAAGACTGAGAGAAAAGTTTCAAGAGAACTATTAACGTTTTTTCTTTACAAAAATTTTATCATCCTTTACAAACTGCACTGTGCATCAGACGTGAGAATTTAATATCTTCCAATTTACCTTTTGAAGAATTACATTAAAATTTAAAAAAAAATCTAAATGTTTGGTCACTCGTGTACATAATTGTATAATCGAAGAAGCACGCGATTCCCAATCTGTCATTTAATTCGTACAGCCCCACAGTAGCCAAGGAGAAAAAAAAAATTAAAAATAACCTGCTGTGAATTTTGAGATTCAGTTTATTTAAGGACGCAAATGTATACGAGTCTAATCCAGTGGTTAAAAATATCTTCTAGAACTTGTGATAACAAAGTAGAGAACAACATTAACATCATATATTATTTAATTAAACTAAATGTCATATTTTATCTAACTAAATGTGCACTTGATGCGAGTGACCATGGTACCGAAACATTTGCCTACATAACTAATAATTCTACCGTTGCTTACATACTAAACAATTATTTCTATTAAGCATAATGTTATCTGATAAACACTATATAATATAGAGGCACATAAAATAGAATAATTAATTAATAATAATATATCATGAATAAATCAATTTTCAGTATTTCTGATAAATCATTTCTGAAAAAAATTTAAACTGTTTAGTGAATTTTTCGTAAAGAGCTAATATTTCAACTCAACTTTATTAGTATTTCTGAAAAACAAATGAAGATAAATTTCACAACCAATAATGGTGAATAAACAGCCGATATTTATTTTCAAAGTTATAGAAATCTTTATTTTTCTTTCATAGACAATGCCTTGTAAAACATTCAATCGCTTTTTGAATCTATTTGAATAAAATCATTTCCTTCATTTTACTAGACATTTTTGTCGAGTTAAAAATAGTATCAAATATATGAGGATTCCAATAAATGTTTAAAAGAAACGATGAACATATCAAGAAGTATGTTTACATTCTTAAATTGCAATTTCTCGGAAAAAGTATTCATGAAATATATTTCTTCAACAACTGCAGTACATGAAAAACAGCAAATGTAAACATTCAAAATATGTTGAAATTTAAATTGAAACTTTCACTCTATTTGAAGAAGCATTCATGTTTTCAATTTTCTACTATGCTGATAAACTAATACAAAGAAGTCTTTATATCATTTTGAAATAGCAAAAATATCATATTTTCCAAGTTCCTCATCATAAAACAAATTGCCGAGAGGTAATGGTTGAAGTCGTAAGCAGATATTTTCTTTCCTTATTGTCGTTTCTTTAAATATTTACACAAGTCATTGTGTGACTTAAAAATATCTGATATATAAACAAATTGTGTCAAAGCTTGTTTGAAAACTTACTATGCAATGTAGGAAAATTATCATGAAACTGTTTTTTTTTAATTTTTTTTCATAAATACTAATATTATATATTATATATACTCAAGAAACTAAGTTATATATATTTTCGGACTCACAAATCAATTTTTCCTGTTTATTCCGAAGAGGAGTTTTCATTCCATAATTGGTAACTATTCAGTTTCCAATCTAGGAAAATAAGTAGTTTAATCTTTTTTAAAAAGTTACAGGAAATATTAATTACTAAGAATATATTAATTTGTGGCAATTGGATGACCGTCGCCGAGACAACGTGAGATAAAAAAAAATTAATTTAGAGTTATAACAGTCACTACTGAAACCGTAGTATTCATCTCATCTCCCTTAGGAGGTACATCCCGTCATTTGAGTGGAAGGAACAATAGAACATAATATTGCAATGTACACCAGGGAAGCTATAAGTTGCTTACTAATTCAATTGTATTATCTGTATTCTCATGGTATCCACTCGATAAGTCATATTATTGACTTTCCGACTCTCCTCGAATGCACACGGATAAAAAAAACTGAATGATCTGACCGCCGCAACAGAAACACTGACAGGAACTATGGTTGAGTCATAAGGGCGATCACCGGCTACTGTACAACCCTTCCCTAAGGGAGTATGTGCTGTCATCGATGGGTGGAACCATACGCCCAACGTTTTGTGTATATTCCAGGTTGGCGAGAACCAACCACCATACCAGACGCTTCTCATCCTTATTTCGAGGTTCCCCCCGCGAGATACCAACTCAGTAAGAAAAAATTTCATAATATCTACAGAATAAACAACATGAACACTATTCAATAGTATCATGAATAATCTGAATGACTAGTTGCTATGACAATAAATTTGCAACCGAAATGGGCACAACATAGTTTCCATTATCGCACTGCCAATATTACCTCACTTCATTTAAAGTATATTATCATGGAAGTGATAATAACTCAATCCAACGCCATTATTTTACCAATCAGGGAAGTTAGAAGCTGCTTGCTTATACACCCTTATATCAGCCTCACATGTGAGTTGCTCCAAGTGGGATATTTGCTCTACTCTGCTTTCAAAGCAAACTGGAAATAATTAAATAATGATTGATTTAGTAAAAGGTAGAATAATGTGTTATGTTTCTTCATAATATGATGGCATTTCTTGACTGTCAACATTTATCGAAAATTGCAGTTATTTATATTAAAATTTATGTTTTATTATAAAATTATTCGATTGTATTATAATAATAAAATTTTTGATTAAATGAGTATTTAAATTTTTTAGAACAAAAATTAAAACAACAAATAAACGAATAAACTAAATTTACTATTCTAATAACGAAAATGTGAAACGAAACAGATAATTTTTCTGGAAGTAAACAGGCATTGTGACAGATAAATTACATATATAATCACTCATAATATAGTTATTCCTTAATATGTAATAATCTCATTGACATGATAGCCACTATAGAATATTTTTCTCGTAAAATCAGTTAGCTCTCTTATTGCACAATATCAAATGTTAATTTTTGTTATTTGTTCTATATAGAGTAATACAGAAAAAGAAAAATTGCATATTTCTTACAACATTGAATGAAATTTTTTTTAAAGTCATCAAAACTGTAAATTATTTCAGACTCACACTTTTGTTTTCTTTTCTTAAAAGCAGACTTTATTTAAATAAATTTAGGTTATATGTTTACACTGATTTTAGATACCGAAGATTGTTACACTTTTTTTCTCAGACAATTCTAAATTATTAAAATTTGGAAAATATATCCAATTTTAGATGAGAGACAATATGCTCTATCAATAGAACTCAAAAATCCTTAAAGTAAATTAGTAACGAATTTGGTTACAAAAAAATGATTGCAATACATGATATTTACATCTGTTTTTTAAAAGCAAATTTTAGGACCATATTTTTCTAGTCATATTATGTTAAAATATTTTTAGGCTTGAAATTAGAATAAGAAAAGGGATTCATTTAGCTTATTAGATAAATTTAATTTGATTAATTAATTAATTTGGTTAACTATTAATTAAGTAACAAATCAAGACATATCATTGTGTCTGAGATAAAGAACTGAAGCATCTAAGTTTCTGACTTACTAAAAAAAAACTGTCAGAACTTATGCCAACCTACATAATGTCATACAAAGATTGATAAATTTGGTGGGAAGCATACTTCCCAAGGCCCTAGAAAGGGTTTATCAAAATTATTAGTTCATGTTACTATAATTATGTTATTATGATTATCATTAACGTAATATCTACGCATCCATCAAGTATTCACCGAGCTCTATTTCTTTCAGAATCAGAACAAAATTACCTTCTTGATTTAAACAAATCCCTTTAATCATTCTCTTGGCGTTGCTTCATAAAACTCTGAGTATATTTCGGACAGTAGCGCCAAATACGACATTCATTCGTCCCATGAGTCTATTTAGCCCGCAATTTACTCACTGCCATTCTATTTGACCAGGAGCTCGTTTCCCGGAAAATTCTCATTTCTTTAATGAGCGAGCTCCAAGGGTGTGATTTAGGGAGCTTCAGGCTCATATATAAACAGTCACTCCAAGACATCAACTATTTGTTTAGATCTTATATGGGTGGTACATGCCATGCATTATGGGTAGCTTTGCTATTACTTCAGAGCATGTTTTACGAGATAACTGCTCATGATAAATATTTATGGAACAAAGATAGATTTCGAAAATTACTTTTACAGTTTGTTTGAAAATGAAATAACGCTATTTCTGCGATAATATGATTTTAGGTTTTGCTGGATAGTGCCTTCTTATAAAACTGATATATTAGCTGATTTTCAATCTAAATTAATGTAAGAATATGAATTCCTATATACGATATTTTAAACATAAATATATAAAAATATTGATATTCTTAATTTCATACATAAGTATGCGTGTAATTTTACTTATTTTAAATTATAAAATTTGGTTATTAAAAATTACTTTTATGGGGTTTTTTTTTCAAAATTCATCATGATTCAAAAACATGTAATCAAAGGAGGTGAAAATTTTCAAACTACGTAACGGATGAATGATTTCGGATAAAACTTATTCCAGTAACAATTTCCATTTTTCATTGCAGATGCTGTACAAATATTAAAGTCTATTCGGACAACACATATCACAGAAGAATTGGGTATATGACTTTCAAAATTGCCGTGATTAATATGACTTGCAAAATAGCTATACATAACAGATAATTAACATCTAAAGTTGCATTTGAAAATCACAAAAACCACATCTATATAAATATTACCCCCTTCGAAGAATAAATGAAAATAATTTAAACACTAAATCCGAACATTAAATTTTCATTTCTAATAAAAATCGAATCCGCCAGAACAATTATATGTTCTTTTTTACCTTATTCTTTCTCTTCTGTTCAGAAATTCTACGAATTTATAAAAAACTCACATTTGTTATTTCTTATACTTTCATAACGGAGTTAGAAGAACATTAGAAATTATCGAAATAAGAACTTTTTTTTACTAAGAGCCAAGATCAAATTGTGCGTATGCTAGGGTTTCATATTCATTGAACATTACGATTATGGCAGCATAAGAATTTGAACAGCAGAGATTCAGTGATCTTCTCCCATTTCTATCAATATACAAAATGATGATAAATCAGGTTCATATGATATTGATGAAATTTTGGAAACTAATCATTCAACAGAATCCGAATGAGATGCAGATTTCGAATGCCTTAAAAACCCTACTCTCTAAAATGTTTCTCTTATTGGAAAAGTGGCCTAACTTTTTACATAAAATTTCATTTTTTTATAATAAGCAATATTCCCAAATAATATTTATAATATAAATAAGTTTTAAAATGCATCTTACGCGAAATGAAGAATGATAAAACAGTTCATTGAGAAATTATGTATGGTTTAAACAACAAGTTATGGATTTATATTGTTGATTATTTACGTTTCTTTCTCTGAATAATATCAAATGTAAACAATAAAATATATATTTTCATTTTATTGTTTCATTAAAGAGAAAAATACTTTTTTTAATAATAATTAGTTTTTATAGTAATAAAACAGAAGAAATGGAACGAAACCACATTCATATTCATACAGTAAGGATATGGAAAAAAGAAGTAAGTTCAGTTTGGGTTTTTCTTATTAAAAATCACAATTGTGCCCGAAAAAGGCATGTTTGGATGAAAAATATTTTAATAATTTGAGCAAAGTTTGTTTTTAAACATATAACTTATAAAATAAATGGTAAGTGCCTAAAATTACGAGATCAAAATGGGTTCATGCTTATGCTAATTTTTTAGAAATGCCAGCGTGTACGGAAGGATTGGTTTCAAATCCTTTTCGGTGTTCCCAGGAATCTCGTAAGTCATTAATATTCGTCAAATCACAAAGTAGAAATTTTTCACATCAATTACATTGTGAAAAAGTAGTATATATTTCTCTATTGTTAATTTACGAGAACATGAAATTAAAACAGAAGTTTTAATTGCAGAAACAAATTTTATTTTCGGCATTTAATACAAATATTCCTGTTACAGAGATACTAATAATTTTAAATTTTATAATTTTCTACAAATAAAGATTGGTATTCTATATATTGCAATGCAAAATTTATTAAATACAAATCTTTATTTTTGAAGCTTACTTATTAAAGGAAATTGAAAGTCCTATGGGGTTTTCCACAGAGAACTTAAAAGGCATACAAAAGAATAAATTACGATTGTATGATGGTTGATATTGTGATAAATCAACTACTGAAAGAATGTGCCAAAGTGACCTCCAGAAAAAAAGGAGGAAAAAAAGTATTGTAATTTTTGAATAAATAATGCTATTCATTTTATGATAAACTGACATAAATATCTAAAAATTGAATTTAAAAACAAAATCTAAATTTCATAAAAATATTTATGATTAAAATTTGTCGCTTTAATTAGTAGCTTATTGTTAAAAACATACTAAAATACATTTGGAAAGTATTAAAATTGTTTTAGAATTTTTATTCCATTCGTAATTTTTTCTTACCGGAGGGTTTATATTATATTATTTTAAATTTGGAAATGTAGAAAAATTCATGTATTTTGAAACAAATTCCATGGAGTTTACATTATTCTAATTTTGTAGAAACGTTTCGGAAAATTTCTTAAATGTTTTTCTTTGAATATAATAAAATAATCATTTGAAAAATATTTTTAGTTTCATTATTTATTTCATAATATAATATATATTTTAATAAATTTCTCACATTTCCTAGATAAATGTTGATTAAAATTATCTCCAAAATGTTTTTTTCTTAATTGTGGTATCCATTCATTGCAATATCAACAATCCTAAGCAATCATATTTAATTCTAGTATGTAAATTGAATGGAATCTGCCGTTTCCATTCAGTTTCCATTCAATTTATTTTCAAAACCCAATTTATTAATTTTCGAAATTCTAACGTTGCTATCTCTCAAAGTGGGAAATGCTCTAATACCATGGATATTTTTCCTCTAAATCATCTCATCTCGTACTTTTACCTTAACTTCATCAATATCTTATTGCAATTTTCAATTAGTGAATGTAACTTCTAGTATTTAAAAATGCTTATAATTACATAATTAGCCGTTTGGAATTTCAAGTATCATTACCGAAAGCTAGAGTCAAAATTAAATGAAAGATGCGTAAATAGCATGCGAACCGAATAATTTACCTTCAGGATAGTTCAGGACAGTATCAAACATACTTGATTGTACTCACTGATAATTAATTAATAAAGGATATTCAAACATCCTTTATAATTAATTAATAAAGGATGTTTGAATGTAAACCTTGTGGAAAACTAATTGTCCTGCGGAGGGTAAAAATATTTATTCTGATAAAATTTATTTCTTTTGTAAAGTATTCAAATAAAATTTGAAAAAAAATAGAAAAAATTAGGGTGCATGAGGGCTAACTGCAACATTTTTTGATTAAATACTTATTTTTTTAAGTTTATACGAGATTCTATAATTACATTTATTTTCTTATAACGTAATTATAAATTTATAATATTCTTCAAAAATCATAAAAACAATTTTTTTTCTTTTATTTTCTTACCAGAAATAATTTTACAAAATTTTATGGATATTCTATTTTGTCCCAGATGTGATGCAAGTTGTAAAATTAAATAAAAAAAACAGTATTTAAAATCTTATCTTTACATTATTTATTTCTTTAATTAAAATGCACAAGGTATTTGGCTATTACTATGAATTGGTATAGTAAATAAGAAATATTAATAAGCGAATTGAGTAAAATAAAAATTAATTGTTTAACCATTAATCATAAAAGACAGTTTGCGTTATAATCGCAGAATTCGGAATCTTCATGTTGGATTAAAATTTTCGTCTTTGCCCTTTTATCTATTATTTTTTTCTTTTGGTAGATTCTTTATTAATTCTTCCATTTTCCTCCTTTTTTCCTGATATCATTTTATATTAATTATGACATTAAGATCTTTTTCCATTGCATATTATTTCATCATTAGTGTCAGGCAGGAAAGGATATTTTTTCAAGTAAACCTTTGTTACACTTTTTTTATATGAATCCTCTGAGAGGAATCACATCTTCAAGGTTACATACTAATATTAAAAACAGATAATTGAGTTACATGATTCAAGTAACAATCAGGCTACATCCGCAAGCTGTAATATGTTACAATTCGCCCTTGGGTTTACTTGTACAATCTTATAGTTTCGAAGTTTTTACTGAATAAAGAAAAGAAAAAAAAGTGATAAAAAGATATTTAAAAAGTTTAATGCATAAGCAATTGAATAAATAAAAAATATTTTACAAATAGGTAACTAACTTATTATAAATAAAAATTTAAGAACGACGTTTTCCTATTTAGCAGCTAAATCGGAGTACATTTCACAAATAATAACCTAATATCACTTATGTTCTGATGTGATGTTTGTTCTGCCATAAAAACCATATTTAAAGAAAATTCGGATTAAAAACTTTACAAATATCTATGCAAAGTGCGCATTACAAACTCCCCCTGTTACATCAAAATTCAATTCTTATAATTATAATGAACATGATTTCGAAAAATAAAAAAAACAGAAAAATTCACGAATCCGTATTTACATGAAACGAGATAATCATCATAAAGAATTTAATTAGAATACACAATTTTAAGTTGTTGGTCATATCGAAATTCCAAAATTTCATTACAGAGTTTGTAGAGCATCCCAGGAGTAGAAAAAAAACTGCTTTTTTTGCAATTCTGTAATATATATTACTAAATATTACAATAATTGATGTCTGAAACAATACAACAATTCTATCACAAAAATTACCAGATGATTTCTTTGATTCTCTTCTTTGTTCCCTAGGATGTGAATTCCCGAGACAGTGTCGTGTCAAGGAGACTGTCCAAAAGAAAAATGTTCTTCTATCACATATTAGGTTACTTGGGAAACAAATGGGAATGAATTAGATAATACAGGTATTGTAATTTCTATAGAGGAACTCAATAATTTATTATCCAGCAAGCATTGTAATAAATTTTTTCAGCAAAATGTCTGTATATTTTTTTTAATTTAATGATTATTTATGAATAATGAGATAAATTATAAAACATTTACCGATATATAATTCGTATATTTTATGAGATACTTCATTGTGGATATATAAGTCATTCATATTTAAAAAATGAACATTTTATGAACTCATAGACATATTAAATCAGCGAGAGTAGTTCCTCCAAATTTTCCAGTATGCTCTCCAAAAAATTAAGCTGTATAATATTAACCGTATGAGTTGGTAATTTTCCGTTAGCCGAGCGCAAATGTCGACAATTGTAAACCAAACGCGAATTTGGCGAAATTCTATTATTGCTTAGTCCTTAACTTATTAGGATGAATATGCTCTGAAAAAACAGAATTTGATATGGTATAGAAGGTTTTAAAAGCAATCCTTATCACTAAATACTTTTTTTTCCAAACAAATATCGAAGAATAAATAATATTGAAATTATTGCTGTCAAGTATTGGATCAATAAGCATCTTATCTCTTTTCTGGCAGAATCTCAAGAGATTTTGAGTGAAAATACTCTTCAAAAGATTTTTGTTAGAGTCATGAGAGTACTTCAATATTTCAAAGGAGTAAATTAAATGAGATATGAAGGATATCATTTAATATTAATCAGAAGAATTACGATCAGGGACTTGGGTTTGAACTTGAGATCTGATGAGTATACCGAAAGTATGCTGTGCTTTAATATTTTAAAACGCCACACAGTTATTTTCTGAAAACTTTTTAGTATCAGGATGGAATAATAATTTTAAATATTGAAAGCATTATACTAATCAAACCAGTATTGGCATTGTTAGGTAGATTTAGTCTATTACATTTTTTTTATTTATTTTTCATTAAGAATTTAAAAATTTTCAATAATTATTTCATAAATTTCTTAAAAAGAACAATTTAAGATATCGAATCTGATGTGAAAATTCTACATTGAAGTCCACGACCTTAAATAACCTTAAAAACATTTAAAAAACAAAAAAAATTATTTACAAATTAAGGATTAATTATTTTATAAATGAAAAAAAAATTACAGTTTTGATAATTTTGCCATCTCTCAGATGCACTAAATGGATGATGAAGTACCAAATTTCCCTTTTTTGTTCATCGAGATACTTGTTGATTACTGTAATTTACAGACACATTTTGAGGATTTACGTAAAGCTTTTGCATTACATATAAGTCACCTTATTATTAGAAAAAGTACACTAAAATTTTAATGAAATAAAAATTACTTCAAATTTACCATTGTTTTTCAACATATAGTTATTAAAGAAGTAAAAAAATTGGACGGAGTAGTTTCCTTAAAATTTTCTGGAGTACTCTTTTATAAACGTATTAGTTGGAGAATTTCAATTCATAACGCATAAAAACATGAAAAAACACTTATGTTGAAATCTAAGCTCAAATCTTATACAATTTAAAAAAGCACACTTATTTTAAAAATATACTTTTTTTTAAGAAAAACTGAAAATATTCTTAATTTGTTCATCTTAATATAAAAGACACAGATCTGAGCATTTCGATTTAACATTATCAAAAAAAGAGTGTATAATTTCATTTAAAACTCAATTATCTCTAAACTTCACTTTCTAAGCACTTTCCGAAAAAATCACTTTAGAATCAAAACTAAATCTTATTATGATGAATTTATCACCTATAAATAATTTATTTAATTTTTGAAATAAATGCTGGATTTAGAAATTTTTGATAAATCATATAGATAATGCTTATGCTGGTCAAAAATATAAATTTTTATTTACATTTTGATATTTAAATCAGCATATAAAGATAGAAAAATTGCAAACATTATATACCGACTGAGTATAATGAAATTCAAAATTCTATAAATGCATTCCCAAATAAATTTCGATTACAATTCTAGTAATTCGATTTTAATTTATTATCCTAGCATGGGGTGTAACAATTTCAACTTGATACATATCCCTGGAAGCCCACATTCTTTCTTATTGGGAATGTTTTGTATCTTTTCGAATTCTGTAAATTTGATTCCGCAGTTTGAAACTCCAAGAATGTTAAGCATGTGTTCTGCTTCAAAATAGAATGATGTCTCAAGTGAATGCAATATCTTTTCCCACATTCTGTAAAATAAAAATCCTGTATTCGAAACGTTACAATTGTTACACCCCAAGCTTAAAAGTTTTAGTTATTGGAAATTTTCTAGCACTTGAGGATTATTTTGCTTTTTTCTTTAAAAAATGATATTCTTATATTTATCAGCTTATAAATGGGATATTAAAAGTTTATTCTATATTGCACTTATAATACATTCATCCCTTATTTGTCCCCATTTCACTGGAATATTTTATAATACATCATAACTAATTTCCCGCAATAAAAGTGAGAACTAAGAAATTTTAACTATTTAAGTTTGTTTCATATCTTTGCTAAGTTTTAAAGTGAAACTAAAAATTCAAATATTAAATTTTGGGTTATTTAAAACAATCATTGAATAAACCAAATAATCATTGCTAAATCTATCATTGATAAAAAAAAAATCTATCATCGATGGCAAAACGATGAAGAAAGGTCAAAGATGATTTACAATTTACAAAAATTTAAGCTGAAATTCATATCATACCATTTAAAGACATATTTACGAATTTAAGGAAAATTAGTAATTTTTAACTTTAGAAGTTCTAAACAACTCTGATAACAAGAATGTTAAAAATAAATTTTACAATTTCAAAATCTTTTTTATTAATATACTTCAAGTTAACTTTTTTTTTTCAAAAACACAAAAGTGTAACAATAATTCTTAACATGTATAAAAAGTGAAAGAAAAAAAAACTGAAATTTGAATCACATTTACTATACATTTCATTTTTAATGATTATTTAGAAATATTTTGCTTAATCTTAACTCTATGGTAATATCTCTATTGTTTCGCTGCTTAGTATTTAAGTTTTCTTTCCTCTTTTATTATAAAAAGATATTACTTTGTGCTTGTATTATAATACGTATCACAATTCGTTGGTATAAAAACTATTGATTACTGCAATCAAATAATTTTCGTATTCCCTAACATTGTTCAAAATTCTAATTAGAATTTATCAAATATTGGATGCTTTTGTATTCTATGTTTTAGAGTATCGACATTTTTTTTATCACTGATAGGATTAAAAACACATAAAAATTTGGGAATGCAATTTTTTTTCAGAAATACATCTATTAACACACCCAAATTAAAACTTAATTCTTTTTATCATTTAAAGTATTTCTTAAAATCGAAATATATATATGTTTACAGAAGTTTAGAAATTAATTATTGGACTACGGTAAGATTGAACACAGTTTATATGTAGTAAAAATTCTATATTTAAAATATTTTTAATTGTATTGAATAATTAACTATTATTTCTAAATAATGTATCATCCAATAATATATTATTTATTATTAATATTGAACATCTAAATACTAAATAGACGAAATGCATCAGTTCTTTAAAAATTTTCTATACCAGATTAAAGTTAAAATGATTATTAAACATTACTTCCTAATGAAAAATATAACAATTTCCTAACATCAGAATTATTTAGCTGCAAAAGCTTCTTTTCTGAAAATTTACGATATCAAAAGAAATATAAGAACTATCTCTATTTGATGTAAAGACTGAATATTCCTTTCCTTTGTGTTTCACATATTACGTATCATTTTCTTTTTTTAAAACAAGCCTGACTTGAAGGAAAATAAAGGAGATCGAATACTGCGTTTCTTCAGGAAGTAAAGATATAGTCTTTAAAGCAGAATTAAGATTGAAAGTAATTTTTACAAACGAGAAAATAGTATTAATTGCTGATAATGACTCGCTGAATTAATTTAATATGTTTTTTATTTAGCGAAGGATGTTAAAATGTTATTTTTATAAGTAGAGATTTGAAGGAAAGGAAAGATATGATTCAGAATACATTATTGCGGAAATTATTATTAATTATTATCACAGTGGAAATAAAACTAAACATATGAAACAGTACAATGTATATTGTTCGATTTCATGGAAATATATCATGCATATGAAAGAAAGTTTGACTATGAATCATATGAAATGGGTTTCAACAATTCGAGATTTTTTACCGATATTATGAATAATTTATTTAATTTCTTTCATGCATTATATCTTTGAATATTTTCTTATAGATTCAGTACTTTCTGGGTTGTGGACTTGTATGCTTAAAATCAGAGATTTGAAGGTAAGCGAGTAAAAATTATGAATTTATTTCAATAAACACAATTATAAGACTTAGGAGTGCTTGAAGAAACTCGAAGGAATGTCTATATGAAATGTCTTTTAAAACAAAGACATAAATTAAAAATAAAATGTACATCCGTTGGTTTGATGAGCAACAGCAACCTGAAATCTCCAAAATGGTTTTTAACCAAAAATATGTTACCTGTAGTTTTTAACACAGCTTGCAATGCTATAATTATTAAAAATATTAGAAAGAAAAATATATTTTATTTTTATTTGTTTCAAATATATATGTTCTGATATGAACAGTGACGATCTTCTTCTTAGTTTTAACAAATGCGATATCCCGTCAGTGGATTTTTTTGCCGTTAGACCTGTCACACAAGACTGACGCTAGGGACAAAAGGTGGCGCTTAACAGTGAGGTCGAGGAAGTTTCCTTTATGGATGAATTGTTGGATAAAGGGATTTCCGTAAAGATGGAAGGATTATCGGATCATAATGGGTTATCGAATATTTTTTTTCCTTACTCTTTTTTTTCTTTTTAGTGTACAACAATAAATTTTTGCAACAACAATAAAATGTCACAACAATAAATTTTTACAACATTGCCTATAAAAAACCTCGAGTAATCCAATGGGGAAAAAATGTTGATGTAATTTTCATTAAAAATCAGTCTTGCTAATGGATTAAAGTATTTAAAAAAACTGCACTTTTAGTGAAAGAAATTATTATAAAATATTTCAGTATTAAACCCTGTCTCATTGATGCATTCAATAAGAATAAATTTCAAATTTTAATAATTGATAGAAATCACAACGTTTCCTACCTATAAAACAATCTAACATTAAAGTTCTAATCTCTCTATAGACATATAAGAACATAATATTTTTGTCTAAAATAATTACATACAATTACTCAAAATGTGTGAATTTGGGTAATTTACATAGAGCATTAATAACTTCTCTAGCAGCTACTTTTGGATTTTCAAACTATATGTTATCAGAGAGTAATATGCGGTATCTTTTGGTCAAAACGATTAATTTCGTTTTAGGTTTACTCACTTCTATTTGATTTAGTTTGATTTTGGCATGAAAGTAAACGCTCCGTCAAAGACTAATTTGCAAGGATATGATTGATAAAGCCTGGGGCTGGTAGATAAATTCTATTTCCAAGTTACCAATGTTATGTTTAGGTATTATTTGGGTGGTACTTGATAGCAAAATATAGTGAACTTCATGCCAACTCCCCGAAGATAAACTACTGCAGATAAGAATTTTAAGGACGTTAATTCTGTCATTTTGATGAATTATTTTTAGTTGATTTATTTTTATAAGGTTTAAGGATTTTAAATTCTATATAAAATTTTTTGAATGAACAGATTCAGATGCAGGGAAAATGTATTTTGAAATCGTGTTTTAAGATTACATCTTCAAAGTCCAAAAGTTATGAGGCTGCTGCCCTCTTTAAGAATAAACTGACTTAAAGTATTAGACAATCAGATAATATGAAGAAAAAAATGGGGATATTTGTATTTTTTTTGGATTTGAATATTGAAAAACTATTAATATTAATCAAAATTTTAATTTATGAATCGAAATACGTCTTATTTTTATCATTCTAACAAGTTTTTTAAAAAAAAGTTTCTAAAAACATACACTCTTTTTGTTTAAAAATTGATCTTTAATACTTCACGTAGGAAAAAAAAAGTACTTAAACATCTATTGTAAAAATTACCATAAAATGTAAACATTTATTCTTTTATTTTTTTTAAAGAAGTTTTTCTCCAGACATATGTTTAAAGATCAGAATGTTTATGGAAATTGATATTTTTGTTACTGGAAAAGTTTGAAATCTGACATTCTATATAATGATTAATGGTTGACATATTTCCCAGACATTTTATAGAATACCAAATGGAAAAATCAACAAAGAATGTGATACATCTCGGATGACCCTGTTTTACTTATAATAAACTAGGTTATGTGCTTGTGCGTATTGGCGTTTTACAGCTACACCAGCTACAGCTACAATACTTGACCTATATATACTTTGAAAGTTAGCAATGTAATCTGAAATCATTCTTTTTATTAAAAAAAAATGTTTAAATTTTAATCAGCTTAAAATTAACCGAAATTTTGACAATTTTTGATGATAAATTGTGAAAATATCACAATACAAAAATTATTTTTTGTTTCATTTTAAAGTTCAAAAAATAAGATTTGTAAAAACAGGATTAATTTCATTAACGTATTCCCATTATGCCGACAAAATGTTTTAAAAAAGAACTCTTACTGCTAAATAAAAGAAAAAAATTAGTAATTTTTAGTAAGTTTCTGTATAGTGTAAAATAAATATTTTATAAAAAAATAAATACAACAAAAATGTTTCTGCGACATTTTAAATTAGTATTAATTCAATAATTCCATGATATTTAGAAAAACATCGTTTAATTTATATAGTATCCTCACTCTAATCGGACTTAACAGCTGTTTTTAAACCGTTGTTAATAGACATATCCATCTACGAAGTAACTGGTCTTAAGGAAATAATTATATTTAATGGAGTTTAAGTTAATAAATGGATAATTGCTCAATTTTTAATTTAATACAGTCCTTAGAATGTCTTAATATTTAATATGTTTTATAATTATTATTAGAATGTTTATTATTTTTTATTTAGTCCTTAGAATTTTTTGTATTAATAAAATTATAATTTGAAACAAAAATTGATTTGAGTTATGAAAATTTCAATTTCAGATCACCCCAATAAGCATTCAGCTCCAAGGAAAATGCACTTATCAACGCCTAGAGATTTTCCATGACTGATGCGACTAAAATCATGAAATTACCGATTATTCAAGAATATTTATATTGAAAACTTCTTAACTCTATCTATTCGTATAAGATTAAATATTTTTGACTTAATTTTGAGTGTTATGAATATTTTACTGTATATGATTCATAGGATCGAATGACTATATAAAAGTTAGATTTCATAATTTTCTTCAGAAGTGCACTTATTGACTGAAACAAAATAAAATATTTTTGTCATTCATATCTTTTAGAAATTAAAACTGAATTTGGTGATAAGTCAGAAAAATTGCAGTGTACATAAGATCTAGTATTGAGTGATTCTCTTTTCTGTGCTCTTTTCTTATAAACATATTTGAGATTAATCTCTTCCTTTTCTCAACTTAAAATTCAACTTTTAAAGAAGATGGTAGAAAATTTGGAGAATGATTAAAACAGAGAGTAGAATGGTGTACAAATTTACAAAATAATAGTAAATCTATTAAGTATACAAATGTACAAAATAATAATAAATCTATTAAGTATAAGTTACTTAACATATTGAATAGAAATTTTTAATGAACATTAATCGTGGGGCCAAATTACCAAAAGTGGCTAATAAGAAAAAAAAAAGTGCATTTCACAGCAAACTTATTTTCTTTCCTATCATAAAACATATGTTCATATTTCATTTTATTTTATTTTATAAGAATGGCATAGTTTTTTTTTCGTTTAACTTTAATTTTATTTTACCTATTTCGAAAAGAACAATTTTTACTGGCATTCTTTCATTATTTTTTAAATGTCATTTTTATTTTTAAAGAATAAAAATATTTTAATTAATAATCTTATAATTATATTTGCCATTCAAGAAAATGCCTAGTGTGAGTGTATAATAAATCTAATATTTCCTATTTTGCTTAAAAATGATTTATATATTCTATAAAACATATTGCTTATTTCTATCATATTGCTAGATTATTTCTCTCTAGGTATTCTATAGGATGTCGACGTTTCATATATTGCCGATTATATATATAAGAAATAATTCACTCAATTATATTTTAGTTAATGTACATTACTGTGCCATGGAGGATTAAATCTCATCACATTTAATTTTCTTTATAACTTTAAGCAGCTTCTTTCTATAAGTTTTTTAACTGAAAAATATTAAACCATTTAAACAATTTGGAGTAGCAGTTTTATCATAATGCTCTGTTAACTCATAATCATCTATAACTACATAAGCTTTAACCAATAAACTCGATATATTTAATGAATCATAAATTATTCTGAATGTATTATGATTTATGCCCATTATCTTAATAAGACTTATTTACATGCAGCATCTAGAAAAAATATTGCAGCTTTTTACTAAAATTAACAACCTCGCTTTCATTGTTATGTTATACCTTGTAAGGTTTTTCCAATCCTATATACTACCCTGTTCTGTATTTAAAGTTTCAAAATCACAAGTTCTAATGATAAGAAAAATTGTTATTTTGCGACTTCCTCTATTCCTAACTTTCTGTCTTTTAAGTAGCAAATAATTATGTTCTATTTTCCCTCTGTGGCCATGACCTTGAGTCCGACACTTTTATCACACAAATAGCCAGCTACTTTCTTGGGCTTATCTTTCCTGTGATTCTTGCCACTGGTCAGAAGGATGGACATTCCGGAAGTAGTTAGGACCTCTATCAAGGAAGTTACCCAGAAGAAAGAGAAAAGTGCTCTGGCCAGAATTTAGGTTACCAAGGGTGATGATGATGGCCGAAAGCCCTAAGTATACTGATTTTTTATAAGGTGCTTAATGTTAAGTCACCTACATATTGAGGCATAACGCAGTTCAATGCGTTTTCAATATAAAGGATTATCATAAAAGAAATGAACAAGGAAAGTAAGGTCAATTCATCATTAAGCTAATGCATGTGAAAAATAGCAGATTGAAAATTATCAAATATTTTAAATTACTCAATGTTAGCTTTCAATTTATTTTAATTACGCATCGATTGATCAATTTTAGATAGCTGATTTGATCACATATTGGGAAGAACATTTATTTGAGAAGTTAATGAGTATTATGTATATATTTTACGAATTTTGCTTTTCCTCATAGATTACATAAAATTAAAGGGTGGATAAAAAATAGGTTACAATATACTATTAAACATCTATAAAGCATATTTAATTAAATTAGGCAAATAAAACTAGTAGAAATACTTTGCATTTTGGACATATTTTTTAAAAAATAAATGGGTAGATGATTTGCAATAACATTTCATAATGTAATAACCCCATAGCTTGAAAAATAATTTTTCTTTCATTTCTATTGTTCATTTGTATCATCTAAGTTAATTCAAAAAATCTTAATTTAAATTTATCTCAAAAATATTTCTTCTACTTAACTAATTAATTGATAAGAATTTGAGAATTTCAAATAGAAACCAATGAAAGTGGCCGAAACTTTCTTTCATATTCTCCAATAAAGATCTTATCTTACACTCCTTGCATAAGGAAACAGCCATGACTGCTTGAATGGCATTGGCGGTCAATAGTTCGAAATACTTTCTTTGGTTTGAATCCTGCATTTTTACTGCATTTATCAAGCATGTATTATTTTGGAAGTCCTTATCTCGACCGATTGAAATAAATAGTTGTAAACACAATATCATATGTGAATTTAATTGGTTTGAGTGATTGCATTTATGGGTTATGGCATTGGCGTGATTTTGAAAGTACAGATCATGCCTTTGATCTGATCACATCTGTATATAATTATTTTATGTCTAGATCTTACTGTTTTGTAGTTTTAGAGTTCACTTCTACTTGAACAGCTAAGCTGATAAATTTGTAATTTCGGGAGATGCTACATAAAAAAAAAGTAATTGTTCCATTAATGCAATAAAATTATATTGAAAACAATTTTAAAAATTCTGTTTGATTGGAATATTGCATATACCTTCCTTCCTTCCTTCCTTTACACTATTCTACAAGCAAATTTATGTTTTACACCCACATACGCATCATAATTCTGGAAATTATTAATGAAGAATATTATAAAGCTATATTTTTGCAATAGAATCTTTAAAATTCCTTAATTGTGCTATAAAATTAATGAAATAAAAGCTTTAAATTAGATTATACTTAATATAATCTGTAAATGAGACATTTATTACGGGGTTATAGGTAAATAATTCATGCATAGAACAAAATTATTTCTACTATATAATCAGATCGTATTCCAAATTATTTATATCTATTTTTGCTGGTATTATAAAGCTATATTTTCATTTTTTTAGGGCCGATATTTCAACATTCCTTTTTTTAAAATTTTAAATCAGAATAGATATATAATCATCTATTTTAATCATCCATTCTTAATTTAATGAAAATTGATGAAATTCAAGAATTAAACAACTTAATATATAATTTTAAAAGAATAAGAATTCCTTACCTTAAATTTTAAATCTAGCATTTCCAACTCGTTTAATTAGATATGAATCGGAAACATTTAAATTTGGTCAAAAATTAAAACTCATTAAACTTACAATTCCATATTTAAAATAAAATATATTTAATTGCATTTATTACTTCTCAAAGCAAATTTATTCAATTAATACCACAAGGTAATTGCAGGCAATCAATATGATACGCTTATTTATATATAGATTATTCGGTATTGCATATACATTCTTCAAATGACCGAGTGCTTCCTTCGATAATTGTAACGTTATATTTACAAATGATGAAATATTATCCCAATTACATATCATTACGAAATTGATTAATTACAATTATTCGCCCTCCAATTTGTAAGCCAATTACAATATAATTATCTATTGTAGCGTTTGAATTCAGCTATTTAGCTGTGAATAAAATTTAATAATATGTCTATTTCAATCGAATAATAAATATTAAATAAAAATACGCAATTAAATGCATTGGAATATTTATCGTGTACTCAGCAAAAAAATTCACACTGAAATATTTCTTGTATATAGACATAAAAGCTGCATTAAAAAAATAATAATTTATTGCATTAAGTATGGATCTGAAACCATATTCAAATTCTTACATTCAAATCGTAACTGGCATGTTATTACATTTTTCAAAACCCCTTTCATCTGACTGTTTTGACAAGCATTCGGTGATTTAGAATTTTCTTTTATCTCATATAAGGACTATTTTAATGCAAATGTACGTGATAATTTAAATTTTTATCAAAATGTAGCGGTTAAGAATTGCCGCGTAAAGAAAGATATTTCAATGTATAAAAGAAAATTGTTTTTGAGATTACTCTAGGTTTCACTTTTTTAATTGGATCACGTTTCTCGTCATGAATACCTAAAATAGATACATTTAAATATAAGCATTTGTTTTAGAATAAGTAGAATGCACATCTGTTAGAAACATCTAAAATTATCCAATAAAACTGTAATGGAACTTTTATTTATATAAACTCTTATTTTAAATAGGGTTCAAATATATAATCTTCATATGAATATAAATATTTAGCTTTAAAATTCGTATAATTTTGAGAAATTCAATAACAATTGGGGATAAAATTAAATAATTTTGCATTGTTTATCAGTAATGATTTAAAATTAATAATCATTATTTATACATATAAAGCTGACTTCAAAATCTTAAGATAAATTTAAAATTCATTGAAAATACTGAAAAGAGCATATTTGATTGATAAATAAAAGTGGCTTCGAATAAAATGTGATCGATTATTGAAATTTTGAGATTCTATTGTGGCTAATATTTCGCCCTACTAAAACTCATTGAAATATTATAAAACAGTGAAGTTTTTCTTATTCTCACTAAAGAGAACTGAATTAATGAATGGTATTCGTAATTACAATTTATTAATGATAATCATAATGAGTCAATAATTAACGTTAAATCGAGTTCAAATTTTACTTTAGACACTTCTGGTTTATTTCTGGAATTCATAAGTATAATTTACTTACTAGAACAAATGCAATTAGAAATATACTTAATTTTTTTTTTAAAAAAAAGCAACTGAATCCATGAAAATGAAGCAACCATTTATTGTGATTGTTTTAAATTTGGTAACTGTTACAGAGGTACTAATTCTTGAAGATGAAATGAATCTGAGCGTCTTTCGGAACAATATTTTTCGGTATAAAAATAATTCGTTAATAAGTCTTAGTTTATAAAAGAAGAAATTTGCAATTAGTCAACACCCATAGAAATTCTTTAACTGTAACTAGTTCATGTATTCTGTTCATCATTCCTCTTTTTTACTGTATAATTCACTTTTATGATGGTGAGAACTTTGCATTTTTCTCAGTAAAATCTGAACCTTAGTACGCTGAAGACTGCTGATATATCATATACAAGTAACTTATGTTTCGTGCAAAAAGTCATTTCTAAATCCATATCTACTTACGGCGAGAGCACATTCACCATGTTAATATCCTTACTTTTCTCCAATAACAAGATTAAATAAATAATTTATAAATAATTCTATTTGAAACTAACGCCAGCCTTTTAAGAATTCCATATAAAATGTTATGTTTATAAAGAACGGGATACCGTTGTAATCACTAACATTTGAAATTGCACTAAAGCAGCGTTTCTCAACCTTTCAGTATTCATGGCCAATTTTTCAATTATAATTTTCATCGCGCCCCCTGCTTACAATAAAATGTATACAACAATAATGTATATTAAGTATTTTGGATTCTGTTTTAAACTATTTTTAACTAACTGCCAAAACAAGAGTAAAAGCGAGCCAACATTGGCGAGAAACTATATCTTGCATTTTGGATAAGAGTGCGGTGAATAGATGAGGTGAATGAAAGTGGAAAAAATTTAAATATTATATTTGAAATGAAAGCCATACAGGGAGATAACGTTAAAAGAATATGAAAGTAGAAAAATTCATCAATGAAAGTTAACCAAGACGGGGTGAGCTAAATTTAGAAACTGGGAATACATTTTTTCGAATAATAAAAGAAATAAAACAGAAGCATGATAAAACAAAAGTGAAAAAAAATAGCAATGTTTGTGGAAGGGAATACACAAGGCCGATGCCGTCTCGAGCATGCGCGGAGCAAATGTTTTCTCATAGGAAGAAGGAAAATATTCGATAAAGCAAGTTTCAATTCCAGCCAGTCTCATTCGAGTATATCCTTTTATCACTATCGAATCTATCGTGAATTTATATGTTATATATGTTTTCGTGTTAACTGCAATTTACCATATTAAATATTCACGGCAGTAGATTTATGCAGGCTCATGAATAAATTTTTAAGCGGAAGTAAGCAAGCATTACACGATAGTCAAGCATCAAAAAGTACACAGACGAGCTTGGTTCCGAAAATAAAATCAAGGAAATATTCTCAAGAATACTTAAATTTTGGGTTTACCAGTACCGAAGTAAATGAAGAAGAGAGGCCCCTGTGCATTATTTGCTCAAAAATGTTGGCTGCAGACAGCATGAAACCTAATAAACTTAAACGACATTCGGAAACGCTTCATAGTGAGTACGTCAACAAACCCAGAGAATTCTTCGAATTAAAATTAAAATCATATAAAAACGAAAAATCATTTTTTAAAGAAACTTTGTCTGTAAATAAAAAAAAACCTTTAATTGCATCTTACAAAGTTCATATAATTGCAGAAATCCTGACACCATTGGTGAAGAGCTTATTTTGCCAGCAGCAATTGAGATGTAGAAACTATGTTTGGAGATAATTTTTCAAAAAAATTGCAGTCCATACCTCTTTCAAATGATACTGTTGCCCATCGAATTGGCGATATAGCTGAAGATGTACAGCGTCAACTTTTCTAGAAGTTTCGTGGCAAATTGCTTTCAATACAGCTTCACGAAGCAACAGATAGTAATAAAGATGCTCATTTAATTACCTATGTTCGAATTTGTGATAATATGTCAGTAGTAGAACTACTTTTCTGCAAACCAATAGAACTCAAAACATCAGCGCTAGCATTATTTGTTATTTTAAACGATTTTATGAACAAGGCAAACATAGAATGGAAAAATTGCATCGGAGTATGCGCTGATGGTGCTCGTTCAATGTCCGGAAGATTCCAAGGTATACAAGCACTTGTAAAACAAAAATTGCCTCAGTGCAACATTGCATAATCCACAGAGAAACTTTGGCTTCGAAAAAATTAGTCCTGGTTTGAATATTGTGTTAACTACGGTTGTAACCGTAGTAAATTATATAAAAATGAGATCCCTGAAATCGAGAATCTTTTCCGCACTTTGTAAAGACATGGTTTCAGTACATTCAGCGTTACTATTTTATTGCGAGGCAAGATGGACATCACGTGGGAAATTTTTGCATCGTGCTTATGAATTAATAGAAGAAATCGCCATTTTCCTAGAAGATGAAAACAGACTGGAGGCCGAGAATTTTCGCGATAGTTTATTTGAGAGAAATTAAATAACTTCAATCTTCAACTCCAAGGAGCAAATACACATATGTTGGATGCGAGTGATAAAGTTAATGTTTTTTGTAGAAAATTGGAATTGTGGAGCAGAAATTTAAAGCAAAAAACCTAACAATGTTTGTAAATGTGGATGATTATGCTAAAACTTACAAGGCTGAAGAAGAACATGTAAAAGTTGTTTTTGTAACCATTGAAAATCATTTAGCCATGCTGACAAAGAATTTTAAAAAGTATTTTCATGCTGACGACAAACTGATAGCAAGTTACGAGTGGATTAGGGATCCATTTCATAAGACTCCAGAAGGACTCTCAATTGATGAGGAAGAACAATTCATAGACTTCGCGACAAGTGGCGAAACTAAAAGGCAATTTTGAAATAAATCACTATTTGAATTTTGGGCAAAAGTAAAGTTGATTTTTCTGAACTAAAAACAAGGACATTTCACATTCTCTTACCATTCAACAACCTACCTTTGTGAAACTGGATTTTCTGCTGTGGCTTCTTTGAAGACAAAATATAGAAACAGAACTGAGAGTGGCTATTTCTAATATTAAGCCTTCCTTCAAAAAACTTTGCTCTGCAAGACCGGCCCAAGGAAGTCACTAATAATTATTAAATTTGTTTTTAATTTAGTATGTTTTGATTAAGTAAGTTGTTTTACTTTAATAAGTTATTAAATATTTTGAAATGTAGTTTGTTTTTTATGTGTATGTGTGCTTTCCTTTCAGTCAGTTAATCAATTTTTTAAAATAATATTTTCTTTTGGATATTCTTGCTCTCTATTGTGCTCACGCCTCCCTAGGGGGGCGCGCCCCACAGGTTGAGAATCGCTGCACTAAAGGATGAGACGGGGTGATTAGTTTTGAAAAATATTATAAAATACTTTTATTTCTACTTTTGCATAATGTTAATTTATAAAAAAAGCATATGAAACAAGAATTTAACTGTTAGTTAAGCTCAATACGTTTTAATTGTGGAATAAATTATAAAGAGAGAATTAAAAACCAGAAACCTAAATTAGAAACATATGTAATAAATTGTTTAAAGACATGCATATGGCTCAAACACTTATATTACCTAATTTCTATACTATGAAAGTAATCTGAATTTTGGTCCAATATTTAATTATTGAATTTAATCGACAGATAACAAGAAGTGTTCAATTTTTAACACATTGTGACACACTGAAATAATTGTAAAACTTCTCTAAATATAGATTGCTTAATCCAAGATTCGAAGAATATATTAAGAAATTATTTCACAAAACTGGAAAAAAATGAGTTAGATTGGAATTTAAGGTATTTCGAAAGATTTGGACAAAATTTAGAATTCAATGGAATTTAGAATGTGTGTGTGTGTGTGTGTGTGTGTGTGTGTGTGTTATTTGTACCATTAATCGGCTTTTAACGTAGTCATTTAACATCAGAAGGAATGAAAGGTATCTAAGCTCCGATACTACCAAACGAATAATGATAATTTTAAACATGGAATCATGCGAAGATGATTTGATATGAAGCCGATAGAAGGAGAGCAACATGAATGAATTTTCTGTATCTTATCATATATTTAATTCATTTTTTTTTTCGTTTTGGGGTAATCATTAGCCTGGAAGAAGAATAAGAAATATCAAAAAGACTAGTCTTATTTCTTAAAGAGAGTCTAACAGCACTTTCTGCAACTACATTAAAAATGATACAATCAAATGGAGTTAATACTATGCAATTGAAAATTTTAAATAGATTCATTTGTCTAAAAAACAACGAAATTTAATTTCTTAAAAGGAGAAGTGCTTTCAGAAAAAGAAAGTTTTGAGTATTCTTTCACCTTTATTACTTATAGTCAATTACTACTTTGATCGCTTACTACTTCATACATAATTGTTTAAATGAAATTTTCTGTATGAAAATTAACTCTCTTTTTTTGCTAGCATCAAGAAATTCCTAGCACGTTTAAAGGAATATGATATGGATATAAAAGTAAAAATTTCGTAGCCTTCAATGCCGTCCTACTTCAAATCAATGACAATCGCTGCAACAATAATCTTTGGATATCTTTGAATGCATATAATTCTTTAAAATTGATTGGTAAAAGAAGCCATCATTTCGTCAAAAAATATTTTCCATATAACATAACTCTGGTTTCGACATTTAAGATAAAATTTCAATTCAATAAATCAGAAGACTTTTATTATTTACAAAATGTTGACTCGGAATATCAAATTTGGATTTGGTTTTTAATTATATTAATAGTCATATTAATTGTAAATTTATTCTTTTCTCAAATTTCAACAAAATTAGTACAATTTCCTTATTTTAATAAAATGATTATTATAAATATTACAAAAAAATGTTTGGAATTTAAACTAGATGAATTACAAGCAACCAAGATTAACAATCAAAATTCTTAAGAAACCTTTTATTTTACTTTTTTAGCTATTTAAATGTTTAAAATGTAAAAAAAAAAAAAAAAAAATATCTGCAACCTTTATAAATACTGTGATGTAAATGCTTCAAAAGTTAGCAAAGTTTTCAAATAGAAAAGACACAGTCGTAAAAATATTTTATGGAACTCGGCAATATATAAGAACAAAAATTTACTTTGCTGAGTAAAAGTACAAATTAAATTATTAATTACTGTGATATGTCAATATGACACACGATATCTGTCCTACAGCTTCAAATTTTAAACGTCACTATGTTGTTTTTTTATTTCATTTTTAAACAAAATCATCGTACTAATCATTATAATTTTTGATTACGTAGAAGCGAATATTGCAACCTGAATGATGTTTCTTTATAAATTTTAAATACATTAGAGGATCTAAAAAATACGCAATATTTTGTAAGTTATTCATAAGATAAAATGTTAAATATGGTAAATATAAAAATAAAATAGACGAGCAAAAATAAAATTTTAATATACGTTTCCAATACTTTTTTCCACTTTAATTATTTGAAATGTATGATGAAAAATAATATTCGGTCTTCTATATTAAAATAGTTTTAATAGTTAAAATTGTAATGAAGTCATTCTCTTCAATAAAAGTTTCTAAATAATATTTACATTTATCAAGAAGGTTTTATAATTAATTATTTACTACATAATTTCCTACTTATTTACTTCCTAGTTTAAGTAAGTGGAAGCTGACATTTTCTAAATATTCGCTACTGCAAAAAATGATAATAATTTACACATTGATTATTTTAAAATTGATATTACTCCTTATGATAAAGATTTCTTTGATAATCATTTTATTTTCCAATTATAGATATCTTCTTTGAACATATGTGTTAACTTTAACACTACACTCTAATGTAGAATTTTTATAAAAATCTCGTAAATGCTTATTAATGGGGTTTTATGATATGCATGTTTGAATATTATATATTTCGTTTAAATTTTATTAATTAATTAAATAATATTTCATGCAGATATACTTTAAATCAATTTTTAATTAAAATAAAAAATTTAGAAAACTTTCTTGAACCCTAATTTTAAAATACTTTAAACTATTTACATATAATATTATTTGAATTTTTATGTAAAGTGTTATACAAAAAACAGAAATAAAATATAGCAAAATATGTGTCAGAATTACTTAAAATTAGATACATTTCTGCAATAAAATATATGAAAAGAAATATGGGCTGCTTATATATTAATGTAAAATGGGAAAAAAAAGGAATTAGCAAAGGAAAAAAAAACATTTTTTAATTGTAAAAACGAGGAAAATCCAACTGCTCATTTTTTTAATGTAACCTTGCTTTCTTCTATTTTATCAGCTTTGAACTTCGCACTGGTTGTTAAAAATATTTTCTTGAGAGAAAACTTTTGAATAAGCATATAGAACCAGGTTTATGATAGAAAAAGATATTTAAGAGGTTTGTTTATAGTTGAATTTTGCTTTGCACCATCTTGTTTTGAGGAACGAAATCTTTTTTCGAAAACTTTAGATTATGGCTATCTGGAATCCTAAACAAAATCAGTATTTTGAAATATACCTTAAATAATACCTTATTCGTGTCATTCCAAGTAAACAAAATCTGCTAAAGTTTCCAAAAAGAATGGTTCGAATATTTTGTCTCACGTTTAAGGAATATAGATATTTTTGTTAATGATACGTACGTGCAGAAAACAACATACTTCTATTCACAATAGGTCTATTTTGTTTTGATTTTATTTTATTAGAATTTTATCTCATGAAATATTGGCTGTCTTCTAAAAATTTGCATATACCCATAGTAACTTTAATGCGAAATATAAAATAAAACTATTTTATTTTCTAAAAAGATATAAATTCTTTCTGGCTACACTTAATTTTTTCATGTAGGAAATGCTTATTCTTTCTGAAAATTAATTTATATGACTATTTCTTTCTTCTATGATTTTTAAAAGGTTCTAGCTATTTATAATACTAAGCAGGAAACGTATGAAGTATACATTTTCTAAAGTAAATATGCATATAAATTTATTAAATTACAATTAGGACAGACAGATACAAAATTTTCCTTGAAAATTTTCTTTTGTTTCGATATTCATTAAGAATATATTTATTTGAAAACAAAGGATGGGATTTCATAATTCCATAGCTATCAATAAAAATATTTCACAAAATGTTTTAAAATTCTGATGAATTTAAATGCAAGTAAATCTTTATAAAATAAATACTATATATATTATATTTAAATAATTAAATATAGGGCTAAATTAAAAAAAAATTAAAACTCCTAGGAAATTCTTATTTTAAATGAAACCCTCTTTTATTTTTTGATAAATCCATTTAAGAAGGAAAAATATTGTTCTGAAATGTATAAGAAAAAATATGGCTGCCACCCCAAATATTATTGAACCTCAAAAATCGATATTTCGACTATTCATATATTCCAAATTACAGTTTTATAAAAAACTTTTTTTTAAAAATAAGTTTCTAAACAAATTAGTAGATGCCAAAATTTGTGTGATTAATTTGAATATTTTGTAAAGTTAATTAAGAATTTTTATAGGAATAGAATTGTTTTTTTAATTCTAATTGTCTATATTGTTATTATTTTATAGCAATGATTAAAACCTAATAATACTCTTACTTTAAGACATTTTTCATCAGCAGTTTCATGAAACTCAGAAAAAGAATCCTGACCAAAGCCTTAAATACAAAAACTTCTATTCCCATAAGCCTGATAGCTTGCGATTTACTAACTATCAATCTCTTTGACCTGAAGTTCATTTTCAGGATAGTCCTCATTTCTTTAATGACGGCACTCCAAGAGCGTGATTTAAGGAACTTCAGGCTTATATATAAACGGTAACTTCAAGACACTAGCAATTTGTTTAGATGCTTTTTTGGGTGGTACCTGACTGTGAATTATAGTCAGCTTAATCCTTCCCTCGGGGCTAACTTTATCCTTCCTTTTCAGACAAGTATTTTATGAGAAGAATTTCTGCTCTATTGAAAGAGTCTTCAAGTAGCATTCTGGTTCTAAAAAAGAATTGTATTGTTTATTAATTTTGTGAGTTGATTTTTTACAGAAAAGTCCTCGTTATAAATTTAGTACAACGAGGACATTTTTTTGTATAATTATTTAATATTACCACAATTAATGCCTCATATAACAACATCTTCGTTGTAACTTATATTCCAAATAAGAGGTTTGTGATTGATGTATTATAAGTTATTTTTATATAACACTATTAATGATCAATGATCTAGAAATGATCAAATTAAAATGACAAAACCAGAAACAGGTGCTGGACAGGGGTAAACGACTTATATTATTCACTATACTCATATTTTGTTTCACAAAAATGATTATAACAAAATTGAATTTTATTGATGTTCCAATTATATTATAAGATTAACACAGAAGTTATATTATAATGGACATGGCAGCGATTTTTTAATCGTGGTGATATATGAGGAGTAATAGCATGGGCTGTCAAATTCCTTTTCAAAACTCCACTTACAGAATCAATCACCAGAAGAAAGTTTAAAACGATTAAGCAAAAATAATATATGACTTATTCTCATACCGATTGGAAAATACAAATTCACTTTCGTAAACCGTGGTCTTGCAATGAAATTTCACTTACAGAACACGCAACTAAAGAAACTGAATAAAAAGCGAAAATATTATCATTATACTTTAAAGGGAGATAATGACCTTAATATATTTTTTAATATCGAGTAAGTCATCAAGTATACTTAAATGCTGTGTTATATAAATGTTGTATTGATTAATGATGATAGAAGCATTTGCTTTTATCCAAAATTAACTATTTGAATTAATTTTAAAAAATGTATCTTGCAGAATAAAACGAATTTGATGATTTTCTCCTGCAGTTAAAACATATTTCTTAATTTACTTCAAAATAAAATCGTAAAATTTTCCTTTAAATATGATCTTCAACATTTATCGACAAAACAAATGACATATCTAATAAATTTCGCAAATATATTAGAATTTCATACGAGATATTTAATTAATTATTCTTATTTATTACCTCTATATCATACTTGCATGGCTGCTCAAATTCAGGCCTTTCTTGCAATGTTTATTACAATTTCGTAATAAGCTATAAGTTTATAAATGCAATGGCAGAATATTCACATCATTATAATATCGTAATACATGACAGAATGCATTCAATTCCTGATTGCAAACCAAAATAGTGAAGAAAAAAGTATTACATATGAAAAATATCAAAATATAGTATATGACATATGATTCTGAAAGTTCTGGAAGTATTATAAAGAGGGGTCATATAAAGCTAGATATTTCAATAATCTTTTTTAAAATGCAATTAATATTAGCGATACTTAGTGATATTATCTGATCAAGTTCATCATACAGATTACCAAACTGGATTTTACTTCCATTTTATGAACTTCACAACGAAATATCGCTAATACTAAATATGTGAAATGTATCATTTATCAAGTGAGTATCCTACGACTTGTAAATAATTGTGAACTTACTAATTTTGTACTTTTCATCTAAGGAAATTGTAAATGTAACTTTATTATATTTGACATTTTTTTGTTGGATTATTTCCAATAATTTCTTAATATATTAATATATAAGTAAAGAGCGAAATACTTATATCAAAATGGTAAAATATACTACTTAATTACTGTCACAAATTTCGTTTTGATACTTTAGGAAATTTATCAGATAATCAAATAGTAAAAAATTTTCAAATTTCAAAACATGTGATGAAATTATCTAAGCATATAAAATTGTATAATTAGTTTTAGACTTTAAAATAAAATGTAATTTGAATTTGATAATATAATTTAAAGAATATTGAGATATATATAGTAATTGTTCAAAATATAAGCTCGAAAGTGTAACAAAATCCATTTCAATTTTTTCTACTTTTATTGAAAAGGGAATAATTCATCATTCCTTATATATATTAAATTATTTCATAAAAATATATCTCAGGAGAACACTTAAAGAATTTTCAGAAATGAAGATTTCCTTTTATATTTTTGAGAACAAACTTTAGGTATGCATTCTAAATGATATTGAATAATTTTAAAGACGGTATTACTACTAAGAAAATGAAAATAGTTTTAATAACAAATAATCTTTTGTAGCTTATCATTCAATTTCACAAGGTCTAAATAAGCTTGAAAGGATTTTAGGAATAATTACATTCTTAAAATTTCCAATTCTGAGAAATTTGAGATTTACAAAGCTTTTGAACAAGTAAATATGTTATAATTACATTTTTAAATATCTAAATTCAGCTTAAGTAAAGATAATCCTTCACCATAAAATATTCGCAAACAGTAGAACAATAGTCAGTCTTCAAAATAGTGTATAATTCAAGACATAACAATAGATATTAATATATTTGCATGCTATTTTTTCATATTCTCTTATTTATATATATTATAAGCATATCCTTGAATTACAATAAATTAACTTTATTTCTAAACACACACACAGAAATAGAAGAATATATAACTTCATATTCTTATCATATTATGCATATTCTTGGATTATGTTAAATGATCTTAATTTTTCAACTACAATCGTATTGAAATGCAAAAATTCTTATACTCAATTCATTGTAAATTATAAAATCCAATAATCCAAAATATCAAATCAATATCGAATATAAATAAATATATAAAATAAAAATGATTTTCTAGTGCCTGTTTCAAGTTTAACACTATTTGACTGATACTATTCTTTGAAGAGCACTTGATTAGCTAAAATTCAGTTTCTGCGAATCATTGTTATATTGATTCTATTTTATCATAAATTTAATGCATAATTAAATACTCTATAAAATGTTCACCAATTATTTAAATACATGCTTCAACCTTTAAATATTTATTTGACTTAAATATTTTTTATGCATAGAAAGATCTTAAATTAACAACGTTGGAAAAGATGATTCGGATATTCGAAGCATCCACAATAACATATTTTCTGAAACATGCGATTATAATTAAAGTACTCTCAGTAGTTCAATTATTGTATATTGTTAACAATTTGTATATGCATCCTTATTTTTATTTACCTTGTCGGATCCCATGAATATATTTAGACATTTTTAAGGATCCTGCAAAAGCATTTTCATTTTTTGTGAGGTTTTTCATTACAATTCTATTAAATCATTTAAAATATTACTACTATTAAACGAAAATAATTTTAATAAAGATTATTTAAAAATATATTTAAGATTCGTAAAAAGTTGATTGAAAATATTGAAATCGCTTCTTTTGTAATCCCTTACAAATAATGATATCTTCTAATGCTAAGAAGTATCAAATGTCATTTGGAGCCATTATAAAAAAAAATACTTAAAGTTATTTTCAAAACTTTAATGATCAAAAATTTTATGTTTAAAATAATTTTAAAATTTCTAAAGGCGGGTAGCATTTAATTTTTAAAAAAATTAATAAGTGCATGCAGAAAGCAGTTAAATTATCTGTTTATATCTGCATCTTAATTTGTTTTATTATTTTTTAAAAATCAAACATAATTAAACGTCAATTAAATCGGAATTATACTGCTGCAATATTTTCTCATAAACATATTATGAACAATAATTTATTTCCGATAATAAATATTTATCTTCAATTCCTGGAGATGAAAATAGTTAAAGCTGTCATTATTGTAAGAAATGGTTAATTTCTTTTTCTTAATTATGTTTTACCATTTTTTTCAGTTTTTGAATTCAGAATTAAAAAAAAGCAACAAATCAAAGCACAGCAATGATATTTCATTGTAATTGAAGGAAGAAAGTTTTCCGTATTTAAAAAATCCATTAAAAGGAATCAAATTAATCAAAACTTCCTCTTTAGCATACGTAATCAATTGTTTTTTGATTATTCAGCTATAGTTTTAATGCATTTATTCCGTTGGATTAGTTTTTAAAACTGCTATTTATTGTCATCATTATCTAAGACACTTCCAAAACTGCTCGAATTTTTATTAACATCTCTTTTTAAGTCAGCTTTCGATAACGTAATTTATTCATTATCTGAAAGAAAAAAAAATGCCACACACCATTTTTGTTTCAAAATTTCCAAAACTTGTGCCTCAATCCAATTGTACTCACGTTTGTTTCTCATTTTTTTTTTTATTTTATTTTTTTGTAAATTTGATTGGTAAGATATATTATTTTATTTAGAACTACTTTATTTAATATACATGAAGTAATTTCAATAATATAAATATTTATTATATTTGAACTTTCTTCACTCTTTATTCAAAAAGAACATATTACATAGAGATTTCAAAATAAACAGAGCTACAGTGTCAAAAGAATGAATCGAATTATAATCGGCGAGTTCATTTGCCATAATTCAAAAAATCTAATTAAATGATAATATTAGTAATAATGAATATAATTAATTATTTAATTAAATAATAAAAATAAACCTCTATGGACCTTTTTCATTTCTTTCTTAATTATTATTTATAATAAAATTTATGAAGTGACCTATTTTGTTTTAAAGTGAAAGGAAATTATACTTCAGAAGAAGCAAATCGAGTATTTTACATTATAAAGTTTCTGCATCAAATACAGAAAATGCATTATGTCTAGATATACCTAACCACAACAGCTAAAACCTAATTATAACCAAATTAACAAATTGGCAACATTATATAAAATGGCAAATATAATTTTCGTTCCGAATTCATTTCAATAGTTTATTGGATTATTTTAGAAATAGTACTTTTTTATCATTGACTTCATTTCATTATGAAAGCAATAAAAGTTTTAGTTGCAAAAAATTCCATTATTCTTAAATCGGTGCCTCTATTACTTATTGTAAGTATTCAGTACACTTGGTATGTTGGGTAGAGGATGGAACCTTTATTTCCTGAATTGCTAGACATTTGAAATTAAATTTCATTTCTTTTTTCGATGACAGTATATTGTTTTAATAATCCAAGATTTAATTATCAGTTAAATTTAATTAGATTGAATATAGCTTCTAGAGTAGGTTAAACCGTTTAGTGAAAATTGAAGGATAAAAAGAAATGATTAAAACATAAAATAAAAAATAAGGAAAATTCTTATTTTTATTCCTTTAATAAATGTGTGTTTAAGAACTTGTTTTAACTAAATTTATAATTTGAATAAATGTAAAACATACATATGCAGAGTTACATTTTAAAATTGTTGTATATATTCTACATAACGTTACTGAAATAAAATGAATAATTTTGAAAAAAAAACTTCAGTGACATAGCATTATTCTTGTGAATTTTAATTAGTGGTGAGTTAGAAGAAGCCAATTTGATGATTAACAATATTTTAATATTATAAGAAATAAACTAACAAAATATGCGTTTCAAAGGCAATGTATTTATTCTCTTTTATATTTCATAAATGTATTTTAAAATGCTTTGAATAACTTTGAAATAGTTTTAAATAAACAATGATAAGATGTTTAAGAGTTTATGTAAAATATAGATATTATCAATTTTTACACTTTCTGTGCTCTAATGAAAAAATGAATATATAAACATGCATTTTTTTCTCTCAAAGTTTGTAATTTTAATCGAATGAGGCTTTATAAGTAATAATTTAGAATAAATTTTATATTTCTTTCAGTTATAAAAAATCAGTAATATTTTAATTCATTTAAAAATGTCGTTTGTCTATGTTTAAATTAAATTTGTATGTAATGTGAAGCAGTAATAAAGATTGTTTTTATGTAATTTCCTAATGTTAGAAATGTTTATAAAATGATTTTGCTTTATTATATTCTCCTTATAGTGAAGATGTTTTATGTTTTTAGTCAAAATGTATTTATTTTTTTAAAGATTAACACCATTGACTCCATTTAAAATTCAATAATGCTTGCTACGAATTATTACATTTCACTAATTTTTTAATTAATGTATTAATGCAGTTTACTTATTGTATTTACGTGTTGTATTACTGAATGATAACAATTATTTTTTACCAGTTTGAAAGTTCTTTATACGAAATGGATTTAGTTTCTTCTCTTTAAAATAAATTTTGATAGATAATGTTATTTCAACATAGATCGGTATCGATGAAAAATATCTGTATCGATGAATTATTAAATAAATTGATAAGTTTCCTTAAATATTTATCACATTTATTACCAAACCGATAATCTTGATACATCACAATGCTTTTCAAATTGTTATAGATATTATTAAATATTATTCAATAGGAAATCAAAAATTTACTTGTTAGTTAGGAAACTTCAAATAACATTTATGTTTTCATACAAGTTACAAGAACAAACATCATTTGTCAAAAGTTTCTTTAGTCCCAAGTTGCAAGTTAGTTCCTATCAACGCGAATCAGCATTTTCACTAAGGAGAAACTTCGAAATACTTTGTCGTATCTTCAGAAAAATAATTTCTTTTAATAATACTTGTTAGAAGATACGATGTTAACATTTCATGTGTAAAATATATCAAGACCACAAAATATGTAATTATATCTGTCAAAATTATAATGGTTAGCAGTTTTAAAGTTTGTATTATCAGTTTGAGATATAAAAGTAGATTTACAGGCTTAATGGCATTAAATAAATAATATAAGTAATTTATAATACTTGTAAAATAAAAATTTATATTACAAGCTTAAATAATTTATGATCTAAAACAAAATAATTTTATTTTTCTGACTCAGAAAAGTTCTAAAAGTCATATTATCTTTATGTATAATTTAATACGTTTTGACCAGATTAATAATTCGATATTAAATCGAACGTAAAGTGACTATTATTTTTAATTCTCTTTCAAATTTCTCTATAAATTCCACTAAATGCTTCTATAATTAAAAATGAAACAAGAAATTAAATTTTAAATTTTTGATTTCTCTCAATTTGAAATTTGGACAATTTAAGCAATTTAATGAACAAATTAATTTTGCTATTATATAAGTTATGAATACTTACTGTTATATGATTATATGAATAATGAAATTCTTATGCAATTAAAGGCAATTTTCTATACAACTCTTCTAATGGAAATGTGAAATTGAAACGCATCAAAAAATAATAATGTTTTATAAGTTTTAATATCATGTATACTTAAAACCCAGGCAATTAAACTCTAAGATCAAATTATATCATACGCAAATCAATCTTTATTTATAATTGCAAAGAACTACATTATTATTTTCATCAAAACGTGAAATCAAATTAAATATACAATCCATGCTTTAAACGAAGCGATATTCTTACTGCTCTCCGGCAGTTCCATAAATTTAGTTTTTCATTATTAAAATTAATTTAAAGAAACTTATTAATTTATAACAGTAGGAACTGATTTAGAATATGAGTGATTTTGTTTTTTCATACAAAGGCAGATGAAAAAATTAAATAAAAATATAATTTAAATAGAAAACTTTATAAAAACTACAAAGCTACTGCGAAAAATGGATTAAGTACAAACGAATAAAATTATAATGCATCTAAAATGGATAACACCAAAGCTATTATGTTAACATTTCATAGACTTAGTTCTTTATAAGAGCTTAATGGTTTATTTCAAAATTTCTTTTTATCAATAAAATGAAAATTTGAGAAAAGCATTCAGAAAATTATTATCTAAATGATAAAATCTATAAAGGATTTTTTCAAAATTCTGTAATAAATTATTGAGATGCTTTGTAACAGTATTTTGCCAATAACCCTTAATTGATGTATCAAAAGGCTTAACTTGTCTTAAGGTATAGTTTCTCATTTATATATGTCATATTATATATATGGTTAATTTCTTGATTCAATGCACATTACTGCAACTGTTTGTTATAAATACCATACAGTATGATAATTAAATTATTCGTAACTAATTTACACCATTTTTTAGATAATGAGCCATATTAAATTATATATATATATATATTGACTTCACTGATGTAACTCATTATGTAAGAAATATTTTATTTGGCAATTTAAGAAAGACATATATATATTAAAATTATATATAATTATATAAATTAACATATTTTTGATCCAAAAACCATATGTAAAGTACGTAACATAAAGTTTCGAACTTACTTTTCTGTATTATATATATAAAAGTTTCATGATAATGTGAATACTTTATATGAATAAAATATTCTTTTGTTAGAATCGTATATTAGAGTTATAAATAATTTATGTTGAAATACATAAACGGTTTTAAAATGTTTAACAGTTTTCACTAAAAAGGGGCGCCTATTGAGAATACTATTTCTGCCAAATATGTTTAAGAAAAATGTTAGCAAAAACTTATTTTTGAATCTTTCTTGTTCTGCTATTAATCTTGATTTATTCAACATGTCACAAAGTGCTTTATGCAATAATTATTTTACATACATACAAGAGTGATACAAGTTTCCTCATACACACATGTATAAACTAGTCTAATTTTAATTGATGAAGATAAAAATAATTTATTTAATCATCTTCAGGAATTTTAGCTTATTTTATGAAATCATACTTTTTTTACTCAAACTCAAGAAAAGCTTACTCAAAGTAAAATCTTCTATTCTGATATTCATAAAATACTGAAAGAATGTAAATATATTTTTAAACTATAACTTGTCCTAAAACTATGTGATTGGAGAATTAAATGATCTCATATGTAAAAATGTTGAGACCAGTAACTTTTATTATTTTTTTCTTACCAGAAATAATATGCTATCATATTTTCATTTTTCAACAAATTAAAGTATATTTTATAACATATTAATATATGTTCTATTAAATTGATTTCAAAGCTATTTTCCTTTTCATGATTGATTTTGAATTCCGAAAAGATAAATGAAATATAATGACAGGAATATCTATAGTTTTGATCTGAAACACCGAATTACTGAATGTCAACGTTCGTTTGTGTAGAATATATTTAATTTATTGTAAAGGACTGATGAGGATATACTTAAGATTGACAATGACAGTGCTCTTTAATTCGAAACCAATAGTTTCAACAAATTATGAATTGATGAGATATATCATTTTCTAAATACATATTAGATGCAACATTTCGGAGATTTCAGATAAATATCTTAAGATAATTTGATACATTTCACATAATAGGCGGAATAAATTATACTCTATATCATTTATGATGAGAGCTATCAGAAATATAAATATAAAAAAATAAATGTAATTACAAGCAAAAATTTCAATTATATATCATTAAAGAAAAAAAAAACAAAATAGCTCATTCTAAAAATGCTAAAATTCCAATATTTTTCTAAAATGTTGCAATCTTTCTAATCTGGAGGATATATTGGGGGATATAATATTTTACTGGTAGTAGAATTAAATTAGTAAAAAGAAATTATTTCTTGCACTTAACTGATCGAAACAAAGAACGTCTTCAAAAACATCTTACTTATTTCTAATGTTCGACTTCAAAATCATTTTATAATCAATCGTTTTGAAAACTTTTTTCAAGAATTTCCAAATCAATCTGACAATCATTCAAAAAAATGTTTTTTTTTGTTTGAAAACGGTTGAATCCATCCAGTTTTAAAGTGATTAATAAATCGAAACTGACATTTTTTTTTTCATTTATATTTTATAACGGATGCACCTCTCTATGTCTTTATGCTCTTTAAGAAGTCTCGTATTAAAAGTTATGAGCCGTAACTTTTTGAAAATGATGATAAAGTAGCCATTTATTTTTATTTATTTTTTCTAAGTTCCCATCCTATTTGAAAGCTGTTAAAAATTCACTGCTTTTTGGATTTAAATTTATCATTCATCAAAAAATAAAACTGAATTCATTGATATATATATATATCAAAATAAACGCTTCATTAATATTCCTGAATACTACTGAATCGCGAATCAGAAGAATAAGCTGTAAAAAGTGGATACCTATTTTAGAAAAAAAAAAGAAAGAATTTATGAGGTTTTATAATAATGAATAATCTGGCCAAAATTGTATCCAAGTCAGTTAGTTAATCTATTGCACTTGAAAAAAGTACTACTCATAAATATTCAAATATTTGTAGCGGCCATTTCATTTAGATCATGGACAAACGTCCAATTACAAGTTCAGTCAAGTGAACAATTTGGGACATTGGTTGAATATTCACTGGCTCAGATATAGCTTAATTTTTCTCACACAATAATTACATTGAAATCTATATATAAACAACAAATGCCCCGAATACACAAAAATCAATTAAATTAATGTATAGCATGTCAAGACTTTTAAAGTAAATATATAATAATTTTTACTAAATATTCTTCGATTTAAGGAAATTAATATACAGATTTTTATTATATATTTGCAGAACCACTTATATTGAAAAGGATTTCAATTTGTGTTTCTTTAAACATCTTAAAACTTTTAAGAACTTTCTTCTTTTTTTATTCATAAATTCCTTATCAGTTAGCTTATATTTAACATATAAATTATCTGATTAATATAAGATTTATTTTTGTTTTTAAATATTTAAATACTATTTTCATACCAATTGTCTAACTTTGTAACGACCTTGTATTGACAAACCTTCATTTGAAGATTGTTTAATAATTATTATATTTAAGAATGTAATATAAAATTCAAAATATTTGAAAAACTACAAATGACGATTACTCTTATTAACGTCTAATGGAATGTTAATTAACTTATTCATAATAATATGTTTCCTTTTTGTTAAACAATAAAGATATTCAGTATATAATGGATTGGATTGGATTGGATTGTAGATTTTATTGGCACAAGAGCCTGAAAAGGCCATACTGCGCCATCAGTATATAATGGATCTGATACACAAACATCAAGCTAAAGTTTCTTAAAGAATTTTTTTAAGAAGTCTTATCTTGTGCTCGATTTGAAATTTCGTCTAAGTTTTGCCAATGCTGTTTGAGAAAAAAATAGCATATATCAAGAAATTTTCACTAATTATATAAGCTATATTTTCACTAATTAATTTGGAAACGTTATAAATACAGAATTATCAAAATATATGTGAGAGAGCATGCAGATTCCTATTTTTATTTAAAACATTGAAATGAGTAATTTCCTGGCAATTTGATATTAAAATACCAACGAATAATTTATCTATAATAAGCATATATTTTAAATGCAAGAGGCATGTGTTTGAAAGGTAATAACGGTGCAAAGTTTAATGGATTAAAGCTAAAAATTAAGGAACAATACATCAGAAAAATACTTTATCAGCAAGTTTTTTTCAGTATAAATTAGATCGAGATGATAACTTACACCCATTTTTTTAATATCATGAACGAGTTTCCTTTGCCGAATTTAAAAAGCATGTAAATGAATTTCCTCAATAAAATAATATCTTATCATAACTGTAATGAAAACGGAAAGACACAAATGCTTTGCATTGAATAAATTCACTTGAGAAAATTATTTTTAAATGTTTTATTAATGTTAGGGAAATTTTTGAAGTATTTTTAGGGTGTCATATGAACTGCTGAACTCATTGATGTTTCAAAAGCACATGAAGGGGATGTAAATAAGATAAACTTAAAAACAACTTAACGGTATTTAAATTTTTAAAATGTATACTGCATTAGATTTAAACTGGTGATTGCATAATGTATTTTATTGCAGCTTTTTACTCATTTTAATGGTGTTCAAAATTAAAACTGTATTAAATTTTAACTGGCGATTGAATAAAATATTTCAATGTTTTTTATTCATTTAACTGCGAAAAACTAACAAATCATGATGGATGGAATTTAAAAGACGATAATAATCTATAAAAATAATGCATAATCTATGAACGATAAAGTATGATAGATTATGGAGCATGGCAAAATAACTTAAAGTATTGTTACGAATCTGTGATGCGGCTCCCCAGCATAGTGGGATCCATAGGAGGTCCCAGAGCTTGGCGACAAACTTGGCACCATTTGGCGACTTGGCGACGTATTTGGTAACTTTGATGCAAAAACAGTTTATACCCGAAACATCGAGAATTTTCCTGATCCGTCCAGTAGGAACTGAGTTACGCCTCGAACGTTCCTGATTGGTTGAGAGGCTTCTATCCCCGCCTCCAGATACCTATAAAAGGAGCAGCCTGCAGCTGCCGGGTTGTCGTGAATTGAGTCGTAGTCGGAAGCGACAGAGAAGAGAGTCGTGAACCAGATCGGAGAGAGTAGTCGGAATCGACGGTAAAGAACTGACCTTCCAGAGATAAGCGGAGCAGCAACGGAGTGAAGCTAGTGCTGAACGAAGCTTTGCGCTACTGTCTGCAGTAGAGTCTGGTTGTATGCTGCACGTCTCGGCTGAAGGTAATCGTCTTTTGTGTTGTATATAGTTGTCGTCTTTGTGCTGTCCTGTGTGTCTTCGTGTAAATAAACGTCGTTGTTTTATTTTCTACTGCTGCCTGCTGATTGAGCGTTTTCCACACCATATAACTTCCACTATCCAAACGAACCCGGAAATTTCGTAATTGCATTAACATGTTGATCGCTGTAGCGAACCAACCATAAAAATCAATAGAAAAAAAAAGCCACAGCCATATTTATTTAATAGTTATGGATTATTTTCAAAAGTTCCTAAAAACAAATTCCATAGACAGGAAAATTAATTATAAAAAATATATAATTATTGATTTAAAGGATGAAAAAGATTAAAGCAAATATATGCATCACCAAGCATTCAGTTAAGATTTTATGTATAAGATTTATAAGTAATCTTTATATATTAAATATGCATAAAGATTATTTTTTTATAAATCTTGCTATGTTTCTACTATCAATTGAAACAAGGAATATTGGTTCTTTTACTGAAATAAATAGCTGATAGTCAAACATTTTACAAAGAGGGGATGCAGTGAAATCCAATAATCCCCAAAATAGTTTCTAAAAAAAAGTACGATTTGCTGCCCTCAAATTCCGGCTTTCCTCAATCCTTCTCACTATCATTCGAGCATTGTTTCCTACTTTCTGAGAGGATTTAGTGTTTCATTGAACTTCCCGATTTTACCTTCTACTCGTAAAACCCCTAGAAAATGTTTCGGGTTTCTTTCGTTGGGAGAAGTGAAAGTTTTTCGAGTTGGTGTAAATATCACTTTCTACTATTTCTTCCAATAGAAATCTAATATTCGAAACATTGCAGTTTTACCTTTTCGGAAAGGGTATAACCAATACGCATTCAAGAAATTTTACTCACTGTAAATACTCGTATTTTAAAGTCTACTTATATTTTTCAACTAAAAGATATCATCATTCGGAGATATTTCATCAAATTACTATTTATGGTCATTTACTATACTTAGAAATTTTATTAACTTTGTCTGAAATATTTAATATGTTTCAGAAAATAAATTTCGAATTAACTATATAAGCAACTATAAACCACTTAAAAAAACAGAATATATAACGTTTTGCAGCTTTTGTAGCTTAAAAATATGAAGGATAGTTCTCAGACTATTTTGGGATAAAAAGAATTCGGCTTATTATTTTTTAAATTTAAAAGTTAGGGGGACATCAATAAATAAATATTGAAAAAAATAGCATTTCTATAAATTTTAGCGAAATATAAGCAATTAAATTTTGTAAATAAAGTGTTAGGGCGATTTTCTGACAATCAAAAAATTCATTATTTTTTTATAATTTGATATTTTAACACTATTTAAATTTGAATTAGTTTTGTATTGATCGTTTAAAAATACTTTAGTCTTTTTGTAATTTACAGGTAAATAAATGAGACAGTTTTCAAAATTTTTATCATATTTAACACAATATATCCATTAACATATACTGCAGTATTGCATATACTATTCTTTAAATACATGTAAAAGATTTTAGTATATGAAGAAATCATTTAATTGACTTTAAATAGACCTTAATGTATTAATAAAGGAAAAAAAATAAGGATTTACCAATTTTCGAAATTTTTAGGCACTTAAATTTATTTTCGGACTTCCTGAAATTTTATATGAAACCGGACTATTAGAAACACATAATCCACATTTACTTTTTGTACGTAGTGGCATAAAAACGATGCATGCTTTACTCTTGAGTATTATACACTTTTCAAAGAATAATAAAGATACTAGATATAGTAGATTTTTGAATTAAAGAAAAATGTTTTTTTATTCGATTGCAACAATTTTTCTTTGAATGAAATCTACTTCCTTTTTGCCTTTAATCATTTATGTTTCGGATTAATTATATTAACCCTTATCGTGGCAAGATTGCTCTTGACGGTTATTTTTCACAACTGATATATACTTTTATATTATATTATATATATATATATATATATATATATATATATATATATATATATATATATGTATTATTTATTTTATTTATGAACATATTTTTATAATGTTGTATGTATTGTTACGAAATTTCCGGGTTTGTTTGGATAGTGGAAGTGATATGGTGTGGAAAATGCTCAATCAGCAGGCGGCAGTAGAAAAAAAACAACGACGTTTATTTACACGAAGACAGGACAACACAAAGACGACAACTATGTACAGCAGAGACGAACACAGTAGCACACTTCAGTAGACAGCAGCACATGAAGCGGATAGACAGAATCCGACAGAAAGGATTTCTTGGGAGCTTCGCTCTACCGTCTGTCCAACGGCTGAACTTCTCGCTTTAGCTGCCGACTCGCTACTTCTCACTCGACTTCACTTACACCACCTCTTCTTCCAGCAGCTTCAGAGTGCCCGTCTTTTATAGTTCCGGGAGGCGGGGCTGGAATCTTCATACCAATCAGGACGTCTCTGGGTGTATCTCGGTTCCTACTGGATGGGTCGTGAAACTTATCGAACTTTTCAGTATGATCCATTTTGTCGCCAAATGATCGCCAAGCTTTGAGGTCATTGACATTCAGCACGCACAGGACAGATCGTACATCCTGTCTTTCTTACGATGACACTAGTCGTACTGGGAAGCAACATTACAGGTTTGTAAAAGTATGAAATACTATACAAAATGAACATAAGGGTTAAAATTTCAAGAAGTTATTATTTCGTGCATTTTTTTTTCACTGTCTGTTTCTTGCTATGATGGAACGATATCTGGTATGATGAAATAGCATCTTAATATGATGAAAAGGTACAGTGAATTTAAAATATTTATCGGTAAAGGGAATTATTTATAGGAATTTCGAAGGTTGCTACTTGAGAAAGTAATTTGATTTTAGAATTAACTTTAATTTTCCTGAATTGTTCTTTATGTATCAAGTTAACACTTGAAAAAAAAAAAAAAGAATATTTATAGCCTTGACGAAAACTTCATTGTAATTTAATTATACCTGTTTTCCCACTACAACTTTAATGTTTGTTTTTTAATTCCTATATTGAATATAAACATATTTTCTTTGTAAGTATAATTTTATTCCAGAACTTCATGGATTTTAATAGAGAGATTAATAATTTCACAATATTTAATATTACATCTTCCCTTTGTGTCTAAATTCTCTGGATTTACAAAACATTTCCCCATTTACATTCAAACTGGCCATTTTATTACGAAAAATCTATTAAAATATAGTTAAAACAATAATATTTATGTCCTTTTAATTTGATTCTGCTTTCAATAGATTATTTATTCCAAGGAGTATCTCATACTATCAGTTTACTTTTCCAGCCTATTTTCTTGTTTCTAGAGATAGTATCATAAAAAGAAAATATTTCTTTTTCAAGCAGTATTTCTAATCGTCCTTTAATCCTCATTTTAACCAAATAAAAATCTCCTCATTTAGTGGCTTTCTCTATTTTTCATACCTTGCATACACTGTTTTATAATATTATTTTTCAAGAGATCGAGATCTTTGAGATCGAAAATGAATTCACATCATTATCTAACTCGTCTTTTAAAGGGAAATGTTTCTGCTGAAAACAGATGTAGACGTAACAATATATTGAGATAACAGGCGAGATAAACAAACACAGTTGTTACTGATTTCTTGATGAACGATCTTCTAAGAAAGGCAATTACAAACGTCACTACAGATGGGTGATTTTAAGATTGAAAAATATAACAGTTAATCCCTTAAAGAACCAAGAATTCTTATGCGGAATAAATTTTTTCAATGATAGCAGGTTTGACTAAAAATTAGACTTTAGTATTACCAGGCTAACCTACCTGAATGGCATATGAAATAGTGATATATATTTTTTTTTACTATGAAGTAATCTGTTTAATACGTTTCATGACACATTTGCTGCGCCACTCAGCTTCAAAGAAATGGTTCATAAATCCGTCTATCATCATTCATCATTAACTCCAATGGAATGAATCAAGCAGTATTAAATTAACTTAAAGTATCTTACCAATGTTTTAGAAATAGATCATATTTATTTCAGCTTTTATAATGTGTTTAAATTTATAAAGTAGTAGGCTTTGCACACTCGAGATCTAACTTTTGGGGGAGAAATGACCTCCCATTTGTGTGGGGAGAAAATTTAGATTTGAGATACTGGCCTAAGTGTCCCGTCATCTGACAGAAGCTCAAAGCCTAGTTCCGTCAAAGAGTAGCCTTTGTGTAGCTTTGAAACGGGACGTAAATTAAATTACGTTATTTAATTTCTAAACGGTAATTAATAATTAAATGCATGAAACTAATACTGACATTACATATATCGGTAATTTAGGCACATTCATGCTGCCTGCTAAAGAGTTTATCACCACAGTTGAATTGAATACAATTTTCATGAATTCATGTCAAGATTTTCATTTTATTACCATATGAAGAGAGAAATATGTGAAAGACTCATAACCCTTTATATTTTCAAGACTAGTTAAAATCAAACTGTTGTCAAACTTGTTCAAACTCTTAATTATTTATTCACGGAATAGATGTATAACAAAATAGTTTTAGAAATAATCATACCATAAAACTGCCTTCGAGTTTCATATTTTTTTCTTCTCGAAGTTTTGAAAATATTCGATTATGTCAATTTAGTTACATTTTATATAAGAAAACTTTTAATATGGATAATCATACATATAGTTTTTTTTTATGGAAACCGATACAACGATTACTGTTATATCACGTTCAAAAAGTATATTTACGTGAATATCTAGAAACCAATTTTAGGATTATGATAAATTCGACAGCTGTAATCGCCCACGTCTCTCAGAATGAATGCCATGGCAACATCACTGAATGGGAAAAATAGCATAAGTCTTGGTAGAATGCTCATATGTATGAATCTTTCTTTGTTTTTTGAGTCAAAATTAGTTTTTATTTTAAAGGAGTTCAGGGACATTTATCCTATATGATCGACCTCCACTTACTGCTTAAAATTTTATGAAATTTTCCCTTTATTATAATATTTTTTTTAACTTTAAAAGATAAAAATTTATGACTTATGCTTTTATTCCACTCACAAGTTAAAGCGTTGAAATCTAACTTACGTGCTGGTATAAAGAAATGAATCCAATTTAAACCTCCACATATTCTGAATTTGTATTTTAGTTGCGCAGGTTTTCTTGAAAGCTGAAAATCTTCCAATGGAAAGTTTTTACGTGCAGAAAGTTTAAAAACGTAAATAGTATCAGATATTTCTATGGAAATTGATCCTAATTCCTCTGTAGAAATTAAGTAATATTTTTATGGAAGATAATTTAAGATAGTTAATTTCTATTTTTAATTCGGTGAAACTCAAAGTTTTACCGAATTTCACCTCTTCTATGCTTACTGGAAATAGTATTTTAACAAGTTATTTTACGGGATTATGATTAATAAATATTTATATAACAATAATATTATTTCTATTAATTATTTTATAACGGAATGCCTTTTATTCCGGTTTTTGTTCTGCGTGTAGTTCATGTTATTTCTGCAAGAGTGAAAGAAAAATTAAAAGAACACTTGGAAATTCAAGGGAACATTTTTATTCTAAATATGTAAACATATTGAAATTATTACTAATGATTTTAAATCTTATAATTAACCCAGTCTGGTTCCAATAATTTCGTCCCCTAAGAATCGTCTTTTAAAGTGCAATAAGTATTGTGCAAAAATAATCCGAACATTAATAAGGGGAAAAATAATTTAGTAGAAAAGTAGTTATCATAAGAAAGCTTTTATTTTAATGACAATGTTTTAACTCGATAAAGGGAAAAAAATACTAATATTTTAAAAAAACGCGGGGGCTTAAAAGCCTTGTAAACCCTTACAAATTGTTTTTAATTAAAATATTAGGAATATAAAACTACTTTCGGATAATATATTTTCTGAATGCAAAAACATACTTAAAGTTAATAAAGCATCTAAGTTGTAAAAAAACAAAAACATAAAAGATTAGAATTAATTACAGATTGAAAAAGACTACCGCTGATTTTATTTAAGCGTATTAAAAAATTAGTATATTCCTTAACTATATTTCTTAACTCTTACATTTTTCTTTCCGAATATAAGAAAAAATGAATTTCGTATTTATGAATTTGTCTCTGAATAAATAAAATAAAAATTAGTAAAAAGTAAAAGAAGAAAAAAAAAATGGAAACTTGATCTTTAAATTAATTACTATGATATTTGAAGAAATTGAAAATTTAGACATTCAACACTCAAATAATATTTCACGAATCTATTATCCTTTAATGTTTTCATAAAATGTGCTTAAAATTTCAGATTTATTGAATGAAATTACTGTAATATTTATTAAACTAAGCAAAATGTATACGAGGAATTGGTAATTTTTTTTTATTAAGTGCTGTTTTCAATTAAAAAAAAAAAACTTTCAAACTTTGCGAATGCCATAAAAAATGAAGGAACAAATTGCATGGAAATAAAAAATAATAATAAGCGAAAGTGTAAACTTGTCTATTTAGATTTGAAAACTATGTAAATGTGTGAATATCATAAAAAATGAAAGGAGAAAGCATTTGTGAATAAAAAAATTGATAATTCAAATTTGACTACATCATTACAATGAGAATTCTTACTATGCAAGTAGAAATTATTGAACTTCATAGAATAGTTATTAAATGCTACTTTAAAAGTTTGCGCCTTGCTTTCTTCTACTTGAACAATATATTTTACCATTACTTTTACAGAAACAGGTTTTCTTACTTTTCAAAATGGTGAACTAACGGTACAATTCTTTTAAAGTTTATCATCATTATTCGAAGTCACTAAATATGGATTAGATCTTTTGAAGCATTTCCAAAATTTGGAACTTGCATTGAGGTACTGGTTTGAAAAATCTTTACAAAGACAACTTAAATATTAAAGGCGTCATCTTATAAACTCAAAGTCATTCTGAATCAAGAGCAAATGCAAACATTCTTAGAGAATGTCTGGATGATTTTCAATTGATACTTAACTCTTGCGAGGGAAGTATATATTTTTACGAAACTGTGATGTTGCTTCCGAGCACGAATAGTTTCATTGTAAGAAAGACCGTTTTAAGGTGAGTTTTGTTGGATGCTGATCGGATACCGAATCAGTGATCTCAGGGCTTGGCGACACAACTTGGCGAGACAAAATAGATAATACTGGAAACTTCCAGAATTTTAGCGATTGAGCCAATAGGAACCGATATATGCCTGTTTGTTCCAGAACCTTCTCTTCCCGCCTCCGAGAACTATAAAAGCCCGACAGTCTCAAGCCCGAGTCATTCGTGTATAGAGTTGCCAAGGGGATAGCAAAGCAACGGTTTGTACTTGGATCAGTCCGGTGAAGTGCAAGCCTTGTAATGGAGCTCAAGCGTTTACTGAATTGAGCTGTGTGCCGAGGACTGGTGTTTATTGTAGAAGCAATATCGAGTCGTATGTGGAGCAGCATGTCGTGTTGTAGTAAGTCAGAAGTTGAATACAGCTATAGTGAGGAGACAGTGGTGAAAACCTACGTAGATGCCCTCCTCTTGCTGAATTCTGTCTAAATGCTTTCTGTGCTGTAGTTGTTATTACTACCGATTACTACTTGTGGGCTACTCTTTGTGATAGTGTGCTGCTGTGTGCTGCCTGTGTTCGTCACGGCTGTATATTTGTGGACAGCGCATTCTTTTCCTTCGTGTAAATAAAAGTCTTCATCAATTTTTTATTAAGTAATTCGTAAAATTTTTATGGCCACAGTATTCTCTAAAGTTGGAAGCATTAATCATGGACGTGGTCTATAAAATGATACAGAAGAAATCAGATTTCCTATATTTGTTGGACATTTTTATATGTTTTAATTGTGATTCTCCGGTTTTGAAATGGGACTTTCGTCAAGAATAAGATAATCATACTTTGGAGATAAAAACTTAACTGTATAATTTTTTGAAAGTTTTAATAATTGGACTTAATGGATTTTTTTAATTCAGCTGTCATCTTTAATCCTATCGTGTTGCCAAGTAATCAAATTCAGTTAGTTAAAAAATCCACTGCTTTTATAAAGTTAGCTTTTAAAATATTTAATTTCAAAAACTTTATATACTGCTAAGAAAAAATTTCAAAGATTTGTTTCTAAATTATAGTCACCGCTAAAATTCACATCTTATTTTAAAAAAATTCAAGTACTATTTTGAAATTTTTATTTTAATTTTCAAAAATTTTTATTCTATTTTTCTATAAAACATCATTAAGGCAGAAACCAGTGATAGCAATTATGCATATAGTATTACGCTAAGCTTACATTTTTTTTTTAATTCTATCATGCGTCTTGAAATCCATTAAATAATTTTTAAAGCATTTTTTTTTTTTTTTTTGGTTTTGTCCATATTAAAACCACATTTGTAATTTTCTGTCATAAAGAAAAATACCATTTTTTAAAGAAATTGTTCATTTTATTGGCAACAACCAATCGAAATATCTATTAAAACTAAATCAGTTAAAACATTTTACTTTATATTTCTAGGGACTAAAAATAATTTCTGCAGCTTCTGTCACATTTTAAATAATAAGAGTTTTAAAAAATCAGACATTTGATTATCATGTAAAACTGTGCTTATTTTTTCCATGTATATAGTGATGATAGTTCAGTTGTCCTTACGAATTATCTCGTGTCTGTTTCGAGACTGTATTTTTTTCAGCATTGTAATTCGAGACTGACTGAAGAAACGATGACAAAAGGTAATACTTTAACGACCAGAAGCTGTGGGCTATTTCTTTATGGATGAATTGTTGGATAAAAGGATTTCCGCGACAGAGGGGAATGGATTATTGGATCATAATGGATCATCACGTTATTTTTTTTTTCTTATTCCTCTTTTAATAGGAGATAACTATATCTTTTTAGAATACTTCTTTTCAAAGAATGCGAATGATCTATAGAGAAGAAAAAATTGATTCTGGATTTATTGTTAGAAGTATCTGAAATAAAACAATAATTGAAATGTTTTCTCTTATTATATTTGAAATGATTTTGATTTTATTGAAGAATATAATACGAGCGGATTATTTTATTGTACTTCATTTTTTTATTTTGAAAGGTTCATAAGATAATAACTATGGAAAGAGTATTAAATGTGAATCAATTTTAGAACTAAATCATGGTATTGAGTAGGCAATGCTATTTAACATTTCATGGTCCATATTTTGGTAATGAAGTATAATGTATTGCTAATAAAAACTCAAATAATAAAAATTAATAAATAAATATATATTTTAATAAATTGACTTCGGAGATGGCAATGATTTAACTTGTAAAAATAAATAATAAAGATTTTAGAGTTTTATCATTTGGTCAGAATTTCAAATTACTTGTTTCAGTATTATAAACATCTTAACTTTTATTTATATAAACATCTTAATAAATATATTTACTACTGTTGAACTCATGCTATAAAATTCTGAAATTTAAATAGACTTCAAACAGCAAATACGCAACGTTTCATATATTCTTTTTGATATGCACTTCTCCTTTTCTGGTTAATTAAACAGCGCTGCCCGTTTCCCTTTCGAGAAATACCATTTCTTTGATTTCAAGGCATATACTATTAATTCTGCTAGGAAAGTCAGGTTATATATTTTTCATCTCCAAATAAATCAATTAATTCATCATTCCTTATTATCCAATTCTTCAAAAAGGGTCTGCCTAGAGATTGTTAAAGCTTACTCTATCCTTTTTGCCGTTCAGAATGATTGTTTAACATCTCTTTGAATGAATCTATTATTCGATATCGACAATTGAGATCCTCCAAATACATCTTGAGAGGCAGTATATCTTTCGACCATTAAGATACATCCTTGCTGAAGGCAGAATTCATGTCCTGACTTATACTATGCGTTCTATTCAATATTCATCTTAAGAAGCTTTCTGTCTCCGGTTTTCTAATAGCCTTAATTCTAGTTAACAGAGCTTCTAGCCCAGAAATGGTCGGACAAACAGTTTGATGAACAATGTGCTATTTTCATCAATTGCTTGCTGTTATATCTCTTGACAGTTAAGTGCTGAGTCTGATGAATGCAGATATTTTAGATACATTATTTTATTTAAATGCGTCAGGGCGTTGGGGAACGCTGCTTGAAATGGCCAAGAATGATTTGTGTTTTAATTGCTTCTTGTAGTTTATAGCATTTGTTTTCGAAGGCTTTAATTAAAAAAAATGATTAAATATCTTGAAGGAGAAAAATTAGAACAACATATATAAAAATTTTATATTTAGAATCAGAAAAAAAAAGATTTTCGATAATATAAGAATATTTATTTTTATCACTTATATTATTTACTACGTAATTTCATTGTTAATAGTTTCTTAAGGAGGATTTGCCCAGACAACATACGGAACTCCTGTTTTTTTTTTTGTTTTTTTTTTTAAATATAAGGAGAGTGCCGCTGCTGCATTTCATTAAGATATGCCATTAAGATTGCTAATGGCGATGGTGCCAACATTTAGTTTAAAACACCTATCAGCTAACAACTTGCTCATTTACCATAAAATTGCTAAATGATTTCAATTCCAATGAAATGCCCAATTCTTATGTTTGTCCAGTGTGTGAAAGAGAATAAATTGACGCAGGGAGTTTTTATTTTCATTAAATAAGAATAAATATAACTGGATAGTATAAAAAAGTATGATTTAGAAAATATTTTAATGCTTAATTAAAAAAAAGTGAGTCTTTTTGTTAAAAAATAAATTCTACAACGTATGCTTTGCTGATTAATATAAATCATCCCCTTTTTCTTCATATAAATTCGTTCCTGTTTTGAAATGAATGAAACATAAAAATGAATGATTTATCCAATTATGTTTCACAATATCTTTTAAGTGAGAATTGCGGATATATTTTTAAATTTTAAATTACTATTGAAGAATAATTAATTTTACACCAATGGGCCATTAATAAATTTTAAGCGAGATACATTTCTTCAATTTGATGAAACAGCAAAAATTTCATTAAAACTCATCACCAGTGAAATAAATAAATATACTACTTAAAATAGTTAAACACATGAAAGGAAAATGATAGAATGGTAAAAATATACTTTAAAAGTTAACATTTCTAATAAATAAATATATTAAATTATTAAATAAAAATAAAAGTTGTAGATTATTTGCTTAATCTTGATATTTCTTTTATATTCATTTGAATTTAAAACAAACTTATGAAATTTAAGTTCCAATTATTACAAAAGAATTCTAACCACAATTGGTAAAAAATTGTGTTTTTTTCTTTTTTCACTTGGAATGCAATCATGGATCATATTTTAATATAGAATGAGTGGTCCAAGAAAAGTAAAGCATTAGCTCTGTAGTATTCACTATTAAAAAAAACTTTTCTGACTGTTAATAGACAATTTAAATTTTACATATTTCGATAGTTTATATTAGATTACACGCATTATATATATGTAAACATAATTTTTTAAGCAAAGCCATGAACGAACACAAAGAAGACACTTTGAATTTTAAACTTCGTTTTATTCCATCTCAGGAAACGTGATATATGTACAAGCAGAAATGACGGACATATCAACACAGAATGACACAAGAGAGAAATGAGGAAAAGGATAGAAATTATTTTTCTCAGTGTTTATATACTCTGAGGTTCTGATAGGGATTTTTTTTATACGTGTCAATTTAGACTAGAGGGATTTAGGTAACTATTAGAAATAATTCCCTTGGCTGACAATTTTGTATCCCTTCTTTCGAAGCGTGCTAACTGCTGATTTAAGCATTTTTATAAAGCTTCTCGTGCATTAATTAAAATGAAAAGATGGAATTGGATCAGGAAATAAGAGTACATTTTAGAATGAAGTTAATATGGACTGAATTAAGATAAAAGTTTGGGAATTAGAATTTAATTTAGATCTTAAAATATCATTACATATTATATATATATATATATATATATATATATATATATATATATATATATATATATATATATATATATATATATATATATATATATATATATATATATATATATATATATATAAACGCTTATGGAACATAGACAGACTCTGAAATTTCTAGAATTCATAGTTTATTACAGGATTTTGATTTTCAATGCAGTTTCAAAAACTTTTAATTCTATATCAATCAATATTCATAGCGTATTTTCATGAAATTAAATTCATAATTTTTCAACGAGAACAAAAACACTATTATTGTCTAAGTTAGTATCAAAATTGCATTCCTTAAATAACATATTATTTTATTTTTGATTTAAGGGGCATTTTATATATTCTATTAAAAGTCTAGAGCAAATCAAATGGTTCAAGATAGGCTGTCTTGATAAATTGTCTACAAACATTAAAGTTACTCTCATTCTTCTATATTTGGATGTCTTTTCTACAATACAATTAATTTTTTTCTTGAAATAAATGCTGGAATTTTCATTCCGATGCGATATATATTTCATTTAAAGAAACAAGGAGTTTGCAGCCTTATTGAAAAATTTATGCTAACAATTTTTTTAATTATATTCAGTATGTAAAGAAACGGACTAATACATTCTCAGATATATTCAGAAAGAAAAAAAAAAATATTGCTAGAAATTTCACTGCATGTGTTATTTTAATTAACAGCTTTAGAAGATTTTATCATTTTCTTGTTTAAAATAATTTAATCATTGCTTGATTGAAAATTTTCGTTCCTGTTTTTCAAATGACAGCGAATTACTCAATCGAAAAAGGTTTTCTAGAGCAATTGAAAATAAATAGACCAGAAACTCGTATATTACTCATTCGCAGTTTAGTTTTCAAAGTCAGAAATAAGCAGTTAATTAAAACTCTGTTTTCCGATTATGCACACGAGCTAGAATTAGTTTAATTTTAAATGTATAGTCATGCAGATATAATTGAATTAATAAAGTAGAAAGCGGAAATATAGAAATCAATTGAAGCATAAATTCCATTGTTTAAAAACAAATGTGACGCATTTTTTCCCATCTAATTATTAAACAATATCTTCGAAATTTTAATTGAAACAGATGCTAGCTAGCAATCCGTTCTCGTTTTTTATTTTATTATTGATTATGATGCTAGTTAAAAATAGGAGTTATATCAATGATGTTTTCAAAATAAGGCAAATATTTTACGCATTCAGAAACAAAGAGCTATGTATTTAATTAATTTTTCATGAGTTTACTAGAATTCATGAGTTTAAAAGAATTTTTAACATATTTATGGCAACATTTTTTCAAATTTAAGCATGCAGATCGTTTAATTTATGACCATTAAAGGAATACAAATTTAATTAGCTGAAACTTTCCTAAATGCAATTTATTTAAAAATAATTAATTACTTCAATAAGAAACACATCTGTGAGAAGAATTATCAATCTTACAGTCACAGGAAGAGCATTCTTATTAGCTATTTTGATACCACATGCTTTCTAAAAGTTTAAAAATATATTTTTTAGAAATTGAATTAAGCATTGTAAATCAAGAAGTTTAGAAGATAAATAGTAACCAGTAGTAAATTAAGAAAGCGTCAAATGCATTATAAATAAAATATTTCACTGATGTTCGATCAACCAGAAAAAAAAATTAGAATTCATTTGGAATGGCTATCTTGACTCATCAATTTCTTGAGACTAGAACATGCCTTCTAAATTTATTTTATACAAGAGAATAATAGAGAGAGACATGAAACTTTGAAAATTGTTCACAATTAAACCATTAATAAAGCCTGGCAAGACTATAGAAAAAAAATCGAAGATGATTTTGCCTCTGACTTTTTGGATGTATCCCTATTTCATATTTTTGTGTACATTCCATTACTGTAATCTTGCACTTATAATTATATACAAAGATTATCCTTAAAGGAATTCAAATTAGAAATAACATATACTTGTTATAAATAAGTTACTGTATAAATTCAAAAACTGGTCGTTATGTACATTATATGAACAACCGTAGAACTGCAGAGTATGGACATCATACAAAAGAGATTGTAATATGAAAATCTCAGGGATTGAGACTTCAGAAGATAGCATTTCTCAGCTAGGAAAGATACTTATAAGACCATTTTGCCCGATTTATCACTATGAGTTATAGTTATCATAAGTATACATTACCTATATCTACAAGATATTGTACGATATTCCCATGATTTTGTTCGATGTTGTGAATGCTGGACAATATCAGAAAAATATCGCAACAATGCTAGTCTGCATTTTGGGCTAATGGAGTTAGAATGTTTCATGATTTAAATCTGTGACAAGTAACATCAGAATCGAAGCTAATACATCACCGTGGATAAGGACATACCTAGCCAATACCTACTACCAGTGTATAAGTAGGTAATATCTTAAAAGAAGATTTCTTGAATATGCATGTACATGCTTCATCTATTATTTTGAAATTCGATTAGTCCGACATAAATTATAATACTTTAATGTGCATAGACACTACTCATCCAATTGTTGTTACAGTACTTAATAATATCGTATCGTTGTAAGAATAAATCAGAAGAATATATTCGAAAAGAAGATATTAGAAAACATTGTAGCATTCTTACAATTGACACATTCTTCATAGTACTTTTTGTAATAACATAAATAGACTTAATAGAATTAACCACATCTGCAACCTAACTATTAAGTCTAAAGGTCCTCTTCGAATTGCTATGTCAAACACTTTTGTAAATGGATGCGATATATTGTTCTTTAATTGGCAAATGTCAGTTGCAGTTAAACAGTAAAAGGAAAAATTATTTTAGAAAAATGTGACACTGTTTGGCCATGGTGAGGAGTTAAATTTTACTTTACTTCAAACTTTGATAGAAACAGAATTTAATTTCTCTTAAATAAACAAGCAAGTTTTATCTGCTATAGAAAATGAAAAGAGCATTTCATGCTCTTAAAAGATTACCGTCAATTATATGAAAAAAAAATCTAAAATTATCTTCAAACTCTTAATACTCTGGAAATTTAAATTTCAATTCGTGTATTAAAATAAATCTAAATGCATACAATTTAAAAAAATATCTTCTTATTAATTTTAATACGCTTTAAGATCATTCATTCTCATGAGACAAATTTTTGCTTTCCGCTCAAGAAATAATTATTCAAGTTTATTTACTTGGAAGTCTTATTTTTTTCCCTTTCTGTGAAAGAATATACAATAGAAAAATTTTAATATCCCTATGTGATATTGATTAGCATGGAAAATTTTATCATATATTAGTATTATTATTAAATGAAGATTGAAATTTAGTTCTTTTTCTTATCTCCAGATATATAAACAATAGGGCATGATTTAGGAATTAATAAATCCTGACATTCGATAATACAAGAAAATTGAAAACAATAAATGATTCCATTTGTATTCGTATTATAAGCAAATACTTTCACTAATTCTCTTCGCTCCCTAAATATGGTTTCTATTATTAGGTAAAAGAAAAAATACCTTGCATTACTATTTCACGTCGTATTATAAAATTTAAATTTTGAAAAGGATTTTTTTCCTTCTATTTAATGGGAATTAACCATCTAGAATGACGTGATAAACGTATATAATTAATTTGCGTGTTTGCAATGTTATATATAGCTTTATGAGCAGTCAAACGTATTTTAATTTGTTTAAAATCATGGACATAAATACGTACGGATTTAAAGATAATAATTAATACTGGTTACAAATTAAGGCTGTAAATTAAGTGAAATTTTAAAATATGTAAGCACCAAAGCTTGTCTTATTTTGTTTATTATACGTATAAAATATTTCACATACATTATTAGGTATTGAAGGTTTTGCTTATCTTTATAAAATGCGTTGTTTCATATGCATATTTAGTACGAATCTCGCTTACATGAAGTGTAGGACTAAATAAATAATATATATGTGGCATGAATATCAAATGAAAGGTTTATGATTGAATTTGTTAAATTATAACATTTAATTAACATTTTCATGCATTTTAAAAGAATATAAATCTAATTTGAATTAATTATTTCTTTGTATCTTTTTCTTAAAACAAATGAAAATAGAATTTATAGTTAGAAAAAAAAAAATTTTTCTGGATTGATACTTAATCATTATTCGATTTTTTTTTTTAAATTTAGCCTTAGTAAGTATGCTAATTTATAACATAATAATACAGAAAAATAATATATTGCATACTAATATAATCCGAAAAAATGAATTTAATACTGTTGCTACGTGCATATATGAAAATTAATGTGCTGAAGCAATTGAAAACAATGTTTTAAATATGCATATTTTTTAACACGATGAAACTAAAAAGAACGAAATTAAAGAGTTAAAATTGGTACCGTTAAAAAGTTTATTTTTGGATATTAAACTGGTGTAAAAATGGATTTACATTTAGGTTAATAAAAAATTTCATGTTTTTAAAGAAAAAAGTAAAAAATGTCAATTTTTACTTAAATATCTTAACAAAATTTGTAAGACATTTATATAATGAGCACATATTATTTAAAATATAAATATATTCCACAATTATCGCTCCAAGTACATCGATCAACCATGTATAGTACTTTGAACCATTTTCAGTATGGATATCGTAATTTACAGAAGCCGCAGTCGGCCGCATCGCAGCGTGCTGATTTATAAAATGGATTATATAAAAAAGTTATGTCAATTATAATTTTGATATACAAAAACAATGTAGAGTACTATCAATATATGATATCATTTTTGTCTATAATTATTAAGCATCCACTAATTTTTATAAAAAAATGCATTTGCCATTTTATTACTATTTGTAATTTAATTAATCTATTACAATTTATTATGTACAATTAATTTATTTTTAATTTAGACACAATTGCGATTTTCAGTAAGAATATAGAAAATGTGTATTCTTTTTTCCCATAAGTTTTTCTCCATTTATATTATTTTTCTCCATACCATTCTTATAAAATTTATTAACAAATTAAATATTTACTTCTGCATAATACATGATATATTGTTTGAAAACAAAATTTCAAAAATAGTTCACATTTTCTACCATATCCATAACATCATCATACAAATATATTTAAAAGCTTAATATGCCACCAACTTTCTTGTTAGAAATGAAGCATCTAGTTTAGAATTCATTTTCTGCAATAAACTTGGAGATAGCTCACATAACTACCTATATAAATAGCTGATCAAAATTCAGTTAGTAACAACTCGAAAATTTCCAACACCATGTTATATTTGAAAACTTTCTGAAAAAGATAATTATTAAGTTAAAACACTCACTAAGCTAGCGCTTGCGGATTGAAGTATTCAATCAAATATAAAATAACTTTGGAAGAAAGGCTAGAGTTTTCAATAATATCATAAGGAAAACTTTTATCATAGCAGACTTAAATATTATTTTGGATAAATATTAAACTGTAGATAATAATATACGAGAAAAAATATGTTGCGAAAATAAGATTTATAGCTGACGCAGGAGCCCTTTATTTTAATTTTCTAATTTCAAAAAAAAGAAAGAAAAAAAATGGAGAAAAATTATTATCTGTCTTTTTAAAAGCACAGTTCTTTGAAAGAAATGAATAAAATATTCATACCTGAAATTAAAATAATGATTTTAGGAGTTTGGAACAGAATGTTATAATTTACAGACATTTCATTGATTCGAATTTGATGCTGAAAAATGTATTCAATGACATTAAATGTTAAATTCTAAAGTTAATGTTGATTAGATCAAAAATTTAAAAAACCGAACAAAATATAAATTAATTTTTTTTTAAAAAATTATCTTAGAAAAGCAATTTAAACAAACATAATATGCACTTGTTTTCTCTTTAGTAAATAGAACATATTTTAAAAACGGTGTAAGGCTTATAAATTTAGTGAAAATTTTGTTCAAAACTTTAAGTTTTTAAGATGCCACTTTACAACACTAATTATAACATACATAGGTACAAAGTGGTACTTGAAACTTTTGATTTTTATTCTGGTAAACAAGAAGTAAAGTTTACTTAATTAAGAAAACTTTCTCATCTTAAAAACTCCACCCTCCAAAGCATTTTAACCGGAAACATTAGTTTGAAGATACTTCAAAGAACTCGACAACTCATTCACAGACCTCTTATACGTAAACGCCTGTCCTGAGGGATGGTTAAGAAGCTATTATTCACAACTTGGAACCACCCATATAGGATTTATACAAACTGTTGGAGTCTTGTAAAGTTTGTTTATATATAAGCCCGAGGCTCTCACACCCTTAAAACTTTCTAATTTAAGAAATAATGACTTCTTGGGGAGGGGGGGATTATCCCTGCATTGAACAAACTGGCAAAGAGCAAATAGTTAAAATTAACCCTTTGGCTGAAAGGTATATTTTCTGGGGTTATAGTTCAAAAGGTTTACATAATTTCATAAAACAACGGATAAGTATTTACAGGATGTACTTCACTTAAAAGACCTGTTTTTGATTTTATTATTACACCGATAGATTTTAGTGGACGCTTCGGACAAAATAAGTAAGGTAATTGTCAGTTTAGAGTAGATTTTATTATTCGAGCTATTAATTCACATTCAATTCTTTTTTTTTTTTTGGAAAACAATTAATATTTGATTAGAATTCTATGTTGGATTTTAAGAAATTGACTGCTTTATTGGATTTTCTAAAATACCGTAAGTTTATCTCTGAGGATTCAGAATTATATTTTCATTTAATAACTAATGAAAAGAGTATCTCCAAGAATCCATTTTGTTTCTAAAAAAATGTTCACTCTGTCCTTATACTTCTAGTTTCATCGACACATTTTTTTCCACTTAAATCACTTTATTAACTTTAAATTTTTCTGCTAATCGAGAAAAATCGAAAATTTTAATCACAAATATTTTTTTATGTTTTTAAATATGAATAGTATATCAGAATAAAGATATAAAGATTTATGGCAGTATCATTAAAATTACGTCACTCAAACTAAGCATAAATTATATGCAACAAAAGTGATTCAAACTTCAACATAAATGATGCCATATTTTACACTTGCAAAAGATATCCAATACATTTTAAGAGTTTATCGCAAAAATGTATGTGGATTCCAAAATTTTATCTTTTTATTTAATAAAATTAAATTTTTGTAAAAAAAAAAATGCAAAAAGAAAAAAAAATCGTTTACAATTACTATTTTATCCAATATTTGCTTACTCTGTATTATTTTTAAACTATTATTTTCTTTATGTAATAAATAGATATTTCTAATTTTGTAAATACGTGATTTTTTGCAAAATATTAACCCTCCAGCTGCTTGTCTCGCGATTTCCGCGGGTTGGCAATCGGTCCATTTTCCGTTGCATCCCATGTTTTTCGCAGTTTAGAGTGTTTATTTTTACGATTACAGATTTTTATTATATTGTTATTACTTCACTTTTTATGAAAAATATTTGAACTCATTTGTAAACATCGCATTTAAATAGTGATTTTAAAGAATTACTTAGCCAGAGGATTTACGGCATTTAAATACTGTTAGGAAAAATATTTATTTCATAGATTCTAACTCTGCAAACTACCTAAATCTACTGCATATTAGATCAAATAGAATATTTTGCTTAATAAGCTGAGATTCTGTTATGAATGAAACACTGTTTTAGACGTACAGTAGAATTGCTATAGGTCGAAAAATGTTTCTAAAGATTATATAAACAAGATTTTTATCAAGATTAATAGTGGCGTTTTACTTGCAACTTAGAGGAATTCAATATTTAATAATGAATAAGAACACATTCCTTTAGTGAAAATTATAATTTTATCAATTTTACATAAATCTCTTCTACTTTAAATAAGTAAAATCTATTTTTCAAAATATATATATATATTTCGTTTTTTTAATAAATTTACCCATTTGAACAGTTTGTGAATATTTATTTGATAAAAAAACGGTAATCATGTCAATTTTAAAATTACTTATTAAAATTTCAAATCGTAGCAACCATTTTAAAATACAAATGGGATTGATATTTGAAAATTCTAAAGTAACCTTATATTCAGTTTAAATTTCTAACTATTGTTTATAACATAAATCATCGGATTGCATTAACTATCTGAACTCAGATTTAAATAATTTGTAGATATCAAAGTTTTACATAATAAGTGGATTTTGTCGATTAAAATCTTTGCTTTCGATTTAAATGAAATTTTTTTTCGAAAAAATGTCATAGATTAGTTTCTTACTTTAGATTTTTTTCCTTGCTTTTCATACTTAGGTCACAGAGTTAAAACTTAAATATTTGTTTTGTTGTTTCAACTTTAACAAAGTGTGTAATAAATTATAATAGGAGATGCACAGTAAAGAGAAAATTTCAAACATACAGGTTTGATGAACAGCATTTAGTGCCAAATTATTCAATTCATAGCAAAAAATAAATTAGTAGGAATTAAAGTAGAATAAATGTTAGTATAACAATCAATATCCTATAATTGTATAGTAGAGGATTCAAAATAGTATAATTATAAATTTTCTCTCAAAATGGTGTGCATGTTGTTGTTTTTTTGCGAATTTATGAATTTACTGACAAATATAAAAACTGCCTTATCAAGAAACTAACTGCACTTTTTCTAAATATTATTTTCATAAAATAAGATAATATAAATAATCGCAATTTTTTCCCAATGTTCTGAAACGCATTGCAAAATGATTCAATTGTATGACATATCAAGTCGAAAAATCACTACTAATCCAAGAACCACTCCTCTTAGTTTCCACACTGTTAATGATGGAGATAGCACTATTCTTCAGTATTTTTATCTTTGATTTTAATTTCACTTATTTTTTTTTCTTTAGTAATTCTTACAAACATTATACTATTTAATATCTCTACAGGAATTGTATCAAAGCCGCTATGGTAAGAAAATTTCAAACAAAGCTTCACAATTTTTCAAAGATAATTGAAATTAATTCATGCAAATCTTTATTCTTTGGACGTGTTATTTTGATAATAATTTTAGGTTGTATTTCATAAATGTTATAAATTCATTTTTTTCGCATGTTTTTCTTACCTTTTGCATTCAAACTTTGCTTCTACTTTTGATTGTCATGCATTTTCGTTTTTTAGAATAGGATTTCATAACTTTGACTATGGCACAGAGAATTATAATATCACATGAAGCTCGAGACTCTAAAATAAATGCTTCCTCGGGGGAGTTTGTGCAACATTGAAACTGTATAATCTCTGAATGGTCTCCCATTCTCTTTTTTTTCTATTATCTGCTTTATCTATGCATATGTTGCGATAATTCTAGCCACAGATTTAATAAAGAAACTCTTAATAATTACTAAAAATTCTATATTTTCAATATTCATAGCAACGAAAAATGAAATTCCGATGAAATATTTTTTCGGCCGCTCTTTTGAAGCAAATGTATTTCTTTCAAATTTAACAAAAGTTGTATTATTTTTAACTATAATTTTAAGCAATTAATTTCACATTCCGTCCTATATCCTAGATTCGATTTCTGAATTCAAAATAATACAAAGATAAATGCATAATATATATCACTCGTGATATATAATTAAAATATATTACTAAAAAGTCCTAATCGAGAAGGTTAAATTCATAACCATGATAAATACATCTTCAAAACTTTCTAAAACGTGCCGAAAAAACATGTTGTTAAAGAAATTCATTTCCTATATTTGTTATTTTGCGTTGTTTCTAATTATATTTGGATAAAATCACATTTACATTAAAATTTTAATAACATCTCAAAAGTCCCATTCCAGTTTCAGCTTATTCAAGCATAGAACTGACTCATCCATCAGAATTTCTATTCTATCTTGTAAGCATTCTTTTAAAAACTTTTTTATAAAAGTATGGCCATCATCTTCCATTAAAAGACAATGAAAGTTAAAAAAAGCAAATAATTACTATGATCCAACAATCCATCTCTCTCATTCTAAAAAATGTCTTTATATAATAATTCATCCAATGAAGGTAACGAGTCTCGTTAATCCCGTTGCTAGGCTCAAATATTTCGTTGTAATTTTCTTTCGTCGTCTGTCTCATACATCAAAGATAACAACAACTATCTCATAGAGAAGAGACACACATAATATGTTATTCGACAGAGGGCATATTCACATTATTTGCTTTAAATCAATTGAATTTGATATCAATTGTGAGTCCCAAGAGATTTTTGCTTTCTAAAAGTCTTATTTTTTCCCAACTCCATTTTGTTATATTAAAAAAATACAGATATTAGTTAATGTACGTTGCGCAACAGTCAGGTATAACAAACATGTTATAAAACGGTAATATTTTAAAAATAGAAAAGACGCAATTATGAATGCTTTCATTTATAAAATATCCTGCTTTCACAAATATTTATTAGCTTTTGCATGGATTATCGCAATAGGCACTTACTAAACAACTGAATGTATTTTGAGAATTAGCGAACAACTTCGTAATTGCTTTTTCTTATTTAAAAATAGAGCTATTAGATCCTTATAACTGAGTTTTATAGAAGCTAAATTATTGAAAAAGTATATTTCATGTATGCCAAAATTTTATGGGTTTAACAGTTATATATTTGTGACTATAACTGCTTATCGATGATTTTAATGGATATAAACAGTTAATGTTCTTTTATTAAGGTAATCTAAAGACTCAGGAAGCATGCAAGATCGGTGTATAATCCAACAAGAAAGAAGCTTTACAGAAATATTCAAATTCTAATCATTAAAAAAAGTTCTAAAAGCAGATTGTATTGATAAAAAGTCAAACTAAAAATTATTTTCTTGGCTCTACAAATTCAGCGTATCTTCCATTTTATTTCACGGAAACGTGAATTATTTATATTTATTCCGGGGCACATATTGGGCTTTGCAGAATTGATGAATATTTTTCTGAGCGAAGGATTAATGAAAATTGATTTTATGCGGGTTCTCTTGCATAAATGTAAAATGAATATAAAATACAAAAGAATAGTTTTCAGATAGATATCCCTAGTAGCACACATATGTTATACAATATTATATGGTATTAAAAAACATTTGTAATATTCCATAATATTGTTTTATATTCAAGGATATAATATAATATTGAACAATAATGTATAATATTATACCACATGATGTGCTTCCTTGGTTTTTTATTCTATTTCAAAAATGTTAAAGACGAAACCATTAAAGGTATGCATTTTAAAGGCTATTTCATGATTAAATTTTTAAAAAAAATATAAGCATATAAAAGATTGAAATTTAAATTATTACTTTTTGATAAGAGAAAATTTTATATTGCTGAATTTCAAATTAAAGACATTTATACTAAGCAATATAATACTGAAATGGCTGCATCAGGTTCCAGCTTTTTGGGATAGTGAAATAAATATAAGTATATATACTTATATAAAATATATACTTATATTTTTATATATATACTTATATTAAAGTTAGTGATGATATACATGAAACATTAAAGTACATCAAACATAAAATTATTCATAAAAGTATAATTTTTTTAAAAAAACGTAAAATTTTAATTGCAGTTTAAATGTGTATAATTTTTTTTTTCTTATAAAAAGACAGGAGGTCAGACTCAAACGTGTAAAAACGTAAAAGTCGAAATCAAGCTATTATAAGAAACTGTACCGTGCTGATTATTATCAGAGAAATTTGTCTTAACAATCATCTGTAGCTTTATTTATTATTAATAAGAATGCATGTTTGTTGTATTTATATGTGTTGGAGCTCTACAAACCATTTTGAGAACTTTCAAAATTAGTATATATAATTTGGGAAACCAGAATGTGCAATATGGTGCGATTTTTTTGAAATTTTAATTAACACAAAATTAAGCTTTTTAATATTTTTAATAACTATATGAAAACACTGCAAAAGAATTATTTTTATACTAACTAAACTGAAATTAAAAAAAAATATCAAAAACATGAATTCTTTAACATAAATTAATTTTCTAATTTCAATCATTTATAAAATAAAGCATATTTTCCCTCAAATTATATGACACAAAATAACAATAAAACTTAACTTGCAAGAAACATGTTAAGGGTACTTGGTCAGAAATTTCATTTTATCAACATGTTGCCAAAAGATTAAAAGATTAAGTTAATTAAAGTGCAAGCTAAATCTAGGAAAGTGTAATTTTCTGCACATGTCTGAAAAAAAAATGAAGTAAACATAAAACACGTTATTTTTTAGAAAAATAAATGGAAGAAAACAATTTTTGTGAACTTTTAAGCTATCTGTAGCAATAGTGCAAAAGTTCTATAATACATTCTGCAAATATGGTTATACTGTAATGGAATTCAAACACCTGATTTCTAAAGAGTTAGTATTAGGTTTATGTACCTAAAATGAAATTTGGTCTAAATTAAACAAAGAATATTATTTTATGACATTTGATTCAATAAATGCTATGTTGAATAATAAATTTTATATTTTTATACATGTTTTCGATCCTATGTGTGAGATCAAGAAGACACTAAATATTATTGAGACACTAACTTTTTAACTAAAATGAAAAGTCCACTCTACTGCGATTAAAACTAGGTGAATTATGAAAGTTGGAAATTCACTATCTTACAAAAACGCCTTATTATAAATAACTCCATTGACCGTCTAGAAGAAGATAAACCAATCAGACCTATTGATTTGCCGAAGCCTGATTAGCCAAATATTAAGAAATTGTTGATCGTTCTAAAAAACTGATATTGAAAACTTCATAACTCAGTCAGATTTGGAGGCAGTATAAAAGTTGTTGTATCCAAAACATTTCACTGATTGTAAATCCCTTGGACAAATATTATATTATATTATATTGTTATAAACCTGTAATTTTGCTTCCCAGCAAGACGAATAGTGTCATCGTAAGAAAGACCGTTGTACGTTGTACTGTGTGTGCTGAGCGGGTGCCGTGTCAATGAACTCAGAGGTTGGGGATTAACTTGGCGATCATTTGGCGACTTGGCGTTGAATTTGGCGAGTTTGGCGACTAAATGGATCACACTGGAAAGTTCGAGAAGCTTCACGATCCATTCAGTAATAACAGAGATACACCCAGGTACGCCCTGATTGGTCTGCAGTAGCCCCGCCTCCCGGAACTATAAAAGACGAGCACTCTGAAGCTGCGAGGAAGAAGTCGTGTGTATAGTCAGAAGAAGCCATGTGGATCGTCAGAAATGGTGTGTGCGAGTGGTCGGAGTCGCCGACGAGTAAACAGATTTGAGAGGATTAGACAGCAAGCAAGCTGTTGAACTATTAGAGATTAAATGTGCTGCGTCATTACAATTGAGTGGCGGTATTTGTAGCAGAAGAAAATTTTTTTAACATTATATAATATATATATATATATTATATAATATATATATATATATTATATATATATATTATATATATATATATATATATATATATATATATATATATATATATATATATATATATATATATATATATATATATTCTGATGTATATTTATTAATTGAAAGAAATTAAGGCTTTATAATATTATGGACGTTATTTAAATCCTTTGGAAAGTAAAACTAAAATAATTTTTATAATAAATCAGAAAAATTTTTATTGAAAAATTCTTTGAGTTATTGCTTTTGGTGTAAAAATTTGGTTACATACATAAAACTCCATTACAAAGCAATTATGTTTCCCTTACATATATTTAAAAACATGTTTAAATTTATTAAAATATTTTTTTTTTTTTTTTTGTTAACTAAAGACTAGTCACTTCCATTTAAATTTAAAATTTTATGGGAGCTAACAGAAGATTCAAGGGATACATAGTGCCATGAACAGAGCAGCATAAAGTTTCTATAATAGCACAAGTTATATGATTATCAAAATTTGAAGCTCAAAAGTAAATATCTAAAGGAACTATTAAGAGATCAATTTACATAAATTATTAAATTGAAACTTTTGTCAAGCATTAATTCCCTGAGAACCAGCTAGTTGCTAAAGGCGATTAGTTAAAGAAATTATAAGCGTAAGTAAATTTCGAATTCGTCTAGAAGATTTAAAAGAACAATTTTTAAAAAGATGTTTTTATAATTTATTCTATGATAAACCATCTTTGAAGTAATATAAGGTTCATTTTAGGAAAAACATCCACATTGCCATCTTTGATCGAATAAAAAGGCGGTTAAAAGTATCTGAAATCAAACTTCTATAGTACGCTAACAGTTAAAAGTTGACCTTCGACATACAATTTTTAATGGTACTATAAGCCTGCTAATCTGTTGTGGAATCGAGTTTGAAATTTTAAGATGCCTAACTCCAAACAAAACTGGACCAACAAATTCAACAACTAAACAAAGACCTTACCAAACGAATTTTCATATTGCGGACAACGTGACGAATTGTATGCCACAGGGAGAAGCGCAATCAGGCAGTATCCCTTTTTTGAAATTAATACCGGGAAATGCCATGCAATTTAGAGTTTTCTTAAATTGTTTTTTTTTTTTTGCTGTAGTAACATTTATAGCCATTTTAGGGCTATACTAAAATACTTAGAGCTACTCAGTAAAAAAATGATCAAATTATTAATTAAGAAAAACGTTTGTGTATCACTATACTCAACGCGATTTTAACCTTTTTGTAAATCTGAATGGCAATATATTTCTTAGGTCTATACATCTGGTCAGAAATTCCCACCGCTTGACAACAACAGTGTTTGCAGTGCAAAATTCTGCAAATTCTGTTTTTTCGAGGCATTTGATTTGTTTAGAATTTGATTTAATGGAAATTATTTTATTTATTGAATAAACTAAAAAATATTGAAAAAAAGAAATATCTTCGTCTTATAAATATAAACAAAAGTTAATAATTTTTATTTTTGCTTTTAATTACTTGAAAGTATATTTAGTGACTCTGGTCGTTAAATTAAAAAAATATTTTAATCCCCTTACTTTCTAAAATAAAATCTGTAAGAAATTTGTAAAACACTTACGCCTCCATGTTTCTAGAAACAATAATTTACTTTTCTTTTAAATTAACTAAAATATTTCCATTATGGAAAACTAAACTAAAATGTTCGAAACAATATTTTTTCAGTTCTACAACTTTTAAAAGTCAACATTTTTTTAATAATTTTTATTCAAAATATAAATATTTTTAAGGGCAACTGCTAATAAAACTAATATTATATTTTAAGAAGAATTAGTTATTGACGATACATTAAATAAAAAGAATTAAAAGTAAAGGGATTAAAGATAGTTTTATAAATAGAAATATTTTTTTTATCGGGAATAGTTCGACAAATACAATTACACTTAAATTGCAGGTTTCAAACATTAAAGAATTTCAAATTTGCAGATAATTAGATTTATCTTGTTTGTTTACCTTTCCATTTTGTTGAAATGTTTAATTAAAGATTTGTATGCTAATAACCTTGATCTATGGACAGAATATTGATTGGGATTAATTTTAATTTGCTCACCTCTACTATTTCTACTAATAATCCAAATATGAGCTTATGTTAACATATTTATTGAATTATTTGGAAAGTCCAAATCAGATCACATTAACTTCCATCTTTTTTCTTAAATTTAAATTAAGATCCTTATAAAAAATGAAGAACAGTGACAAGTCAATTTTTGTTCAAGTCTCATCCAAATAAAGATTCCCTTTTGGAACTTCAATTTTTCAATCATTCAATCAAAAATTTATTAAATAATATCTTAATGTACAGAAATTTTCCCAATGAATGCATGATCTTATCATATTGTATAAAGTTATCATCAATTAAAATTCATTAAGTGTTATATTTATGGTTAATGGATTAAAAACATTGTTTAATAAATTGGCTTAAGTGAAAATATTTCTTCAAAGCAAATAAAATTTATCTAAATAAATCTTCTCATCTTTAATGGGGCTCTTGCATCTATCCGATGTCTTTACGGCTGTCGATTCAATAAAAAGACGCAACGCTTGGTAAAAAACAGAACAAAATACTTTTATTTTAAAAACAACAAGGCATATATATATATATATATATATATATATATATATATATATATATATATATATATATATATATATATATATATATATGAAAACAGTTGCTAGGCAACGGCGCTATTAAAAAAAGCATATATACATAGAACCAGTTACTAGGCAATGGCACATTTGGAAACAACTATTTAATTCATTTCAGTTCCCAACAAATTGTTTAAGCATTGTTCAAAATTAATTAAGATCCATTTCCCATTAATCAATCATTTGGAATATCCTTTGAAATAAACAATTATTTAGAAAATTATTTTATTTTTCATTGAATATGAGACTTGCTTTAATTTGAAAGATTAAAAACATTGTTTATAGCATTATATCTATACTTATAATAAAGCTCAATGTGTGTGTGTGTGTGTGTGTGTGTGTGTGTGTTGGCGCTCTACAGGCCAGGTCATTTGACATACAGCTACCAAATTTGGTACATGTATACCTTAGAGGTCGGGAATGTGCACCTGGGGTCCCTTTTATGAAATTTTAATTAGAATTTTAATTATTAATTAAAAACTAACTTTCCCGCCAAAAGAATCTTCCATTTTCCCCACCGCCAACTTTTTCGCCAAAATAATCTTCCATTTTCCCCAACGCCAAATGATTTAGGCTTTAGTTCTTTTTTTTCTCCCAACAGTCATGAGGCTAGGGTTAAGATTTTTCGGCGGATTATTTCAAACGATTCTGTTTATTTTCTTAATGTTTTATGAATTTAAAATTAAACATTGTTAATTAATCCATGTTTCAGATTCATTCTGAAGTACTTTTGAATTAAAATAACACAGAATAAAGGAAATTAAAAATGTATAATCTGCATAGCGTTACCCCAACTGGCGTAGAAAAATTCACGCATTTGCGTTACCGTAAAAGGCGAAGAAAATTCACGCATGCGCACTGTGTTCTGATTGTTGGCATGGCAACCATTATCAACGGACGATTTAAATTACTTTTAGGTTAGTTGTATGCTTTTGTAAGTAAATTGTATTTATGTTAGTTATATATTTTTTGTATATGCTTATAGTTTTAAGTACATCGTTTTTTAAGTAGTTTTTTTTAACCTGTTTTCAATGATTTAAATTATTTTTAGGTTAGTTGCATGCTTTTGTAATTAAATTGTATTTATGTTAGTTATATATATTTTTATATATGCTTATAGTTTTAAGTACATCGCTTTTTAAGTAGTTTTTTTAAACCTGTTTTCGACCGATTATTTTAAACGATTCATTTTATTTTCTTAGTGTTTAATGCATTTAAAATGAAACATTGTTAATGAATCGATCCGTTCATGATGAATCTGAGAAAATTTTGTTTACAAATTCTTGAGATATTACATAAATTAAGAAAGATATTCTTTAGTGCCCATAAAGTTAAAACGCTCAGTGACTCTATTATCAGTAATCATATTATTAAAAAAAATGCTTTGTTTCAGTAAAAAATATTATTATATTAATTGCAGATTAATCCTTTACACTTTAATTTAAAGCATAAATTCTACGAGGGGTAACAGTAAATTAGAGAGATACATATCGCGTTATGACTGAAGGCCTTTATAATATTATGAGTGAATTATATGACTATCAAAATTTGAAGTTTTAAAATATTTTGCTGAAGAATCTATTAAAGTTGGAATTGCATAAAATATTTAATTATTAAAATTTTAACGAACATTAAGATTGGCGAACCGGCTGGTCGCCAAAGGCGGCTAGTTTTAAATAAAACTATTTACATTTTCGTTTTCTGTATTATTGTTTCATGTATTGAATTTAGTAGGATTACTATTTGCTAATGCATCTGTTATTTTCATAATCCTACCTCGGATAATTTGAATATAAATTTTCAAATTTTCTACGCTTGTATTTTATTTAATTTCGTTGAATATGATATTGGAGTTTGATTTAAATGATATTGAATCAAACTATATTTTATAGTTTATTATTAAGGTAATGCTTTTCAATAGCAATTCACTTTGTTCTAATTATATGACGGCATCCATGAAAACTCTGCATTTAAATATTCTGAGAAAATATCATGAAGTTAAAGGGTTATTTATATTTGTTTCCTTTCTAAATTATAATTATTCTATATTTATCGTCATCCGTAACTTTACTGTTGTATAGAATTAAATATAGTTCTAGTAGATAATTTTGCAGCATCCGTACATTTAAATGCTCCTATTTTTCAGAAAAACAGTTGAAATAATGTTTAAATGAGGATGAAAGACTGAAACAGAAATAAATTAGTCTTGCACTACACTAATTTCTTTTTATAAAATATTGAAATCCATTAATAGATTATTTATCCGAATGAATTATTTTACAAAATGAAATATAGAATTACTTAAATTTAGTATTTTGAATTCATCTTTTGGGATTTAAATCTCAGCTATTAGATAAATTTAAAGATTTATCTCGTAAAATTATGATTTACAGAATGATTATATATGATCAATTCATTAAACAGCCTTCATTTTTATTGCACATCGCATAGGTTTAATTGCATCTATGCGTATTCATACTACATGAAAATGATAAAAATTCAAAAATATTCCTTTGGAAAAATTGATTACAAGAAGGTCTCTTTAAAACTTGATAAACAAAACATATAATGCGAGATGGCATCTTTATAATCTCACATTTTAAGATAATCAAATTCTTGAAAGTATCGCGGATTTTCAAAGTGAATAAAGGATACGTAATTTATAATGAGATGTTTGAATGAATGAATACTATTCTACCTTTCAATGCTAAAATTCTGGCATTCATGATAAAAATCAGGAACCGTTAAAATAATTTAATTTTTAATAATATTCAAAGAGGTTCTGCGAATTCTTTGAAAAATTTTCATTTGTTTTCAAGTTGTAACTTCCATATTATGCATATTCATATTACTACTTATTCAAAATGGTTAAAAGAAATTCTATATCAGTAAATATTTACCTTGATAGGGAAATAAAAATAATACTAAAATATTATTCTGCTATCTAACATTTATGTAAAATAAATTAGTAATGATTTTTACATCAAACAGCTGAGAGTGCCCAATCGCCCCTGTTTTATGAACTTTCAAAATTCCTATTATAATAAAAAATAATTGTTCTGAATGATTCATTGATCAATGGCGAACAAGCAAAATAAACACACAAAAAATACCCATAAAAACAATTTTTAATTAAAAATTACAAACTCTTATTTTTAAATTGACAAATACAAAAACTTGTGAAATTGTATTAACCATCTTTCTGTGCAAATTTTTAGAATCTGTATTTAGATACTATGTTTGCAAATACGTTCAAATATTTTTAAACAAAGCGAATTGATACTTTATGTTGCATGATAATAATATGACATATAAAAAATCTGTAATTTTAAAACTAAACACACTTAACTGCGTTAAAACGCAAGATGCAATAGAAAATGGAGCGATTATCAACCCATGGCAATCGCGTGATAAGCATTTGAAAGATTAGTTGTAGAAATATCCATTATTATATTATTGATTGCTATAAAATTATTTGATATTTCTAAATTAAAAAAGAAGCTTCTTTGGCACGGTACATCTTTGCTTGGATGTATATATATATAAGTAAGTCAATTCAGAAATTGAAGAGAGTAAACAGAGAGAGGGATGGCATTTTAGAATGCAATTATTGGACAAAAATTCGTATTTGATTGAAATTTTTACTCAAATTCTTTAAAGGGAAAATTCTCTTTTTCCTAATAATTGCTTGGTTTCTCACTTTGTTATGAAACTACGTATAAATAGGACTAAAAAATTATTTTAATACACGTGTCATTCAAATAAAATGAAAACGTTACATGTCTTTTAATTATTGCACATTTTTATCATAGTTTAAATTTACAGTTGAAATACTGAAAAATCAATATATTTATTTACAAAAAGTTTCCACTCATTCATTTCACGAAAAAATGATTAAAAATTTAATATGATAATCAAACTAATTTCAATCCGTTGGTAATATTTTAAATTTTCTTAAAATTAAGTTTTTTCTTAAAATGATCTACTAAAAATTTAAAAAAAAATTAAATTAAAACAATAAACAATTAAAAAAACAATAAAGATTAGTCAGTTGAAAAGAAATGCTTGCGTTATCTTAGAGATGCAATAGAAAATATTTAAAAAAAAATCACATTAAAATATTTGATTTCAATCCCACGAGACAATTTTTTGTGACAATAAGTGGGAAGCTGAAATCACAATTTTTTAAGTTGAAATTCATTACTCGAAACTTTAGTACTTCCTCTTTTATTTCTTTTTTTCTGCTTACAGTAAAGAATGAGATGCAATTAACTCCGTTATCTAATGCGTTATAATTTAATTTCATGTCATATGTTTCGGGATATTTAAATTTCTTGAAACATATTTAATAATACGTTCAGACCACTAGGGACAAAATTATTAGATTTGAAAATATTTAGATCATGTTTCATATCGTTATTTAAATGTATGTTAGTGTACACGCGAAACAGAAAGATGAATTCATGTAAGAAATAGAGTTGTTTTGAAGGTTTTGAATGAATTAATGTTATTTATGTAACATTTGAATGTCGCTTCTGTAGTTATGTCAAGGCGTATAAGTAGCTTGGTTTCTAGAAAAGCAATCAATTATTATCTTCCCTCTCAATATTGAAAAAATCAATAAGTTAATTTAATATATGATTTTATACAAAAAAATTCTGAGAATGGAGAGAACAGCAATATTTTGCTAATATCAAATTGTATCACCCTATAATTACAATTATATACAGAAAAATTAAATTTTGGAATATTTGCAAAATAACAAAAAAGATTCTCTTAAAAAAATCTTTTAAAAAAGTTTTTTTTGAAGAAAAATTCAATTTTATCAAAAAATAAATTAGATGAATATCTTACTACTGTAAATAAAAGGAATTGTTAAAAACTCACAATTCCTTAGAAAATCCTTGCTTTTAAAATGCATCTTTTGTTTTCTAGTTGTTCTGAGTATCTGCTTCTTTTGAGCTCATCTGCATTTTTATTAAATTTGTATCTGTAATTAAATAGTAATATTGAAATCCTAAATCTAATAGTACTCCCAAGATAATTTTGAAATATAAATTAATGTTCATAGAGTTAGTTTCATTTCCAATCTCCAAAATTATTATGATAGAATGCATAGTTAAATTTGGATCTTAAAGCATTTAATTGCAGATATTTAAATATTTTTTTAAAAAAATGGGAAAACTTTTTAGCTGCTGGTATCAAAAAATGACCTCTCTTTTTTATCAAAATGTTTTAAAATAAATATATGTTATTCCAAGTATAACTTATGTCAAATTCACCTTATATTTAAATATTCTTAATATTCATACCTTCTCCGAAACACACATTCCATATTTACTTAAAAAATAATCCAACAAAATAAAAATGAAGGAATAAAAAGAAACACCAAATATACAATTTATGATAGATATAAAAATACTCGTATCTTTATCCACTGGCTGAAATAAAATATCCTTTACTTCAAGAAAAGTTCCAATAAGCAAAACTTTTCAAATCCGTATCAGTTAAATCGTCCATGAAAATGTACAGTTTCAATGTTTCAAATATTGGATTTCTATCGGAAGAATGAGCTGAAAAGTGATATTACAGCCACTCGAGAAACTTCCGTTTCTTTCGACGAGTAAAACGTGAGCAAATATTTTTAGGAGTTTTATGAGGGGAAAGTAAAATTGGAGAAGTTCGAGGAGAAGCTGATTTTTTTCAGAGCGCCAGTAAGAAAGAAACAATGCTTGTTTTAGCGTATGAGGGATTGAACAAGAGGCATTGGAGGATTTGAAGGTACTGAATCATTCATTTTAGGGAATATTTCGGAAATCGTTAGTTTTCATTGCATTCCTTCTAGTGGATGTTATTTGACCATTTTCGGTAAGTTTGGGATAAAAGAAAATAGTTTGTTTTATTGCATAGTATATAAAATAAGACACATGAATAACATTTTAAAATGCTTTTTATTAATTAAGCTTCCATGTGTGATTCTAAATTAATCTTGATTGCATTTAAAACTAAAGCATGCTTCTTTTAAAATGTGTTATATGGAAGTTAGAAGCAAGCTGTGGCAGTAATAGTGAAAATGGACATTTTTTCCTTTGCTGATTAAATTTTACAACAGTTCACCACACCAACCAGAAAATAAATGATAACGATTGTATCCTGAAGATTTAAAACACACTTTATATATCTGTAAATACTATAAGGAATATGTTTTATAAATGGTGTTTATTGGTTATTTTTTTCAATTCTCAACACAATTTTAATAATTGCCAATGTAAAAAATTTAAAATAAAAATTAAATTATTAAACTATAAATATTACTTTAAATTCGAAAACTTCACATTTTTTTTATTTCTGTTTTATAATAATTAAATGTGAAGGGCATATTACTACAATCGGTCTATCTTTAAAAAATTCAGAAATGAAATATTTTCTTAATAATCGAGTTTTAAATGTTCATAAATCATCATTTTCTTCAACGAAACAGCAAACTTTTATATATATTCGAGTTGAATTAGAATTCTAAGCTAGAAATGAAAAATACAGATAAAAAAAAAAACTCCCATTTCATTACGAAGTCGATACAAAGAATTTCAACGTGGCAAACACTGGATTCGTTTAATACTTCCTAAATATAACATTGAGTACCTCGATGCATGTGAAAGGGAGAAATAAAATTAATGGCCACCAAGTTCAGCAGGGGTTAAAGAAATATCACAGGTGTGGAAAACACAGTAAGAGCTGGACAGTTAAAAAAGATTGGGGAATCAAATATATTACTAAAGTTGTGTACAGACAACATTACTTTACGACGTATTCATATGAACATTCAGACATTTGCCATATAGGTGAATCGATTCACTATCAGAAGAATATCGCCATTAATGATATATGATAGGCCTTAAACATCTCTTTACAAAGTTTTATTAGTTAGGAAAATTTGCCTTTCTAGGGAATTCTTCAACTCAGGAATAGTTGAAAATCTTTACATTGTAAGACTTGCTAATCAATGAATGGACATAAGTATGCAAATCTATCACCTCAGATCTTGTTAAATGAGCTGGTTAAGTGACTAAAAAGCAAAGGAGGATGGCAGAATTCCAAAATAGGCCGACAAACTGATTTGGGCAACGGGCGCATAGGCATTTCTGCTTGAAATTATTTCCTTAAAGATGCTCAAAGGATTTTCTGACTAAAAAACAACATTCATTTAAAATCACTTAACGTTCCAATTTCAAATCATTGGCGGCCACGTCTTTCTAAGAGGAATTAGAAATCTGGTTCGCATCTATTGACTTTCCAATCTTCAGATCTTAGCAAGAAATAGTTCGATGAAAAAGATAATATTTCAGCTGCATCAAGAGAAATGTTAAATGCACTGAAGTCAAAAATATATAGTTCCCAGATTATTTGTTTATTAACAAATTTCTACGTCAAATTCCCACGTTATCACTTCTACGAAAAGTTCAGAAAATATAGTTGCTGCATTTAATTTTAGTTCAGAGTCTAAACGCATTTCAAGCAAAACCCTCAATGTTGAAAAAAAAGAAAATGTTACATTAGATAAGCACTTTTATAATATTTGTTTAAGAACTTTTGATTTAAATAGGATCGCTGATGGATGCCAGACCGATATTCAAATGAAATGAACACAGTAACGTGTTCATGCTAATTCAACTTTCCAATCTCAATCACAAAACTTCACACTAAGTGGTCAGCATTAATTTGCTGAACTGGCGATAAAATTCTAAATGGGATTTTCATCGAAGAATGAGGGACCATTAAGTAAAATGAATGATGTCACTAAATAATTTATGTCATTGAATAAATAATGATTCCATGAAAAGTAAACGACAGTTCGACTAAGTTTTTGAAAAGTCAGAGGGAGTAGCCACCTAGAAGCATTTTCGAAAATTCTCTCTAATAAAGGTATTTTTGTCTAATTAACCTATCGGCGTATGATTCTGCGTTTTAAAGAGCAGATTGTAAACGCTTGATACATAAAATAAACTAGCTAGATAATAAATAAGCCAGATAACAACTACGAGACATGAGTAATTACTTTTGTCTTGTGGTCATGTAACTCGGCTACGAACATAAAGGTTGAGAGTTAGATAATCGCCTATCGCCAATAGCAATATTGATTACCCGGACGTGATCACGAGACATGAGTGATTACTTTTGTCTTGTGGTCACGTTACAGGCTTATAAAGCTTCACCACAATCCGTATTCCGTTGGTGAAAAATAGTTATACCTTACTAGCGTTCGAACTTTAGTTTGTGTTAAATCCGTGGGATGTGGTTAATTCAAAAGTATCAGAAAAATTAATGCTTATTTTGGAAGCTTTTAAAAGCTAAATTTTAACACATTACTGAAATTGTAGTCATAAGATCACATACGGAAATTTGTATATTTATTGTGTTTTTAAGGGATCATGCTTACAAGTTTTGAATTATAGGCCAACAGACGGTTCACCTTTTGAGAGTTTTGGTTCTAAATTTAATAAGCATATACATCAAAGATTTCACATTTTTTTACAAATCTTATCCATCTAGCCCTCTTCGGTTTGTAATTATCGCATGGAATTACATTCAACAGCCGGAAACATGGTTTTCTCCGAAAAATTTCATTCAAAATTCCACTTAAAAAACCCACGGATTTGGACTGAAGATCATTAACAAAATTTCACCCTCTACCTCAGAAATTACTTAATTTATTATATTCATAGACATGCAGATGTAATTTCAAAATGTGTTTCTCGTAGCCACTCGACAAAATCTAGGGTTTAAAATATTTTGACAACCAAAATATTTTTTCTTTTTTATTCCGTGCATTAGAAAAGCAATAAATAGATATTAATTTCATTAGTATATTTTCATATATTTGCTGCCCATTTTACTAATCTTCTGAATGATGGTCTGATGTTTATTCAATTTCGTCAAAGTGTATGTTTTACATAAATTTTTACAAATCAAAATATGAATGAAATATTAGCAATATACAATAAATATTTGTACGTATTTTAATCCCATAAACATTCTCAAAATGAGCAGTAATGAAAACAATATTATATATATATTCTAAAACCATATTTCTTTATCTGACTTATTTGAGAAAATGCTATAGATAAATATTTTTAAAGGACTATCGCAATATTTAAATTATTGCTCACAAAAATAACTAATTGACAATACTGATTGAAAAAAACAATATGTTAAAAATATTCATTTCGATTTAAAATTATATATTTGAAATCCCACAGATAACCAGTTGAAATTATTTAAACTTATCATTATCCATATTATAAGAAAACGTTACAAATATTTATCAAATGCCATTTTTAAAATTGAAATCTTGGAGCCCTTCGAAGAATAATAATTTTTAATTTTAAAGATATGGTGAATATTACCTTTCTTTTGCACTATTCTTTTCTTAATGTTGCTTTAATATAGTTATAATTATTTCACCACATTTCTTTAATGTGTATAAAATATTAATAAGATGAAAGTGATTTTTGAAACATTTTAAGAGAAATTCACAGCTTATATGGCAATTAAAATTCCCTAGATATAATAGAAAGATAAAAATGCAAATACAAAAGAGGAAAGAAGTTACGCAAATTTGGTAGAAGAAAAATTTTATATTCCAGAGCAGACAAAATTTTAGCCAAACTTTTTAAAGACTTATAAAAAGTGGATATTGCAATAGAAAAGTGACTACTGCAATGTATTAACAAATATATATATATATATATATATATATATATAATGTGGTAGGAATGTAAAATATTTCACTTATTTATTATTTGTTTCATTCAAAAAAATTGATTAAATATTTAAAATGTAAAACTAAAAAACAATAAATTGGAAAAAAAAATCTAAAGTTACGTAAAGAGCGGATCTTGTTTTCCTAGATATTCTGATTCAAAAATAAATAAAAATCACTTCTTATGAAGTATTATTCTCTTCTTATCGAATGTACAATTCTTCGAATTTTAATCTTTTAGATTAAATTTTTTGATATAAAGATATTCATTTTTTGTTTCAAAATTGAACAAGGTATATTCTGCAAGAAGGAAATGCAAGTGTCTGTCAGCAATAATGCAGGAAATAGGTGAGAGAAATCCTATTTCAGAAAACATTTTTGGATATAATTTGATAAATCAGCATAACAGAAGAGCAAGAAATGGGAAAGTTCTTTTGGATAGCCAAGAAATTAAAGAATCTTAACATTTTTTTAAAATATTTTATACATTTTTTCAATTAAAAATTAAAAAATGTATAAAATATTGATGATATGTGCAATATCCAATGTATCCTGCCAAAATGTGATCCAATAACTAGATTTTATATTATTTGGAAGCCATAATTTCTCTTTCGAAAAATGTTTTCCATAATGTAAATAATTTTATTTATGTTATTTGAGACAACTAATGGACAGTTGAAAATAATTATTAATTATATTTTATGCAGTTTTCTAGTTGTATTAGTCATATTTTGTATAATATTCCAGGAACACAAATTTTAAATAAAAAATTGCATTCTTCTGTAAACAAAGTTGACTGAGATATAGGTTAAAATAGTACTAATTTAGACCATTTTAATACCTGCCTGAAAGAGGATCAGTTTCCTCGAAAAAAAGGAAGGATATTTCTTTCTATTGTAGTTAGAAAACATATATTTTGTCACAATTAATACATAACTCTTATATACCTCAAACATTTAAAATATACAATTACTTTTATAATTATATAATAGTTTTAAAATAAAAGAAAGTATTAATTATACTATAAAATATAAAGAATACAATAACAGTATTGAAAAGAAAACAAGTAAAACCTAATAGAAAATTTTAATAATGAAAAAAACTATGAAGTGGAAAATTGAAATGAACTCCTTACGATGTAATGCAAATGTGGATGTTTTCTTAAATAAATATTACATTCTTGAGTAATATTGTATATTGAATAAAAGTACTAAAAAAACCAATAAATAGTCTCATAATATAATAGTCTCATTATATACAAATTGCAAATTGAAAGTAATTCTTATCATCAAGACTCTTTACATTTATTTAATTTTAATTTCAAAATTACAAACTGATTTACTATCATAAAATCTCAAAATGTTTGTTTGAAATTCATATAAATATATTTGTAACATTTATTTACTATGCAAATAATAAGTTTTTGCATAATAAAATTAAATGATCAGCATTAAATTCATTATTTATAAGATTTATTTTAACGCTTTTTTGCTGTATTTGTGAATTATAAATGAAGAAAAAGTACGAGTAGTAATATTATATATACATATATAATCATTGCTGTTTTTTAAAAGCTTTCTTCTTACAGAAATATTAATTTTTACCTGTTAAAAATAAAGTAATTCGTTTTCAATTATTCCTTTTTTAAAGAATTTGCCTGTTAATAATTAACAAGTACATGTTGATGCAAAAAAAGTTATGTTTTTGTTTTTATTAGAATTTAGAATAAAAGTGCGGACTTATTTCTCCCAAAAGTGCTCTCGAAAAGCACTGAAAACATAATAATAATAATAATTGAAATAAACACCATGGCTTCAGTTCTTCAAAACCCTTCATTAAAAATAAATACCACTGGAAACTTGAGTGCTTTCTTTCTAAATTTTATTCATAATTTTTTTCTAATATATTTAATCATAATAAAAGAAATGAAGTTTCTTTCAAATTAAATTTAAGGCTTCACTTTTCATCGCAAACTATTTTTATTCATTTATCACAACCACACTATTTCTATGCGGAGTTTTTTTAAAAGCTGAATTGAAAGAAATTAAATGAAAAGAATTTCGTATAAATTACTACTTTCGACTTACATTTTTATGAAATATTTTTACTGCTGAATATTACTAAAATATTATTTACCTTCACTAAACAACAGTTTTGTTTTCATTTCTTGATGATCGAAAATGTTCTGATTTATTCTCTTTCAGTCGGTTTTCCGTTGGAAATATTCATGCTTAGAGATTATGTAAATTATTTGTAATTCGAAAGTTGCTTTTTCGAATTTTTGTTAACTACAACAATTTTCAAGTGTTTTGTCTCTAATTTACACCTGTGAAAATGATCGCCGAGTTTAGACTTGAAGCATACTAAATTTGATTTGTAAACTAAATGTAATCTCCTGAATTTTATGAAATTAAAAATGTTTTAATTGAATAGAAGGATATAATTGTTTTGAAAATGTAATATTCATAAGATGGATATTGTGATTGAAATAAAGAACGATTTTTTAATTTTTAAATTCTTGATTCGCCTATTATTATCAGGATTCTTGTCTTGTTTTTTTGTTAAATCATTTCCATAAAATTTTGAATTTCAGTTTCAAATTTTTATTAATTTAAATAGATAATTATCTAAGTTATTTACTAATGTTGTTACTCTAACTAAGAATGGCATGCTACTTATAAGCATTAAAAGTACTGTTTATACTTTTAATGCTTATTGCAAGAAAAAAAATAGTGTAGAATATAACATTGGATAATAAAATAGGGATGATAAAATGTTATCAAAAAGTTATTTATTTTTATGTTCCAAATTTCTATTCTTAATGATAAAACAAAATTTTACTTGATAATTTATAAATGGTTAAAATTATTACTAAGCTTCTTTTCTGTGCCATTATATTATAAGTTTTTTAGAATTTTCTGCCATATGATTTTGAATTTTCATCTATTTGTTAATTATATGGAAATACAAACTTCATTTTATTCCTAAACCAAAATAAGTAAAAAATACCATATTTTAAAATTAATCAAACTTTTTCGACATGTATTATATAAAGGATTTATTTAACTCTTTCGCGACGAACAGCATCTTTAGGCTTTCAGTTACAGACTATCACTCAGGGAACACCACCTATAGGCCTTTTGGCGCCGTTCATTTGTGAACATATCCTACGCTGAAGTAGGTTTCTAAAATGTTTTTATAGTTTTATTTCGTATTAGTGTGTTGCGGTGTCCATTCACCTGTTCTGGATTTCTTTTTATGGGACAATTATCATTTTTTTATTTATAGTTTTTTTTCAAAATAAAATAAACAATTAAATAAAAAAAACACTGATAACTTATCACCATAAATTTGTGGGGATACCACAGTTTGTTACAGTAACTGCCCAATAATGTCCATTGAGTCGTTTGTTTTCGACGCCCTAGCAACACACGCTTCTTGTGCAGAGATTGTTTTAACACGATATAATTATCTATAAAATTTGCCCCGATCATCTACAAACGGATGACGAATATGATCTACGATGGTATGGAATTGTCATCGGATTTTGACCCGTCTGAAATGTTTGAAGAAATTGGGTAGAAAGGTAAAATTCAAAATACATACAAGAGACGTCTACTGCCAAATAACTCGGCATCTGATTCTGAAAACCTTGAGGAATTATCAGACATCGATAATTCCTCAAGGTTACTACGGCAATTTCTTCACAGCACACAACATTTGGCCCCCAAAAGTTTTGATTTTGATGAGCAGGACCGTCATGACGGCTGCCAAGAGCGCAATTTATTTCTGAGCGCAATGCAGCAAAAGGATTAAAAGTGATATTCATGCAGTCCCAACTTGCATAATAATTGAGATAGTATATCTCTAAATTTAATATTTTTAAAATTAAAGTGAATTTTTGTAAGGATTTTATCACTAAATTTCAGAAATAAGAAAATGCATGTTAGCGTTTCCAGTTTTTTGAAACATGATAAATAATTGCTCAGCGATGTTCCAAATTTCACTAAATTTCAGAAATAAGAAAATGCATGTTAGTGTTTCCAGTTTTTTGAAACATAATTGCTCAGCGATGTCAGAAAAACATTTTATTATTTTTGGGGGAGTGATTATTTACATTTTAGCATTAGTAAGTTATCATTTATTGCCATGTTAGGTTTGCAAAAAATTTTTGGATCATTAAGCAAATATGTCCTTCAAAAAAATCTATGAATTATTAAATATGTTAAACTTCCTTTTAATAATATTTAATTTGTCTAATTTAATGTTTTGTTGGTAGAGAAATCAATACTATTTTATTTTTGTGATCAATTCTATTTTAATGTATTAAGTAAAATTACTTGTAGTCCATTCATAAAAAAAAATTGCCTTATCTTCAATTTTGACTTGATTATTCTTATAGTATATAAACATACTCATTTATTTAAAAATATACCGTTCCTTATATTATCTCTCTTTGGTCTTTCATTAAGGCGAATCATTTTTTCACCAGTATTTAGAAATGAAATTGAATGTAAGAAATGAGAAATAAATGATGAAGTGTAATTTCATTTGAAATGAAAGAAAAGGAAATATAAACTTCAAACAAATGAGAAAAAATTATTCCTTTCGAAAAAGTTCTTCCTTTCATTGCAGCTGACGTCTCTATACTTTTTTTCGCTCTCGTTTCAATTTTCTAGTTGAAAAGCATACGAGATTTAATAAAATATTTGCTGCGTCATCAAATAAAAGAAACACGCTTCTCTTAAAGTTTAATTACGATCTCCCTTTTTTTCAGAGGAAAAAAAAATCTTAAATTACTCTTGAAATATATTCTTTCTGAAAGTATTTGTATATAAATTTGGCTGACAAATGGAAATAATTTCGCTTTGGAAAAGAGTGTTTTAGCACCCTAGCTCTGTATTTTTTATAATTACTGCATTTTGAACATCTAATTTCATTGCCCTCTTCTATCCTTTTTCTGTTTAAGAATGTTTTTATTGAGTCTGTTTCGGGGCTTTCATATGAAGAATTTCATTTTAATATGGCAATGAAATAAAGAGAATTTTCCCCATCAGTGTTTTCAATTTTCCATACATTTATTTTCCGCTGCATCATCACATATGCTTGATTAACTACTGTATTGATTTTCATTTAAACTCTACTTTGTTTTTAACCCGTAACTGAAGACATGAATTTCCTTACGCGGTCAGAGAAATAAAGTCAAAAAGACTCCATTATTGTTTTTCTTTTTTTGTAAACAGCATTAGAATTTATTTTAGAAACACTAAATTCTGAAAATCAAGCAATTACCAAAAATATTAATATTAAAATTATTAAATGTTATATTATTAAAGGCAGGAAAGATGGTATTAGAAAAACCTAAACAAAATGTTAACAAGCACCTACTTATTTCGTTTATATATTATGGAATTACACTAATGTTAATAACTGTTAGAATTTAACGAACACAAATGAAGAATGCGATACTTCAAAATATTCTTTTCAGACTATGTCTATTATTTTTGCTTTTTATATTATTCAAATTCAGTTCAGGTATACGGCTTTGGAACATTTCCACATACCATATGTTTACAAAAATAGCATAGTGTAGAAGGTTTTTTTTTTAATTTTTTGAGGCAAACAGTACAGCATTGCCTGTTAGGTTATTTTCCACTGTTATCTGTTTGTTCTTTTTCCTCTCCTCTACCATGCATTTTCGTAATTGAAAATCCCACTTCCAGTATAAGAGGGGTAAGGAGATTATCAATCTCCTTTCTAACTCCTTTCTGAAATGTTGGTCAAAGTATCATTTTAAGTCAAAGTTAACAATTGAAAAATTAGAATGAGTTCCAGGCAGCTTCAAAATAGTGCCGAGGCGTCCAAGAATGTGATCTCACTAACGACTTTTTGGGCCACTTGAATACTTTCCTTTCCGATAGAAATAATTTTTCATGTCAGCCATGTCGTATTCCTCTTCTGCTGAATCCATGTCCGAATTTTTTTCACTTTTTTTGTTCACGTTTTTCTTTATGATCATTTATAATAATTTATGCATCCCTAATATTAGAATCATCTTTCGAAACTTCGCATCTTTCAACCCATTGCATTACCATTTAGTTTTATCACAATAGGGATCGCATTGCCGATTTTTTTTTTCCTAGTGGTCCTAGTTAAATTTTATTCATTAATTTTTAAACCATAATGTGTTATTCCAGATAGTGGAATACAATGCGTCTTAATATATATATGGTGGATATATATTTTCCTATTCCAATTTAAGAGACGTGAAATGAATGGCATTCATAAATAACAAAGAAAACTTTGTAAAACAATAACTAGATTATAAGTACATGTTCCAACTTGGACTTACAGTCAACCTACTGCTAAAAGAACTGCTTGACGATATTGAGGAAATGGTTGCATTTAAGGACATAAATCACGTGGTAATCAGAACCGATTAAGAAAGTCGAGTCATTTTGACTCCCGTCTCAATTACTGGTTAACATTTTTTAACGGGCAATATAAATGATAATTTTGCAAACAAACGAATATCGTAATTTCACAATTATATAGATAAGAACAATAAATTCTACAAATATGGTAGTATTTTATTATCGTGGGAAATAATGAATATGGATGCCAAATTAAAACTGATTTAAGTGACAAGAACTCAAAGAGGAAAGGAAATTATTCACCATGATGATATTTTTCTAATGAACTAATAACTTTATAATCGGAGAAGATGGCGCTACATATAATAAAGAATTAATACCTATGACTTTTTAAAAGACATGAACATTATAAACGTTTTTCTTTGTGTTCATTTTGTAGAGAAATCTTAATAATCAAACGAATAAATGACATATATTAGGAAGAAAATTCCACGCAGTGAGTGAAAGGCGAGAATTTCAAGACACAAGAGAAATGCTTTCATGAAACACGAAACAAGACAGCAGAATAGACATCATTTGCAGAAATCAACAATACAACTTAAGCTGTAAATCTTTAATTAAATAGCAATATATTACAAAGTGTACAGTGCAGCTGGAGAAGTTGCTCAGTGATAAACACTTAAAAGAGAATTATTTTTTCTAATGATTTGCTTTATCTCTTGATTATTTATAGTTTCCTTGACAGGGCAAAGATGTATTTGTAAATTATAGTTTTTAATAGAGATATTGCCTTAAGTCATGTTCTTTCGAGAGCTTTTATTTTCTTCACTTTTCACAGCAAGTAACGGGAAGCATTAGCCATGCATCCATTCAGTTACGCATTAACCATGCGTCCATTCAATATCCATTAAACTGTCTTCTTTACTACAAGAATAAGTGTGCAAAAAGACAATATTACGAGTTCGTAGCATTGTTAATAATAGCATAAAAAATTTCCTTTTTTCATCATTTTTCGTTTAAACATTCATCTTTATACAAATTAGACTATTAATGACTGCCTGAAGTATTTCTGTGATTGCAATTTGAGGATTGAGAATATCACTATGTCTTAAAGATGTCCGTTTCTAGTTTGGTCAGGATAACGAAGGTTACATACTATATCTGTTCAATAGGAAGAGTTGAGAATAGCTCATGAAAGTATGGCCCCCTTATTTTTATAAAAGAAGTTTATCTCAATATTTTTCTCACATAATGAATTCCGTTTTTTTTTTTTTTTTTTTTGGCAATTCTTCAAAATATCAAAATTCATAAATATATGAAATGTTTATTATAGTAGTGAAGAGTGTTAAAGTTCCATACGAAAATTCGCTCAACCACTTATATCATTGAAACGCTAAAAGCAGCTCCCACGCATCATTAATCACATTATTTCACTTTCTCTTTAGAGAATTAGTGTCAAAGTCATCAATACTAGCGGTTGAATACTGGCGAGGTAGTTGGCGATAATTTTTCAGGAGGAAAAACAATTTGTCAAGGAGCTCTCAGCGGCTGTACCGTATATTATCAGCTGATGAGTTTAATGAAGGGAAAAATACGATAAAAAATTATACTCGGAATTTTGCTCAGTATTTTTCAAGGAATTTATTCCTTTAACAAAGTCCCAAATGAATCCTGTGAGAAGAAGATAATACACTGTTTTGGAAGAAACCCAAAATATAATTTAAACTGATCTTGTAAAAGTATAATTTTAGTCATGTTAGATCGATCATTCTAATGATTTTATTAAAAATTGCATTCTTCCTTTCATTACTGTATTTTATAACTGTTTCCAATATATATAATTTTTGATATTTCTATTGAATAAGAATAATTCTGCTATATTTTTTAATTATTGTGGACATTTACACCTTAATTCTTCATGCAACTTTTAGTGAATACTTATGATTTGATTGTACAATGCGCCTTTTTTATCAGTTAGTTGTTAAACCAACTTATATGTAGAAGTATAAATATTAATAACAAATTTGAGAAATGCCGGTTTCTTTATTTTGGCATTTACATAAGCAATGCTGCATTTCAAATTGTTGCACTCTGTATATAGGTTATGCTGTGTTTTACAAAAATGCCTGTGGTAAAATATTTCAACTTAAGGACAGATTAATCTATCAGTTTTTGATGCGAAAAAACGCAATTATCTTCTAGAAGATGTAAATTGCTCTAATGTCTTATCGAAATAGTATTTATATTGATTATTTGAATTATATTAAATATCAATCATAAACTGAAATATCTATATTTAATAAAACGTATCTTTTCAATTTTAGATTATTAATTGAATTTTAATCAAATATATTACATTAGACATGACATGCAAATATTTAAATTTGTATTCGAAATCTACCTTATTGAATTTTCTCTAAATGAAAACTAAAATAAATTTTTAAATCTAAATTGCAATAAAAGAAATGAAGAGCGATGATAAAAAATTCAGAATCTAAATATTTTCGATCATTAATATTAGTATTTTCTGTCAATTTATGTATCATAATAAATTAACAATTCTTTAAAAAAATTGCAACTCGGTTATATTCTAATGACATCAATATTTCAATTAAATTCATTATCATCGTTAATCATTTGAATTTTGAAATCCTTTAATAATAATTTTAGTAAGATTTAATTAGAATTATATGCATTTTAGAATTAAGAGAATCAATTACAGCCAGTCACTCCTTTACCACAGAGCTAAGTGGTATAAACATAGATTATTGTGACTGGCTGTTATGTTCATTTACTATCCAACTTTTGAGAAGAGGACAAATGTCAACAAAAATTAAAAGAATCTTCAACCTGTTGACAAAAGTCTAGAAATCTTGACCATCATTTTTTAAAGTGTTTTTAATGGATATAGTAATATTTTGTTAAAATTATCACCATCCATAATGAGTTTTCCTCTAATTTCATTGCGTTTATATAGTTCTGAACCTAGCCTATTTCCCCACGTATACAGATGTTGTTTTTGCATTTCTTCCGCATCTGTAGAAGTATTCAGGAAATTTTCCATGTCCTAAAATAATTTCTCCTAACATTGGGTTAAATATTCTTTTTATAATTTTCGGTTCCGGTATGAATTCACATGATCTACGTCCTTTGAATGTTTTATGGAAAAATTAATGCTTATGCTCAAGAGGAATGGGTTGTACTTTGACAATTGTTTATAAAATTTGCTAAAAATATGTATTAGTACTGTATGTAGTTCCCTTGCTTCTTGATTAATGATGCAACACTCAGATAATGCATAATCTTCCATGTTATAGCCAATAAATATATGGTTAGAATTTTAAATCTACTCTTCATTTTTACTGGAATTTTATACTCCTAAGGATTAATTTCTCATTTGATATCACAAAACAGAACTTTTTTTCATTTGATTTTACACAATTTGAAAATGGATGGCTAAAATTGTCAAGTAAATAAAAAAATGAGGTTTTTTTATGAATCACTATAAAATGATGTAAGATATACAAGAATAAGTGGAATTTTAAGGCAAATTAAAAATGAAAGTTATAAACATTTGAATTTAGATGTTAAACAGGAAATATCCATTTTTACACCTGTCAATTATTTTTGCTTTTTCTAATGCACTTTTGAAAGAAATAAGATATTAAGGAATTACATGTTATCAAAATTCCTGCGCCTTTCTTTAACGGCTCTCTTCTTTTATATTCAATAAGGTACCTAAATCTGATGCTTTTGAAGACCACACATTAGGGTTATTAGAAAATATCAGCAATTTTCTCGATAATACATCCATAACTTCACGTGTTACTACAGAAAATGTTTTGGTATTGAAATCAATTTTTTTCCTATCACTAATTGTAAAATTAAACACTTTTTGTTTAAAATGAGCATCACTGCTATCCATAAGGCAGAAATATAAGCTTGAAAATTTGAGAATAAAGAAAAATGTTATATGAGCCTATTTTATTTTTAACTGTCTTAAATGACGATTAAAAAATACTTTGAAAACGAATTAGTCCTGGGAATCAGATGCATGTTCAAGAGACGAAATGCTGATTACCGAAGGTGGTTAGGATTTACAGCTGGAAGAGATGTAAATGTGACTGATTCGAAAACTTTGAAATCTATTTTGGAAGTGAAATCGGAGGAATGAGTTTGAAGAAGCAATAATACAGATTGTCCCCTTTAATCTTGGCTCAATTAATGAGTACTAAACCATTTGAAAAGGTATATTTAACAAAGGCGTTAAATAACGTAAACATTTATGTTGTATGATATTTCACTCAAAAAATATACGGTAGACAAAAGGATGAAGTCTTTATTATAATAATGCCCTTCCATCTAATTAAATTTAACGAGGAATTCTTGAAAAGCTTATATTTTATGCATATAAAACATCCTATTCCAATAAAAACTGACTGAGTTATGAATTAAGAATTTCTAGTCTGAGTTCCCAGATCAGGTTATTGGTTAATCATCAAATCAAATGGCCTTAAAGTAGGCATAGGAATAGGGTGCATCAACGGAACAGGGGAAAAAATAAAGGATATTTGAATTGAAATTTTTGGAACAGAAATATTTATTTTGAAGTATTTAAAATGATTAACTTTTTTAACCATAATTTGCATTGTTGCATTTTCAAAATAAAATTATTAGAACAGTTTATATTTATAATATGCTCTGTGAAGCATGAATTAGTAGTTGTTTACTGAAAAGGACATTTCAATATATTGAGTATAAAGGGCATATATATTGCAAATAAAATCATCTCTCTTGACAATAGCTACATTATTTAACAGTTATCAAGAAATAACCTTATAAATTTTATTTTATGTATAAAAAAATACATTTTTATTATATTATCAATTACAACCATAAGTAAAATTTTATATAGAAATATACTTTGTGTTTGTACAATATTTAATGTAATTATTTTGTAAGTTTTATTTTGATTTCCTTTTAGAGGAAAGTAGTAATTTTAGAAAGAATATAAATGCCATATAAGGGAAAAATAACACAATGACAATCACGTTTGACAAAAGTTTGGTCATTAATCGTACATGAGAGATAAATATAATTTGAAAGGGCTCCGCATGAGATAAACCCTATGAAATAAATCAGAATTCCAATATTTCAATCGACGTAGATAAACTCAATGAAACAGAACTCTAAGCGAGATAAATGCAATAAAATAAAACTAAATTCCAATACTTCGTCAGTAGTTTGAATCTAATACAAACAAAGATTTAACAGCGCTGCCAATACCAAGAGAAAGTAATAAAATTAAATAAATTATGTTATTTCAAAGCGTGGAGGCATACTAAGGAATTTCAATAAGATAAAACTGTATTTTTTGGTGCTATTAATGAGTTACCTACATTTCCAGGATTCAAATGTAAGTTATTTCTTATTAAAAATTTATATAGTTCTTGTTATAGTTATACAGGATGGCCAAAAAGTTTAACAGGCTTTTTTTCTTCACATTGTGAGGATGGATTTATACTTCTAAATAAAATATACATTTTTAAATCGAATAAATTTACCTATATATATATATATATATATATATATATATATATATATCAGCACATTTTATGGAAAGGTATATGAAAATGTATGTGCTTGTATACGAATCTATGAAAAAATTGGTCTCATTGAACATTTTCTTTTTTTTTTTTTTTTTTGCTATGAGAGTCACGTATTTTTATTATTATTATTATTATTATTATTATTATTATTATTATTATGAGCCTTTACAGAAACAAAAGTGTTCTTTATGTATTTTATTTGATGAAAGTCTGCAATTTTATTTACAATGCACGCTTGAACCATTTGAAATGAACGCTTGAACCATTTTTGGGGTACCCTTATATTGGTTTTTGAACTATAATCGTTATTAGCATCGGAGTATTTTTCATATCTGCTACAGCTCAAAGTAGAAAATGAAACTCTATCTTCCAAGCAACGCCCTATAAATTGTCAAAAGAACATTTTCTTGGAAAATAGCTGCCGAAACCACTGGAATAATATAGATATCGACTATGGGTGCTTTACGTGAACATAACCACTTTTAATTAAATTGTCAAAAGAGCATTGGAAACTAGCTGACGAAATCATAGAAATAATATAGATATCAACTATGGGCGCTTTACGTGAACAGAACCACTTTAAAAAAATCAATGCATCTCTTAAAATTTTCACACAGAATTTTAAAATCTTACAAATAACTGTTTAGTAATTACCAATATAAGCAAACATAGAAAAAAGATGTTTAATTCTATTTCATACATGAATCCAATCGATTCATTTTAAGGATGATGCAGTAGCAAAAATGATGTTATAAGCATGCTTTACTACTACAAACCTATAAAAATGATTAACTTTTTTAAACAGTATTGTTTGTTAATTTCTAAGATTTAATACCTTATTAATAAAATATGAATGTAATACATTTTCATTAGCTTTCCTGTAAAGTTGAGTAATCGGATGACTTTCTCATATTTCTATAGCTTAAAGCTCATTCTGAATAAGGTTGTAAATTCAAACTGTTTTCAGAGTTTGGCCATGGAAACAAGATGGCACAGTGTTATTAAACAAAATAAACAGCAATTAATTTAATAATCTTTGTATTTTATATGAAAAAAAATTCTAATGCAAGAAAAATGTGTCATAAATCTTTCTGCAAATCAATTAAAGTAAAACCTGATGTCATCGAAAGATTCTCTAATTTGCAAAACTTAAAATTAATTTTGTGTATATGATTAAGATGAATTATGCGTCAAAAAATATTTTGACTTTTGTTATACCTGCATTACAATATTTTCAGTCCTAAATTATCAGTAGACTCTAGAGAAAAATTTTATTCAACATACGAAGTTAAAACTCCTTATCTAGTCATGTTTAAAAGAAAATTTTGGAAGGCACTTTTTAAAGCTATACTGTTATCAAAAGAATTATTGTTGGGAATAATTGCTTTTAAATATTAATTTAAAAACAAATAAAACTTAAATTTTAAAGTTCCATTTATGAAACGTTTTCCTACTTAAAATTTGTTCCTGTAATTAAATCCTGTTAAAATTTGTCCCTTCCTATTTTGCCCAAAACATTCCGACTTAAAATAAGAATATTCTAATTATATATATTTATTATAATATTTTATTATAATATATCAATTGAATATTTATTATAATATATCAAGTATAATTGTGTTAAGAACAACTCAGAAATAACTATGGTATGATTACTTTTGTTCTTTAAAATTCAGTATTCTATTATTTTTGTACTTACAAATTTTGTTCCATTCCTTTCCTCTTGTAAGTTCTATTCAACCTTTTGATTCAATAATTTTCCAGTGTTTTGGCCATGCCGCTCACTTCTGAAAAATGAAATCCGATCATGAAGAGGACAGCGGGTTTTATCTTCAATCAAACATGTGACAGGACTTATTCTGCCATGAGGATATTTAGAAAAAAAGAAAAAAAAATGACATGTTAAATTTGCATAGTATTGTCACATTTTCAAATAACACAATTTTCACCGCAAAATAAAATATTATCATGCATTCTGTTTTAACTTATATACGGGCAGCTACACGCACTCACATATGAATTTATATTTATGCATATTATATTATATATATATGTATGTACAAAGTGACATAAGTCATTACATGAATATTTAAATCAATATAACTCTTTCATACAAGACAACAAAAAACAAAATAGAATACTACAGTAGAAAATGAATGATTAAAATAGCTACAACTGCAATAAAAATGTTTTGCCTTGGTATGAATAATAATTAAACATCATATACATCATACAAATACTTTCATTTTGTGTTATTGTAAAATAATAACACAAAAATATTTAAAATTATTCTAAACTGACGCGTAGAAAACGAGTTAAAATCGAAGCAAAAAATACAGCCAAAAACAAAGTTAGAAAATCGCGGTATCTATAATCTGATCTTATTTTGGATTAAATTGAGAATATTTTCTAATATTTTTATTTATTTTATATAATATAACTTATTTATGTATTAATTTTATATCTTATTTATACAGTATCATTTATTTTTGTATTGATTTTATATTTTATTTATTCAATTTTTGTTTATTATTTTGCTCTATTTGGTATTCTTCGGAATTATATTTTGAGATTTACTTTTTTTTCAATCGCATTTCCTTCTTCAAGAACAAAGAAATGTACCAAGATATATTTCATTTTCCTAGAAATATTTCTTCCCGTACTAAACTATCTCGGTTCCTACCAAACAAGCCTTCGCCTCTTTTATTGACATAAGTTATTGTTCAAATTTTGCTTAGCCAATCAATGTCAGCATAAGCTAAGCGTCATGTCGTGATTGGTGAGCCTTGATATTGACACAGTGGAAGCATCTCCGAGCTGATTGGCCTTAACCTGAATTCGCTGTCTAGAGAATCGCTCTGTTAGTCTCTCTAAATATAGAAGGAGATTGTTCACAGCGGGCAAAGGATCGTTTTATTTTCTTAGAGACACCATTTATCTATGTGTTACAGGTTGTGTAGAGAACCTTGAGGTGTATTGACCAATCTGTCTGCTATATATTTCAGTCCCCTGCTGCTTTCTTGACAGAAAAGTAATTGCTATCTAATAGTTATAGTTGAGGCTGGTCATAAGAACTAGATTTCAAATATAGGGATTATACATAGGGATGCCTATATTTGATTTGGATAATAGAGAATACGGGGATCTCTATCACTAGAAGAAACGTGTTTAAAGCGTTATGTTGCTTTGCAAAAATTAAAGGAAATCCCCTTTTGTGTGTGTGAATGTTTCTCTTTATTTATCCATCTAAAGGACGAAATTGAAAAAAAACATCGATTCTGACACGAAATAATTAGAAAAAATAACGTGATTGCTTATCAAGCCTTATCTAATATATAATTTTATAGATATATGTGATTGTTTCAAAATCAATTGTATGCAACTGATTTTGAAATCTCAATAAATCTGAATGATCTCAATGAAATGATTTTTCACATTTTTTAGAAAGAAAGATTTAAAAAAAATGTTAAATATAAGTTTTAAGAAATTTGCAGTTTTTTTGCTTAAAATGCTTTTTTGTTTAAAATTTGACTAATAATTTATTTTCAAGATATTAAATAAACACACAATTCAATGGTTTTTCTTATCCTTAAAATGTATTAAATTTTAAAAAAATCCAAATATTTTCTTATTTTCGTTTTACAAAATATATCATCGGACATTTTCAATGTTTTTTAAAAAAATTGCTGACTTATAATTCTACCATATTCTTATAATTATAAAATTATCATATTTATTATATATTCATATTCAATGTAATGTGATATCTGCGTTAAGTAGAAACAGCTTTGTCATATTAAGCAACCTCCTCTAGAAATATGTATAATCAGATCTATAAATAAATTTCTCATTTCGAGATGTTGCAGAAGAAATGTAATTAAGTTTTTGAAAATAAAATATTCGGCTCGTGAAATTTTTATAAGATGCTTGATTTTCTGCTCGATATTCCGAGCGCATTATAAATCAACATTTTTCTAAAAAAGTACTGATTTGTCTTGAAGTTAGGTAGTTACTCCAAGCTTCAAAACTATGATCTTAGATTTTTCTTAGAAATTCACATTTATAGCTAAAGGTTAACAAGGGGCAAGGTGATACATACCAATATCAAATTTTATTTAATAGGGAATATAATTAGAAAAAATGGAAACAAAACAGAAAGTAATAGAGGATCGGCTAGAGCTCATACATTATATATATTAGAGTAAGTGGAGTAAATTAGAATTTTTCATATTGAACAATCTTGCATTCGAAAAAAATATACATAGTTTGTTATACATGGTGAGAATTTAAATGCATGAACAGGAATTGTTTCAAATGAATAATAATATTATTTGATCATCATCAACTTTAATTCTAAATTGCACTTCTGCTTTAACAAAAATTAACGAAGAAATACTTTCAAAAACGAATGGGCTCTCAATTTGTCTGTTCTTAAACGGAGTTTGGTCTCTTCAAGCATTAATAAAACGTGTTTTAGAATTACCACATATATATTTGATTAATACCATAATATTGAATATGTTAATTTCAATTGATCATGCTGCATTTCTATTTATTATGTTTCTAGATTTGAGTTAACAGTCTTAAATTTTACGCGAAACCATTTTCACTATCCAAACATAAATCAATTTTCTGTAATCGCAGCAAAATAATAGTAATATGGATACTTTTATTGCAAAATAGCATTACGATATCTGAAGAAATGTGTAAAAAAATTAAAAACGTTTAGTTAATTGTTTTTTGTTCCGTTTTTTAATGTTTAAAAATGTTTCTATTTTAATTTTTTTATTAATTCTAGAATTTCTTAGAATTATGACATAGCCAGTGAGGTGAATTAGGAAATTTTCCTGTCTAGTAAATTTCTTTCTGCAGAATTTGGCCTAAAACAAAAATAATTGATAAAAAGACAATTTCTTTAAAGAAAAAAAAAACACATTCTTATTTCTTTCAAAACTTTAAAGTTCTCTTAAATGCTATAAGGACGCACGTAATATTACACGCACGTAATATTTTGAGATTCATTTCAAAGCTGTAACGTTTTGGAAATATTTATCGCAAATTATTGAAGAATATTAAAACATCTACCAAATTTAGTACATTGCTTTTCTTCAATTCAATAACTAGCGAGCCCTTGCATCAAAAGCTAATACACATAAACTGGTAATAAAACACCAGAACGAAAACACGGCAGAATGAAAATTTGCAAATTAAAAAAAATCGCTTAAATACAAGAAATGCAACTTAAAATTACATTCAATTCAAGTAATATTTATCAAAATATTATTGTTGAACCTGTGAATATATGTGGATTTATGTCAAAAATTCTGAATTATTCCATTCGCATTAAAAAATATAAACACTAATTCAAAGTATAAATGATTTCAACAGCCCTAATCTTTCTTTATGAAAACTCAGCATTGTATTAAATGCCATTGCGATATTTCAACCGTTCTGGACAGCATAGTAGCATGCATTTTAACCTTTTTATTTTATACATACATGTATAATTTCTAACTATGCTTTTCTAAAAATAATTTCTTAATTACTCAATTTCCATTTCATTGGAACATTAGCTTTTCAGCTGAGCTTGCTTTTATTTTTTCCAGGAAACTGATATGTTGTATCCACAAATTCTTTTTCTTTAATTATAAAGTTTAGAGTATTTTATAACGCTTACTTTCCTCTGATTTCTGGTTTTCTCTCTCTCATATTATATATAAAATTTGTTTCATTTTTTTTTACAATTACAACAATGACGCTTCTTTGATTTAATTTAACTTTTGTTCCCATTTTGTCACTTTTTATTTAAATATATCTTTCTATTCATATTTTTACTTACACACAGAATATTTATCTTATTTAATAGTTTATAAATACTTTATATATTTTTATAATAATTTTATGAAGTCCAATTGAAAATTTAAAAATGACAGTTATTTAATTTATTTCTAATTTGTTTTATGAGCTGCAACTTAACACAACAAGGAAGCAGAATAATAATACAATAAATAACGAATAACTTAATCCTTAGATACAGGAAAGATTTATTTCGCATATAATCAATGAAATCAATTCACCTTTACAAACCTGACAAAGTCTTTTTTTTCCTCTTTCGTTTTGTTCATTAATAGGTCGTTTCGGTAATAAGTTAATTGTTTTTCCCTCAAGCTTCAGGAATTCGGTATAAACAATAATGAATTGAATTATTTTGCACACAACCTTAAACATTAAAGATAGGAGACAAAAGTTTCCGGCCGTTCCAACGGATGGATATAAATGAATAAAGACAATTGTTTGACAGACTCAGCCCATTACCTAAAAATAATTGAATGAGTTACGCATCAACTCTTAGATAATTCATTACATTATCAGGCTTTCTTAATAGAATAATGTAACCGTCTTGATAGCTAGCTGGATTAATTTAGGAAGATGTATGAATAAAAAAAAATATTTTGATGATACCTTTCTTCTGTTTCGAAATATTTTTTTTTGAAGTAATCGAATGCGCTTATTTACTGATACGTGATTAGTAATTGAACCGTGTTTCAAGCGTTTACTTAATCTAAAGAATAAATTATAATTTCTTTTCTTCTAAAAAATGTAAAAAGAGGGGGAAAAGTTCAATTTTCAAGAAACTTTTTTTCATACTAACAGTTTACTTTTTGTTTGCTATTTATGTATTTTTCTGTGTAACAGAATAAGGGAAAATATGCTTAAGAAACTCGCTACAACATTTGGTGGAAAGAATACATAAGAGTCATTAATAATTAAAGACAGTTTCGATGCATATAATTTAATTTTCTTGAACATTTTTATTTTAATATCAGCAAATGCTTTACAAAACTAACTTTTTAAAAACATGTTTACATTAAATTTTTGCTTCTTTATTTTTTCGAACAACAAATGACTTTACTAATCCTGAGTGCTATAATGTTTTAACTCTCAAAAGAGTATTTAATATCTACTCAATTTACAACAAAAGTCTTTCGTGGAAAAAAAAATTGCGGAAAGTCACTTTTTATATATTTAATTGAATAAACAAATATAATTTAACATCGTACTAATTATAATAGTATGCATCAATTATCTAGACAATTAGATGTTATAGGTATTCTGAGATAAATAAAATATCACAAATAATTATACTAATTAATCAATTATACCATCCCACTAAATAAATTTAATAAAGCGTTTTTATTTTTATTATCATATAGATGAATTGTCTTTTAAGAAAAGAAAGATTAATACTTAAGAAAATGAGTGTACTCACGTCAGTTCTAATGAGAAAGCAAATGATCTCATTTTTTTAAAATATAAATTTAAATATTAAATATAAAATATTTATTAAAGCCAGAAAAAATGAAATATAAGAAGTTTATTTCGGGATTTAATTGAACAAATAATGAAATTTAATTACTAATCTAATGAATCAATTATTTTTTACAGATTGTTAATGGTTTCTTGGATTTAAAAGAACAGCGAATTATAGTGGTACTCATTAGATAATACATTCCACGAATTCAGAGAGGATGATGATTTGAAACCATATACCGGAAATTTCAGAGTTTGTAAGTTCGGATTTCTCATGTTCCTATCAATTCAATCATCTTCAAAGACTTTCCTCTCATGTTGGAATGGAAATCAATGCTCCTGCTCAGGAACATGCAAGTAAGACTATCATAAAAATAACAAAATCTTGAGGGCCGTAGAGTTGAGTACAGGAATTTTCGCACAGGCATGCAAATTCATAAATTATCCATTCAGGTTCAAAACAAATAAAAAATGATTCTAAATGCATGCATGAAAAGTTTATTTTTAGCATTATGAACAATGTTCAAGTTTTCAGCAAGCTTACAGTCTAGATGAATATCGACCAACAGATCCTCAAATTCGTTCTCATTGAGGATTCCAAAGGAGGACGCTCCTCCTTTTTAGCATTCTATTATTTAACTAGGCTTAGAAGAGGGCTCTAAAACATGGTCTTTGAAATATCATTCAACCTATTGATACTCGTTATGAAGCAGAATTCCAGAGAATTTTAAATGATTCAGAAATTGATTTTAGCGATGAGGATAATTGTACAGAAGATTTTTTCGATGAAAGTTCGCCATTCGACTGATTCTGATACGTACTTTGAAATATAATTAATTTTTCTAATGACAATTTATTTTGAAAACTTTCTAAAATTTATTAAAATATCAAAAGAAATATATACAGAATTTGCAGGCTGATTTGTATACCTGTACTTAACCCGTATGCTTAAAATGCCCTCGAAAACCATGATACGAATGTTTACAAGTATCTGCATAAAAATAATATCAATAAAAAAAAGATCAATTTTACCCATTCTCTTTTTTTTTAACTTTTCATATAATTGTTGAATTTTCCATTATAATGTTTTTTATATGCCTTTGTATACTGGAAAAATAAATACGATTTAAAAAGTACAAAATAATGTGTTTTTCAAGAACATGTAATTGTAACACTGTTACTGTTGTAACATGTAATTTGGGAAGAAAATGTATGTTCAAAAGCAATTTTTCAATGATAATATATTTAAAAAAAATTCTAATACCTATTTATAAGAAGAAAAACATATGAAAATATATTGGCATATTTTAATATTAAGACTCTTTCATTAGAAAATATAATTTGAGTATAAAGAAAATGCGGTATCGTAGACCACACCTCCGAAGTGACGTCCTGAATTTTCAATACGACAATTAAGGGCTAAGGAACTTTTAATCATAAATCGAAATTTATGAAAAATATAAAATTATAAGAAAAATTGAAACTATATTTTCAGTATAAGCTACTCTTATCCAGTTAGCTTTTTCAATATTAAGAAATTAGTTTAAAAGTAAATGTTCAGTGAGGAAAACAGAAAAATTTCCAAATTTTAGAAACTATTTCTATCGTTAGAATAAAGCAGTTTTCTACCTTTTTGTATAAATTCAACAAATATTTTATAAAAATGTATAATTTATTTTACAATATTTTTAATGCTACGATGTTGCAAAGACATTTTTATAGAAAACCTTATCTTTTAGAAAGATACTTTCAATGAAATTTTCACGAAACTACACATTCATTTTCCTTTTTAATAAGCAGGATTCCATATAGATTGTACTTATACGCATTAAAAAAAACTGCGTATATTTCATTCTTATATATCAGAATTATACAAAAATAACACATTTTAGGTGAAAGCTGATTTTCAATATTCGATCGAAAGGGTTTATTATATATTTCAAATAATATGAAATAAGCAGAAGTTAGAACATTGTATTTTAATACATATCTAAGAATTTTTTTTAATATATTCCAGCAATAGGTAAAGCGTCTTTTGTTAAAACCCACAAGGGAATATTCATAAATTACTCCTAAAACGCTATCTTATGAGAAAAAGAACAACAACAAACAACTGAAAAAAAAGTGTTGCATAGGGTTTTTAGCTTCCTGTTTTAGATTATCTATTATATGAAACTTTATCCTGTCTCCTAAGAAAGTCTAGAGGAGTTAGGTGGAAAAGTCTCCCAACTGCTGTACTCTGATTTTATTTTTATTTGATACAGATCCCAGTTTTCTATTTTGTCTATAAGCTTATATGCATTTTAAGTATTATGCTTGCAAGAAAATATAAATTAACATTATGCAATGTTATTTGAATTATATTCCATTTGAAAGCACACTAGTAGGACTAACATTTTGTAATTTTGGAGGACAATTCTAGATGCAAAGAAAGATAAATTTGCATTCTAATATATAGTTAGGAATAGTTAGATAGAAAATTATTTTTTTGAAAGAGTTCCATTAGGATTAAATTCCGAATACGATATATGTGGTGCCTAAATTATGAGATAAGACAATGTTCAGAGTTTCAAAACATTAAAATAAATTGAATATTCTTTTTGGTCTCATTTGAAAAACAAGTTTTGGAATTTGAATAAATGAAATTTTATCTAATTGTTAAGATATTTATATAATAATGTTTTATACTATTCGTAACTTGTTTATAGAATAATAGGCTACTCCAACCCACCTGAAGGCACACGGAAAAATCTGACTGACAGGGCCGCCACGATAGCAACATTGGCGGCAACCATGGTTGAGTCCTAATGGCCCTTACCGGATACGGTACAACTCTTCCCTTGGAAAGTCCGTCCCGTCATCGATAGGAGGTAGCTGACCCCCCCCCCCCCGCCATTTCTGTACCCACTAAAGTGGCGAGAACCAATCACAATAAAAAGCTTATCCTCATTTCTGAGGATTTCCCCCCCTCCCTTGTGTTGGAGAATAACTTGTTCATATGAATATCTATTTAAAAAAAAATAATTTTGAATCTAAAATATGTATAAATTCATGACTCAGTAATCTAAATACTTCAAAATAAATATTAAAATATTGGAATTTTTTAAGTATTTTTATAGCTTGAATTTTCTTTAAACTTTTAATTAAAAAACTTCTCAGAAGAAATAAAATTTATATTTGCTTATTTGTTCCAATTAAAAGAATAACAGAATGTACACTATCAGACATTGCAAATATTTTTTTGTTGGCTTTCTGTTGCCTGAATAAATCAGTTTCACACATTTTAGGTCTATGCTATGTTTAGAAAAAAACATTGTTTTTTGTTGTTGTTGTTTCAGATTATTTTATTAAATGCCCATTACGCATTCTTTGCTAATGATTATATGTTGCATTCTATTTTAAGTGTATTTCTTAGTAATTCTATTTTGTATATTTAGATAAAACCAAGAACTATGAGACTTGTCAAATTGATTTTGTATTTAAAATACATGTTTTCATAATAATAAAGGCAATTGATGATTCTTCACTGGATTATTTTTTATTTGACAATTGAAAAAAATAAAGAATTCAAATTAAATACAATTCCGAAAATTATATTGATTTTGTCTAGGTTATTTTATTAGAATTAAAATGAAATTCACTTCACGCATTCTATAAATGAATTTTTTAATAAACATTTATTGAGAATTTTTTAAAAAAAAATATTTAAAGAATATCTTAAATTTATAGCTTTATAATTTATAGCTTAGCTTTATATTTAACTTATTTTAGGTAAATTATCTGTTTACTGCTGTGAATCTTATTTAATTAACCCCATCTAAGTCTATGCTTTCTTAACTCGTTCTGTGAATGTTTTGTCCCTTTTTCTTCTGAAAAATTCAGAATGAGTCATGAAATCAACTTAAAATGCTCTATTTGATTATGTCAGAATAGACATGGCTCAGATATCAAGTTTTATATATATGCATATCCAACAACTTTCTTTCATAAAACACTCGTAAAATTATTTCATATTGAATGAAAACTGAGCTCAGAACAGTAAAAATAAGAAATAATATAACGTAAAGAATTAATGCTTTTGAAAATGAAACAGTTTATAGACATTCCACCATGTTTACACCTGAGTTAAATAAACCATGTTATTTTGACAAACAAAACTTTTTTTGTTTATTTTAGAAGGACACCAAGAACTGACCATAAATACTTATTTATTTTATGTCTCTTTTTTTAAGATCATTTTTATTAAAAATAGAGACAAATCATTTTATATTTAAAAAATTAAAAATAATTTTAATGCAAATTTTATACATTTTAATTATTATAATTTCCTGTAAAAAATGAAAATAAAAGATTCATTTTAAAAAAGAAAAATAAAAGATTTGAGAAGATTTAATACTAAAAATCTGTACAAGAAATAAAAAGTAGATGGTTATTTTAATAAAACCGAATAAATATCAGTAAATAATTTAAAATTTCCCATTTGTATATTTAAATGCATCATATTAATTTATTATACTTAATAGCTGCTTATAAGATTAAAAAAATTCATTGCTTAATGTGTGTCAATCCCTTCAAAGCCTTCAAACATGTTTCTAAATTTAAAGGAAGTCAATTTCAAGTAAAGCGAGAGAATTATTCGCAACAAAATTGCTTGATAAGCATTTAAAAAAGTACACGCGATTGCTCATTTATGATAAACAGTTCAACATTTTCTTTTTAGTTGATTTATAATAAATAGTTCTACTATTTCTACAAAAAAAATAATAAAGTTAATAAGCAAACATGGTAATCTTATTTTAATGTTAATTGCCAAATTCTATGATACTGTTTCTTTTGTTTTCTCAGCATCTTAAAAATACAAAAAAATAAAATAAAAATGCATCAAATTGGGCTTTAATTATAAATTAATTTTCTGAAATTTAAACTATGCAATAAATAAAAATTAAATTTCAAGAAAATATTAAAATGAGAATCGCGTATTTTTAAGGTTTACATATACATTCATATAACGGCATATAATTTTTTAGCATTTCCTTCATTCATAAGTTCTTGCCATGTATGTTATTCAATAAAAGACAATTCCAAACCAGTTTTTTCTGATACATATTTTCAAAAAATGCATTATACTATTCAAACTATGTGATATATATATTTGCAGTTATGATGTGAATAGTGAGGGAAATGGGTATTCTGGGAACTCTCTGTATAAACAACAAAAACAAGAAGAATTCAGAACATTCTGCAGTCCAAATGAAGCTAGAAAATGGTTTAATGCGCTACAGAATACAAAAGTATGAGAAGATTTCAATATACCTTATTTATGATACTTCTTAACAAACTCGCAAAATGTCTTCTGCTTGGTACTGTTTTGTGTTATTCTCATGTAGGATATATTGACGCACTCTTTTGAAATAACAGCTTCGTTTCACCAGAAAAAAATGTATAACGTCCGAGGAGAAACTTTTATGACCCAACTCGGTATCATGAAATCCGGTTATAGAAGTATTTTTGATGTCTACCCTAAAGAGGCAATTGTTCTGATCTTATCAGCTAGGTTCTTTAAGTGCCTATTAGTTTCCAAAGTGTTTCTAGCTTAGTGTATTCCTATGAGCAGCCCATTGGTACACATAACCCTAAGCTTGTTATGTTTATGTCATTTCCAAACAATATCAGGGCCATCGGTGTACCACCAAATGTAACTAAATCAAAAATAAAAGGCAATATGTTTTTGTATTAAAAAAATCATATATTGAAGTATCATCTGTATACTATATAGAACATGCTTACGTACATTTCTTTCTGCTGCAGACGGGACATTTTAAAATAATAAGGACATATAAACTTATTTTTCCCATTTTCTTTTTCAATTTGATCCCATATGGCTAGATAAAGATATACTTGCATGATAAATGTCTAATATATTTAGAAGAGAAATAGGAAATAACCGAAATTGTTACACGAAAAGTATAAATAAGAGAAATAAATCTCTCCTGTAATTTGAATTTCTGAAGTATGATAAGCAAAGTAGTTTTATTAATCTAAGTAAATAATTCCGAAAGAAGCATTCAGAGTTTTATGGAATAGAAAAAAAATCATCTTAAAATTAATCGAATAGTACATGAATACCTTACTTTTTGTATTCCGAAATTGCAAAATAGTAGAAGGAAAAGAAATTATTGTTTCTCAAATAAAGTGCTACTTAGTTTGAGATCACACGTATTTAGCGAAATCAAGAAATTCAAAAACGGAGCAACTTCAGAAATGGAATTAAGAAATATACTAATACAATAATTTGTATTAGGAAATCTCTGAATACTAAGACTAAATGATTGACAATATGCATATGTGAATACCGTGCATAAAAGAATATTTTATTTGAGTCCATTCTCTACTTCTGATGAAAGCTGGCTTTAATTGCATAACGTGCTTTATTTTTCCTTTAAAACCATGCCTTAGGTTTCAAAAGCATGCAATAGCTGTGTTTATATATTACGACATTTTTGTATAATAAACTTTAAGAAACTTAAAAAGTGGTAGGAAAATAATCTGCATCTTCCATAGACGAATAAAGAGATTAGATATCAGAAACCAGTTAATATATTTAATTGAAAAAATAAAGAAAAATGTTAAAATTAGTTTATCTTTTAGCATTAATTTTAATTTCCCCATATTTTATCCATTGATAATCTGAAGTATCGGTGTCATGAAATAAATTTAGTGAAATTGAATTTTGCCTCTGCAGTTACTTGGGATCACAATTTTATCTCTCATTATTACTGTATATTATGAAATATTTATGAAGATAAAATGAATGAATACCTTTGGACGGTATCCTCCATTTTAGGGATAGTCCTATATTATAAAATCATTATGTAGCTTATCTTTAATTATTCAGATTATGATTTCATGTAAGGATTGATAATTAAGCTAGATGAATATTTTATTCATCTTCTTTAACGAATTCATTTTACTATATAATGTCAAGGATTCCAAAATTACCATTTCTGATGTGGAAATAATTAAAACGAAGAGGAAATTATGATAATCGCTAGTATAATGAATGAAGGAAATGAAAGAAACAATATATCTTTAAAGATTAAGTTGGCTTATATTCTAGATCAAAAATTCTGAATATCATTAGAACATAATAGAAATTTGTAATACACGATTTCATTTCTTGTATTTTAAAAATATTTTTATGACTTAAATTTAAGTCATGAAAATAAGTCATTTATTTTAATTTAGATATCATAGATTAATTGTACATAAGTGTTAAAAAGTTATTTTTCTGCTTTTAGTTACTCTAGATTCCTCCTGCAAAAAATATTTTTGAAAATGTTTTATATTTGGAAAGGATTTTTATATAATATTTCAAACCTATTTCAAAAGCAAAACACTTTTTTTTAGAATGGAGCAAGAATCTTTCATAATTTCATGTGTTAAGTAACTTAATTAGCAACAAAATAATTTGAGATGTTCGTTTATATTTTATCACTTTATAAATGCATTCTTTTCGTTTGCATCCATGTTCTGTCATGATTTAAATAATAAATGAATTTATGTGAAAAGTTATAAAATTAGTATATATCTTTACAACACCGTAATAAAAGGAAAAAAAACTCAGCAGCTGCTAATTTGGTAGTTGATAACTTCGCATTGGCGATAATGATGTAATCTAAAAATCACCAAGCAAAGCAGAAGGCAGTAAAAATTAACCTAATAATTTATGATTGTGACTTCTCCGAATTTCTACTTCGCTACTTTAATATTGTCTTTTCCATTTTATAATTTTCTTTTGCATTTGACGGCGATCGTTACTTTTCAGTAACCAGCTGGAATCGGCAATCATACTGATATTTTACTTATTTTTTCTATGCCTTTGCGAAATCTTTCATATCTTTCCATAATTTTTCGTTTAAATGTTCAGAATTTAATATGTTTAATTTAGATGCGAGAATGAATGATTTTCTTCAAAATGTTATATATTAAAATAAATTAAATATAATTATACAGAAATAATATTTACAGCTTTAAATATTTTCTAAATAAATGCTTTAATAATAATAATTATATTAATGTTTATTTCTTCCAGATTTTGGGAATCAAGGAATAAAGATATATATACGAGAATCAAGGAATAAAATATACTTTTATATTTGTCTGGAAGTTTACAAGTGACATCAGGAGGTGAAGTTAGAGTGCATTTAGACACTTACAATATTCCCAGATACGTAGGATTTTATTTATGAAACTATGATGATATGGTATTTGGCTGTGTCGAGAAGGATCATGTGCTCAATAAAAAGAGCAAATGAGATGATATTAAAGAGATATTTGAATATTTATTACAGTTTGAGGCATGAAAATACTTCTTTATGACCATTGAAAGTAATGCATAAAATCTATCATTGAAATTAAGCAGAACTAACATTTTTTGTGAACTAACTGGCTCACTAAAGTTTATAAAATAGCTAATTGGTATTTTAAACTATCCAAATGTATTTTAAGGCTTGAGTTTATATTATATTATATTATATTATATTATATATATATATATATATATATATATATATATATATATATTTGGGAATTTAACTATAACCAAGTAAGGGCATTGATTATTTGTAAAAAGTAAGAAAAAATTGACTTGCTTTCTTTGGTAACAAAATACGGTTCAGAAACATCATTAATCACAGAAAAGAATTTTCACCAGGACGTTTAGCGTGGAAATCATCGATATTCGTGGTTGAATATTGAAGGGGTAATTGCTCATCATTTTTCATTAGGAAAAACAATTTATCAATTCAGCTCGACGTTTAAATTATATAATTTCTTCTGCTGATCAGTATAATGGAGTGAAAAGAAATTTAGAGCAAAAAACTGCTCACGAATTTTTAGGAAAACTTTTAAGATATTTTACTTCTTTTACTAAATCCCAAATTTATGTTTTGTAAATGGATGGTGCATAGTTTCTAATAGATTCAACAATAGTTTGAAGATATTTTTTAAATAGCTATGGTATAGAAAATAATGAACTGGCGTTTAATTCTGGGGATTTAATTATTAAAAAATATAAGTTAAGAGTACAGACAAAATTTAATTACATATATTGTTATGTAAACGGATTTAAGTATATAATTAAATAAAGTAGAGTAACAGGGCATCAAAAATCTATAATATAAAATTAAAACAAAACAAATTGTATAAATAAAAATGAGAAAACATAATACGTGATTTTTTTTTAAGTTTAATTTTTCTATCCACTGTCTGATTTATTTTCAAAATGTTGCTAAAGCTATAGATTAAAGCAGAAATTTTATCCCATTCAAAATCAAATAGTTTATTTTTATATAATCAACGTAATTATAAAATTACAGTGAAAAACTGTCGCATGTAATATGAATGAAGTATAAAAAATGATAACGGTAAAAATGAATTACATATTTTATTTTTTATAGTTACAAAATTTTATGCTTAAGCATTTTGTTCCTTTAAATATTACTTTCGTCTGTAAAGAACTATCATTTTATAAGCAGGCATTTTTATTTTGAAAATACTTGAAGAATAAACGTGTTTATCCAAATTTAACATTTAATGGATTTTATTATTGGAGTCCCGATAACATTTGAATAGACAATTATAGGAAATCAGTCCAGATAAAGGTAATTAAACGAAATAAAATGTGTAAGTGTATGACATATGTATAGTAAGAATGAATAACTTAATTATATTCTATGCATGAGTAATATATTTAAAAAAAATAGAAAACAGTATAATCTTAAAATATTTTTTCTGAATATTATTATATTAACCAATCTTGTCAAATAGCATAAAGGTGATTTCTCATATGTATTATATATTTATGCTAAGAAGTGTTGACAAGCTTTTCAAAAGAAAATTTTAAAAATACATTTTACACCGATATAATATTTCGAATTAGAATATTATTTAATTTGTATGATAAAATGAAATTGCTTTCACATAAAATAGGGTCTTTTAAAATCTACTTCAATAGTTGATAATGGATATGCGATAAATTTACAACAGGGTGAAAACAGCATAGACAAAAATATTGGGCTGATATGACATAATTTTAGATTTGAATGCTTTATAACTTTCAACAACTTTAATAAAATATAAAATTGAATCTATATGCAATGAATAAGAGTTTAAAAAGTATGAAATTTACAAATCATAGACATAATTAGGAAAATAAATTGCATACAACTTATATGTGATATTATTAATTAAAAAATAAATAACAGGGGTGATAGTAAAATTTAAAGTGTAAGATATCAAGAAAAAAATAATAAATAGTAAAACTAAAATTAAAGAGTAAAAATCATTAAATGTAATATAATAAACATCATAGGAGATAAAATTATAATAGCACAACCATAATATAAATAAATAAAAGTAAGAATAGTTATAAAATTATTTAATTATTTGTACCTATGTATAAAATAAAATACATGGAAATTTTTTACAACTTCTTAAAATAAAGTAATACCTGGCATAATTAAAAAATAAAGAAGTTATTCCAATTCATTCTGATTATTAATAAAAAGGATGAAAAATAAGAATATGATTACAGAACTGTCCTTTCTAAATTATAATGCTTAAATATTTTAATGTTGTTTATAATTTGATATTTAACTTCTAATTTCATGCAGTTTTAAGTAAACAATACTTTACTGCTTACAAATTCATCTTTACCAGTTTCAATTTTCCCTGTCCCAACAAATAATTAGTAATTTTCCATTAACAAGCACATGATTTAGTGCTGCAAGCTGATAATAAATAGATAAGGCGTTAATTTGAAAAGATAGAAATATTAATTGTTAGAGGGGGGGGGAGAATAAAAATGCAAGGCGAATAATTCAACTTTCGAGTAAATAAAAAATCGTTTTACAAATTTCAGAACTATATCAAATAGGAGGATATATTTTTTTGCTGGAAAGAGATAAAGAAAAAATCAAAATTAGAAACTTGAAATTCTGAATTAACATTATTAGTTTAAAATTAAAAGAGACTTCAAGCCTGATTTAATTCTAGGAATAAATAATAGAAAGGAAGTATTATAATTTCTCATTTTCTGTAAAAATGAAACAATAAATAGAGTGGTCAAATTGAAACTTTTTTTAAACAAGTGGGTAGTAACATGTTCCATCTTGATTGTATTAACAGATTGATAATGCTTTGAAAGTAAGGTTCAAATTATAGTATTTATTCAGATTAAATTATGGCAAATAATTTAATCTGAATCGGGTAAAAAAGATTAGTAGAGCCATTTTTTTCTTGCTCATTCATTTTTTATTGAACGAAAACATTTTTCTTTAATGTATAATTTTTAGAAATATGTGTTTTCGTGGGAAAAAAGGGTTTTATATTGACTGCTCTCGTTTCATCAGAATAAAAAAAATAATTCAAAAACTAGGTTATTACAGGAATATGATGAGTTTGTTTTAAGATGTGAGATGCAAACTAACTAATTAACCGCGCTGAGGCATTGTGGAACATTTGATTAAATAATTAAAATCAACCGAAATAAAGTATTGTAAACATTGAATTTAATCATAAAGAAATTGTAAGATAATGTTTTAAAGTATTCATAATATAATTACAAAAATATATTGAAATAATTAAGTATCTAACTTAATACAGATTTTGAGAAATTAAATGATTCGGATATATTTCAATGGGAAAAAACAATTGATGTATATTGAATAGAATATTGATTAATTTAATTGATAAGATACTTAGCAAACGAAGTTAAATGCATCAAAAGCATAATGCTTAGTTGAGACTTTAAAACTCGTTTCATGTGGTGGTTTTATAAATCTAATAAACATGCATCCATATGAAAATCAGAGAAAAAAAATCTCTTGTATTTCGATCTTTAAAATGTTACGTTTTAAATGTTTGCCACTGTAGAACTTGCTGAAATACTTATAATGATGAGCTGAAATACTTATACTATATTTTAAATCATAATATAATAATTTCTATATAAAATAGAGTGTTCCAAAAAGCAATAATTAAAGAAATGTAGTTTAAGAGAAAAAATATTAACAAGGCTTATATTAATTAATTTTATTAATATTTATAACGTTATCAAAACTGGTGAATTAAACAACCCATTTAATATTTGAATTTAAATTTTAAATAATGAAATAGAAAAATAGCTTCATTTCCGATTTTAAAGAATTATTTTAAATGATATACGTTTTTCTTTATCGTCTCATTCATCTGTTCATTCACATAACTTTTACCTTTCAAAAACTCCATGTTAATATCTGTTCAAAATAATTTTGCCTCTGTGTGTGTGGTTACTTAATATACTTTCAAGTATTGAACACATTATTAAGACACTATCATCCTCTCTGAGTGACCTCGAAAAGAACACATCTATTGAATAAATAGCCAAATGGTTTTCCTGAGTTAGCTTTTCTATAATGTCGTTAGCGGTCAACGGGATGGACATTCCGGAAGAAGTAAGGGCCCGCATAAAGGAAGCTGCCAGGAAAAGGAGAGGGAGGGTGTAGGAGATGAAATTCGCCGTTCAGATTTTAGGTTTCCATGGGAGACGAGTGCGGAACAAAGGCAGCCGCCTGTAGTGCCCTGACTTTATGGAAGTATTGATTGCTAAATCACCTGGATATCAGGATATGAGATATTAAATTTCGCTTGAAGAATTTTTTATTGACTTTAGAAATAAGGGATTACCGCAGCATTTCGAACATTCCTATTTTCTGTATAAATAAATTATATATAATAGTAGCTAAAAAATGCTGATTAATGTGATGTTTTGGTTTCAAAATGCTGCAAAAGAATCTTGAAATAAGAATTTATGTGAAATCAATGTATAATCGTGCTGCAAATTTTAAAATTAAAGCCTTTTTTTAGCATTGAAAGAAAATTTACAGAATCGCTTTTCAGAAAGAGAAGATTATTTTATCACCAGACCCAAAACAACACATAACGTCAAGTACCAAATTCTTTTTTTACTCATGTAAAAGGTTAAAAAAAAAAGAAAATAAGTACATTGTAGAATAGTTACATTTTAATAGCGTAATGCATATTGTCCTTTCCATTGGCAAATTTGCGAATAAACTCAGATATTAATAAAACAATCTATATTATTAGCCAGCTACAAAATGCAGTTTGATTAATACGATTCTTTATCATAATTTAATTAATATGAAAAAAGGAGTTTCATGTTTTATTATAAGTAGCAATAAAACAAAATGGCAAGTTCTCTCTATTCATAAGTATACTTTCTTTTCCATTGATTAAATAAAATCAGCTAAAAAACATCCTAAAGAGGGATTTTTAACCCTTAACTGGGGACGTGCGGTCTATCGATGTATCTTCGGTCACCCCTATTCGATTTTTAGCTCAATTGAATGGATTGACCCTGTAGCTTCTTGTTTTGTGATCTTCAATACATGTGCACTTCTTCAACCGATTTCAGCTGATGCCTTTTAAAATATTAAGTTATTTCTTTAAGCGCGGGGAGTTCAATAATTCAGTTATTTCCTTTATTTCTTTAAGCGCAGGGAGAGGCGGTCTCCAAGACCGCCCCTCCCTGTTAGTGTCCTAGTGATGAACAAGGCTTAGCAGATGGCGCTAAAACTTGGCTCCGAAATATCATCCAATTTACTGAACCTATTATGAAGCAGTGTTCCAGACACTTTTAAATGAAGCAGAAAGTGATTTTAGTGATAAGGATAATTGTGGTGAAGAGTTTTTCGATGAAAGTTCGCATTCAACTGATTCTGATATGTAGGTTCAAACATGATTAATTTTTCGAGTGATAATGTATTTTGATAAATTTATAAAATATATTAATATACCAAGAGATATATATACAATTTATAGGTTGATTTTTATACTAGTTCTTAACCCTATTTTTAAAATGCCCTAGAAAACTTGCTATGAAATTCACACAAGCCGATAAAAAAAAGGGCCAATTTTACCCATTGTCATTTTTTTTTATCTTTCATATAATAGTTGAATTTTACATTATATTGTCTTCTATATACCTTCATATACTGTAAAAATAAACATGATTTAAAAAGTAAAAAGTAATATGATTTTTTAAGAATATTATTTATTGTAACATGTAATTGGAGAAGAAAACGTTTCTTCCAACGCATTTATTTTTTTCAATAATTATATATTTTTAAAAATTTCTAAAACATATCTATATATCAACCTGTTAACATATTTTGCAGAAAAATATCTGCAAAATATATTAGCAGGTTTTCATACTAATACATTCATTAGAAAATTTAATTTGAGTAAATGAAATGTGATCTCGTAGACCGCACCTACCCAATTAAGTCCTAAAATTTCACTTCCCTAGTTAAAGGTTAATAGCATTAACCACATAAATTGGCAAAATTCAAATGATTAACTATCCAAATCGAAATAATCACAATGAATCATGTTTTTTTTTAAATGAATTTCAACAAAAACAGGATATTCTGCTCGAATTCACCATTAATGTTTGGAAAATTATATTTTTTATTTATCGATTCCTATTTTCATCTAATTTTTATTATATAATATGATAGATGAGATTTACTTAATCCAATTCAATTTCTTTCTCTTAATAAAAATGTGAGACGGCCAGATTGAGATTGCTACTCTGAGATGCCTTTTAGTCGCTTTGGAAGATTTTATCCAATTCTGAGCCTTCTCTGCTCTGACTTAATAAGATTTAGTGATTTTCAGCGATGACAGAAATATTTCGAATCCACTTAATCCAATCAGTCTCAATTCAAGCTAAGTATCAGGGTGTCAATGACGAATCTTGATAATGACAGTATTAAGTAATTTCTGTATCTCTTAGATACCAGATAGAAATTTTCTAACTAAGGAATGATTCTCGATATTTTGTTTAAAAGAGTGCCTTGTTCTCATTTTAGAAAGTGCCATCTTACCGAGTTATTTGTCATTCAAAATTTGAAATTATGAGATTTTCCATGATTATTTGTCTTTAAATGTCCCTCTGGTATTCATTAGACAATTGTTTTCTTAACAAGAATAGCAGTGCTTACATAGTAAATACTCTAAGTTATATAAGACTTAGAAAGTATATTAAGAAAGTGAATATACTAAGTATATTGTAATTGGAATATACTATTAAGAATATATTATAAGAAAGTATATTAAGAAAATTTTATTCACCTAGTGATTATAACTTTTCCCTAAGAGAATAATAATTTTAATAAATTATTCTGAATAGCTTAAGTGATACACTTTACTTTCTATAGAAAAATATGTATTTACTTTTAAAATGGAGAATATTTGAGAACTGAAATATTAGCTCACAAAGTAATAAAATGCGAAGATTTGTTCTTCCAGGAAATCGATGTAGTTTAATTATTGATAGTTGTTGAGCAGAGACAAAATGTGGATTTTTAAGATTTTCAAATCTTTACTAAAAACATGTATTTAGTTCAATAAATTTTGCTTCTTCGCCCACTCATCATTATGAAATGTTATAAGAATAAATATAAAGAAATAACTGAAATGACTTGAAATTCTTTGATATGTGAAATTATTACTTTTAGTTCAGTTCCTTCTAATTACATAAAGGTAATAAATGATTTCAAAATGGCAAATTCCTTAATAAGTATCCTATTGTTCCAGAAATAAGGAAAGTTAAGAGATTCGTTGCAATTTTCTCATTATTTTTCGAGAAATAGTGAGTTGAAAATATACAAAGTTCCAACAAGTAAACATTTAAGGAAATTTTTAAAGCTCATCAGGTGTATAATTTGTAAATTTTATTTACAAATTTGAAATATGCAAATTAAAATTTCATTACTAAAAAAGGGATTAGATTATTTATAGAATTCTTGAGGAATTTCAGAACGGTCACCTTCTGTGTCTGACTTTGAAAAGAAAATACATTTAACGAGTAAATAGACGGTTATTTTTTGATATATATTTGTTTTCTTTTAGTTCCTTTGAAGGTCAGCTGAATGAATCATCCGAAATTAGTTAAATTGGGTATCAGTGGCGCTGCGAGGAAATGAAAGAAGGAGGAATGGTTAGAATTTGTATAGCAAGATTTTATATAACCATTGGGGACAAGTAAGAAAAAAAAGCTTTTGTATCCTAAATCTCAGAGAAGCAATTGTTGGTATTAGAATATATTGGTTATTCCAATCTTAACCATTGAAATATTGGAACAGATGTAAAATTTTGCTTGAAGAAATTTGCATGAATTTATGGAACAGAAAAAAACTATTGTAATAGAAAAATTTAAACCATTTATATTTTACAGAAACTTTATGTCCTGCGAAGAAATAAGGTATTTTGAAAAAAAAGTGGTAATAATAGATAAATATGAGAGAAAGTGAAAATTTGTGAATTTTTCCTTCATATTTAATTGAATGTTTATATTTGTATACATCTGCATATGTAAAAAAAGTACCTTAAAGAATTCAGGGTAAACGACGATAATTTTTTAATGAAGTGATAAGTGGGAAGATTTGATAAAAATAGTTATATTACATAGTAAAATATTTTCCCAAAAATTTGATCAAACTGCAAATTGGCCATACATTACTATAATAACCATCACCCAACTTTATGAATTAAATTTTTATTATCTAGATTATTTTCTAAAGGAAACTGAAAAACAAATTTAATTGAAAAATCCAAAAAACTTTTAATGGTCCATCACTATACATTAGTTAAACCGTTTGGAGAAATCTACCAATGTTACGATAGTTTTCGATAGAGTGAGGGATATTTTTTTTAACATTCTGAATACATTTTTGGTTGTTTTTTTAGAAATAATACAAAGTTATATAGTAAGGAAATATAATTTTTAATTTCAAACTATTACTGACTCAGGTAAATGCAGATAATTCTATTTCCTTAGCAATCTCTCTCTATGATGGCGAACTAATTGAATATATACTGAGACTAGGGTGAGAGGATTAAGGGACAATGATTCCAAATCGACCGATAAACTTGTAGGAAGCGGATGAATGATTCATGCATTTGAAAGACTTGCCGAGAGGAAGCAACAATATTTGATACCATTAGTCTTAATGTAAACAGTGAAATTTAAAATTGTCGGGTTTTTCTTGTAAGCAATCAGATATTAAAAATTATGTTTGATCTTACTTAGATATTCTTAATATTCATAGATAATATAGATGATAATGTTGCTCATTTGGAAAATAAAATTATGATATGTATTCAAATTTTAAATTTGGAAAGTGTGATTATTTTCAGTATGATGTATTTGTGCCCATAAAGTTTATCAATGGGCATACTAAGATTCAAATTCTAGAAGTGACGACAAAAAAATGAATAATCCGATTCACTCTTTCTGTGAATTACACCTGGAAAAATGTCATTTTTAGCACGTGCCATTAAAAATGAAGTAAAGATAAAACAATATATTATATAGAATGCTAAAGTTTTCTGCGAAATTTTAAAATATATATTTTATTTATGGAATAATTCTTTAGTATTAAAAGCAAACACGGTAATATATATATATATGACAGAGAGGAAGTGATATAGACTGTAAAATTTCCGGTATGATAATTCATTGAAGTATTTAGTTGATTTGGAGTGTAAGAGATGACAACACCAATCATGTCAAGTCCGATTTGGCTGGGCTTTGACATTCAATAGGAGAAACTCACTCACAAATGACGTGGAGCCAATTAAGAGGCTCCGAAAAGAGTAACATTCGATGGACGAATGAGGTTTGATGCTGTTAAAGTGCTCCTTTTACGTATCCCTTTTTCGGCTAGGCCATATTTGATGTCACATTTCAGGTGAACCAGTCTCCTAATTAAATCTTATTCCATAAGTGTAAATAATGTAACATTGAAATTTTTATTATACGTAGTCTTAAATAATTAATTCTTTGCCTATTTCGATTATTATTGCTTTATTCAAAAAATTCCCTTTACCTCTTGACGCCGTCCTAAATTATATATGTCATTCTAAACTGTTAGTATTAGACAAATATATAATAGGGATATATATCCGCGGGCAGAACTAATAAATTTTCAGAAGAATAGCGAATTTTATATTTGTATAAAGACCTTCAGTCCTTTGAGTCATAATTAATAATTTTTTTTTAAGGTACACATATTTTAAATAAAATTAAGGATCCAATCTATTGCGAATCTACTGCAAATTAAGTGCATATAGAAAATTTAAATATTACTATCTCATAAAAACAAGCGGTTTTAGATCGGGTCAATCTCATCGTCTTAAAGAGGGTAAGCCAATCAGCGTCCGTCTCAAAGAAGATATACAAATCAGTACCCAAAATTCTACTATACCGATTAATATAAAATTATGAAATAATTTTAAATCGATTTTCTAACAGTATACCAACTCCCAAAATAATTTTTTTATTTATTTTATTTTTAGTCTAATTTTTTATATATATTTTACAATTATTTTGACTACTACTGAGTTTTTTAATCAATTTCTTTGTAAACTGGATTCCCTTACAAGAAATTAAATACTTAATGATTAATTTTTCGTTATATTCTAAAACTATTTTTATTACATTTTCACCGGTAACATAGATGTTCATTTTATAATTATAATCCATTAGATAATTGATGAGAAATATATTCTTAATTTCCAAATTTATTAAAGAAAGTTCAATTGAATAAAAATACTTACTAAGTATTATTCTAAAGTAATAATTAATATTATCGTATCTACAGAATTACTTATCACAAAAGATTAAGAATTTAAACGTAATAATGTAAAATATCTTTCGCATTTATGCCATAAAATAATTCTTCGAAATCATATATTTTATTACATAAAAAGAAACAAATGCGCTGCACATTTATATAAACATGCATATTGTTTTTAAATTTCAAGAAAAACAATTTTTGGAAAAACTGACAATATACTATTTTCCGTCTGACTTTTTGAAGTAATATGTTTCGCCATGTTTTCAAAATGGGTAGTCAATTTTCTTGAGAAAATCGTGACTTGACTATTGTTTCAGTTTCGCATTTCAAAGATCTAGAAGCACTTCTGGAATTGCATAAGAAGAGAAATATATATAATTCAAAGTTTAGAGAGAATTTTAGAAGAACAGAATACCAAATTTTAAACAAAAAAGTAAATTTTTATCCGTTTTATTGAATTTGCTATAAATGTAAAAATCAGCGTAATTAATTACATATCAATAGACACTTGAAGAAACTGACGTTTGTAAGCACATGTTACAAAATATACTACAAATAAATATGAATGTTAATGAATTAATGATATTTGCATTTTGACGATTTACAACCCAAATATTTTCAGAACTGTAGACTTTGTATATACATAGTTTTGAAGGTTTATTGTGCAACTTGGAGAGACATTTCACAGTAACTTACAAAATTTTTATAGTATAAAATATTTTTTACATTATCTCTTTGGACTATTTTGGGAGAGAAAAGTTGAATTAGCTTACAAACAATATTAAATATCTTATTAATGTAGCATTATATCAAACTTAAAGAAACTCTGCAGCTTGTTATTCATTATATTACTGAATTTCAATGTGTTCCTGGGTCACACAGCTATTCAAAAGCATCTTTTCTAAAAATTTAATTTATGAAATTGGAAGTAAATAATTAATTGTAAAGGATATGACTCTTACTTCAATAACTCCTTTTTTTATAGATATTCAAAGTTTTAAAAGTTTCAAAAATATACCGTCATCTAAAAAAAATCCAGAATCCTTTCACTATAATTAACTTAAGAAAATGAGTTGCATTGCCACAATACACACACATACATGCACGAAAAAAAGGTGATACGATTTGAATCTGAGTTATATAAATATAACCTTATAACCTCATAAAAATATAATCTTAACGGCACATGAAAACCGGCCCAGCTTAATGTTGAAATGCATCATTCCCACTTTTGGTTAAACGACGTCCTTTGTAGAAGAACAAGAAAATTTTCTGCAGATCTGAATAGTTCCTGAACATGAAAGTGGCATTTATGTAGCGATACTAAAGTTTCAAATCAGGTTATGGCAGTACTTACTGTTATTGGCGCCAAAAGTGGCAATTGTTTTGATCTTATCTCTGCTTCTATTGCTTGAACGTCTCTTTGGGCTAAAAAAATCGATTTCTGCCCTTTAGTATCTCTTCTTCAATATTTATATTTGTATATTTCTTATAAATTTATTATATATAAAAATATATATCTCTGCCTAGGTACTGTTTATATTTTATAATCATCTTGCTTAAATTTGGCTGACTGCTTTCTCTAAGAGCACTCACTGTTATTTGTCTTCAAAATTAGTCTTTATAATATACTAAATATAAAATTAGACGTTTTTATATTCCATCCTAAATTGGTCCAAAATCCAATTATTCATCCCATGCTTTTAAGCTATGTTATTTGTTTATAATATTTCTGTTGAGCTGTAATCTTTTTGGAAAGAATTTTCTTACACCAGCGTGATGCGTAAATAAAAATATTCCTTAAAAACAAAGTTCATTACTGTCTCCATCTCTAATATTTTAAGAAAATTTATATATCTTGTTGTAATTAAATCTGCTGAAATAAGCAAATTTTACTGCTGCAAGTTAAAAGAAGCATTTTTTTTTAAAAAAAGATATCTATTACTATGATAACTTTTTTCGAAATTTTTTTTTGAAAGCTTCACTTGTAAACTGATCCAAAAATAATTTCAAAGTGAAATAAATATTGAATTAAAATTATTGAAAATTAGTTCAAATTTTTTTGTAACAAATATTTTCTGAATTCAATGTATGGCTACTCAAGACCTTACATCTTCGTTAAAAATATGTGTTTATCATATTTTTTTGCTTTTTCACCCCGATTGAGTGCATTTCAAATTTTGAGAACAAAGCAACATACGATACTATATCTGGAGAAATGACATGATACTCTCTAAAATTTTAGTACGATATCCTTATGCTATTTTATAAAATTAAGAATATAGATTAACATCGTAAAAAATAGCTTGTAAAATATTTTCACAAATAAAATATGATAACAGTTTATCCAGAAAAGATAACGATAATCTAGTGAACCTGTTGAAATCAAAAGTTTCCTTTTTTCATTTTCGGTATACGTATATGGAACTTTGACTATAGACTACGATGCTTAAATATTCTTGATGACTCATATGGGTATAAAAATGGTTTCTGTTCCTCCTCATTCTTTTTTGTCTTGGTGTTTCCTTGGGTGTGTTTTTAATGTTCTTGTCCAAACTGTTTCATATTCGCCTATTACTTGTATAATTTAATTATTAAACCATGTTTTTTCATAATTCTGGAGAGTTTTTTTTTAATTTCAATTTATTAGATTGGTTACAATAGTTGCATAATATTTGCATTTTTGGAAATTCCACACAAAGTCGTGAACTTATCATAGCAATGAAAGTAAGTTCAGTGACGATTTCTTAAATTAAAATAAGCCTAAATTCACAATTCAGGCTTTATATATAAACATTGGAAAATAGTATATGATTTATAGACGATTTCATTTAATTTATTGATGACTACGTCTTTATAATTGAATAACTGTACAAAATGAAATGCATGAATCAATTATTCTCCATATAAATTCACAATTTAGTTCACAATAAAATTCGTTTTATATGAATTATTTGGTATATCAAAGAATTTGAAGTGCATCATAAAGGATTAAAAGAATAAATTCGTGCAGTCGTTGACATTGTATGCATGAAAGATGATTGGTAAATTTTTTTAAAAAACGTTAGTAAAAAAGTGGCAATCAGCGAATAATTGTATGTCTATTTTCATGCTTATTTCTAATTATATTTCTATTTTAAGATAACAAAAATAATTTTATCCTAACTTTCTTTGATATTCCTTCTCTTATACATATTCATTGATAATATTTATAGTATATGATTAGAATTTACACAATTGAATGCATTAATAAAAAGCGATTGCAGGAGCAGTCAAAATTTTGCGATTTTTTTAAAACAAATTTGCTAAATGCAAAGCTATTAATTCAGAAGAAATTTATTTTGTGTTTTGAAAGCGAAATTCTGGCATTTCATTTCGATACATATATTTAAGAAGACCAAGGCACTATTAAAAGGGTAGGCATCGATATTTTTACAACACTGCATTTATTGATATAATTACGATAAAATATTTTTAAAAACAATTGGCCAGTTGGAATTATCTGTCTATTTTGAATTGGCCAGTTGCAATTATCTGCTTATTTTGAATTGGCCAGTTGGAATTATCTACCTTGGAAACTATTATATATAACGCACTCTCTAGTCGTGGAATAACTAATTTAGAAAAAAACAATTCCTCTCGGCAAGCTGGAAGGCAAAGGTAGATTCCTTTGCATTTAAGTTACTATCTGGCAACATAAGTGGTACTTAAACCCTAATATTGAGGTCAGAAACAGTCAATATTAGTGCTTGAAAATCGCTTTTATCCCCTAACTTATAAGTTATTGCAGTTGCTGAAAAAAATTAAATGCAGAAGTTTCTTTTAATGATGCGCTAATTTGACTAATTGTATTTAATTTTGTATCTTCAATATTAAGAAAGTTATATCAATTTCTCTCGTCTCCCATCACCATTTCCACCTTTTTGAACCAGATAGAACATTTACGAACTAGCCCGAGATTTTTACATTTCTAACAATTCAAAGGCACTAAATATCCAAATAAAATTACTCTAGTTATTGTTCACAAGCAAACATGGGCAAAGTGTTATAAGCATATTACATACATTTTTGAGCCAAGGGTAGCTTTCAGTTCTATGGACCATGTTCGGTGACGAACTGATGAAATTTTCTCGAAGTTTTGTCATGAGAACCAATGCAAGAGGTAGTCTTCCTATACTTAAGCCTAATACACCTAAAAAAGGGCTCTTTTCAAAGCCACACAACCTCTTTTTTATAGAAATAAATCCAGTTAACCAGTTTAATCATCAATTTCATTCATGATAATTATCATAAGTACTTTTACATATTTTGCTGCAGATTCCTATTCGTGAATTGAAATAAAAATAATTCAGTTACTTCAGCTTCCAGTTTTACGCAGTTTGCTATTTATATCTAAATTTCTCAGATTTCTGTTTCTTTATATGAACAGCAACTTACATTTTAGAAAACTCGTTTCCGAGTTTGCCTTTCCGCATTCATTTTCCCTATGCCACTGGGTAATTAGTATTTTCCATTAGGGAATAAACGATTAATAAACGAAAACGCTAACAAAAGCATAAACACCCATTAGAAATTTTCAAGTGTCACTTCCACAAGCTAGACGCATTATTAATTCTAAAATGGGAAAATTCAAATGTAAATGGGGTGCTTTTGCATTTGAGATTTACCCTTTGGGTAGATATAGATTATTCGAAATAAACTAAGGCTATAAACAATGAGAAAATGATGGTTGCCTTCTAGATTTATGCCTTGGAGAAAGGAAAATGTTCTTTTAAGTGTTAATGGAATGATAATTTGGATTAAATGTAACTCCCTATTTTGTTCTTTTACTTTTAAAACAAAATTAAAAGTTTGAATTAAAAGTGCAAACATTCCGATGTAAAGGAAACAGAAAATTGGTAGTGATTTTCGATAGACGCAATTGTATTAAATGTTGACAAATTGGAAATAACTCTTTACACCTAGTTGCCAATTGGAATATTTCGAATATTTAAAGTACAATTTCAAATAAAGTATAAACGCATAAATATTTCAGGTAATGATTTTAAAAATAATTAAGTAATTGAAATAACAGAACGATAAACCATTTTATCTGTTTTTTAATCCATATATTTTTGAAATCATTTATTCTGAATATAAAACTTCTTTGCACAAATGTATTTTTAAAACAAATGCCATTGTTAGAAGAAAGCGTAAAACTGATCGCAATGTTAGTTAGTACATTTTTGATCGTAGTCTTTTTGATAAATAATAAAGATAATTATCTGTAGAGCTGGTTGTTGTTGAGTTTAGAATTAAGTGGATGTAAGTCTCCAATTCTTCAAATAGGCAACGTGAAACTCGGAAACTTTTCTATCTAAAATTTTAAAAAAATTAAAAAATGTCAATGGTTATAATTAGGACCATGGACAACATATGGTCACAACTAATCTACATTGTTTTAGATGGACTGATGAGTATTAATCGTTTTTCTGATCAATAATATTTAGGCATAGCTATAACACTGTAGACAGATAATTCGGGCCATTAAATACCAGATAAAGTAGTAAATGCTTAGTAGCTTAGTCTATACTCTACATCCATGTAAATATCGAATATTTTAATTGGTATTCCAGGTTCTTTAATCTGTGAACATGAACATGTTTCGATAACTCACCCCATATGTATTCCGACTTTCTTCGTATTAGAAATAGTTATATTGTTTGGATTCTTCAAAACTGTGACAAAAAAGGTTTTTCAAGACATCTTACATACAAAATACAAAAAAAAGCGGATGCACTTATGAATCAAATTCGCAGGCTAATTCTTCAGTAAGGTGTAAAAATAAACAGAGAAACATTAGTGAATAACAATTTAGTTGGAAAAATTGATATCTTTTATATCATTTCATTTTATATTATAAGTTTTTTATAATGTTTCTCTTTACCTTTTCTTAAACTTAAACTAGTTTATAATAGCCGCTTGCTATTGAGTTAAATAGCAAGCCTACTTCAATTTTAGGTCATTATATTAAGCCATCTGCATCCTCATTCACTCTTGGGTCGCTAGATAGAACTATTTAGAATAGAAAAGTCTGATAATTTTTTTTAGATATTCCATGTTAAAGACTACTTTAATGTCTAATCAAAAACTTCGTTTACTAAATGGTCACTAAAAAACTCATACGTTATCTGTCTCAAAATAAATTGCATGTTTTGTATTAACTGATTGGTAATGTCAAGCTCTTTATTTGAATCCCTGATTCTATGCAATAAAGTATACACTCTTAACAAAAGAAAGAAGTTAGCAACCATTTTTTATATAGATATATTTTTTTATTTTATGGAATATTACAATAGTGTTGCCACTTCCGCTAAAATAAATAAAAAAGAAATAATGTTGCCATTATTTAAAATTTTGCTTTACAAACGTAAATACAACACTATGGAAGAACAACAACAAATTTCTTTTCAACGATACTTATTTTTTACCAACAAATTAAATTTCTATTTTTAATGATTCTCTAAAAAATAATTTAACCATATTTATCAGCAATTTAGCTCGCACGAAATAAGAATTTAACCTGCACGGGAATGTTACGCGAACATGGAAAAAATTAGCTTTTATCAACAAGTTGCCATCATATTGACAAAAGCTCAAATTAAAAAGAATATTAAATATTATTACAAATGAAATATAACATATCATTTTTCTAAAAAGTAATAGCAAAATATAACAACTGCTATATATTTATAGGTAACACTGAATTTTAATTCGTTTGCATTTTAATTTTATACTCTGTAAGGTAAAAATTATGTTTAATTTGTCTTTCAATATAAATTCCAATTAAATAATAAAAAAAAAGTTAAGTAGTTCTAATTGATTGGTAGTTTATTAAAATTTAATTTAAGTGCCTTGATTTACAAAATTAGAGTGATATCGTAAAATATCGCAGCTTTAAAGATATTGTCCCTCATAAGTCCAGAGGATCCTACCATTTCCAGGATGTCTGTTTTTTGTAATAGCAAAGCTATTTTCTTTGGGATAAATACATTAGATATAAATTCACATTTTATGCATCATTTCAGGGAGTTCGCTTTCTTTTTTTTAAATTATATTATGCACACAATTCTGTATTCTTCAAGAATATAAACAAAAAAATGAAAGACGTATTATTTTGATCTTTGCCAAATTTTATGGTTTTCAAGTTTGTAATAAATATTTTAGACATATCTTTCCTTGACAAGGTACCTCGAAAAGAATATATCAAATAATAATATGCTTCATAATTTGTCTTATTTTTAAACTGCAATAATCGGTAATAGTAATTGCTGATTATTTATCCTTATTTATAACTGCATAAATCAGTAATCCAGAATTGGGAACAGTCCGTAAATAGTTAACGTTTCTATCCAGAAAGTTGCCAAAGGAAACAAGGATTGATATGAAATTAGACCTGTTTAGATGTTAGGTTTCCAACAGCGAAGTATGTCGTCAAATGTACGTCATAAAATTATGTTTCTTTTTAATCTCCTGAGTGCCATTATGATATATTTTATTCTATATAATCGAATTTTTTATTATAAAATTAACGAGGGAAGAAAAATAAGAAGCACATTTTTTTTAATGAATAAAACTATATTAGTAAATACTTTAAATTATATTAGCAGGTTCAGTACCTTACTACCAAGAAATTAGATCGGATGGAAAAAAATTTTAATGTAAGAGTGTAGTTAATTTATCTGTCTGTTTCATTATTTTATCTGTCTGAGCTATAAGTAGAAAGCAAAATTGTCATTTCAATAAATGTAGAATATTTTTCATTTTTGTGGAATAAGTGAACAGATGGTCAAAAAATTAGATTTAGATGAAAAAAAATAGATTTAAGATTAGATTATTAGATTGAATTCAAAATTTTAATAGGAGTTACAAATATCAAAAAATGAGTTTATATTTTTAGAAAATTATGAAATTTAGGTGATAGAGGGAAATTATTTTATCTTCCTAATTTATATTCTCATTTTCTAAAAATAAACATAAAATAAATTTATCTTTCAACAAATGTAGAATATTTTCTTTTCTCATTTTTGTGCAATACGTGAGCCGATACTCTAAATAAAACATTGAATGTGATTTTATGATACGAATTAGAAATATCATGAAGAAAGTTTTTATTCTAAGAGAAATATATAATTTATTAAGAATAATCTAATAATTTTTAGGTTTTGAATGTTTTTCTGAAGTTTTTATCACACACTTATAGCTTTGAGAATTCATTTTATTGAAGATCAACTCACAAACTGCAGCATAAAAATTCCATGAAGAATAAAATTTAAAGAGATCATAGATTCCCATTTCGTATTTTGCTTCTATTGTCATTTAAAGAGAATATAGCAAAGCTCTAATAAAAAAGGGAATATATTCTTTTACTGGTCATCATACCTTCCGAAGATCATAAAATAAAACGAATTTATATATATTTTGTTATAGCTTTAATTAAAAAAATACAATGGAAGAGTTTATTTTATTTTCTAGAATTTATGTTATTTCCATTTTTTTGTGTGTCTTTTTATATGGTCTTCGTGATATATCGAATTATATAGACTTAATCCAATCCATTCCTTTCAATAAAAGAAATGATGCTATCTAAATCTTATGCCATCTCCCAAGTGTCTTTTGGTTTTCACCCTTCAAGACCAATTTTATCCAATACAGAATCATCTCCGATCTTACCTAACAGGATCTCGTAACTCTCAGTGGCGTAAGTAATATATCCAAAATCCCTTATCCAATCAGTGTCAGCGGGAGCTAAGTATCGAGTAGTGATTGCAAACCCTCGATATTGACACTGTTGAACTCACTTTCGTATATCTCAGCTGGCTGGTCCAAAGAGGACTGTTCTGACTGAGGAATCACTTTGTGAACCTTTCTTCGAATAAAGGACTTGTTCTCAGTAGGGAAAAAGTTGTTTCCTGCTCCTCGAGACCCTATTCATTTAGGATATGAAAGTTCTGACGACGATCTTAAGGTTCATTGATCAATATATATTGTATCGATTTCTTTTCTGGTATTGGAGTATCTTCTTAGTAACAGAAAAATTCCTCTAAGGTCGAAAGTTGATGTTATTGTTAGAAATGTTATTAAATATAGGAATTTTCACAAAGTATTTTTGTTATAAATGGTTGAATAAGGTAAAATGTCAGTCTTATCTCATATAATGCATAAAAACAATTATATATCATAATAATTAATTTCAATTATCTCTACTGAAAAGAGATAATTTTCTTATACAATATAGAAATGAATATAAAAATAAAATAATTAAACAATAATTCAATGAATTTCGGAAATATTTATTCTCAAAAGACGCAATTTTCTATTTTTTTAATGCTGCCACGCTTTAATTAAAATATTTCTTCAACTACTTTGACTTTATTAAAATCATGAACTTTTAATAAATGACATTATTATTTTGGATATATTATTGGGTAGAATATCATTTATTTATGTGAATACGGTTATATAACAATTGAGCATAAATAATATGCTAAACTAATTTTCTCTAAAATATTCTTAAAATACAAGTATTATTTATTTTGAAAAATATCAGTATAAACGCATCGTTTATGAATTTCTAGTTTTCATAAATTTAAAATCCTTTAAAGAACATAGCTCTATTAACAATACAAATGTGTGTGTGTGTGTGTGTGTGTGTGTGTGTGTGTGTGTGTGTGTGTGTGTGTGTGTGTGTGTGTGTGTGTGTGATGGTACTCTAAAGCTGGCAAATAGTTCACATATTTAAGTTGGAAGATAGGAAAGTACAACTTGCATTCTTTTCGAATTTTAATTTAAAATTACGCTAAAGATTTGCATTTACCCGAGATAACTTACAAAAATACTATAGCACAAAAGATTACATAATTTCAAAATTTAATAAAAAAATGTATATTTTTAAGATACAAATTTAATAATCGGGCAAATTTTTTCTCAATTTTGGTAACCTTTTAAAATTTTTTTAGCCTAATTTTCAATTATAGATTACATTATTTCCCTGAAACTGTTTTCATTGCTTCATCAACTATATTATTGCATTCCCATTGTTAAAAACTAAGGAAATATTTAGTGTGTAGTTTATGAGACTTATAAAAAAACGTGAAAATATATCACGCAATTTATAAGATAGTTGAATCACATTTAAAAATAATAATAATAATAATGCCATGGGACTGATCATCATCAGAAATTCCATATATACAATAAGTGAATCATATACAGATAATTTAAGTTATACATCTTTAATGTTTGGTGGCCTCATGGGTATGGAATTATATCTAAACAATGTAACTGAAATTAACGGTAACCAAACTCTTTGGAGAAACAAAAGGTCGCTAAAGGCGGCAAGTAATAAATAAATAAAAATAACACTTGAGATAAAGATGCGCTAAAAACCATAAATGCCCCAAATAAGGAAAAAACCGTGTTTCTAGCATTTTCTCAAAACAGTTTTTCTTTATACTGATTTTGACTAATTATTTTTCTATATTTTTTTCCAATTGTATATTTAAATCTCACGAAAACTCGTATTTCGTATGAAGAGAAAAATCCAACAATGATTAGACGAGACAAACTAATTATCCCTGAAACAAACAAAATGCTGAAATTTCTGTAAAATGCCTTTGGTAGAAGTTTCAGCATTTTGCTTTATTGTTTTGCTTTAACCGTTATTATATTTTTAAAAATAATTTAAGACTTTTTTAAATTTCTTTTATTGAATAATATCAAAAAAATGTTCCTTTAATTTATTCAGTGGTTAAAAATATCAAAATTATAGAAACTAAAGATTTTGTTAATTATTTATCATCAAGTTAAAGATGTTTGCAAAAAATGAAGGATTTTATTTACATTTATATAAATATATATAATCCAGGAAACGAATTTCATTTATTACGTTGTTTCACAATTAATTCTATCTATAATTATTTACTCTTTCTTATGTTTTAAGACAATTTAATATTAAGATTTTAGATCAAAGAATTGATTTCTTTTTTTTTGTTTCATCAATTAATAGTTTTTGATTTTGTTTATAATTTATTCTTTTGATGATCTTAAAAATCAAAAATGAAATACTATCCATTTGGCTTATAATTTCATATTGTGTTGTATATAAAATCTTCTATTACAGAAATTTTTAAAAACCATACATTTTCTACCGTCATTTTGCACAATAAGAAACAATCCGGAAATCAGTTAATCATTTGCCACTCGACTTTCAGGAATTTGTAATAAACAAGCATTAGAATTAGCATTCTTGCGTAAAAGCTTGAATATTAAAGATAGAAGCCACATGTTTCTGGTAGCGGACAGATATAAATTAATTATGACAAGTTTGACAGACTTCATCCATTATGTAGAAATAAATTAGTTCATTACGCTTGAACTCACTAGTAATGTATTTGTTTATTAGACACATTGAATTGAATAATTCAATGTGATGGTAATTTGGCGAATTAATTCTGAAAGTCCTAAGTGTCGAAAAAAATTATACCAAACATTCATTCTCATAATTCATAACATTTTTAATTGTTGCTAAATGCTGCTCATTTGGAATTAGTACCCATGTTTATCTTATATGGATTAGTCATGTTTATTGAAACCATGGGTGATAAATGTTGAACCATTCATCGCCCATGGCATTTAACAAAGTTAAAAAATAGCGATTAATTTGTTTGCAAAGTGCTTAACAATTAAAAATTAATTCGTTTATTGAATCACTGGTGTGGTTAAGTATAAATAAAAAAAAATCGGTGAAGTGAGCATAATATATGTATCCCATTATTGTATTGGAAAGATATATGAAATTCAGGGATAAAATTGAAAATAATTTCAGTTGAAAAATATAGATATCCATAAAATGTGTCTGTTTACAGCTATCTCTAATTGAAAACGATGGAGAATGAAGCCAAATTTCATTAACAGATTTTGGAGAGCATGAGGAAGAAAATTCCGCAATCGCAAATAAAAAGACCTTTAACCCTTCCGCGACGGCGTGCCATATATGTATCACATATGTGAACGTCTCCCACAACCGGACGTACCACCTGTGTATTTCTGAAAATCAAACTCATGGGACGATGATGCATATGTGTATTTTAAACTCGTGTAATTTTTATTCGCCATTAGATGGCTGCCTGTGTCCATTACTTTTGAAATATAGTTTTGGTATTCTGATCTTCATTTTGCTCCTATTCAACCCCACTTTGGTATTTTACTTTCAGCTTACGCGGGACGGGGGGTAAGAATAATATAAATAAACAGAGCAGGGTTGTGTAACTTTCCACTTGATAGAATCATTTTTTTTTTTTCCTTATTACTGTGTAACTGGTCTTTTTGGGTTTTACCATTAGTTCTGTTATATTTTGCGTAGCTTTTGGATACATTTCGCGCTTCACTTTATTACGGAAAAATTTGGTTTCGGTTTATTATGGCAAAAAAAGCGCAATTTGTCAGAGAAAGAATGTGCTCATATTATGAATGAACTAGTAATCTAAAAAGGTAGAAAAAATGACGACGTTAAGCTTAGGTTTTATTTATTATGATTTTTTTTGTGTGTGTGATGTTAGGCTTAGTGACGCCAAACCCCCGTCTTGTGGGATGATTCCTTTCGTGTTCTCTCCGTTCAGTGCGTGCGTCTAGGATAGAGGCCTCTCATCGCAAAAGGGTTAACAAAACGAAATAAATACCTTGTTCTCAGGAAGGATCAGCTTATTAATATCGTATTACGCGGTAATAAAGACCTTAAATTTTACGAATTAAATATTATTTTCTGCAAATTTCATAATGTATGTGTATATATTTTATATATCTGGTATTGATGAAATTTTTGTTATTATTCTGTGCTTTCATTTTATTTATCAAAATATTTTCAACTCCAACAGTGCCCAACTCGGTCTTAAGTTGTTATTAACCCTTAACTGGGGAGGTGAAATCTTAGGACTTAACTGGGGAGGTGCGGTCTACGAGACCGCATTTCATATACACTCAAATTAAATTTTCTAATGAATGTATTAGTATGAAAAACTGTCATTATATTTTGCAGATATTTTTCTTGATATATAGATATGTTTTAGAAATTTTTCAAACTATATTGTCATTGAAAAAGTAAATTCGTTGGAATATACATTTTCTTCTCAAATTACATGTTACAATAAATAATATTCTTGAAAAAGCATATTACTTTTTACTTTTTAAATCATATTTATTTTTACAGTATATGAAGGTATATAGAAGACAATATAATGTAAAATTCAACAATTATATGAAAAAAAAAAATGACTGGATAAAATTGGCCCTTTTTCTATCGGTTTGTGCGACTTTCATAGCACGGTTTTCTATGGCATTTTAAACATACAGGTTAAGAACTAGTATAAAAATCAACCTATAAATTCAGTATATATATATATATCTCGTGGTGTATTAATATATTTTAAAAAATTTTCAAAAACATTATCACTAGAAAAATTAATTATGTTTGAACATACATATCAAAATCAGTTGGATGCGAACTTTCATTGAAAAACTCTTCTGTACAATTATCATTACCACTAAAATCACTTCCTGCTTCATTTAAAAGTTTCTGGAGCACTGCTTCATAATAGGATCAGTAAACCGGATGATATTTCGGGCCCCACGTTTTAGTGCCATCTGCTAAGCCTTGTTTATCACTGGGACACTAACAGGGAGATGCGGTCTTAGAGATCGCACTCGAAGAAGTAACTGAATTATTTTAAAAAGCATCCTCTGAAATCGATTGAAAAAGTGCACGTGTATTGAAGGTCACAAAGCAGGAAGCTACAGGGTCAATCCATTCTATTGAGCTAAAAATAGAACAGGGGGTGATAGAAAATCCATCCCTAGCGGTCTCACAGACCCCACGTCCCCAGTTGAGGGTTAACACTGTTCATAACATACAGTTTATGCAGGAAATTTAGCTTCCTCCCATTTTTGAACTTTTGATATTATTTTGTGATCACATTGTATATTCTTATGGCAGAAAAATTATTTTAATCAACTTAGTTATTTGCATTTTAATTACTGCCTCGATGTTACTATTCATAACTGCATTTGTTTACGTTATTCATTTAAACAAAAAGCTTGTATTAAACCTCGGAAATTATATTTAATTGATTAAAAGTATTTTCTGGGCCATTAAAATAATGTGACTTAATCGTATTTCATTTAAGATTTTTTCTTCGTAATTAAAACTAGAAAGGAATAAAAATATGGAAAACTGACAAAAAATTGCATTTGTCTAATTATACATCATTAGCGTTTGCTTCAGAATATACCTGGTGATAAAATAATAAAGATGTAAATCCTTTAAATATGCGCATTCGTATTAAACCCATATATTTTTTGTGCATTTGCAATGTAGTTACACCTGATTGTAAGGAATGTACCAGACGATTTTTTTAAAAAACATTCTTCCAAGAATCATTAGAATCATCTTTCAGCGTATGACCACTGTTTATTGAGTTTATTTTCTATCAGCAAAATCACATGCAATTTTCATCCATAATTTAATCTAATAGCTTTAAAAAGAGACCAGAAGTTTTAATATGGTAGTTATTTGTTATTAAATTGTTTTAGTCTAGAAAAATCAGAAATTATATGTCTCTTTCAGAGACTGGCACCAAGAGTACTTAAAAATGGAATACCAATTATTCCCTGCATAACGATTGGAAGGACATGAATATACAAAGTCAAATACTGATCCTGACATTATGATATATTACTAACCCTATTTGAATAATTTTGAACGAAACGAGAACAAGTATACGTTAAAAAATAATTTATATACCTCAGCTGAGATCTATTAATTACTTTTTAAGTTTAATTTGAAAACAATGTGTTATTTCACTATAACTGTTTTATATAATAATTTCAATTTAGTAATTTTATTATAATAACTATATGATTGATTACTTAATTTAGAATGATTCTTAAGCACATTTTTTTTTCTTAATAATGCTTCATTAACAATTTTTTTTCAAACTTTCTAATGTACTAGCTTTTTAATAATTTCAGATTTGGCCTAGATTACAGAATATTATTTCAATAGCTTCCAAATTAAATAATGTGGAAGTAATGCATAAAAGTTTGATATCATACCCATAATACTGCGTAATATTTAATTTGGGGAAAGTGAATTAAAGGTAAAAAAATTAAGAAGAAAAAAAAAACAATTTAATTTAAAGATGAAAAGAAAAATAATTAATATAAAATTATCGCTTCTTTAACTGTATTGCTTTATATAACAATATAATTACAGATGTAACAAATCAGTTCTTACTTTACTATAATATTTAAGGAAACCTGCTGTCTAATGTTTTGATTTTCCTTATTGAATATCATTCTTTTATTCATTTACCAGTTGATGATAATCATCTATTTCACAGAATTTTATCATCTAATCGCACGATTGTAGTGAATAAGATTAATTCAATCCCATAGCATTTCTTTTCTCACATATAAGAAGGCGTAGCCTGAATCCAGAATTTGCCTTTAAATGATTTCTGCCTTTGGAGACACAATTTATCCCATTCTGAGGCATCTCCGATCTTACCTAACAAGATCTTGTGACTTGCAGTTGCGGAAGTAATATGCCGAAATTCCCTTATCCAATCAGTGTCAAGTAGAAAATGTATTAAGTCACGATTGGTGATCCTCGATATTGACATTGTACTAGACACTTTAGTTTCTCTCAGATGATTCTTCCAAACGAAATACGAAGCCTGAAGAATGACTCTACGAGTCCTTTCTTCGACAAAGAGGATTGCTATCAATGGATGCGGAGTTGTTTTATTTTCCCAAAAGAAAGTTCTTAGATAAGGTTAGATCTATAGCAATGGACACGAATTTTATTGATCAATTTATATTGAAGGATTTTCTATCCTCTCTTTGGATTATTTTTAATTTGAAAATTGATCTTTATATTGCGAATATAACTCACATCGGATTAAATATGTCCGAATTGCAATAGATTCGGTATGGTATATGACTGAATTCAATTCGATGCGGAATACCAATTAAGTTTTATTGTTTTTTTTTTATTAAAAAGTATTTACTTTCAAAAGACAAACTTAAATTTCAAAAATTAAATTTATACAAGGAGAAATTGTTTAGTAATTCAATAAAATGAATTTCTGCTGACCTAAAGTTTTGCTGTAAAATATAACAGTAACCATTTTATAATAATTATTTATCTTATCGTTTTCTTTCTTGATTATTGATGTTTAATGAATTAATTAATTTGTTAATCACTGATAAAGAGATAGATTAAATATTACTGCTAAATTAAAGCGCAAATTAAGATTAAAATTTGTAACTTTTTATATATGCCGAGATCAAACACAGAATAATTAGAAATAGCATATTTCAACGATATTCAAAAGATTTTCTAAATTTACTAATAAGCAAAGTTATATCAATAAATAATAAAAGTGCAACGAATGCCAGTATGAAAATGAATTGATATTACTTAATATTTTTCGACATAACTGTCATTCATGGTATTTATTCCAGCACTGGTTTAATTGGAAAAAACAGGCTTTCTAGAAAACCAAACCAGTTCTGACGGCCCAGAAACCTCTTCATAGATGCAAAAAAATAAATATTTGAGTATCCCATATCTCAGTATTTTGGATGCTTCAGAATTTTCTAATGATTCTATGCAGTTTCGCAAGAATGTTAAAATAATTTGTAATATCAATAATAATTTTAATATCATTTAATATATTATATCATTAAAACACATTATTAAGAAAATTTAATGAGTTTTATGGTTTACTTTCTTTTTGTATTCCATTCATATTAATTTTATTTTGGTATCTAGATTTTTGAATAATGACTATTTCAACATTTTATATTCATTAAATTATTTAAAAAATTTAAACTTTTTTTCATTTTATTAATTTCTACAATTTTATCTTCAATATATATTAAAATTTCGTATTCAATATTACCTAAACCTAAAGTGCAACCTAAAAGTCAATTCTTCGCGAATAAATTACCATAATATTGAAATTGTTAATTAAGTGAAAACTGCTTTGTGGAAATATGAAATAATTCAATGTTATTCTGAACATATTAACACAGTAATTTAAAAATAGTGAACTGAAGTTAAAAAGGTAATCTTTAATTACAATAAATAAATTAAAATATAGCTATAAATAAAAATAGGGCATGCATTTTAAATATCCAAACACAAAACTAGTCAAGTCAAATAAAGGCAAAATCATTTGTGTAAGGCTTGTAATATCTCGTATTTTATTATTTCCTTAAAAAAAGACAACAGTTTCTATAAAAGATAATAAAAAATAATGGTTGCTAGAACTAAATTTATTAGTTATAAATGGATGTGTACTTGTCTTTAAAAGGAAATATAATGCCATTGAGAACAGGAAGTCCTTTTCAACTTCCCTATGCAAATTTTATAAAGGAATTTCAATATATATTTGTATTTTGAACAATTCATTACAGAAAGTGTTGATATAAACATACATTCGAAAAATACTCAATAGCATTCATAGAAATCAAATGATCTGAAACAACATAATATTCCAGGGCTGCCAATGAAAACAATTATTCAATCTAAGCTAAAGTAAGAATCCACATTTTTCTCTTTTGATTCATGCATCAAAATATGTATTAGTATTCATCTAAAACTTTTTCTCATAAAGTTTAGGGAGTGTCAGATAAATAAATTATGAAATTAAACATCAAAGCTAGCTTCCATAATGAAGATAAAAGCCAGGAGTTTCTGTCGACAGTTGATAATAAGAACAAAAGTTTGACAGGCTCTGTTCATTATATGGAAATAAACATAAATATTGCACATTAACTCTATCAAAATGTATTGCATTGCTATATAAACTTAATTGAATAGCGTGAAAATATTGATAGCGTGCTAAATTAATCCAGAATTGAAAAGATGTGTATATTCAGTTATTTGCTTTAAGACATCGAAAACATTTCCTTTATATAATACGTCCTATTATTCTCCAGAGTTTAAACATTAATGTTTATTTGATTAAAAATCTTTTGTTTTATAAAATATTGGTAAATATTAGCATATTTGGAATGGACTGATAATTTTCCACTTAAAGATACTTTCTGTCTCTGGTAATGTTTTGCATGTATTCTATTTTAAGGTAATAAGAGTGGTTTTCATTACCTATTCATTTTTATAATGAGCAGATAATGAATATCACTTTCTTATAATTTAAATCAAATAAATGAAACATGCCTAAATTCGATTTAAATTTGATATTATTGTTTAAGAAAATCATAAAGAAGATTTTAGTTAAATAAATTGTTTTGAAAGAACAAGGATGCAATTAAAAAACGAAATTTCAAATTTGAGCCAGAGTAAGAAGATTCAGACCCTAGAAAGTAACTTCCTATAATTACTTTTTTTTCCTTTAAAATAAAATTTCACCTTGAAATATTATCGTACCGTAGACTGCAGTTTGAAGTTCAGGAATCTCCGGTGTCCGGGCTTAAAATAATCCATACTAATTGTTTATTTCCACCACTGGTATTTCTCTTTCAAATACCACAATTAAAAAAATACGGAAGCTCAAATAATGACTTTAAACTACTAGGAAAAGTAAAAAAAAATAAAAGGGACTTTTGCAGTTTTTCTTTCCAGGGTTCGGTTACACTGCTAGTATCCAGGTCTGAATTAATGTAGTAGGCAACATTTCTGTGCAATGTTTCACTCTTATTTCAGCGTTAGTCGTTGTGAGATTGCAGAATGTTAAATATGACAGCTCCCTTGTCGATACTCAACAAGGAGCAAATGAGAGCAATCATTCTCTTTATGTTTGCGGAAAGTGTTTGAAACCTGCGTAAATTATTCGTCGAATGCCAGCGCAGTTTGGAGAAGCAAGATACTGTATATGAATGGTTAGAGCGCTTCAAACAGGAAAGAACTTCTTTATATGATGGCGAAAGATCGGCATGCCATCGACGTCAAATACTGAGGAGAATTAAAAAAAGTCATTGAGGATATGGTGAAGGGAAACAGAGGAATCAGTTTGTAGTGGAAAAACTGCAAAAAGGTCTAATCCTGCAGCAAGATAACCCTCGGCCACATTCTGCAGAAAGGCTGGCCAAAACAATAAAGAAGTTGGAATGCGAAGTACTGGAATACTCGCCATGAAGTCCAGACCTGTTTCCAAGCTATCTTCATATGTTTGGACCAGTGAAGAAAGCGCTAAGGAAAAGAAGGTTTGCAAATGATGAAGAAGTCATTGATGCCGTGTCAAATAGGTTACAGATACAACCGAAAAAATTTTTTTCCCACGGGACCAAACACTTGTGAAATGTTGGGAAAAGTGCATTGAAGTCCGTGGTGGTTATGTCGAAAAATAATGTATATTTCAGGCTTTTTTTATCATTAGGATAAAAACACCTTTTATCAAAAATCTCTTTTCTTTTTGCTCTCTTTCGTAATTTATGATATTATTAAAATTAAGTTACAGTGTTACAAATGTTTAATAACATAAAAGATTAAGACATATATATGAAAGCATAAAAACGAATTTGAAGCATTCCATATGCAGTTTTAAAAGTTTCGTTATAATTATGATAGTTTTAAATGTCTTTAAATTCTGTCAACTCCACTTGAATCATACGAGAGCCAAACGCAGTGCACAAGCAACATTTATCATATCAATACACTTTCATTTTCTGGGAAAAGCGCCAAAGCCATCGATATTGGCTGAATATTGATAGGATGGGTGCATACCATTTTTCAGCAAGTAAAACAATTTGTCAGAACTTCTTGGCGTCTAAACCATATAGTTTTCATAACTGATGAGTTTAATGAAGAGAAAAGAACTCTTGCAAAAAAATTCTTCACAGATTTCACGGATAACCAGTTAGAAAATTCATTCATTTCGCTTAAAAAATCAAACGGCACCTGTCAAAAGAAGATAATGGGTTATTTTTAAAGAAGCGCTCCATATAATTTAGGACAATTTTTCTGAAAGATCTATAATTTATCAGCTATTTCAAACAGGGCCACTTATACATCATAACATAATATAGACCAGCTATTACTCTTGGTCTCTTTATTGCATTATAGCTACGCATTCAATTTGGAAGTATTTTACCATTAAGTAGTTTATGGATATATATATATATATAGATTTGATGTATTAAATATTCATATTCCACCATTTCAAAAAATAGGCATTTTTAAGACTACTTTTCCGATTAGGTAGTTTAATTTTCGATATTATCTGCCAGAAACTGATGAACCTTTATTTAAGGCAATTTTTCAAAAAGATTTATAATTTCCATTTAGATTACCTGCTATTTCAAAGAAAGAGGCTTATTCATGATATCATAATTTTTACCGGTTATTACTCTTGATATCTTCGTACACATTTACTTATTCGATTTTTATTGAATTGTTCTATCATTATTAATATTAAAGAATATAGATTTCAAAAGCATTCTTAATAACAATACATCAATTTTAATAAAAGACACAGGCATTTTTTATAATTATATTTAGTTGAGATTGCTTAATTTTCAATATTAAAAATTAATTTATCATAATGCTAAAATATATTACCAATAAACTTCGAAGTATTAATGTCTCATTTTTAATGTATAAGAAACGAAATTAATATTTGTCAAATAATAATTATGTTACAAAAGATTGTGTAAGAAATTAATTAGAAAGGCTTTGTTATTAAATTATAACACATTATTTTGCATGTGCCTTTATTATCACTTAAATTTTCCTCTATTCTAACTTCTGCATTTCATGTTAAGATGTCAAAGTAAATTAGTTAATAATGCTACTTTTCATATTATAGAATTAGTCATGTTTATAAAGCAATTTGAGGCACGAATTTTTATTGCTTTGGAAAGCTACAACGATAGCATGATATTGTATATGTTATTTTTTAAAACTATTCGCAGTTTGTTTGTTTATAAATTATTCTAAGCAATATTACTCAGCATATCAAAGAAAAATCATTTTGTTCAAATATTTCGCAAATCTGATTTAGGAGATTAAATAAACCAAATTTTAGATACAAAAGGTTTCATTCCTCATAGGCCCCGATTTCTAATTTATGACACTGAAGTCAGGTTAGTAATTTCCCTAGATTTACAGCTTATGAAGCACTTTTTGCCAGCCAAGCATGGAATAATTAGTTAGTCATACATATTAAAGTAAATTGACTGAAATATAATTCGAATAAATAGGATAAAAGCTTCTTTTATGTGCTAATGCAAGAGATAGAAATATATATGATTTTTTTCTTCGCTGATTAACATGAACTTTTTCTGTGTTTATTTGGTTTATCTATACTTATAATAAAGCTCAATGTGTGTGTGTGTGTGTGTGTGTGTGTGTGTGTGTGTGTGTGTGTGTGTGTGTGTGTGTGTGTGTGTGTGTGTGTGTGTGTGTGTTGGCGCTCTACAGGCCAGGTCATTTGACCTACAGCTACCAAATTTGGTACATGTATAGCTTAGAGGTCGGGAATGTGCACCTGGGGTACCTTGTTTGAAATTTTAATTAGAATTTTAATTATTAATTAAAAACTAACTTTCCCGCCAAAAAAATCTCCCATTTTCCCCACCGCCAACTTTTCCGCCAAAAAAATCTTCCATTTTCCCCACCGCCAAATGAGTAAGGCTTCAGTTTTTTTTCTCCCAACAGTAATGAGGCTAGGGTTCACATTTTTCGGCAGATTATTTCAAACGATTCTGTTTACTTTCTTAATGTTTGATGCATTTAAAATTAAACGTTGTTTATTAATCCATGTTTCAGATTCATTCTGAAGTACTTTTGAATGAAAATAACACAGAATAAAGGAAATTAAAAATGTATAATCTGCATAGCGTTACCCCAACTGGCGTAGAAAAATTCACGCATTTGCGTTACCGTAACTGGCGAAGAAGGGAGTTAAACCACGAAGGTCGTGGTTAAACTCCGGTTCAACCTATTTAATTATTAAAATTTAAACGAACGTTAAGATTGGCGAACCGGCTGGTCGCCAAAGGCGGCTAGTTTATAATAAATTTATACATACTTTTCAAACATAAAAAAATCCTTTCCTCAGATTTAAGGTCATTTAGAAATCACTTATTATATTTAAAATTAGCGGTACGGTATTTCCTAGTTTATCTCGCATAACTTCTAATACGGAGTTATTTTCCGTCTCAGGGCACAAAATTCCGAATCTAGGATAATGCCGTAGATGTCACAAGAGCTCAGAATCAGAGTCTTTTTGGAATCAATTTCTCTCAGTTGTAATACAATAAAGAAAATCGTTACTTGTTTATTAACTACATGTCATTAGGTAGCAACAGTTATGATATATAAATATATATATTTGAGATAATCTGAATTTTTTTTTAATGACCAAAACTTATATTCTAGATTTAATAATCGATGTCATGTGTTTAATACTAGAAAAGAGAATATGTATTCTGGAAACTTTCTTTTACAGTGAAAATTTTCATACGACTTCACTTATAGTCTCAAGATCACATACCAAATATAAAAATTTGCATTTTTGAGTCACTGCTTTTACCTGCATGAGAAAATATAGATTGTCAATTGAGAGTTTTAGTTCAAAATTTAAAAGTGATTGGACTTAGATTATAAAACTTTGCACCAAATTTTATTACCTATCAGGTTTCATGTATGGAGTTATCAAAGGATATGCATATGAAAAGAAATTAGCATATGGTCAATACCTTAGCAAAATTTGCTCAAATTTCACAAGAGTCTATATTTTAGATGTAAAAATTGAGTACCGATCATCTAGAGTTTTACGTTTCTTAATTGTGTTCACTAGTAATCGGAGAACTGTCAGACAAATTTCCCCTAAATGGATTTCAATCAAAATTTATTGGGAATTAATAAATTTGATGTTAAGTCCATAAACTAAATTTTATCTGTCTATCTCAATGTATTTTTGAGTTTTCATGTTAAAGAACAGTCGCATAGCAAATCTAATTCTAAAAATGTGCTTTTTTGCCTCATGGTGGTCTAAAACGTAATAATTCATCAAAATTTCGAATTTCAATGTTTTGACGACAACAATACTTTGTTTGCATACTTCGTATTTGAGACAGTAAAAGAAATCGATCCTCAAAAAAAGAAAAGAAAGAAAAAGGTATAACTGTAAAAGTTTAGGATTATTATCGAACATTTTGCATTTACTTTAATTCCCTAAATTTTAATTTGAAAACATGTTTCTTTTAAAATCATAAATCATACTTTTAAAAATGATATCCAATAAAATGATACTTTTCTCCAAAATAGCAAACATTTGATGCCTCTGCATTTCTTTTTTCCAATATTACATCTTGTTTAATTTTTCATGATGGGACGAATGAGATTGACTTAATCTTATCGCATTTCTTCCCTCTTAACAAAATATCAGTCTTCTGAATTCAAATATTGCCCCGAAGTGTCTTAAGCCTTCCGAGGTCCATTCTATCCTATTCTGAGTCATCTCAGTTCCCACCTAATAAGATCTCATAAATCTCAGTAGCTTAAGTAAAGTATCGAAATCTATCTTATCCAATCAACGTCAGATGGAACTAAATATCGTATCGTGATTGGTTAAGGGCGATATTGTCACTGTAGAAATATCACTACTTCCTTCAGTTAACAACTTTAAACAAAAATGGACTGTCTGAAGTACATCAGTGAGTCATTTCTATAAAGACTTATTAACAAGAAGAATAGCATGGATTAATTTACAAACAAAAGATACTTACTGAATAATAAATAATTTTAGAAGCGAGTCTAGAGATATACTTATCGGTTGATTTATTTTTTCAAGACTTCTTAATCGAAAAAAAAAGAACAGTCCTTATCTTTCCAATAAATTTATGCTAGTTTTTGAATTATTGCGAATCTATTGCGAAATAAGACGCGTCATGAGAGTATTCTTTTAAAATTCAAAAACTATGAATAGAAGATGTTCCTAAAAGATTCCTGAACTAACAATCCATAAAATAAATACTTTCGTTAGAATATAAATTTATATATTTTAGCCATGGTATTTACTAAAATAATTTATCTAGAAATGAAAATACTTGAACATACAATTGGTATTCATTTAAATTCAAAATAATTTCAGATATTTATTGTGGCAATATTTAAATTTCTTTGCAATTTTTTAAAAAAAAGTTTATTAGGAAATTATTATTTTAATATTTGATTTATGAACAAATACCTTTTAAAACATTAATTCAACGTTTCTTCAGTTGTTCATTGATTGTATTTTTACAGAAAAGGTTGAAAATCGTGTCAAAAACAGAAAGTTCAAAATCAAATTTGTTATGCAAGCCAAACAATTATATTTAATAATTTTTTGCAAAAAAAAAAAAAAAATGCCTTTTTAAAAATAATTTTGTGAATTAAGTTAAACCTTAAGCATATAACAAAATTTAAAGAGATTTTCTATTGGATAGAGAATTATTTGAATCATTCGGTTGCTTTACTTGTGTCGAATAAGTGTGTTTATTAAATTAAACATAATTCATGGGGAAATCATATGGAATAAAGAAACATTAAGTAATTTATAGACTATTTCTTCAATGAAATAACATGCACTTTCTCCAAAAAGAAAGACATTATTAAACTAAATGGTAGTGGGAACTGAAAACTCGGACGGAATTTTTTTTTTATAAAAGATCAATCTTTTACAAAAGAAAAAAAAACATTCATTTACTTTTCTTATAAACAATAAATCTTTTTGTGCATCTCTTACAAACTTATATCTCTTTCAAAAAATTCTATTAATGAAATTGTGACATTTATAAAAGTTAATTTTCTTTTCCAGTGAATCAGAACTTCAATTTATTGAATTGCTTATATTATATACTGAATACAAAACCTAAAACAAGTAGTGTAATGAAAGGTAAATAAAATTTACTAAGTTAATGAAATACAATACAGTTTACTTATAATGATGCAGTAAACATCATTGTCGTGATCATAATCATTTTGCCAAATGGTTATGATGCATAATTATTCTCTTGAATTTCTTGTGCATTCGTTAATGCATTATAAATAGACATTGCAATAAAGTATTTCCTAAAACTAATAAATTCAAAAGATTTTGAACTTATACATTTTAGGGATTTATAAAATTAAATATATATAGATTAATTTAAATTCTCTTGATGTCATGAAAAATAACCCTCGAGTATGTAATATCATTAGAATAATAAAAGAAATATCTTCAGGTATTGATTTACATTCTGGAGATTAACCCTAGAATGCTACTCATTCGTCTCTTGGACGAAGTCACTTACAAATGTCTTTCTCTGGGCGCCCCTAAAACAGGAAATGGGACGTACCCCTCAGTACCTTTATGTGACCTTGACTGCTACACGTGTACACATTCCTTGTTATCAAAACTTTTCAGAAAGTGCCACATTTGCAGCAATGTTCGTCTCGCAGACGAATGGTTAGCAGGCAAGTTTTTTAGATAAGAACTTAGTTTTATTTCTTTGCTACTGTTAAGATGTTAAAGCGTTTTACGATGGACAATTGGTTTACATCGATACCTTTCGCAGATAATCTTTTAAAGAGCCCAATTAATTTATCAATTGTGGGAACTGTAAGAAAAAATAAAAAGGAAATTCCTCCAGAACTTTTACAGTTGCGTTCTAGAAGTGTCGGAACAGGAATGTATTGTTTTGACCAAGCCAAAACTCTACTGTCCTACAAAACAAAGCCAAATATGTGTGTTATCCTGCTTTCTACATTCCATGAAAAACTATATGTAAATAAAGAAAGTAAAAAACCTGAAATAATAGAATTCGATAATTCCACAAAAGGAGCTGTTGACACATTGGACCAGATGTGTAGCAACATGTCATGCAGCAGGAAGACACGTCGATGGCCTCTTTGTGTATTTTACGATATTATTAATATCAGTTTAGTAAATTCACATGTTTTATATGGCCACAATATGTTTAGAAAATCGGAAAAAGTGATGTCCAGAAAAAAGTTTGCAGTAAAGTTAAGTGAAGATCTTCTTGCTCCATGGATGAAGAAGCGCTTAGATGCGCCTGCTTTACCTCGTTCTACAAGAACAGTTATTAGCGAACTTTTAAAAATAGACATGGTCTGTGAAACTCCGAAAACAAATGAAAGTAACAAAAGAAAAATTTGTGCATTTTGCCCTTACAAGCTGCGAAGAATGACCCGCTTTTTTTTGTCAAAGTTGTACAAGAGCAATGTGCGGAGATCACCGTGCTAATGTTTGTAAAGATTGTTCTGAAAATGAATAAATGATATTTTTTGCTTAAATGAAGTTTAAAAAGCCTAGAAACAGCTACAGGTAGTGTATTTTTGTTTTATTTTGATTTTAACTTAGGTTTTAAAAGCGCCTATGCATACTTCGTCTGCCAGACGAATCGTTACCCTTCCCGTGAGTATACTAAAGGGTAGCATTCTAGGGTTAAATGCATCGAATTTAAATATTTGATTATTTTTTAAACCTAACTTTCAGAAAAAAGCAAGATGATTTTAAAACAAACATAAAAAAAAGCTATTCTATAAGAAAATATTAAAGTTTAGATCATATTTATCAAAACTAATTATGGCGGATTTTAACATCTTATGTTATCCCTTACCATTTTATAGCTTGGTAAAACATTCACTTAGCAACTTTCAAATTTCCAAAAAAAAAAAAAAATGCCTTTTACTAGACCCTACAAATATCAATTTATATTTCTTAATTTGGAAATATGAGAAGAAATATAGATAGTATCATAATTGATTCCATTTAAAGCATCTATATGCATCGCCATCATATGTGTATATTACTTATGTTAGAAAAATGTAAAACTTTTCTTTCCATTCTTTTTCTTTTCCATTTAATTTTTCATTTCAATAACTATTACAGAAACAAATGATAAGCCAGAACATAAAACAGGTGTGTGGTGCATAAAAATGTAAAAAACGTACATTGAAAATTAATAACATTAGGCTTTGAAAATTATTATGATTTTAATAATATACTTTGGAAATTTAAAATACATAGACAAAATGTAATATACATTAAAATTTAATTAATCGATTAACTAAAACTGACTAACAGATTAAAATCGAATTCCATATGTAGAATATAAAGATACAGGAAAATTAATTCCTCATAAAAAAGGTTTAAAATGTCCTCTGAAAATTGTTGTGGCAGTTCCATAACGAAATCACACTGACATCACAGAAAACAGTTTATGCTAAATTCCGTTAATGTTTGAGTGATGAAAAACTCATGCAGAAATGACGAAAGTCTTGAAATTTGAAACTTACAAAAAATAATCTTTCAAAATTAATAAATAGCATGCAGAAATGACAAAAGTAAAATTTCGTTAATCCTGCAATTTCCATATTTCGTACATGAAATTTAATTTCATTAGATTTAGCTACATATGTCTCACAACAAAAAAAAGCAATTTATGAAGATATCTGTAATTTTCATGATTATATTACCGATAATCCACCGATCACGTATAACCCACTGAAATTCGACCTTCATTTTAATGAAATGTGCTTCTGTTAGATTTAAAAATAATCCTTTCTCGCGAAAAACCCATTTTAAATCCGTAGAAAGAGCGAAGATAGGAAGTGTTCAAAATTTAATCAAGTGTTGTGATGAAAGTTTGATGAAGAGTAGATAAGTTGAAACGGGCAAGTTATCAAAAAAATTTTTTTGGCATCCGTTTAATCTAATGCTGCAAACTGATCTTTTTATATTGAATTATAGAGAAAAAACTGAAGGATAAATATTTAAATGTTTCCAAGCTATGTAACTTTTTTTTTCATTTTATCGGAATAAATTTATCATTTTCTTTAAAAGGAAATGGATACGCTTCATGTTCCACTAACAGTACCGTTTATCATTCTATAAAGCTGCATGATGTTTATTTATTAAATTTAAAATAACTTGAACTAGTAAAAATACATCGCATTTTATTATTATTTTAATATACGATTTAAATTGCAAAAGGTTATAAAGACTTATTGCAAGTCTTTAATTGTGATAATATTCTCCGAGTTTGATAATTAAAAAGTTACTCTTAAAAATTGATGCAAATTTTAAATAGGAATTGTATCTTTAGTGGTGTATGTTGTTGGGAATGACGTTTTTTAAATGATAACACGTCACAGATACAGCTAAAATGTATCTTGCACTTGATGTTTATATTCAAACATTCAGAGCTATTTTTGCTCTGCCGAGTCATCTCGGGATAACTGAAGTACAGTCATCACGATCATCTTAATCACCAATTCTGATCACGATTCAAATCCTCAATGTGTTTGAACAACAGAAAATATATATAATAAAGATAAACAGATTTAAAAAAAATTCCAGCATTTTTATGCTTCAAATGATTTATAATATGCATTTTAAATTTTGGCAATCTCTTATTTGTGAAATCGCATTTATAGTTGTGAATTTGCATTCAAATGATTGTCAAAATTTTATGTACATCAACTGTAGCGATTGAGAATATGGCAACTAATAATTGCAATCTTTGTCTTATAGTAGTTTTTAGTTTTAGATATATTAACGTCCCGTTTAAAGCAATACAAGGGCTATTTTGGGACGGACCTCGTAATTGTCTTATAGTAATCTTTGCATTCTCAGTTCACTCCTTTACATAGAGCGAAGGTCAGCAAATTCCACGTGAATGTGGTAATGATACTATTGTGAATGCATACCAGACATGACATTTAAATCAGCGTATCCACCCGCAGATTATAAAATATTATCAATCATGTGACCTCTTTTCTATAATTCAAAACATTGTCAATTATATGACCTTTATATTATCCCAAGATCAGTTTCTTTCATCCTAATTATATGTCATTAAATTTCAAACTAATGAGTGCCGCTTACCCCCAAAAATCTTTTCCCCTTCAAAAATGGTTTAAAACTGAATTTAACATACGTTTTAGGAAAGAATGCAGAACCATGAAGTGAGTTTTTAATCCAAACTTTTTTCATCGATACAGAGTCGAAACCAAACAAGGCTCCAACTTCATCTAAAAGATCCTTCATAACTGTTAAATTTTCTTATTTTTCTTTTTGTAATGTGTTACATACTTACTTCTGTAAGCCCCGTGTGATACTTTGTGGTGCACGGGGGATCCATAAATGTTCAATTAAAAAAAAAAACTTCATCTAAAAAATCCCACAAGATAAAATTAACATCTTAAAATAAAGTTAATCTTAGTCGCATATTAGTTATTTTTACCCTATCTGGATTGAATGTATATAATAAAAAAAATACTGTTTTTAAATTTACTCATATATTAAAGCCAAAACTTTATGTAAACAAAAGGTTAGGTTAAAATTAATAGCAGTAGCTTGAATGGACTTATTTAATTCATAGAAATAAATGAATAATAATCAAACCTTCAATAATTAAAAATATCGTTATTGTCAAGCGCAATTGATATGGTAGGATAGTGCGAATTGTTTTGATAGCTAGCGCAATTTATTCATTTAGCGATAAAGCATGAAGTGAATTTAGGTGTTAATATCCAAATGTAAAAATTAATTCTGAACCATTTTTATTAATGATATGCACATAATTTTCATATAACAGCAATATACTATAAATGGATAAAATGTATTCAAGATATTTTTCTTTTGCAATGAAATTAATTATAAGGAAATTGAATATGTAATTAATGTATGCATGAATTCATAAGAATAAAAATAAAGATGAGTAAAACTTAAGCTGTATTATAGGGCTACAATATAACAGAGAATGCAATGAAATACAAATTCTATACACTTTTATTGTTTCAGTTAGCACCTGCTATTCTTTTTCTTTTAAAAATCTGCAAATTTGTATTTTCAATAATGCTATAATATGTTTTTCTGAAAAATATAATGTGCATAGAAACGAAAAATATTTTATTAATTAAGGATAGTTGTAAAATGAATAATGGTAGTAATAAACTTTTTTTAATTTCATTTAACAGAGTTGCGTAGTAACTTTTGCTACTAATATATATATATATATATATATATATATATATATATTTGGTTTGCTTATTGGTTAAAGAGTATATTAAGTATTATTAACTTTATTATATTTGTTTAACGTTATTATATTTTATTTTAACATATCCCCCAGTCTTTTTTATTTCTTAACTATTATTCATTAAAGATGATTTTATTATGTAACTAATGGCAATCTGTCTTACAGAAATTGCAGTTTTTATATCTTTTTTTTACTAATGTTTTAGCATATAAATAAGAGCATGTTGAAGTTTGAGCACCATATCTTTACTTCGAGAAATTCTTACACTTTTTTAATAATATTTATAATCAATTTTGTAATTCTTAACCTCACATATGCGCTTTACATACAGCTTTCCCATTCTGAATTACGTCAGAATGCGATGAAAATATTTAAATTTAAAGTTATTAACTTTTGGTGAAATTAAGGCTACTGATCCTCTATTGTTAAGGGAAATATTAATGCGAAACGATTATCCGACTAAAGATAATAGAATTAACTAGAATCATTAAGATTAAATATTAACAGATTAATTAGCGTAATGGATAATGAGCAATAATTGTCTTATCAATAGGATTATTTAGACTTTCAGGCAATTGAATTTCTCAAACCTATCGACATATTTATTTTCACATTCCAATTAATTAAACTATTCAATTAAAATTTAAGGGAAGTGAAAAGTTAAAATTTCTTAATAATGTTATAACTGCAAATTGTTATTTATTATGTTTAAGTATGACCATTTAGTTTCGAATTCCAGTTGCTTTAAATATGTTAAATAAATGTCAATGAAGAATGATAAATTTGATTTATATATTTTAAAAATATCCGAAAAAAATTACAGCTCCGTACTTCGATTTTAAATAAAAGCAAAAAATAATCACATTAAAAAAATTAATTGAAAGTCTGCATCTATTTACAGATTATGTCCCAGTTAGATCCTAGATTTAACCTTAGAATACATTTTATGTTTTTGGATACAAATAAAACCTACGATATTATAATGTCGTCATAGCTTATTAAACATTATTTAAGCAATTAGCTATATGATATTTTAAAAAGTTAATAAAGCCATATAGGTATTTTAAATATAATTTATTTATATTAACGATATTTTCTGAAGATTTTCATTAGACTTATTTATAGTAATGTGGAAATAGAAAATGTATTTTCAATTTTGAACCAAGAGTTTACATATAAGAATGAAGGACTAATGAATTTAATATGCATATTATATGTGGCTCCCAATTTTTGAATAGATTAAAAATAAGATTATATTTATTATCCCTCTCGATGAGTAATTCAATTTTAATTCAAAATATTTGCATTATTTGAACTTTTCTATAGAATATTGACTGTTAATTGACTTGAACCTATTAAAGACCTCTACTAATTTACAACATAAGATTGAAATTGAATATCGATGACAACTGAGATGCTGTTCCCCTCCCAGAAATAATGCGCCACATTATAATGAAGAACTTGAAGACTGAACGTATACCTCAGACATTGAGCAAATATTTAGAAATTAAAATCCTTGCTGTTGTTTACTTCATTGTTTTTTTTTATTTAAAAGAGTGTGGAGCTAAAAGATATTGAGAAACTGATTAACAATTAATTTTTATTCTTAATTTAAAACCGCAAAATATAAGAGTGAACAATTGAAAATATTTCTGAGTTAGTAAATGAAATTTCATGACAGAGGAATGCTGGTTTGAGCCACTTTCCCAAAATTGATGCAAAAAGTAATGTGCTTAATTGCTTCATGATTATAATAATCGAAGTTAGTGTTAGTAATAAAAAGGCAGTTTTATAAAACCATTATTCATTTTTACCGGTTATTATTACTAATAACTTTATTTGAGTAATTGGTTCGTAGGATTAATAGCTGCTAAGAAAGTTAATATTAAATTTAACAGAAATACATAGAACGAATAATTAAATATTATAATTTATAACGGCACTGTTGACTATATGTTCTAATGGTTTCCCCAGCAAAATATCTGGAAACCTCAAGCTTTGATAATCATTTACTCGTATTATTTTATTATTTTAAAACCCAATATAAAATAACATGAATTATCTATTTATCAGAATTAAATTTAGAAAAAAAATAAAGAGCAAAAAAGTTTTAATAATTGAAATTATATATATTATATAAAGTAATATGATTTTTTTTTTGCTGTAATACTCTTAAAATTCAGCGTCTCGAAACACCAAAATTTGAATTAAATTTTAATAACTGAAAAATTATCAGTATAATCAATACAATTATAATAATTATATTTTAAAAAAATCTCACAGAATTGCATATTTTTACTCTATAAAACACAGGTATATCATATAAAGGTGCTCTTGGACATAAGGAGTAGTTTGTGAAAACAGCGCACACGCGCACTCACACTTTTATTGTTAGTAAATGTAATCACTCACATTAGCAATTCATATAAGTAGAATATTATTCATTAATCAATTTTTAATTTGTTTAAAATCCCTGGAAAGTTATAGGTGGGGAAAAAGCTATATTTCCTTGTGTTTAATCTAGCCTTTTATAAAATGCAATTTTGACATTTCGCTTTCAAAAGTGTGCATGTACGATAACAATGCATTTTTTCCCCCAGTTTCTTATTGACAGCAGATTTTCAATACAATTTTCTAGCGATTTGTTTTTATCTCGGTAAAAATTATTTTTTTGAAATGTTTTAAACGGTGCATTTTTGTTTTTCGTTATAAAATATTTGATTGAGTCCCCCCCCCACAAAAAATGTATCGATATCGAAGAACATTTTCAAATTGTTTTGACTTGAACTTGTATGAACACAAAATGCGTGCTAATATGATGCACTTCGGAATTTTATAAGTACAAACAAAGTTAAATACAATATTTCATAAAACTTATCGAGAAAATAATTTTTGAGCAAAATTCTTTAAAAGGAAGATGCATTCTATTTAGAGTGCGTTCATGCTGCTACATCTTTATAAGTACAAACAAAGTTAAATACAATATTTCATAAAACTTATCGAGAAAATAATTTTTGAGCAAAATTCTTTAAAAGGAAGATGCATTGTATTTAGAGTGCGTTCATGCTGCTACATCTAAAATTTACAAACTAAATTAACCAAACTAGAAATACACAATAACCTTAAATGTTAATTGCATAAAATAGAATTACATCAAGTAAAAACTGAGGGAAAAGATGAATCTGATCTGAAGATTTTATCAAGGGTCACCTTCAGACAGGGATTCGAACTACAACATATTTATGTGAAGGGTCTGACTTTCGTCCAAGTTTTGATCCCTCGTGATTCGAATATCCCAAAAAAATTGCATTGTTTTGAAGACAAAAATTAGCATATGCAAAATAATGACATTAAATTCATATTAAAAATATTAATACTAAATTACTTCAAAATACAAATCCAGATATCTACAATCAAAAATGAATACAATTATTGCAAAATGCATTGAGACAATTATACAAGAGATAAGCATCAAACATAATACTAATACACATCAATAAGTTTGAAAATCAAATATAATTGGAAAGAAAACATACCAATTGAATGTAAATATTTTCCAATAGGGTCAAACTAATTTACAATGAGGAAAACTCACATCTGAATACAGGTGTAACTATCGAATTTGAACTTTCCCGCGTTAAAGTCTGTAAACGTCAGCAATCTTAGCCAAAGCGCATCGTCATCACATGATTTAAATTGAACAATCTCAGCGCCATCTATTAACTTGAAATAAAATCCAAAAAGAAAAAAACTTTAAAGCGGAAAAACCAGAATGCGTATTTTCATTTGTGAAAAATATTAGAATATCGATAAAATATTCCTTATTAAAACCTCTATATGCAATAGTTTTTAGAAAAAAAATTAATCGATAAAGTTTTAATAAGATTGTCTCTTGCTTCAATATAAGAAATTTTGTTATTAAAAGTTTCTTTTTAATCCTGATAAATTGCGAGAAAAGTTTTTGGAAATTCTAGAGTTTCAATTAGAATTTAAATTACCTAGTTTAATCACTTCGAAGTCACACTCATGCTTTTTTATGTATAAAAGTTTTTTCAATAGAAATTTCTATTTTAAAATCCAAATAAGTTGCTTTTGATTGATATTTTTTAGTTCCATTTAAATTAAATTCCTTTGGGTAGCAATCAACAATAGGTTTACCAATGAGTCATTTGCCCCTCTGAGACAGCTTTTCGTCAATCCTCTTCAAGAAAATTACTGCTGTATTTTATAAGAATATTTTAATTAATTTTTACTTACATTTATAAAGCATATAATTGCAAATATTATCTTTTTTTTTTTCTTTTAGTTTCAGAGGAATGTATGCAATATACCTACATTTACCGAAGTGATCATTTTGACTATTCGAATAAATATTGTTGAGAATATATACATTTTTATTTAAATATCTAACTACTTGATAGGGACGCACATAGATATAGGTATAAATATAGAAATTAATATGTGTAAGTAAAATTTGTGTCTATAAAAAGCCAGAAGTCGAAGCCGAAAGTCAGTCAGCTAGAAGCTATTATATGTTGATAGAAAGAAGCCGTGTGAGTCAATGTTTCGGTAGAAGATGATGGTAGAAGAAAGGTCATATCATTGACTCTCCACCCCGCCCGAAGGCACACGGATAAAGAATACTGAATGACCGGACCGCCGCAACAGCGACATTGAATGGAACTGTGGTTGAGTCCTAAGGGTACAACCTTTCCTGAAGGAAGTATGTTCCGTCATCGATGGGAGGAGCCAGATCCCCCACTTAAATTATGTACCCACCAGGATGGCGAGATCCAACCACCATACCGGAAGCATCTCATCCTGATTTCGAGGTGCTCCCTCCCCCATTGGTTTATGGTAAAAGAATAGATGGTCTTGAAGACCTAGATTAGAAAATAAGCACTTTTTTTTAATAAATAAACACAGAGGAACTGCCTTTTTATCACACCACATATCAACAGATATATTAAAAATATAAAAGTTTTCTTCTACTTTAACTTCAAAATAGATAGGTCAATTTATATTTTTTTCTAATTAAATACCAAAAAGGGTCATTTTGACACTTTGATAGAAATAGATATATGCCAACTCATGGTAAACCTAGTGTTAGTTAAAACATTCGAATTATCTAGGCAAACAAAAATAATTCATCAATATATCTAAAATCCTTTATTAAAATTATCTTTCATTTATTGTAATTATTTTCTCATAATATTATAGGAAAAATATAATCTAATATGCCCATAAGAATTCCTTTTATTCCCATAAGAATTCCTCTCATTTGTTTATAAAAATGTATCCCCCCGAAAAGAAAATTTTCTGAAATATGAAATCTACATATTTCAAGCCAGTTAGTTTTTGTAATAAAATTTCTATTTAAATACTCATCATACATGATACTAAAAAATTCCTAATGATTTTTCATATTACATTTGATCTGTGTCCAAATTTTCAAAATCATAAGTATTAAATTTATTAATATTGTTATTTTTCAGAAAATCTAAAACTTCTTTTTTTGCTATTAATTATAAAGTTATCCTTATTTTTAATTTTATTCAGGATAATTTTTTAGGCATTTAAAGAAATATTTTCTAATTTAATAATTGTAACTACCAAAGCTACGAGTCACAAATTAAACGTTAGGATTTTTTTTTAATGAATTTGACCGTTAGAAACAAATAAGGATAATTTAATGAACAAATCTTCATCTTAATCTTTTGAATGAAAGCTAACATTCTCTTGTCTAATTCCTTTTTGCCGCTACCATTTAAAATGTAATTCGAATTCGAATTATATTCTTAATTCATAATTCTTTATAGTAATATTTGCAAATTAAACAAAAGTTATATGCTGCTATATCTACTACAGTAATAATAAACCTCACTTTTAATTTTTAAAAATTTCTTTCTTAAAGATTTGTAAACATAAATGACTCTTTCCTTCAATCTATTATTAGTAGATGAATTTTAGTCTTTATTTCCTCAATAGTTTTACTTCCCACTCTATAACCCCTGCGATGCAAATATTACTTTGCCAATGGTATTTCCCAGATACTTTAAAAATAAAGATGTGCGTATCCTATCCGATAGAAATTAAGATTTTTTTTTAATATATATATCTTTCTTTCATTCTAAATTCGGTACCCATTTCTATTAGTTCTCTTAACTAGTGGAAAAGGAAGCACATCAACGTGTTGATTCACTAACCTTTAAATTACCAACCATAATAAATCATTTATCATCATCTATGAAATCTTTATAATTTTCATTGTTATAATTCTAATAGGCTTTATTTATCCTATTTAAATATAATTACAAAAAGGTAAATAAAGTTATGTATAGTAATTATAATTACAAATTCATTTTTTTTAAGTTGCTGCATAACTAAAAGGTATTGTAACAATTGTATCATGCTTTTAAAAAAAAATTAAAAGTTATAAGAAAGAAAAAAAAATAATTGTTGTGCACAATTTTTCTGACTCTAGATTTTTGAAACTAATATCCAAAAATCTGAATACACAATATTTTTTGTTTAAAATATTTTTTATCATTATATAGTAAAGAGTTTTTTTTTCTAAATTGGGTCTAAATTTAATTAGAACTATAAATCTACTTAAAGAGTTTTCAAATTATTAGTAATCCAATTAGTTTTATTTTTTCTAAGGCCCAAGATTAGATAGTTTTTAGAATTCAGATAGAACTCAAACCCACAATGTTTTTATTTACATGTATTGGTATTACTATATGACTTATTTAACAATATTTTTATTTGCATATATTTGCACACCTATATTTTTTATTTAAAACTATTTTTGCATACTTTTTATTCTTTTTATTGAAATTTAAACTGAAACTTAATTGTTATTTCCATTTTGGTTCCATATGGAGATAAATATTTATGTGTTATGTGCCCAATTCTGTAAATTGTAAATTATTATTTGTTTGGATGAGAAAATTGTCATAATCAATTTCTCTGAAGTTACAATTATTGGAGAAATAATTTTTTAGAGCAAAAATATTGGCACATTCCCACACAAATGATGAATGTGTGGTATCCATCATAAAAAAATTAGAGTTAATCACAAAGTAAATGATGGAAATCCATATGACTTAGATATTCAAGCACAATAGCACATCGTACCTAACAGCTCAATAAAGGATAGCAGCCTCAAATCTACGCTTTTACAACTTGCTTATACTTCTGTATATTGAAAGCAAATTCACTGCTTGCTATTCATATTTCCTTAACATATCAAAATAAGGACTGTATTGAAAATGTTGCCTTTCAACATTCCAGCAGTAAAAAAAAAAAAAAAAAAAAAAGTAGCAAATGTGAAATAACAAAAGAAGAAATCTGTCTTCTATTTCCTTTTTTATTCACTCACTGCAACATATTTCAAAATCTTCGAAGAATAGGTCAAGTGTTTGCTTTTGCAGTTTTCATGAATGTATGCATTTATTTTTCATAAATCTCGTGTGCATCACGAGAAAATAAAAAGGAGGGAGAAACAGTCGAAGGGAAGAAAATAAGATATTTTGTTCCTCCCTAAAATTCTTTTTACAAATCTTAGCTCTTTCAATAACTTGAATATGTTTTAAAAATAACAAAAAAAAAAAAAGTTTTTTTTTTTTTTTTTTTTTTTTTTTTTTTTTTTTTTGCACAATGATAATTTTCAGAATACAAACTATGTTGTTTCAGTTTATATATTCTAAAGTATTTTAGAAACAGAATATTTTTCCAAGAAAGTTTAAGAATGTACATAACAAAGATACTTTATTTAGAAACGTTTTATATGAATATATGTGGGTGGAGATTTAGGGTTTACGAGATTAACAGGTTATTCTTAATAATAATCGGCATCTTTAATTCTAACCGAAGTTCTTATTGATAATAATAATCGATTAATCCTATTTGTTGTGATAAATATATAGTTTTGATAAAATGACAGAAAAGAATGAAAGTAAAAAAAGATATGGCTAATGATATTTGCATCTTAAGTTGAACCCTCCATCGCTCAAAATATACCAAAGAATAAATTGAAGAAAAACTAACTGAAACTTTTTTCTATATGTTTAGTCATTTAAGTCCGTAAGTGATACAAATATTTTTTGTCTTTTTGTTCGAATGTTTTCTTTGTAAAAAATTATTCTTGGTAATTTTTAGACAGACAAAAGACCAATTTAATCAAAAATGAATGTTTAATGAGAAATGAATATGTATTCATCAAGTAGTAAAACGATTGCTTCAACGATTGTCAAAGAATTCATAAATACATTCTTTAGTGCGAAATTTTTAGTGTGTGCATTGTGGTTGCTTTTTGAACGTATTAAGATGGTCTTCATGAACTTGCAATGTCATTTTTCCAAAAAAAAAAAATTCCCAAGTGAGATTGATGTGGAAGTTTACATTATTACACTTGTTCAAATGGTATCTTCCGTAAATAAATTGTTGTAATTAAAAAAAAAAAAAGAATTTTAGAATAAAAATGAACATAACCAGCTTTTTCACCATTTCTTTGGTCAGAACTTTGAGCCACCCGAATTTGGCGGACGAAATTAATCCTTGAAGAAAATGCCACAGGTTAGTTTTAAGAAATCTGTTTTGCCGCTGAATTGAAATATTTTTTCTTTTACTTTTTAAGAATTGCTTAACGTCTCACCTATATATTCTTGTTTCCACTTCTTGTAAATTTGATTTGGTATTTTGAGACCCATAACAAAAAAAGATTTGAACATAATTTTTTCTGAGCATGCTATTGTAATTGCTCGTTACTTCTACGGTTATTCAATTTTTACCTAAACTCATATTATTAGTTAAATTGAGCCAGTCCCAAATCGTACAAGAATAAATTAAAAATCATATTATGGCACGATTTAAGCTGATATGAGAGATGTGTTTCAAATGAATACAAGCGATGCACGAGTAGCACAGCAATGCAATGTTTTAATCAAATAGCTTCCTAATTACTACAGGTTGAATATCCCAAAAGAAATATGCAACACAAATCTTTTACCTCTTATAAAATTTGATAAAACAAGTAGAAAAATTATAGAAAAAATCAAGAAAAACTGACATTTTTTGCACCGTGTAAAATTTCATTCGTGGACGTTTTTTGTCGATGACTAATTGAATACAATATGACTGAAACACTAGCACAACACCTTGTTGCAAGAAGAGCGGTTTAGGCGTTTTATTTAAAATAATGGTATTGGTATGATTTAGAGTAAACTATAAGTAACTTTTTCCTATATAAAATTAATAATAGGAACTTGAGAATAAACAAAATTAAACAATTGCATTGGAAAATAATGAAGTTCATACAATCCCTACGTTGCTTACAAAATTTGGAGAGACATTTTATATAAAAGGAAGGTTAGTCACAGTTAATTGATTGATTGAGAATGTATATGGAACAATTAAACCCTTTCATTTTTAGATCTTTCTTTTTACTTTAACTCAAAGTTTTGCGACAGAGTTAATTTTAGTAAAATATTTCATGGATTTTTATAAGAAAAATTTTCTGGTATGAATGTATTATCTACTTTCTCCGATTCTGTTTGGTCTAAAGTCCATAACAAATTTTGAGGCTAAATGATAAGAATATAATTAAGCCTTTGAGCATTCATTTTGCGCAAGTTATTCTTTATAAGCAGCATTTATCTACGCCCATGAGTTTCTCATTTAAAAAAATGAATAATTAAAATAAATCTATAATAAGAGACTTATTGTATACTGGCAATGTAATCTATGCATAAACATATTTTTGAATTACATAGTATTAGGAATGTTCTAAAATGATTCCTGAAGAGCTACATTTATGAGTAAATAAAAATGTATATATTCTTGAACAAAACAATATTCTTCATGTATTGTCATTCATGCTATAAAATATTCGATTTCAAAGTAATGATAATTATTTTCATAATCTATTTAACTTTATTATTTAAAAAAGTACAGTAAAATAATGATTTCTTTTCTTTTAAGAAATTTCTGTAAAAGAAAAAAATCCAGGACAAATCATATCGACAAGGTCCAGATTCGAAACATTCCAAATTCTTTACAATAATCAGTTACTGCATGAATGGCACCTTTGAGAGAATAAGGCGACCCTTCGAATTCTGGATTTAAGAATTTTCCTGAGCAACTGAATTTCTCTTAAGACCATTCAGTTGAAAAATACAGTTTAGAAGTATCGATATCAAAGATTGCCAATCACGATGTGATACATAAAAATTGATTGGACAAGAACATTTCGATGTATTACTTCCATAAATAAAAGTTATGAGATCTTATTAAGTTGGAGTTGACGTAGTACGTAAATGAATTAGAATGTACATATAATAATAAAACATACTTAATCTTCCTTTTTAATCAAGGGTCGTTTTCTTATTATCGAAAAGAAAAACAAATATTATCAGATTTGCAAATTTCAGTCACCACATTCGGAAATGTGAAATAATTTTTGACAATTGAAATTAATTATTCAAAAGATTTTATAGAGAGAAGATTAAAAAAGGAATTACGTGACTGGATAAGAATTTACCATATCATTTCCACTGTTTTTATAAATTAAAACAATACTTATCAACTTCAGTCATTGAATTTCTCTTACTATCATTCATCTGAATGATACTGTGTGTAAGTATCGGAATCAAAGCTTGTCAATCATCGTATGATGATACTGATAGATTAGACTAAAGTGATTTGATGTATTACTTTCATAATTAAAAGTTGTGCGATCTTGATAGTAAGAAGTAAGTTATTTAGTAAAGAATAAAATATGCTTGCAGTGAGAAAATTCACTTCGAGGTTTCTCTTGTATTTAAGTAAGAGTACATTCGTCTTTTATTGAATAGAAAATCCAACTATTCGATTCAGCAAATATAATTCGCCACATTGTATGAAATAGTTTTTAATAGTTAATGCAAAAAGAAAAAAAATCAGAAAAAATAATTATATGAATAGAAAAAAAATCACTATATTAGATTTAACAAATATAAATTAAGGTCTAATCAGTTTCAATAAATGTTTAGTTCCAGGAATAGTATGTTTTTTTTTTTTTTTGAGTATTTGAATTATGCTATCCCTATCATAACCAGAACTTAGAAGATATATTGAAAGAAATTTTGTTTACGAAATAATTAATTTGGATAAACAAAATAATTATTTACAATTTCTTTAGAATATAGGTAATTAATCAAACCTTAAAATTAATAATTAACTGGAAATAACTGAGAAGAATTAAAATTAGGAAAATGTTTAGTAACAAATGACAGTACATTTTAAATGTTCGACATAAAATATAATTTCTAAGCGAAGTCCATCATTCAACATTGTTTGCTGGGTATTTCTTTCAATTATTAACTCCTAATTAATACATATATCAGAAATGAACAAATATTCTATTCTAAATTAACACCACTTTCTTTATAAAAAAAGAGTTTTGTGTTCTTTGTAAACTGCTATTGTTTCATCATTAATAGATGTTTTATTTTAATATTTAACCTGACAGGATAAGATGCTAAAATACACGAAAAATACAATACGCTCATAAATTTGATTTAAAAAAATCATAATAATTAGCAAAATTTCTTTCAGACAAAGAGTTCAATTAATGAGTGTATCGAGTAATAAGTATTGATATAAATGTTTAAGTACACTGATTTATTTGAGCTATTATAATATATTAGGTTTATTCAATAAAAAGCCAGAAAAAGAATTAAATATTTAAAATTTATTTCAAAGATAGGCATAAATCAGAAATCAAATTTTAAAGTATTTCATTAACTATAAATATTAGCGTGTTAGGAGTTTGGTATAATTGATTTCATTAAGTTCCAATTCTATCCACTTACAATACTAGGGAGATGTTCTATATTTATTAATCTTTAAAATGTTTAAAAGACACTTTTTCTATACTCCTTAAACTCATCAAATAAACCTTGACTAGAGTTTTAATATCTCATACGTGAATATTCTGGTATTTTTGCAATCAATACTTTCGTAAAAGTTAGAAACTTTAGTTATGAAACCTTTGCCCAGCGCTCGTCCATAAAAAGTCACCTTTTATCTGCCTTTCCTATGGACAGTTTCCTAGATGAAGACACTAACTACTTCCGAAATGTCCATCTCACTGATAATCAACGGATTTAGAAAAAGAAAATCCATGGAAAATATCTGATTGTTTACATGATAAAAACTTGTGAAAGCATAAGTGATGCCTTTTTTTATTCACGGCATACAGGCACAGAGACTTCATAATATTTCAAATTTTCTTAGTTTCAAGAATTTGGGAAGTTTTCTAGAATGTAATGATTTAAATAAGAATTTAAGATAAAAACAAGTACATAAGAAAATAAGAGTTCCACTTTATTCCATAAAAAACAATATATTCTGATTTATTTGAAGCGGCTATGTTTTAAATTTCAGGTGAGAAATAACGGTTTTTATAAAATTAAAAGGGCTTTACATATATGTTTCAAATATTCCAAATTATTTTTTTTTAAATAAAGCAAATTTTTATCAATTTTTGTATCATAATTTTTGAAAACCAAAAAATCATAATTTTGTGAATATATAATAATAATTATGCCTTAAACAAAGGATCGAAGTAGTGTTTAATAACCTTTAATAATATTGATGGAGATTACTGTTGTTTTCAATATTACGAATGCTATTTTTCAAGACAACGAGTGTTGTTTACAAAATTTATTCAAAATATTTCTTAGATCAGTGCAAAATGACTTCATAAGATATCCGACACTCTAGAAAGGCCTTTTTTTGCCATTCTGTTTAATATTTTTACACAATTCATCGAATCAACTATAATAACAAATGTTAAAATAAAATAGTCGTTTATTATGCAGTATATAATATATATGCAATTTAATACAGCAATATATCACAAATCAGGACTATAGGTAGCAATGACTTTTCATTAATTTATCATTAATACATCTAAATTAATCATTAATTTATCTAAATTATTTCAAAATTATAAAGATGTGAATTTTAAATGAATGTACTAAATTTAATATTTATTGTATATTTTATAAATTTCCTATTAATTATAGTTATGTAACCCATTTTTTGTGATGATTTTCTCTTCAGAGTCCAAAGAATGCAGTTCCTTTTCTTATCATTAAAACACTATTTCCCTTATTTTTAATAATGCTTTACAATATTCACGATTAATTTGATAATAGTATTAATTTCATTCAGAATAAAAACATATCATTTAAATATGTAGTGTATGAATAAACTGGATGTTTTTATAGTAAATTTTCTTATCTAATCCCAGAACAATTAAATATTTATTAATTCATGATATTTAAATAAGAGAATATGCATGAATGGAAAAAGACTTTTTGTTGGTACTTGAAATTTTCCAATTGATTTTACATGAATAAATTTTGTGGTTTTCATATATGATTCATATGGGTTTCATATATGATTTTTTCTGATTCATTTCCCTTTTTTTGGGATTTAATGCAACTAAATTATTAAATATTAAATAATTAAAAATATTCCTCAAAGAATATGGAAACAAAAAATAAATTATGAATAATTTTTCTGCCATAGAATGTCAGGGGGAATAAAAAAAAATTAATATAACACAGTAGTTATGTTTATAACGATTATTATATTTAAGAACATTGGTGGATTTATCGAGAACATTGGTGGATTTATGGAAGCAAAAGATGATTGTCTATCTCGTAAATTAGCAAAAGGACTACATAAATCTTTTTACTTTCAGTGTTTATAGGATCGAAAAACTGAAAAATACCTTATAAGCAAGAAACGAATGATTTACAAAAGTGAACATAATTAAAGTTGGAATAAATATCATTCATAAATCCCTTAATCGGGTGAGTGGGTTATCTTGCTACCACTGTGTATAAACAGTTTCCTGAAAATTCTTGACCAGGGTAATACTTGATATGGATACATAAGATAATGAATACTTTGGGTAAACAGAGAGACGCTTAAAATGTAATTTATTATGGCGTCATATCTCATAAATATTCCAACATATTATGCATTTCATAGATTATAGTGACGAGACACACCGGCAAAGACGGGCATTTCCTTGTTTTCAGAATTTTCTGCGCAATCACAAAATTTAACAATTCAGATACTTTGCATATGATATGAGCATAAAGATTCATTATGTTTACAACCATTTAGATCGTTTTTCAGAAAATATAGTGAGTCAAAGTGGGTGATTCCGCCAGGATTTAAAGATCATGGAAGGAAAATCCTGCCGGCGTCCTGGCGTAGGGGTAGAGCGTCTTCCCCGTGATCTGGGCGTCCCGGGTTCGAGTCCCGGTTTGGGCATGGTTGTTCTTCTGTTGTTCTATCTGTGAGATGTGTGAATGTGCCCTCCTGTAAAAAGGGGTTGTGCAAGCGAATGAATGATGCGTGAGTGGCAAAGTCGTACTCTTGGCCCTAGTTGGCGCTGCTATAAAAAATAAGAGACGTTCCCCCTCAGGCTTAAATCGCTGTCTTCGTAACAGCGGGCTTGTCAGTGGCAAGTGCCATAAGAAACAAACAAACAAGGAAAATCCTAAAAAAGATAAAATTCATATTTTGTAAATCTGTAAAAACAAGTTCACATAATAATTTTAAGAATATGCAAGGTACGTTCATTTAAGAAGATGAAACACAGGAAGTTTTCAAAGTGGAACAAAATAATTATTCCTTTGAATCGATTAGATTTTGAGTATTAATTATTGCTAAAGTTTGCTTAATTTTTGTTTCAATTGAATATTGCTGTATTTCTTCAATAAATCAGTTTGTTTTATATATTTTATTAAGGAAAAAATTTCTTAAATTAATACCTTCACTTTAAGTCTAATTTAATGTGTTGACGGGAAACAATGATAACCAAATTTGTATTCAACTAAGGAAATTCACATACAATCAGAAAATCGTAGAAAACAAAATATGAGTTTTCCAATATTATCGGGATCCTAAATTATATTTGAATTAATAACTTATTTGATATCATTTTAGTATTAATTGATATCAATTTAGTTAAAAGAATGTAGAATCATGATTCATTTATTTTTTGCAGAATTTTCCAGAGAAAAAATCTTACTTTTAATGTTTGAAATTTCTTTAAACAAATGATACTATGATAAACATTTTAAAGGGTTTCTTTTTATTAAATTAAAATAATAATATTTTTGATAACTGCTTAGAATGTATTACGTTTATTGCTTCTAATTTATATGAAGATTTATTTAGCTGAAATTCGATTAGTTGTATTCAAAATATACGATGCAAAAGATCTAAATAATGCATGAAGTAATTTCAAAAGTTTATATCTTTATTTTTAATTGCATATTATAATACTATATAATAGTATGAAAATATATAATGCTAATGATTATCACACATGAAGTAAGTCTGACTTTGTAAAGTCTGAAAGCCAAATAATTGTTAAATGTATTAACCTGGTTTATGTCAGCTGTTTTCAGACACATTACTTTGCATTTTATGCAGGAATTAAAAGAGTCTTTGTTGTTTTTGATAGGCAATTTTTTATAATTATATTGAGGAAAATCATCAGACATATCTTAGAAATTACAGGAGTTACTTTAATAAAATTTAAACTAAGGGCATTTAAAAGATTTTCTTGTTTTAATATTTAACAAATAAATCTTTTAATCTTTATTTAGATAATGTTGAGTATCAATCAATAAAAATGATATAAAATTTTAAGTTCAAGATAATGAGAAGAGATAAAAACCAGAAATAGATATTTATGTCCAGTCTAAGAACTAACCAATCTTTCTTCCATAATAATTTGGCAATTTTTTTTTAATTTATACATTTTTCTATCTGAAAATTTTCCTTATAACTCAAATTTTAGAAAAATAAATGGATGAAAAATAAAACGTTTTTTTTTCAGTTAAACGTGTTTTGTAATTAATAACAAACCCATATTATCAATATTTTTTCCTAAGTAGCTTTATTTTATTTTAAAGAATTAAATATTAATATAAAGATACATTTAAAGTACATCATGTCTACTTAAGTGAAGTAACCGCTGTATAAGAGAACTGAAAATAATTAAAAAAAGCAATATTTTCTTTTTTAAAAAAACATTAATTTTTTTAAACCAATAATATAGCCGAATAAATACCAGAAGAAATATATAGACCTTCACGCTTCACGTTTTTTTTTCTTTCTTTATATAATTTTTTCTCAATATATACAAGTGTCAATATATCCAATATATTATTTCCAATGTGTTTTAGACGTAAATCTGCCCACTTGCTTGAAGAGTGTAAGTGATCATCTTGTGGAAATTCGAAATAATCATTGATTCAATTTTGAATCTAAAAAAATTCGAGCTTGATATAATTTAAAATATTAAAATAATAAATCAAAAATGTTCAGTTTGAATCCATTTGAATAGCTCCAAATATGTTTTGGAGATTTTTAATAATTTGAAAGAAAGAATTAAACAAAAACAGCAGAAGGGTTTTCCTTTCAATTTTATTTTACATTTTGACTGTATAAAGTATTTTGCATTTAGCTTATACGAGTATTAGAGTAATAAAATCAGTATAGTAAGAGAAATAGAATTGGTGAAAATAAATAAATACTTCTTGTACATTGTTCTCTCTATATAATATATAAATACATATATTTTATAGACATTTATTATAGTAAAAGTATGTACATTTCAGTACAGTATGTACATTTCCAAAATATCATCTTCGACTCATCATTTTTATTTAGGAAACATTTTTAAACAGGAGAATTATTTTCAGAATTCAAACTAGTTGAAACAGTAAAGCAAATATTTTATAATAGGCTCGCTGGTAAATGAAAATGAATTAAAATATTATTCTGTAATCGTGAAATATCCTTTATAAAGGACAATTCTAGAAATACTTTGAAAATTTTAGAATATTAAAAAAAATAATAGGTGGAAAACAGTAACAGATTAAATCTTTGAAATTTTATCTTTATCATTTCAATACGTTATGTAATAGTACATGTTGTGCAATGATATATTATCATGTTAATTAGAATATGTATGTAACAGATTCTTAAAAAAGGGACAATAATTTCTCAGCATAGACACTTATTATTACGCATATCGAACTAGACAACATTATTTTATAATAGTCTTGCTGGTAAATGAAAATGACCATCTCCATTGTTATTTTCTATGCAGTACGGTATTATCACTTCGGTATCATTTTTTTCCACAACTGGAAACCTTTTTTTTTCGTAGCAATAAAAAAATAACCATTTAAGTCCCGATATCTCTCTCATCGAAAAAAAAGAGACTTGGACTTTTCCACTTCAACTACTTTTAGCAAACTGCTCTTCTGCTGCAAAATACAAAGAACATAATACGAAATCTTTGTAAAAGGAATACAATATCATCTCCAACTAATCAATTTTACATAGAAAACATTTTAAGAAGAAGAATTTCTTATAATTCAAACTAGTTGAAACAGTAAAACAAAAATTTAGTAATATTCCAGACTTAAATGAAAATGAATTGAAATATTAAAAGCAATTACGTCTTTGAAATCATATCTTTCTCTTTCGAATGTTATCTAATTATACATATCATATTTGAATTATAATGGGCATGTAATATATTCTTAGAAAATAGAGAATAATTTACATGAAATAATAATGCATGACTTCTCATTATAATGCATATATTATGAAATATAATTTAAGAACAACATTTTGTGCAACATTGTGTATGGAAGGATTCTATGAAGTTCGGCTATATCACTTCAGAATCATTTTTTTCCATAACAAGAAAACAACTCTTTTTTTTTTGGCAGCAGTAAGAAAGTAAGCATTTAAGTCCCGGTATCTCTCTCATCGAAAAAAACAAAACAAAAACAGACTAGGATTTTTTCCACTTCAACTACTTTTAGCAAATGGCTTCTCCGCTACAAAACACAAAGAACGTAGCATGATATCTGTGTAACTTTCTGGAGATATTACCTTAACGATCAATCAAAACTTCTGATGTTTAACGTTGGAAACATCTTCTTCAGCTTTGCTTAAATGGCGTTCTCTTTCGTTTCAGTATTTTCTTTAGACAAAAAAAAAACCCGGATATAAAGTATAATATTTATGTAATAACTCCAACACTATTTCATTTGTAGGAGCATTTATTTTTGCTAGTTGTTGAACGACAGTCATACCTGCTTTCTACCATTTGCGTGAAAGAGAACAGATGCGTTATGAGAAAATTTATTACTACTTGTTTTAAAATTGATAGGAAACATCGAGATTTTTTAAGATACTAGTTTAGTTTTTTCCATGGTGATTGCTCGAAAATTTTACCAGAAAGAAAATTCGAATTTAGAAAATATCTGGTCTAGTTCAAAACGTAAAGTAAAGGAAAAATAAAAACTCTCACACTTGTGTTTCAAAGATACGGATTATAATGAAATTCATTCAAAAGAACTTAAGAACATGCTAAAATTTATGTATCGTGTAGTATATTCTAGAATGTTCTAAAACAGGAATGTTTAAGTGACTTTGCTGGTAAATTGTTAATATTTTAAAGAAAACATTAAATAAAAGCAGAAATATTTTGCCAAATTATACAGCAAAATTTGCAATTTCAAAGTGAATCAATTCGATTATTTTTTTTTCAATTGCATGTGAAATTTTGCATGGAAACGTTTGCTTAATGCATTGGTAAAAAGAAAAAAGAAATGACTCTATTTAATCTTTTTCTTACTATGCTAAATCCTTAAAAAATATTTAATTTCTTTAAGATTCCTTCGCTAAAAGAATTTGACTGATATTTACCTATATATGATTTTTATTTAATAATAAAAAAAAGAGGGCACTATTGCCAAATTCCGTGAACTAGATATTTTAAACAAAATCACTTATTTTCATATTCAGTTGTAATTTTAGTCATATAGCATTTCACTATATGGCAAAAAAAAAAAAAAAAAAAAAAAAAAACAGTGAAAATTTGATTTCACATTTAGAGCAAGGATTCAGTCATATAATAAATTCCTTATTTTAGAACTCTATAATCAAATCATAAATCAGTTAAGTTATCAATTATGTTTTTATGGATCAATGACGCACTGAAATATTAATATTTCATTTAATGCTATTGTTGTAGATGTAGGTTTTATATAGCTATCAAATTCATTTTTTGCTAATTATAGAAGAAAATAATGGGCAACTTGCTCATAATATTTATGAAAACATGCAACTAAACGACTAGATTAAAATCTCTTTTATTTCTTATTTAATATTCAGGTAAGTTAAAAGCTATACATAAGATATTTTTATTAGAAATGTTTTTTATTATATTTATGATAATATTTATGATAGAAAAAATAAACTCTTAAATTAGAAATACAGTTTTGATAAAATTTAAGAATAAAAAGTTTTAAAAATTCTAAGTGACAAAATTTTAGTTGATGCTTCCTTTTTTTTATTTATTTATTTAACTTTTTTTTTCAGGATTCACTTAAGTCTGTATGAATTCATATTCTAATATTTTGTACAATAGTATGATTTCAATGACAATGAAACATTATCATTAGGTTAATAATTATTTTAAATTGTATTTTTTTATCATAGGAATTGCGCTATCTCGTAATTAATCTCAGATACCATGATATGTAAATATAATATTAAATGTTGAATATATTAAGAAAAAGTAGGTATTGCAATATAAATATTTATTTTTAAAATAGGTTTTTACTAGGTCACTAAAGGATTAAATTGATTCTTCAAAAACTAATATTTAATTTTGATTGAATGGTTTCCTTATTAATTTTGAATTTATATATTAAATTCATTATACACATGATTACAATTTATTTTGATTGAAGCATTTTTATATGCAATTACAATTTTGTAATAATATGAATGCGATCAAAAAAAATATTTTTTGATCTCTACATATTAGTAGAAGTGTTTTTTATTCAATTGTACTTTTACATTTTATCTTATCCGTTTGCTCGCACATTACTATTTCTAAACATTTATATCAATAATATTTAGCATTTTATTCTTGAAATTCAACTCGCAACTTGTACGCAGTTTATTCTAAAAAAATATATGGATATTTTCAGAATATGTCATGGCGCAAATATTATTAAAAAATAAAAATATCACATTTTTTTGTAATGTAAATTATATAATAGATTTGATCCCTTGCTTGTATTGTTGGGTAATAATTGTAATTTTAAAAGTGTTTGTAAATCTGCTTTGAAATTTCAGAAATTTGTCTCATCTCGTTTTACCATTAAACACTTTTTGCAAACGCAATTAATCACAATACTTCGATTGCTCTTTGCAAGATTAATGTAAAAGTCATCAATATTCCAAGCAGAATATTGATAGAATAGTTGCGCATCATTTTTCATGGGCAAAAACAATTTGTCAGAACGTCTCAGCGTCTCAGCCATATAATTTCCCCAACTGATGAGTTTAATGAAGGGAAGATAACGGCATAGAAAAAAGTCCTTTCCACATTTTATGGAGAGTCTTTTAGCGAATTTATCCCTTCACTAAAAGACCAAATGATTTCTAAGAAAAATAGATAATGCTCTACTTTTAAAGATATGCCTTTTTAATTTAAAAGCAATTTTTATAAAAGCTCTGTACTTTATTGTCGGATTAGACTAGCTATTTCCCTTGATGATTTTATACTGTTAAATTTGTCAATTGAGTTTTAGGAAATTTTGAACCATTGTTGGGATTGATGGAATACGGTTAGAAGTTGAATAAGGAAATTTTATATAGCAATTATAAATCAATGAAAAATTAATATACTTAATTTTTCTCTTTTTATTTTCAAGATTTAAAAAGGCTCTATAACATCATAGACACGTGAAGGGATTATTAAATAATTTCCGTTGGACAACAAATAGAGTAGAAGTCTTGGAATATATTCTATTATCGGTTATTATGAATATATAAAAACATATTAAATTAATCATTTAAGAGCATATATATTATTTCTGAAATTTAACTTTTCCTTTCAAAATGCTGAATCACTAATGGGAAAACTTTTTGCCATTTTACTCTTATGTGGCGATGTATAACGCTCTTATGACATCTCTCTTATCGCTTCTCCCCGCACAAATTATTGTTCCTGTGGTGAAATAAATCAAAGTGAAAATTTCAAGTGTTTCTTCTTTTCAGCCACGCTTCTGCTAAAATAAATTATCTCCCATTTTATTACAGACTCTATTAGCACAACCTATCCCCACAAGATTTTGGAATATTGTGAAATGCTACATAATATCATAGACATATTGTAATATTATTGTAGTACAACTTGTGGTAATAATGATTAATCTAGAGTTTTCCAGATGTACAAATAATGCATTGCATTTCATTGTAATATCAATAATTTAGTAGGCATGTCAATGTTAAGTACAGTGTTAATAATTCATTTCTAAAACAGAAGAAAAACGGAGCAACTCTAAAAGCGTTAATTTGAGATGATGAATTTTAAAGCTTGGACACAGTTCATCTACATCAATTCAAATTTAGAACATCCTGGAGCCACCGAAAAGGCGCTTCTTTAATTCATTATTAAATCAAATGTTTAGATGTAGGCTATTAAATTATTCAAAAGAAAAAATCAACTTAATTCCTTTTCATTGTTATTTCTCTAGCATGGGAAGAATCAGAATCGGTACATAAACCAGAATTTTATAGCAGTATTGATACTTTCAAGAAGTAATACAACCTAAAATAACTATAAACCACACTTTAAGGAAAAATAATCCAATTTAACTTATTTTTTATTTCCATTTTATTAGATATAAAGCATTTAGTGATACTTTACTTATCATTAATTCTTTATTCTCTTTAATTTCTTTGAAATTACCAATCATGAATTTGGTTTTAATGACAAAAACGTATTTAAAATGATTTTCTTACCAGCGTAATTCTCTATTTTATTGCAATTCGGTATTCTGCTATTATAATACTGAATGAATTTTCGATTTATAAATAGATGTGTATGGCAGTTTTCATGTTTAGGAGAGAATAAATAATGTTCAATTGTTTAAGATTTTTTTAAAATTGATATTTAAAGTAAGTGAAATTAATTAAATTTTACAAATACTTTTCCAATATTTTTTCCCTTTAATAAAGAAAAATAGAATCACATTAAACTTCAATGCATCCATTTTACCTATGACAAATCAATAACATTATCCATTACAACAATACCAAAAGTGAAGAGCAAATTTTACATGTGAAAAATGCCAAAGAAGCATTATATTTCCATTAAGAGTTTTCAAAAGCCGTTACCAAAAGCAGAAATTTATTAAAAGAAATAATATAAAATTGGAACCCAAACAAGAAAATATGTTCTCTGAATACACTTAAATGATTTTATTCTGGTTAGAGCCATACATAATGAGATTTTAAAAACAATAATTGATTATTAAAATTTTTGTTTGGGGAAAAAAACATATCATTTTAACGTTTCAGGAACAGCATTTTATATTAAGCCAATTATCTTTGGAAATTAATTAAAGGAAGGGATTCTTCTGTATTTAGAAGAGTAAGCAATGTATTGTTAGTAAAATTTCTGAAAATGTATGTCTATAAATATAGTTTGTATGTATGTCTATGAATGTAGGTTGTTTCATATATTTTTCACATTGTCCCTATATTAAAGAATTTTTAAATTGATATAAATAATACCGATTCTCTTTTTTTTTTGGTAGAGAATTTAAATTTTGAAATTTTGTTCAAATCTTAATCAATAAGGGTCTTTTTGTAGTGAATAATGAGATATTTTCTAAATCTTTTGCTGAAAAGACTACAATTACTACTATTGATGAAGTAAAATATATTGTATAATGATGTCACCTTCATCAAATTAAAAGCATATTTTTTATTAATGGATATTTTAATTAATAATTTAATAAACGATTTCCAATGAATAATATTTAAAATATCATGAAAAATTAAGAAAATATTTACTTTTTGCTCGAAAACTTTAGCTTTTGTGATTTTACATTAAAAATTATACTTACTTTTCTTCCAAAAGTTGTTTATTGAGAGAAAATTATTATTTTTTAACAAAAAAATTAGAAATAGAAAAGTTAAAATTGTTTCAAAAATAGACAATTATGCATGATAATAGAAATGTAGAAACTAAGGTTTCTTTTAAAATTCCATTTAATTTTATTCGTCCTTTTCGGAACATTTTATTTCAATATTAATATTTATTTAATTTAATATTAAAATAATATTTAATAGATTTCCTTTTGTTTATTTAAGCATCAAACAATCAACAAGAACAAAAACTTTATTTTTGACATCTAGAGAAAAATAATCACAGATGCTACATAGATAACTCGAATTAAATTGCAATAAAATTAAAAAGAATCCAGTATTGAAGTTCAGATAATTATACCATATAAATGCTTCTAAGAAAAATTCTTTTCGTAATTGTGAAAGAAGTAAACCGCATAGTTTTTGGATCTTATATTCCTTATTTAACTAAGCAAACTCCGGAGACGTTCTCATTATGCTATTAATTTCGTCTAATTATATAATTAATAAAGAAAGAACTAATATGTATAATGCTTTAATTCCTTTTTGTATGAAATGAAGAATCCCTGAAATTATTGCTATAAATAATTTATATAAATCCTTCAGGAAAAACTTAAGGTAATTAGCAAATCTGATACGTTTACTTCTATAATTATGATATTAATTTTTATAATGTGCAAGTGGATAATTTTTACTGGACATAATTATAATTTCTGTTTACGAAATTTCATTTAAGTCATTTAGTTAATAAAATAAACCATAGAGCATAAAAAAATGCATTACAAGCATAAAAAATTGCATCTCATATCCTGAAACAAAATGAAACATAATTATATGCATTATATTAAAATTATTTTATAAAATGTCATCCTTAAAGTCGCAGCATCTTGTATTTTAATAAACAATAACTTTTATATTAGCCACTAAAATGAACACTTTACTTTTACTAAAAACAAAAAGACTTCAATATAAATAGTGATTTTTGCATAAAGTTTATTAAAAATCAGCATTTGATTCAATATAATTCTGAAAATAGAAATAAAAGAATATTATACGTTTGTACATCAAAATTCTAGCGAAAAACTGTAAGAAGCGTCAATGTTTTGAAACGATAAATAATTCTTTTAGTTTAATATGGACTACTGCTTTGTTTTAAAAAAGAAGTGTTGAAAAAGATTGACATGATACAGAAAGACAATAAATTCTCAGTTTGAATATTTTTTTTTCACTTTTTTCTTTTCATTATTTTCTTTGTTATGTTTCGGTGAAGTTCTTTCATTTTTTCTTAAATCCTTATCAGTTTTGTATTATATATATATATATAAAATTACGTTTTCGGGAAAAAAAAATTAAAAAATACTTCGTATTATCAATAATAAATTAACAGAATGACACAAATGACATTTAGTACTTTCCAAGTATTTAATAAATTGTTTATTACTAAGTTATATTCAGTTGATGAAAAACGTATAACTTTAATATATGACACAATATTTCATTATAGAGTTTTTTTATACGGAAAAAATTCTTTTCCTTTACAACACTTTTTGTAATAAATGAGATATTAAACATACTAATATTAATTTCTCAATGAACTGAAGAACATTTTACTATGCTTCAAAAATAAACATATACATAATTGATACTTTTCCTCCATATTTTATGCATATTTTATAAATTTTCAATTTAAATTTTGCAGGTATATATAGCGATAACTTATACAATTCAAATATTTTACATTATAAAATTTAGATTAAAGAAATATTTGATTTTGAATTTCTGATTTTTTTTTTTTATATTATTCAGTTTCAATTTTAAAATGATAAATTTGAAAATTAATTTTTGACAATGGAACTCTTTTTAAAGTTAAAAAAAAATTATATATTTGACAACACAGTGCAAGATTAGTTTTAATATTTTAAATATTTGAACGAATAAATAAATTGATAGATATAATTTTGAAACCTTTTTTCTAATAATTTTAAATGTGAAAATACTTTCTGCTGCCAATTTTGGATTTTTTATATGTTATAGTACAAGAATATAATCAACACATTTGGAATAAGAAAGAATAAAGAAAGCATTTTCTCTTTATATAATTTTGAATTTATAGCTAATTTCTTAACATTATCTAAAAACGTACCATACTTGTCGGAATCATAACCTAATAAGCTCTTTTAGGGATAATTGCTCTTTAAAACCTCAAATTTATTTCCTTGAAATTTTAACTTCTATGCTTAGAAATAGAGAATTTAAAACTATAACAGTGTTTTGTAGTTATATATATTTTTGTTCTTAAAAAGAGGTTTATGTATGTATGATATGTTTTGGTACAACATATGCCCATAAATAAATTTATAAAAAAAATATTGAAAATGGGTTTTTTTTAATCATTGATATTGTACTTTGATGCAATATAATTGAATTCGAAAGGCTCTCGACTATTTTGTTATTGCAGATTTTTTAAAGCACCTGCCATTAAATATAATAATTAAGTGAATTATTCCGTTATTAATATGTTTTAAATGAATTCTTTAAATACCTCACATGCAAAGTTTTATTTTGTTTCTTTAAAATTATTTGAAAATAATGAAACTCTAACAGCTGGATAATCTTTCATTTCTGTAATCCTTTTAATATATTTTTATTTATTGCAGTTTTTAAGTTCAGTTGAATGCTACTAGTTTCTGTATACTTATTGGAAGACATCTTGGCACAGAAAGTTTCTTTTACCAAAAGAGAAGTCACATAAATGCGTTTCCCTAATTTGAATATCGAACTGGCATTTATCCATTGACTCAACTCAAAGTTAAAATCTCTTCAACAAACTTTATAAAACTGCTTATCTGGCATTACATTTGAATTTCATTCCACGTTTGATATCTCATTTGCAATGTTTTTATATGTGTATATACTTTAAAAGTCAGTTGCAGCGGTCACATTTTTGTGAAGCTTTTCGTAAGTAACGACTTAAATTAGGAGAAATGTTGATTCTTGAAGATTTAAAATAGTTGAAAGCTATAAGGCAGAACATTTCATGTTTTTATCGTTTGATGCTACAAAACTATGGGCATAAAATTAAAAAAAATATATATGTATGTGAAAGGAAATCATTTACGTAACAAGACTTTCCAAAGTTAAAGAATCAAATTCCAGAGCTTGCTGTCATGTTAAATTGAAAGAAAATTCAGTCATCTTTAAAATGCAATCAAATTATACACAGAAAAAGAGAAAAAAAAGTTGAATTAAAAAAAAACAAAACATAAAGCATTTCTGATATATTGCAAAACTTTGGCATGATGTTATGTTCTCTGTGAAATCTGAGAAAAAAATAATTATCTATCATCAGATATTAGGATTTATTTGCATAATATTATGCTTCATAAGAGTTTTTAAATAATAACAATCAAAGTTACAAAAAATTATCCTTTAAAAATATATTTATTCTGCTGTCTCAATTATTATATGTTTCGAATTAATCTATCAATGTGCATTTACATATTTATTCAAAGTTTTAAGAGGAAATACATTAAGGACGGTTTTAACAAAAATGCATAATGTGGCATAGTACAGAAATGCAAAAACGAAAATCATTTAATGCTCGACAGGACTGACATTCATTTTCAATATGTTATTAATAAATTAGGAATTGATAAAATATAAATTTACACATTAACCAATTTGATGCCTGAAAAATAAAATGCAACATTCGATCTCCAATTTAAAATTTCAATCGAATTTAAAACTTATTCCATAAATTACACTTTAATTCGAATTAATTTTTTTGAAATAAATGCTTTTAAGAATTTTTTTAGCATTTAATTTAATTTTTCGAACTTACTATTGTATAAAAAAATTAAAAGAGGCGTTACAGAAGAAACAAAAGTTGTTTTTTTTTTACTGTAACCTTATATATATATATATATATATATATATATATATATATATATATATATATATATATATATATATATTGTTACGAATATGCGGCTTCCAGCATAGTTGGCAACTATGCGGCTTCCCAGCATAGTTGGTTCCATAGGAGGTCCCAGAGCTTGGCGACGAATTTGGCGACTTTGGCACCAAAATAGATTATACCCGAAACATCGAGAATTTTTCCGATCCGTCCAGTAGGAACCGAGTTACGCCTCGAACGTTCCTGATTGGTTGAGAGGCTTCTAGCCTCGCCTCCTGAGACCTATAAAAGAAAGCAGCCGCAGCTGCTGGGTAGTCTTGAACCAGAGAGTAGTCGAAGAGTGGTCGTGAATTTAGTCGTCGTAGTCGGAATCGACGGTTAAAGAACTGGTCTTTCAGAGATAAGCGGATCAGCGACGGAGTGAAGCTAGTGCTGAACTGTCTGCAGTAGAGTCTGGTTGTATGCTGCATATGTGTGTGTGTGTGTGTGTGTGTGTGTGTGTGTGTGTGTGTGTGTGTGTGTGTGTGTGTGTGTGTGTGTGTGTGTGTGTGTGTGTGTGTGTGTGTGTGTGTTATATGTATGTGTGTGTGTGTATAGATCAATTAAACATGCATCAAGGTCCTTTTCAGATCTTGTTAGAAAGGTAGAAAGGTGTCGGTAAGGAAGGAAATAAAACGACCTTTCTTTTATAAGAATCAGATCCTCTAATAAGAACTGGTATATAGCAATTCTTCAGAAAAGAAATTTTTGCTTGGATCAGTCACCTCAGAGATGCAGAAAATACCTGAACTTTGTCAATATGGATAGTCGCCAATCAGTATTCCATAGTGAGTCTCCTCCGGCAGTGATTGGATAAAGAATTTCCGATAGATTATTAATGCCACTTCCAGTTACATAATCCTTGTAAAGGGAAAATTATTTGGTTCCTTTTCATATAATATATTTTTGAAGCGCAACAGGCACTCAGGAATAAGATTTAGTTTTATTTAATACTTCAGATTTTCTTTCATAGAAATGGGTTTTTGGATTAAATCTGCATTATTTAGAAAGATTAATTAGATTTCTCGACATAGTTAATAGAAAATTAAATGATAAATTTCATGAGTTGGAAAAGCATACCGATTTAACTATATTTGTATTACAAAGTATAAACTGATTTCTCAATTTCTCATTTCTTTATTGGGTTTGGTTCCTACATTATTACTATATATCCAATATTTTTACCTTAATATCGATATCATAACCAATAATAATGATTTTTTTTCTGCCTTTTAGGAATGAATGACTTTTGAATTTCGTTCGATAAAAATTGACAAATCAGTAGCTTTAGGTATAATTTTAATAATGAATATTCTGTAGCATATCATGGTATTTTGATATATTGTTTCTCACTAATTTAGTATTTTTTAATAAAGATATATTATAATAAAGTGAATTTTATATTTATAAATCATTATCCTATGAAATTGGGCAATAATTTAATGAAAATGAAAGTTTTCTCCTTCTTTCTTTATTTTTTGCCTGAATATCTTTGAGGATTGAAAGGCAGTTTATTTTGTTGTTTTATTTCTCATTTGCATACTTTAAAAAGAAAAATAATGGGTGTATTATAAGATCATGATAAGTAATTATTTATTACGTCATTGAAACATTAAAATGCAGCAACACTGCTACTGCTTTATTCTTACATCCTGAACTATATATTTTGCTATTGTCATATTCACCTAAAACGTATTTCAAAACTATTTAATCCTGCTGTTCTGTTCGCATATAGCATGCAAATGCAACTTCGAGTCAGTATAGCTTAAACATTAAATACTAATTTCAAGAGCATATGTTTGCAATGTTTTTAAAAAATATTATACGTAAAGACGAATAAATTTTTAGCATAGTAAATGTTATAGAATTTAAAAATAATATAATGAATATCTAAATTCAAAACGTGTGAGTCTATATTCAAAATAATATTATAAGTATTTTTTTTAACTGTTCCTTCTTCATATTTTTTCTTTTAACAAATATCTTCTTCATGGAATTGGCAAACATATATTTTATTATCAATCAAGAATATTATATTTGATATATTATCATTTTTTGAATAATATAATCTGGATCGTGTATGTTAATTAACAGTTTGTAGATTTATGAAAGAAATTGATGATAAATCATTTTGTCTATTATCCTGTAATGTTTCAATTATTTCAATTTCAATTCCGCAAATATTCTTTCCTTGTATAATGTTGTTTTTCTGGATATTTTTTTTTAATTTTCTTAATTCTTCTAAAAATAGCATGCATTTGGTCAATTTCTTTTCATTCTGCTTGAATTTCAATGATTATTTCCAACAAAATTATTTTTTTTTCTAAAATTCTTACTGAAAATCTTGCATTAAAAAAGAAGAAATATTCCAAGAATTGCATGAGGTATGTTACTATTTTACATTTATGCATTGCCTTAATAAGATAATGTTCTTGTACAGTTTTGAAATGAAATGCATAATAGTCGTATCATCTGTAAAATAAAATTTAAAAAAAATAAATTTAAAAAAAACCTAGAGCTCATTTTCCTTATTACTTTATCAGTAACAAAAAGGAGCTCAAGTTCATTATCATTTTATCAGTGAATTATGTTTATTTCTTTCTAATAATATTGCTCATATAGTTTACTATTTCTCGAAGTATTTCATTTACAAAATTGAATTAATTTATAGGAACTGAAACTAGCTCGTGACATCGAACCTTCTAAATATGTTAGATCACTTACAACTCACACATCCTTGGATTTCTTTTAACTGGGTTTTTTTATTGTAAAAATATTTGCCGTTTAGAAAAAATGAACTGTTACTATCACTTAAATGCTAGGTTTTAATTGCTTTTTTAGAAACTTCATTTGATATCTACTAGTCACTTAGATAACTTATCGCTCTTCTTGTAATATTTCCATATAGATAAATTGGATTTTGGCGAATTACTAGAACAAGAGAAAGTATATTTATGTAACTACTTTTTCCACAAATAGATTTATTACAAAAACTTATATTTTGCACGAACGAATGCTTTTATTTTTATTGTCCCTGCTTGAATTAGCAATACGCAGCAGAAAAATTTTAATAAAATTTCCAAGAAATAGAATTGACCATATTTACCTGAAGGATGCATTGACAAAACATTTTTGAATATATATATATATATATATATAAAAGAAAATCATTATAATGGAGATAATGTAGCGTCATATATAATTATTAAAGACATCAGGAAACATCTGTAAAATATCTTGATACTGAAGTTTTCCATAAGGATTGACGATTCCATTGACGATTCGGAAATATATACCCGATAAGAATTGCAGAGTTAATTAAAGTTGTGTTTTAATGTAAAATAATTACTTTTAAAAATGAGCTGATAGTCTAACTATGAAAATTAAAATACTTTATTATAACCAAATGTCAAAATGAATAAAGATTCGTATAGCCTTCTAAATATAATTTGCAAATTAATTTTTTTTCTAATTTTTTCCTTAATATTGAAACCGTTCTTACATCGAAAAAGAGGGAGCTGTTCCAAGAGTTATATGTACATTTGTAACAGTATTGTTGCACAGTAATACATAGCATAGTAAGTAATTTAGCATAGTAAAGCAAAAATTTGAATTTTTTAAGGAGTTTATCATCATTTTTTTCATATAATAATTATTGCAGCATATCTATATAGTTAAAATATTTTTTCATTGGAATTATAAAAAAATGGAAACATATAAGCCTTTCTAGTATGTTTCTGAAATGAATAGATTCGAACAATAAAGAGTTGCTGCATATTCATTAAAAAGATAATCTCGATATAGAAAATTAAAAACATTTCCTTTTCTTCAAATTTATATTTAGAAATGCCCTATAAAATTGCCAGATTCCTTTTATAATAAAAAATCACATCAACAGAAATTTTATATCGTACATCTGAAAATCTAGGCATTTCAGTAATCAATATTTTTATGAAAATAAGGGCATTTCAAACGGATGTCTTTGTCCAGCGACCGTCTTCCATGGTAACCTAAAATCTGGACAGTCGACTTTTATCTCCCTTTTCCTGGGCAGCTTCCTTGATTTGGACCCTAACTACTTCCGGAATGTTCATGTAACAGAGCATCGATGTGATTCCGAGAAAAGATAATCCTGAATTGAAAATCTCACTCTTTAGATTTGAAGAAGACATCTAAATTTTATTTGATAAAGTTGATTGTTTTTCAAAATCACTCTCAAAACACTGTCATATTTAATTTTTTTTTTATATATATTTTTGAAAACATACCTGGAATTAATTTTAAAACCTCCGTTTCTTATTTGAAAATAAGAAGTTATTAGTAGTTTAATAAATAAAGATTTAGGGGATAAATGAGATTTCAGAGCAAAAGAAACTTTTGCGGTTTCAGAACTATTTTTAAATAATATTTTATTATCAATTTTTTCTATAATATCAGATTAATAAGAATAAAAGTTACTTTAGATGTCTCTGATAATTTTCTCGTAATTTGATTTTAATACTTAAGTACTGTGAAACCGAATTAATTCTTTCTAAAACGATTAAGCTAACATATTATTCCACATTTTCATTTTTTTTATCCTGCGTTTAGATGTTTAATCTTTGTTTCCATAAAGAGGTTTATCATTTAAAAATCTCAAAAGACTTTTTAGAATGCAAGGAGATTTTTTAATGATTTACGATTATTCTTTTCTTGCACAGAATGTATTTTTTGTTCATCAAATCTTGGAAGAAATAATTTAATACCATAAATCAGCAATGATATTTTAAATTTATTTTATCATCATGGTAAGAAGAGATTATATCGTTTTAACCCTTTAAACGACCATTTTTTTCTAGTCATATTATGTTAAAATATTTTTAGGCTTGAAATTAGAATAAGAAAAGGTATTCATTTAGCGTATTAGATAAATTTAATTTGGTTAATTAATAATTAAGTGACAAACCAAGATACATCATTTTGTATGAGATAAAGAAATGAAGCATCTAGTCTTCTGCCTTTTCTAAAAAAATTGTCAGAACTTATGCAAACCTACATAATTTCATACAAAGATTGATAAATTTGGTGGGAAGTGTACTTCCCACGGCCTTAGAAAAGGTTAAACTTCATCTTCAAAGAAACTATGTTCGCTACAATACTGCTTCTTGAAAATTTCACTGTTACCAGCTGAACTTGTGAATTTAAATTATGCCATATAGAATTAAATTATTAATTTATGCCATATAGAATTAAATTCCTAACACTTTATTTGCTTTGTCAATACTATTATGAAAAAGTTTATCTCAAGAATTTAACTTAAAAAATATATATAAAATAGAAAAAAAAAAAAAAAAAAAACACGAACTGAAAACGAATTTAAGGAATAATCATAATTTTTGTTAGGATAATTTTTAGTGTTTTTTCCCTACTAAAGAAATATATAATTAGCATTTTAAAAACTAATTTAATTGTTTATTATAATACATCACATAAATCAATGTTCTGCTTACATTGCTGATTATAGTTTTATTTGCTGATAGTATTTTTATAGTAAATAATTTTCCATATTCTTTTCTATGATATCAAAATTGCAGCTAACTTTAATTTGAATTTACAGTAAACAATTTTATTTTTTATCAATCACTTATTTCTTGAAAATTTTAATAATAGCTGAAATATATCTGTGTCATAAATTATGTATGAATTTTATATCAGAAAGGCCAAAACTGAAATATATTTTCCATTTCTAGTATCTTATGAAGTTAACATTTTTTACAAGATTTATATATGTGTTTAATATAAATTAAAATAACTCCGTCTTAAACAAATAAATGTAAATAAACAATCGTCACTTAACTGAAATAAATTTAAATTAAACATCAAGTTTAAATAATTTTACTGATAAATAGCAGAAATTGCCTTGAAAAATTTGTATTGTCAGCAAATGTTCGGTATCATTATTCATTTACAAATAAAATCAGATAAATAATTTCTATACATGAGGATCAGGTTAGTATGCAGAAATTGCAATGTTATATATGAAAACATATTTATTTTAACTTTATGCTCGATCTAAAGCTATTAATTCTTAAATTAATACCAGGCAAGAGAGATAATTTCAAGTATTTCCTTTAACATGAGTTCGCTTTTTAAAAATAAATACTGAACAGTAAGATAATGTCATCGAACATAGACAGGATTGTTTACAGGATTACTGTTCATAATATTTTAGTAAGATATAAACGTATGTTTAATATATTTCAGCTATTTAATAATAGCTAATATTTTCATGAATATTCTAATAACAAATTATTTATAATTAGTGGCCATTTCATTCTATGCATGTGTGTGTGTTTTCAAATTGTTTCACTTGTACCATTGCGCTTACTCTCTTATAAAAAAAGAATATGCTCCATTGGTTGTATTTTAATAAGAGTTCTTAAAATATCCTTAAAAGTGAAAAAGGCTATTATTCTCTTTCCTAGGGGAAAATACAAGCATTTTGTCTCCTTTGTTAATTCTTAATTCGCTTTTAACTTACGTAGAATCATTTATACTTACCAAAATGTAAATTACTCCATTTGCCTTTTGGATTTCCTTATTTAACCATTAATAATAATTCTAGCATTTGGAATTGACATTTGAGAATTCTTAATAGGTATTTATGCATTCGTTTGCAATTTGCACTATTAATTTTCATTAGTGGTTATTTCATTGTATGTGTTTTTTTCTTTTAAATTGCTTAACTAGTACCATTGCATTTACTCTCTTATAAAAAAGAATATGTTCCATTGGTTGTATTTTAATAAGAGTTCTGAGAAACTGCAATTTAATGCAAGTAAACTTAAGTGAAAAAGGCTATTATTCTTTTTCCTAGGGATAAATACAAGCATTTTGTCTCCTTTGTAAATTCTTAATGATCACGCTTTTAACTTATGTAGAATCATTTATACTTACCAAAATGTAAATTAATCCATTTGCCTTTGGTTTCCCTTATTTAACCATTAATAATAATTCTAGCATTTGGAATTGACATTTGAAAATTCTTAATATGTATTTAGGCATTCGTTTGCAATTTGCACTATTAATTTTGCATTCGTTAATGGAAAATGCTAATTACTTAATGAAACTGAGAAAATGAGTAGAAGGATAGATTGATAGAATTTGAAGATGAATTTCCAAGAGGTTTTTTTAGCAAAGGAAATAGTATTTTGCGATATTTAGAAATTAATAATCAGTTTGAACTGATTTAACTACTCCATGGCGATTTAAACTACTTAAATTGTCGATTTTGGCAACAACACAATGTAGTTGAATTTTAATTTGTAATAAATTAATTCAATATACCCTAATCTTATTTACGTGATAGTTATATTTAGGGGGAAAATATCTAAGATTTGCTTATCATCAACTATACATTTACTAATCGAATCATCAGAAAATGCGCTTTGAATTAAATAAAATATTGTATAATTTTTCTTATTTCTAACATAATTAAACGAAATTTACTGAATTATGTTAATTAGTATATTTTTCATATTTCCCTTATTAACAATATATCTTTCATGTAAATAAGATTAGGATATATTCAATTAATTTATTAATTACGAACTAAAATTTAAATCTTCTACACTATGGTATTGCTTAAATCAATACCTTTAGTTGTTTAGATCGGCACAGAAAGTCAATACTTACTGGTTGCAATGTTCTCACTTTTTATTGTAATTAATTATTATATTTATAAATTTCTTAATTTGATATTGTTGCTAATTCATTACGAATTCCCCAGTGCTTTCAAACTAACATTATTTAGTAAAATCTATAGAGTCTTGTTTCTGAAATATGGGCTTATTGAAAATAAGACTTGTCCTTAATTACGAGTTTCAGAAATAGAGTTATTTTGATGTGAATTAACCCTGCTTTTCTGTGCATATCTACTTCACGTATGTAGCGGTCGGGACAATATGACCCGATTCAGAAAACTAATCTTTCTTACAGTAATTTACAGGTGCCATTTAAGAAATAGTTTAAACAATAGTAATATAAGTTTAAAAATAGATTTAATAATATAAAGCATCTATAAAAAAAAAAATTGAAATAGAAACTTACAATATTATAAAGCATCTATAAAAATAACAGAACAATATTCGAAATTGAAACTTACTTTTATTTACAATTTGAACAACAATATTTTACATGAGATTTGTGAATGTGATTCTTACAATTGCAGCATAACATATTAGTTTTGCTGTCATTTCTTGATGAACAGAACTTGCACTTTGTATGTTTGACACACAATTGAGTATTCTCAGCAAACTTGATTCTCTTTGGTGCGTTTTCCCTTTTCCTCTGTATTCGTTTCACTATTTTTATTGAATCTTCTTCTTGGTATTTGTGGCTTTGCTTCAATGTGTGGAAAACTGAGTGATTTTAGCAATTCTTCCTAAAATAGCCTTAATTTTGTCAATTTTTTTTCGTTCCATTCACTATATATTGAAGTCCATAGGCAAATGCATTGTACTCAGAAATATCAATCATGTTATAGAATACTATCATGGGCCAGCAATTTGTTTTTCTTTTACAAGTTATGTGTTTAAAAGTTGTTCTAGAGTATCCACAGCCCTTTTCGTTGAATTATAATCTAAGATCATTAATGGTTTTTGTCAGGTCTGTTGCTAACTTCCTTGTCATGATGCAAAGTGCTCATAAGAATAACATTCTTATTCTCTTTTGGGATGTAGTTTACAACTGCTGTGTCTTTTTTGAAATAAAATAAGGACCTGCGAATTTATTTGTTTAGCATTTGTTCAAGAAGTTTTGATTTATTTTTTTAATGGTGCCAAGCATAGTCATTTTCCGTTTTAGAAGAAGTTGTCCTAAGTTGCAAGATGTGAAAAAATTATTACATGTAATATTGTGCACCGAATACCCATAAGTAAGATCACACACTACTCGCATTCCCTGGTTTTTCACTGGCATTAATCCTTATTCTTTTCCAGTGTAAATTTGTATATTCAGTGCATACGAAATGTAATTATCACACAAAGTCCATATTTTAATTCCCTATTTAGATGCCTTACTTGGTATATACTGTTTGAAAGAACATTTACCACGAAATCCTACTAATTGTTCATTTACAGTATATTTTCATTCGGATAATATAATTTTGATAGAATTGCTATCCACTTTTCCCAGATATCACGCACTGCCACAAATTTCTTCTTCTTCTATAGACACCAACAGAACAGCAGGTTTAAAAGGAAGTTCGTATATCTATATTATAGATATTCATTTCTATATCTAATTATATCTATCTCTCTGTCTATCTAACTTTCCATCTCTCTCTATATTTAAATTATGTATAGGAGGTGCCATTTCGAAACCAGTTAAATATTATCAGGAGAAACATTATTTTAACTTATCCTTCATTTGCCATATAAATCATGTAAGAAACCATATATTTGCATGATGAATAAGGTTGGAAATCTACATTTTTGTTAAATCGGATATTGTTATTGATACAAACTGTTGAAATAAAAAAATAAATGTTTCTTTCCGCCTACTGAAACAACTAGAAAGGCCAATATTATTCGACAAAAAAATAAAAAAAGAATCAAGATTTTCTTTTCCCAATGACCTAAGAAAACGAGTCCTTGTCATTCCAAAGCATAAAGATAGGGTACGATTTCTTTCTTATTCTGGGACAATGGAGCTTAAATGACCTAACAATATATCCAGTTTAAGTTGAAAGTATCTTTCTCACTTTTGATTAAATGACAAAGTTTTTAGAAACTGAAAGTTTCTACACATTTGCCGTAAAAACTAATTGGTAAAGCAAATTACATTTGTGTAGCTAGTAGTCTTGAAATTCAGTTAAGGGAATGCTTTTTGTTGTCGCCGTTCAGTGTTTCAATTATATTCCTCTTGTTTTCTTATTTCTTTTCAATCATAAAACTATTATGTCCAAAGAAATTCTTCCTTTCCATAAAATGAGCCTTTGCCTGTTAAAATTTAGTAATAAATATCTGAACGATCCATTCAGCTGCTACGTTTTGAATCCGTTTACAAGGCATATATTAAACATAATTATTTACTTAGGATTTTTTTTGACAAGTAAAATGACAAAAATTGATACTTTTTGGTCATTTGAAGTAAAGAATATAATATGCTAGAGTTTATTCATTTTATATAGAACGCAACAATTAAAAAAATAATTTTGTTAATTTTAAATCAAATATCCTATTCCGTAGTTAATTTAAAACTATTGTATTCAGTTATCTAATCTCATTTATTACTATTTATATAATATTTATAAAAAAATGTTTCTTAAAAATTAGCATGAAAAATGAAGTTTCCTGAATATATGGATTTTGCAACACATAAATATTTTATAAAAGCAGTGATAAAGAAATGTACGCAATTTATACTTTAAAGCAAAGCGATAAAGATATAAAAGCTAAATATTAGAAAATTTTCAATTATTTAAGAATTTTAGTTCAAAATAGGAAATAGCTTATTAAAATTCAGTCATTGACCCAATGACAGAAACTAGTTTTTCAAATTTGGTCATTAACTTTTCCTAGCGCAATTAAAGTAAAAGTGCTTTTAATTCTCAAATTCAATTTCTGTAAGAATCTTAGTGTAATTATTTATGCTCTGTGTCACCTTTTCTGCTTTCTTGTATTTTATAATATATGATATAAAACTCCTCGTCTTATTTTTTTAAATTTTAAACCATTATTTGCTATCTTTAATTCATTTTATTATTATTATTAGGGTTATTGCTTTGGCTTTATCTAGTACCAACTGCTTCGAAATAAAAGTCAACTTGAACTAAATTAGGAAATTCAGGCAACTACGTATGGTCTAATTGAACAGATCGTAAATTAACAGAAACAAACAAAAAAAATGTGAAAATTCCCTTAATATTATATTAAACTGCAGAAAAATAATCTTTCTTTTCAAGAATATGACTATTTTGCTCATTCTTTAAAAATAGTTTGTGGGTTATTCGACTTCTTTTAAAATATTTAACTGATGACATTTAAATAATTAATATATAATATATATTAAGTTCAGGCATATAAATATTTCCAAAAACGAAATACCACGAAATAGATTCGGATGAGAGAAATATAAATTACGTATTTTACGATCAATATATTTAATAATTATTACACACATGAAAATATACTTGCGATGGCATGAACATAACAAATATCTTTCGTCATTTTTCCCCCTTTCAACTATGATGAGTGTCGGAAATGTTTAGCTCTCTATGTTATTTGAATTGTATTTTTTTTTTTTTCATTTCCTTCCTTCAATTTCAAATTTCAATTATTATTCTTAGTAACTATTGAAATTTGAAAAGTTTAAGAAGCATTGTAGGTTTATTTTCTATGAAGTAGACCACTGATGGATATATCATCTCTAATTTGTTAATAAATATTAAAATATAATAAATATTAAAAAATTATCAGATTTAAATTTTACACAAGCCATGTATATAAAATTATTTATAAAAAATCATACAATTATATTTAATTATATTATTAAATAACATTTAAGAAGTCAAACCATTTAGAAATGAAATAAATGTCTAAAATACTACATATTAGTTTTGACATTATATTATCACCTATTTTTTTTATTTTGGAAAAAAGCATTTTTCATTGTAAGATAAGGAATACTTTAAATTGAAAGTATGCTTGTTCATAATATAAATTATTATAAAAAATTTCAATGTAATAATGCATTATAAAAGTAAGTACTTAGGAAGCTATTTTTCTTGAATAATTTACAATAGATATTTTATTTAGTATAAATTCAAAAGTTTTAATTATTTTTTTTATTATAGGATAACTACCATTTTATCTTTGTTATGAAAACATAGGCCTCCAATGAAATTTGATAATACAAGGAAACTTTTTAAGTGATCCTGGATCAAACACATTTTTTTCCGAAAGGAATTCATTATCCTCAACATTTCAAAATTAAACTGAGTAATTTTTTCTAATCTGATGAACCTAGAATACAGTAAAAGGCTTCTAAATGCAGATGCATCTCTTTAAAAAGTCTTACGATTAATATATGGCCCACTACCAAATAACGATAAAGATCCCACCCACAAAAATGACCTGAGTAACAAACCTGAATTAAATTATCTACTCACTGTGCATAGATTTGAAACTTCTAATTTATATCTAATAAATTTATGTATTTTCCTATGGGGCTCAAAATTTTTTTACTGATAATTTATATTGGAATCACACATTCTTCAAAGATTTATTTCATTATTTTATACCTAAATGTTTGTAAAATCATACTAAATTCTGTATACCTCTTTAATATGCTGCAACATATAATCTAGATCAATTTTGTAACTGGTCAACAAAGCCTTTTAAATCTCCTGTAGGAAAACTAATTTTTGCTTTAACAAATATATTTTTAATAGCTAGCAGAAGAAAATTGTTTAGTCTTAATTTTTATCATAATTTTGTAAAAGAAATTTAATTTTCATCAATTTTTTTAAACATATTAAAATTTTATTACAATTTTGTAAAATATATCATAATTGTGTATACTTTTTGTAAAACCACACGATGTCGCATTTATAACTGGTAAATATATATATATATTTTAATCTGATTGCAAAATTTGTCTTAAATTAAAATGCTATTTTTTTATTTTCCAAACAAGAAAGAAACAACAAAACTTTGCTGCATGAGTTTCTTGAGAATGATGATTTATTATTACGTGAAACAATAAATTTTTCGAATTACGTACTGTTCAAAAATGAAGGAAACGGTACTATAATATTTAAAAACTGAAAATGAGCTTTTTTTTTGGATTGTAAAATTATACAACATTCTGAATGTTCGTTTATTTCCTTCAAAATACGCCGAAACTGAGTAAATAACAAGAAAATAGATAATTTATGCAAGATAATGTTATTCATGATTGTAAATGATGAACAATATTTATAAACTGATGTGAGAATATGAATAAAATAAACATTAGATTAAATAGCAAAAACACTTTAATATATGTATATATATATACATGCAATTATACATAGATCATAACAACAAATAAAGGTTATTTACATTCATAACAAATAGCAAACATATTGATTGCTTTTAATATTTACACATTTAATATAAATATAAGAATTATATTTATGAAAAATGAAAAAGAAGATACTGTTTGAAAGAAAGAACCCGGTATTGTTTCTGAAATATTTTTTTTTTCTGGGAATGCTTTTTTATAATGATATTTTAATAAAAAAGAATTTTTCACATGAATTTTGAACAGAATAGTAATTTTAATTTATAAGTTTAAAAAAAATATATAATATTACTCATATGACAAAGCATGTGAAAATACAACCTTTTGAAATAGGAATATTTTATCGCCGATTATATATTAAAAAAAAAATCTGAATAAGACTGACAAAAAATTAAATTAACCCATTTTCATAACATGAATATTGGATTTATTTTCATATGACTACCATTTTGTTTCATTTATTAAAATAATGGAATATTTGTTTTACGTTGTCGTATTATTAACCATTTATTTTCTTTTGAATTAACTAGAAAACTGCAAATTTATTTTTTGAATAAACACATTACCAGGGACGCAAACACAATGGACGCATTATAGAAAACTTGAGCAACTTGAAAGACGAAGAAGCTAAGAACAATGAACGCTCTTAAAATTTTATATACGCTTGACAAGCCATGTATCTATTAAATGTAAATTAAAACACTGACATGAAATGATTACTTATATAGATAAAATAAAAGCTTCTTTTATGTCATTGTATATCTATAAGATTTGATTTTAACAATTCCTATTTTGTAATAAAATGTCTTTATATTAGAAATTATTCCTTAGATGAGGAAAACATATGATTCAATTATAATTTAGAATATATATCGCTTTCATTCCTATCCATATATCCCTTAGCATTCTGTCAAATTATTATAAGACTCTTTAAGTACAAATATTTATATAAACAGTACATAAATGCACATTCAATGCAAACGTGTTTACGGCAATAAGATATGACATTTATAATATTATTTGACACAGTAACTTTCAATACTAAGTCAACCAAAGCTCTTTTATATATAATGATCTAGAATTAATAATCGATACGTATGTTCATACTTCTTTCAGTATTCATCGAAGAATGATAACTACTTTAAGACGCATGCACCTTTTATGACTTATGTAGCTTTCATAGGCCTTTTATGACTTATGTAGCTTTCATAGGCCTTTTATGACATGTAGCTTTCATAGGCCTTTTATGACTTATGTAGCTTTCATAGGCCTTTTATGACTTATGTAGCTTTCATAGGCCTTTTATTTTTTAGTTCAATTTTCAGCAGTTATTCGTTCTTGTTGTATATTCCTTCAACAGCAGTTATCTTTTCTTTCCATACAGATAGCACTATCTGTTGCACAATACTGTAAAATATTGAGAAATATTATTTTATTATATCATTTAATATTCACCAATATTATACAATATTGTTTATAAATATACAATATTTTGAATATTGTTTAATACCATTTTCAGTATATGTACTGCGGAAACGAAATTTTGAGTGAATGGATATTAATGTCCACTCCTTGAACAACAAGTCCACATTTCCTGAAGAAGTTTCTTGAATGCTTTTCTGAACTCCATGTTGAAAATGGTGTAAATTACAGGATTTACGCAGCTGTTTATGTATCCAAGCCATGTAGTGAGAAGGAAAACAGTCACACCGGGTCTCCATGTATCGGACTCTAACTTAATGCAGATAGCATCAAGTATATTGCATGTGAAGAAGGGCACCCAGCACATCAAGAACATACCTAAAATAAATCAAATGACAATCAAAGATTGTCATGGAATTGAAAATAAAGGATTATAGGTTTTCAAATGATTGTTTTGCTTTATTTTTAAGCATGTTTATGAAAATAATTATGAAGAAAATATTTTTATGAATATATACGAAAAATAATTTTTAAATATGACTTGAATAATTTTTGCTATTTTCATTATTTTCTTTAAATTTTAAAAGTTAAATCTTTTTTTTTTTTTTTTTGCATTTCATTATTAATTTTTTTTCTGGTCACTCATGCTCTGAAACTCAGTTTGTATGAATGTTAAAAAATAAACTAGATTAAATGTTAATAAATATAGTTTAAATGTTTGTATGTTAAACCTGCTATTATGCTTAATTTGAAAACAAAAGAAAGAAAGCATCACAAAAGCAGGCATTTGAGTTACGTAAGATGCCTCCCAAAAGTTTAAATGAGCCTTTTTTTTAAGGGTAGGTAGTAGCAAATGTATTTATTCGGGAATTTCTTTAAAAATGTTGTTCTTAGCAGAAAAAAAAATAACGAATAATAGATTACAATAAGAAATGAGTTTCCAAAATAGCGCAGACGGTATTTAAAACAGAAAGCTGCCTATACATCGTACTAATCAACTCATAAAAACGTCGATCGATGGTTAGAGGTGTTTCGAATGGAAACACTTCTAACGGAGGAAAGTGATTTCATATAATGCCAGAAATAGTCCAGGATAGTCTAAAAATGTTGGGTAAGTGGCGTTAAACGCATAATATCATTAGATAATTATCATTCAATCAACTATCAATGCAATGCCACTGTAACAAATGGTGCAAAAGATAATATGCAAATTATCTACAAAAATGTCCTTAAGAAGGATCAATACTAATGGCTACTGGTAATGTGAACTTTTTTCAAGATATTTGAAGAGGTAATTCAATTTATGTTAAGACTGTGAATCATTTGAAGACATAGTAAGATTTAAACAATGGTTTTGACTTAGGAGTGGACATTTTGTGCATAAAGTTATTCTTGGTAAATATTCCTTTAGAGAGATATCTTAGTGTTCTTTAATGTACACCGAACTTGAGAGACTGTTGAGTGGATTTTACATTTTTTTAAGCGTCTGCCTCGTCTTAAGAATCTGCATGTCTTTATAAGGGATTATTGACTATGAAATGGAGTATATCTGAAATATTTAACATTATGTGCACTTTTTATTGGAAGCTATTGATTAATGATTTATGAAGATATTATGTGATTATACATAACTCAAATTAGTGGGTGGTTTTTCTGAAGGAATAATGTACATATGATGAATGTTCTCAATATACCTATTAGATTATATCAGTGGTTTTACTCCCAGGGTCTCAACAATATAGGGCACATCAAGAATGTCTATAACTCCCAGTAATACACGGAATTTAAAATCGTAGATTATAGAAGAAGGACGAATATTATTATAAATATTGGATAAATAACCTCATTTTCAGCATGCAAGTCAATTCTAAAGATTGTAAAATTGTTTGGGGTAGTCAAGCTATTCATGAACCAGATGTTTTTCAAAATATAAGATGCCATAATGAAATCGAAATTAGTGCAATTAGAATAATCAAAAACAGTTATTTATCTGATTATCCTGTTTTCCTGTTACTTGTAATATGGAACATTAATGTACAAAAATTCATTGCAATAAATAGATTATTCTTCAAGACGTTTCCTGTTTGTTATGAAATTTTCGACAGTTTTAAATATATTTATGAAAATATATGGTCAATAATTAACGAATGCCATCGATTTTTTTTAATTTCTTCTTTTTTTTTATTCTTATTGTTATTCATAATATTTATGAGAAAACATATACATTTTATAAATATTTCAACTCATCAGTGATATTTCAGATATTAAGTTTAATAATGATAAAAGAATAAAATAATTCAGAATATACCTAATACTATTGCAAGAGTTTTAGTAGCCTTTCTTTCTCTTTTTGCAGAAGCCTTTTCTCGTTTTTTGCTGCTGCTTTTATGCTTTTTCCCCAGATTAAATCTGTATTTTTTCTTCCTTTCCACATATACTTCATCAAATTTTGACTGCGTCTTGCTGCCTGCTTTAAATAAGATCCCATTCTTCCTAGTGGCATCTCCAGGAAGACTATTTATTTTTGGTGAGCCACTTGGACTCCTGGAAAGAGGGGAGTCATGTTTCTGGTTTATACTGAAATGTGTCTCGTGTTGGGAAGGACCATAACCAGAATCAGCATTTCCATTATCGGGTTCACTTATGGTTTTTAGTTTCATTATAACGGGTGTAGAACTTCCTTTGTTGAGTGACCCAGACTGTGGATTATCGCCATTGGCAAGACCAGCACCATCATCGTCATCTTCATCATCCAAATCTTCATCAGGATGTTCATAGCTACCAGTATTTGTCGTACCACCCTCAGTTTCAAGAACTACTTGAAGATGTGAACAAGCCGGTTTTTCTTCTTGAGTTTTGCGTTTTCTGCTAGCTCTTTCAGCAGTTTTGCCATCCAATAAGCGATTGCCAGCATTCGCCCGCCTCTTGCTTTGAATCGCACGTTCATGGATGGCCTGAAAGAATATGAGACTAATTAAAAAAGGCATTGCAATTAGTTTGGAAGAATGAAAGAATAAAATAACCATATATGAACATATATGAATGTTCATATATATCATATGGGCCATATATGAACATTTAGTAAAAATACCCATTTATTTTTTAACTCTTTAGAATTTAGAAGTAAAAATATTTTCATTCAAAAAATATTCAACCTCTCATTTATTTCATATTTTAAAATCATTGTTTCAAATTTAATATTATAATGTTTTCAATGTTAATTCTCAGTAAAATTAATTACAAATTTCCCAATATTAAGAGACTTCTGAGTCATCAAATGATACTGCAAAAAATGGAAAATAAATATCCTTTTAGTATCAAGTGTCACTTCTAGTCAAGAAGAATTATTTCATGTCTTATAGGACCATTTCAATTAAACTCAAAATCCCGAACAAAATTTCTCTATAAAAATTATTTGTGACCTAATGTAGGAAACAATGTTAACAGGGAATAATTAAAATTAAAATTTCAAAACTTTTTTGTAGTTTTTCCGCAAAATTTCGCATCTGGTTTTGAGAAATAAATGCATAAGTCAACCATCTAACTCTCCGACCCACCACGAAGGCACACCGATTTAAACCATAAAAACTGAATGACCGGACCGCCGCAACAGCAACATTGGCGGGAACTGTGGTTGAGTCCTCAGGGCCGTCGCCGACCACGGTACAACCCTCCTCGAAGGAAGTACGTCGTCGTCATCGATGGTAGGAGTCAGATCCCCCATCTATTAGCATACCCTCCAGGGTGGCGAGATCCAACCACCATGCCGGAAGCATCTCATCCTCATTTCTAGGTGCCTCCCCCGGGGGTCGAAATAAATGCATAAATCAAACCTTAGTCGTCTGCATTTTTAAACTCATATGGTTAGAGTTATAGGTATAGTAAATGTAGTGTAATATAAGATAATAAGTACAAACATAATGCTGTCGAATGTAGTAATTATATTCATAACTTAATCGATATACATTTGTTAAACAACAATTTGCATACAAGTGTTTTTAATAAAGTCCTTAAAGCAAAATAATGATTTCAACTATTTCGTCATTATATAGATCTTATTATTTATGAAATAAAATTAAAGTTCAAATAAAGATATGAAAAATAAATTATAATGCAACTTTTAATTGAAAAACTGCAAATATCTGTATTTTACGAATATTTCTGAACATTTACATATCCTTAAAAAATTTTTGCATAAGCAATATACACGACGAATAGTATAAAATATATCAATATATAAAGTAACTTAATTGGCTATTTTTCATTTACAACTGTGAGTTAAGACTCATTCATTGCAAATAAATCACAGGATCATCAGTTTGTTTATACATAAAGTCAGAGATTAGATGCCATCTGTTCGTAAGCAACATATTGGCATCCTCCCTAAATGAGAACTCACTTTGAATATCTTGTAGTAGAGGAAGACCATGACTATGCAAGGAATGTAAAAGGAGCTGAGCGATGAATATATTATGAAGTCGGAATTGTAGAAGACGCAGAGCTGAGGTATTCTCTCCGGAGACGTGTTCAAGCCGAGTACAATAGGAGATCCGATGGCGGCTGAGACGATCCAAACGATCGCGATCGTTAGGAAGACTCGCTTGTTGTTGCGGTGTTTGGAATACTTGATTGGTTGAGTCACGGCGATGTATCTGAAAAGCATCGAAAATAGTTTCAAACACACCATTTTGATGGTTACAGATAAATTCATAATTTTGGATTTACCTTTAATTTTCTTATATAAAAGAGAAAAACATAAGTGATTTGCATGTTTGAGGAATTCGAAATACTAAACAGATTTTCTATTCTTTTTTCTACTAAGTATAAGGAATTATATAAGGAAGTTTCGACGAATGTCGTGTAAAATTAATAAAGGTTAAACTTTCATTTATTAAAAAAATGTAAGATATATGATTATCTATCAAGCCACCAAATGAAGCTGACAAAAATAGTTCAATGCAATAGATAACTTTAAAATAATTAAAAATTTGCGTAAGTTGCTTGCATGGAAAAATGTTCAAGTTAAAAGCATGTAAAAATGTTATTTATTAAATTTTCATACTAAGAAATCACATTGAAAATACTACATGTATAATACATGTATTTTTAAAGATGCATGCATTTATTTCTGTCCTGTATAATGACAACAGTATCAGTTAATCTTAATTAATAATTATTAAATGCTTGTTAAATGATTGTCTATTTATTAATTTCTGTTAATGGCATGAATTTGTCAGTATAGTTAAACTTATCTGTTATGTTATTACTCTGTCAAACAATATTGAAATGAATGTAATGTATTTAAAAGCAATTAAAAAATTTCAAAAGTATATTATGATAAATATCAAAATGTGTTATTTTGTAAACAATGTTGCAGATTCAGTATTTGAAATAAAAATATTCATTTTCTTAAAAAATAATGAAAAAAACTTTCATTTCTGAATTTTAAAAAGCCATTCAAGTATATATGAAATCATACATTTTTGAATTGTTGAACTTAGATTTTTTTTGCGTTGAACAATATCCGTTATACTTAATTATAATAATTTATGAAGAATCTTAGTATAAAGATGCAAGAGTAATTTCTATTGACTTTGTCGTAATGTATAAATATATTCCGAATATTATTAATGTATTAGATTTTTTCAAGTATTCTTAATAAAGTGCGATTGTTTCTTTTATTTGAAAATCGTATTGAATATATTCCAAGTTGAAATATTGAGGTATTAAAAGCATTACAAGAATATGGGATGCTCTATTTCTTTTCAGCACTTTTAAGCACTTTTATAATCAAAAGTGGCAGTCACGTTATTGTAGAGTGCACCATCCGATTCTTAACAATTCTTTTAAAGATCACTAATGCAAACCTTCATGCCAATCAGCATTAGATATTTTATCATATCTTACGCCATTGGGATCATATGATACCAATTATATCGATTAAAAACAGAAAATAAGGTATTAAATAGTTTAATATTAATTTATGGCAGTAATAATTACTTGAATTCATCAAACTTTTTCTATAATTGAAAGACTTGTCAATAATTCTTTTAAAAGAATAAAAAAGCACAAGTAAAATTTAATTGTTTTAAACAATAGAACTTAATAACATATGACTGAGTGGCAGGTACATGTTATAAAAGGTTCCGAACACTATATGCAGGAGCACGTAATTTTTTTCAGTAAAATATACGATAACTGCGAATTATAGTAAGGAGTTTTCTCATATTCATAGTGTAAAATAATAATAATAAAAGTAGTGGGGTTAAGTTTAATATATTCAAAAGTTACTTTCATTAAGCCTAAGATATATACATATATATATAATATGAAATAAACAAAATTTTCAAGGATAAAAATAATTTTATCATTCTTTATTGTTGTTAATGATTAAGATGTTTTCCCGAAACAAAATTAAAAACCCATTATCTTTTATGTTGCACAAAACAAATAACGCTGTTTGCAATAAACAGAATAGAAAGTCGGTGGTCTTTTCATGCAAAGTTTAATTAAAAGGGGCCACTCTGAATAAATTACCACCGTCTAATAAATGAAGATGAATTGCTTCTTTAGATATTTTGGTCTTAAATAGTTTTGATGTTCATTTCGAAGATCTTAAGCTGGAAGAATAATAAAAAAAAGTGTTTTAATAATAAACTTAATCTGAAAAGCTAGAAAATTAGTTTAGGAGCATATTAAAGTGTCAGAATTGAACTTGGATGTTATTTCTCAAGAGAGAATGAAGTGAAATGAAATGAGAAATGGGAAAAATGAGTTCAGCACCTTTTTATCTTTTTTTTATTTTAAAAGTTTTTCTCACTTCTTGATTTATACAAGCGTAATTAGTACTTTTAGCAATCTACTCTTAAATAAAAAGTCATTCCGATAAAGAAGTGACAATGAAAGAAAAAAAGTAATTTAAACGATGGTAACACCGAAAAGAAATTGCAATCCAATTGGTTTTTGAATAGAATTTGGCTCTCATCTGTCTGCGATACAATTTTCCAGCTCACTCAATGAAAAAAAAAAAAAAAAGAAAAAGTTATAAATTTTCTAATTTCGATTTCATCTTCTTTTAAATACTTCACTTTGCCTTCAACTCATACGAAAAAAGATCTTTTTTTTTCTATCAAAATCTCATGTAATGTACCTGAGTCTACTCCAACAAATCTAGACTTGAATTTAATTCTTCGGGACGTATAGTCATAGTTCTGCATTGACTGAATTGCATCAGAGTGAAATAATTAAACTTCAATTTTACGAGAGCGCTCTGAAATTATTCAATCATGAATAGAAGAATATTTTATATCTGAACTTAAAAAGATAAAAGAATTGCTTTGGAATGAAATTATTCTTTTAAAGTATTTCGATTCGAAGAATTGCGCAAGTTCTCTTTTTGTAGAATATTTAGAAAATTAATAGTAATTTCTTCATACAAAATTGTCTATCCCAATCTCATATTTAATCATTAATTTAATTTAATTTCATCATAAAATTAATTAAATACCAGGAATGAACTTTATTGCTCCCAGTTATGGTTTCAAATTCTTCTCCTTTGTTTAAATTACTTTTCATTAAGCAAGACTCGAGCTGAAAGATTTTCATTACACAGACGTGAGTTTCTCGCTCTCTTATAAGTTGAAGTAAATCTCGTCAGAAGTTGAATGTTTCAGAATAGCTGTGCGTAAAACAGTTCATTTTTTAATCATTTATATTTAAGGTTAAGAATTTCCTCCTGACATTTTTAAGTGGAATTCAGATTAAATAAATGTCTCAGAAACTTCAGATTCAAAAGTATTGTAAAGGGAACGAAGTAAACAGATCATTCTAAAAGAATATTCGAGCATTTCCTATTAGATTTATTTTATGCCTTATGTTAAATAATGCCACTTATTAATAGAATTAATTATATTTCCACATGTCCTGTAAAAAAATATGTAATAAGCAACTTGATTTTTTTTTTATTTGCAGTATGATTTTAGTTAAAATAATTTTGAAATAAGATATGAGAAATAATTTTTCGCATGTAGACAGATCTTATCTCCCAATGACTTGAACAATGAGAAAGAATTTTACCATGATAGAAAATGTTGTAAGTGTAATTCTAAATGCTGAAATTTATGAAAAAAAAAATGAGTATTGGCATATATCGAATCGGCATTGACAGCAGGAAGAACTGAGTGAGATGACAATGTTAAAAGTTAACTATTTTTAATAAATTCAAATTTTCTGATAAATTTTTTAAAACATATACTGATAAAGTGACCTTCTTGAGCAAAATAATTTTTAGTTTTGTGAAGGGGCAAAGATGATTTTGATCTTAGTGCAAAGTAAAGATCTTCTTAAAATTTGAATGCATTCTTATTTTTAGAAGGCATAAAAGGTGATACTTATAAATTAAGCATCGTTAAATACTTTTTCTTGACTATTACTTAACGGAAGAATTGATTATGTTTAAAATTCTAACTCATTGTAAATTAATATATGTAGCACATTGTAAATTAACTCAAGAAGTGTGAGTTTTTTTCCTGACAAATTCTAAGCTGAAGCTTTACGTCTGCAATACTTGAACATACCTCATCCTTCGTGTAGCTTTTGAAACATTCTATTTCAATTACCTATTATGTAATGTAAAGTCAAAATAGAACCCGCAGCATGCAGGAGCTACAATGGACTTGGTGGAGGAGCTACAATGGTGGATTTTTTTTTCTTTTGTTTACAGAAAACAATTTTCAATTTAATGTTTATATTTTTTACACCCTGAACCATTTACCTTTTTGGCTTCAAATTACCTTAATTTACCTTATATGTTTTCTATTAAGCTAACAAATCTTCCAAAGGTAAAATTGCTAAAATGTTATCTATATGTTCATGCCCGTTACTGTATAATATGAAGCATTGCATATGCATATATATGCATTGCATTGCATATATATGCATTTTGTGAATAATGTGGGTGAAAACTATCTCACGAAATCAGCACAAAAAATGTATATTAGCGTTAAAAAGAAAACTGGAAAAATGTACTCCAATCAAGATGACAAGTTCTACGGTTTCTTCTGGTCATTTTGTCGCCTTTTAGTAAAAAAAAAATGTCTAACAATGCCCAAGGTTTTATAACTTCACGATATTTCCGGGATTCAGAATATTGAGTAATAGCATGGAAGTATCTTACATTATGTTGTTCTAATAGGGTCCCGTCAAGATATTTTCAAAGTTTTCGATCTTTTTTGATAGAATTATTAAGAAATAAATATAAATAAACCATATTTATAGTAAGTGTATTTATTCTGCTAGATATTGAGACTTTACATTATTCTTGAACATTACGAAACATTTGATGAAATGCACAAAAATTCTCCAACCAACAACGGAATGGTAGCAACAGCTTCATTGTCAGATTTTTCAATGTCTAGCAATGTGGAGTAATCATAAGGCAAAGAAGTTTGAGTAATATGAAATGAAAATGTCCTCCCGTATCATACCCATGTTTTTGTACTTTTTATTCCGAATGATTTTCAGTTATTAAGATAATGGATATTCTTGGTGTTTTTATATCGATCCTTAGTTCTTAGTATTGTTTAATTCCTTTATTTATAAAGTAACTTCGAGGAAAGGGAAGAAAACAAAGAAAAAGAACTCTTAAGAATCATCTACACAAGAGATCGGAAAAAAAAATCTACGCATTTCAACTATAAAATTCCTGAACTCCTCTTCTTATCAAATAATGATAATATTTAAGAATAATATTTTGTAACATAACTGCTATTTAATTCTTCACTATAAATAAAGGAACACCTGTATTATGCACCTGTATTTGTGCATTTCTGTGTTTCAGTAATAAAAGTAATAATTTAAGTACTTAAAATTAAACGATATATTGAATCTTTTCAGAGATAAACGTCGAAAGCAGTGTCTCATAAAATCTAATTTAACATAAGATAATTTTGGAAAATTGCAAATTTAATGGAACAAATACAAGTTCACAAATGGTTTCTGAATTTTGGTAAATGTTTAAAAAGACTTTTGCATAATTTTCAAAATACATTTTATTATAGCTCTAAAAATCAAAGTGTTTTAATTTTTTAAAAAATAATTTATCATATGATTTAAATCCACTATAGAAAACAAAGAAAGAAGTATTATGTTGATAATTAAATAGCTTTCTTGAGGACATAAGTAGGTAATGTTAGAGTACCGTAAAAATTAAATATTAGATAAACCGAACAGTTACATTTTTAGTAATACTACAATAACTGGAAATAATAATTCCATTTGGAAAGTTCATTTACTTAATAAATATAATGAGTGTGAGGCTATTAAAATAATATGACTCTAATGTATATCACAGTTTGCAGTTTTGTTTTAATGCAATCATAAACATCAAAATTATGCATAAAATATTTAATAGGAATTAAACACACACATATTTTTGGCAAACCAATCATCATCAAAGATAGCTAAAAATAAATTGAGGTTTTGTTTTCCAACATGAAAATCTCTGTGTTATTAATAAATTTGTATAAAGTCTCTTTCATATACATTGAATACATACTGAAGATAAAATATGTTAGAAAATGGATGATTCAAATAAATTATTGGTCTAATGTGATTATGCTTGCTATTGTAAATTATTTTTACAATTTTTATCTTGCATGAAATTATATAAACTAAATATCAATGAGAAAAAAATAGTGAACCTTCTAACTGTGTTTACATGTTAGTAAATGTTGCTTTAATCTTTATTTAATAGCATTTTGTGATTCGAAATTAAAAAAAATATATATAAAATATATATATATATATATATATATATATATATATATATATATATATATATAAATTTCATTACATCAACAAACACTTATTAGACATAATTTAGATTTAAAAATGCATTTTATACAACGTTCTTAATTTAATCTTGCAATCAATACACCCTTCCTAAAGACATACAATTTATTTGATTTTATGTAACAGAATTCATTTAAAAAGCGCGATGCTCACATAAACAACAAATCAAATAATGTAATTTGTAAATCGAATTTCTTCAATTTATATGCATGAGAAATTTTATTTCTATTATAAAGAAATTTTATTTCTATTATAACGAAATTTTATTTCTGTAAATGCTTCTCATTCACTTATATCAAAATTATTCTATTAAGTTTGAATTTTTTCAATTACTTGTCATCTTAAAATTTGCAAACCTAATAATTTGTAACTTTTTCAAGACTTTCACACATAACTATTAAAACAAATATATTGAATATTTTGAAATTGATTTATAATATTTATTAAGACCTTAGAAACTTTCATATTTAAAAAAAAAATCCTGCAAATCTGAGTCTCTTAAATTTAATTTGAAATTCATTTTAATATAATGTTTTAATCTCAAACTTAAGACAAAAATAACAAATTACTTTCTTAAGCTAATTTTTGAAAGATATTTCACCATTTTCCGCTGCTCTAAATTTCGGAAATATGGAAATAACCTTCAGTAAATATTCTCTTTTCTTCTAATTTTGATATATTCATAACCCTGTCTTTGAAATGAAAATTTCATGAATTGGAACTGCTCTTAACTTATCTTTCCATACCTTCAAAAGAACAGTTTTAATTTCCAATATCCCGCTTTTTATCGCTTATTTTCCTCTTCTTGTTATTTTTTCTTTGACTGCAGAATCTGAGTTTAATAAAAATCGATAGAAAGAAAGAAAATAAAACAAGAAAAAAGTCTCAGAATTTTTTCCCCCATTATTGCGTTCCTTCCACTTCTATTAGCACTGGAAGAGAGAGAGAGACTCGAGTAGAGAAATATTGAATTTTGTTTCTCAACTTACCAGAAGACCCCTATTATTAAGAGGTTTTAAATTATCCGTGTCGATAGTCCTCAGGGATAAGAGGACTGTCGAGGACTATAAAATTGAAACAAGTGGAAGTTTTATCGCCAAAGGACAATGTGAAAAAGAGTTCGTTAATTCACAAGTCATACGTGCTTTTATATATACACTCTGGGGAATTTGTAACACTAGAGCTTTGGCGAAAAATACTTTATTGTTATTCTGAACATATTTTATTCTAAAGTTTTATTTGTTGGAATTGATTTTGAAATACAGAATAGTATTATCAATTTAGAACACAAAGAATAGTTTATTTTAGGGGATATATACATTTATAGCCAATATATTTGTTAGAGAAAATATCTTAAGACATAAAATATTACATATATATTGCACTTGCGTAACACCATGTTAAATCGAATTTTATATCATCAGTAAGGCAAGGGAATTTCAAAAAAAGTTTTATAGTAAAATTACGCTTGAATGAATGCATAAGTTCATAAATTTTCTCATATGACAATAAGCTAGTTCATAAGTAAATATTAAATTATATTTTTCGATATACATTTGTTATTCTGAATGCCCTATAGCAGTATACAATATCTAAAGCATAAACATGCGTTGAAGAGACTCTTAAATTTTCACAAAGTCATATAATTCAAATGCCTTTTCATTTTAAATATGCAGATGCCCAGTCTGTAGACACTGACATTGAAATGTGATTCTACAGTTATTAATTACATATTTTATCCGCTGTTCCAATTAAATGCTTGCGTTATTGTTTAGTTAAATTAATAATTTCCTTCTAAATATAAAATTACTTTAATTCAGCTTGAATTTCATAAAATTTTAAGGATATTTATGGATGTGAAATATTTTTTATGTGGATTTATAACACTTACGAATAAAACAATATTAATTTTTCAACTTAAAAGTGCATTAATTTGGCGCACATGTTATTTAGGAATCAGTAAAATATATAAGCTTTGTACCACAAATTAAACACATCTGAAACAGTATCTTATCACGAAGTGTTTGAAAAAGAAATAAAAAAAAATAATCTTCTTTGCTACTACGACGAAGAAGAGAGTGATAATTCATTTCAGTCCTCACTGGAGTTATTTTTTTTCCTCATTAGCAAATTCACTTAATCAAAACCATAAAAATATGCTACACCTACAAAATATCCTGTAAACTCCTATCCGATGAGCACGCTAAAGTATTGCAAAATGACATGACAAAGACTGGAAAATGTCTGAACATATACTGGAGGAAATTCACACCATGGATCCCTTATAACAGTCCACAAATGTATAGGAATATGATTTCTTCAGAACAGCAGGTAGTATGACATCTTAAATATATAAAACAGCGTTCATGTTTGAGGATTTAATTGAAAAATAAGAGTGCTTAAAATGAAAAGAATGTTCTTTAAGCTACTCGATAGCGATTTTAGAATTATCGACATCCGTCAAAATGCACAATGGGTATATGTGAATGGTTAAGATTGCCCTCTTGACATATAAGGAGTTCTATATGATGTTAACTGCTCAAATGCTAATATTATATCAGGAACTCCACCACTTAGCACGATTCTTTTAAGTCTTTACTAGAGAGTATTCTTAGCTTTAAAAAAAAATAATTAACCGTTTTTTGCATAATATATGAATTAATTCTTGAAAAGCTTTATTATCTTTTAAATTAGATAACTAAATTTTAAGTATTAAGAAAAGGAAAAAAAATGGATAAAAATTTTAGAAAAAAAATCGGAAAAATAAAGTTTGTTATAATTTTTAGCATTCTTAACAAATTGTTAATATTCTGAAAAATATTTCGATGAAAAAACCAATAATATCCAATGAAGAAATAAATAAATACAAATAAATTTCCCTATTTATTGGGCTCCATATTTACCTTTAGTTAACGGAATTTATTAATATTACAACATACGCAAATAGAAAGCTAACCAATAATGTTATCAAACATATAAATGTATATTTGCTTATATTATATTCTGTAAATGCGTTTCTTCTCTTTCTGAAACAGAAATGTGCTCACTACCTAAATTGGAAAGGTAAATGTAACTTTTCTTACGTGACCTGTGATTGGCTAGTTGGATTGATCATTCACCATATCAAAGATTCCACATAGTTCTAATATCTTTACCAAATAGGCCTACCAATGAACCTTTAACAGTACCTTTCGCACATAGGCCTATCATTTTATATAAGTGTCCAAAATTAAACAAAATTGCAGTCATAAATGCCATTTTTTTTCTTTTTTTTTACAAATAAAAAGCACTCGAATATCAAAAAGGATTATGATTCTGTTTAAATAAAAATCAGCAAGTATTTTGCAATGCGAAATTGAGTAAATTTTTTAAGAAATAAAAAGTACTTGAAAACAATAAAGGTCCATAATTCTGTAAAATTCATTTAAAAATATTAATGCTTATATCTTCGTGACAGAGCAGCTGTAGTAAGTAACAGATTTAACATTTTATTAGATAACAAAATTTAGCTTCAAATTGAAGCTTATGTCCTGCCTATTGTATTTTTTAATAGATATAGTAATAGTGTTTTTCTTACATATGACTATCTCATTTTATCTATTGAAAAAAAATGCTATCAGGATAATGTAAACGTCAGTAATTCTTGTCAACGTCAAAAATACCCCATTTATACCTTAAAAAAGATTGATTTTTCAATTTCATTCTAATAAAATGGGGAACACTTCAATGATTACAATAATATATAATATGTATTGGTTTGAAAAGTGGAAAGTTCATAAATTCCCTTTAATAATGGATCTAATAGTAGCTGCTATGATAATGAAGCAAAATTTTGATCTTCAGTAGTTAATTATCATGTAAAATACATGTACATGTCTTTTAAAATTTTTAGGATAGTCATTATTTTTTGAAACTTTTATTGTTATAATATTTAGAGGAAAACAAATGCACTGCACTTAGTCAACATATGTTATGCTTTAATTTTGGAAAGATATTACTTAGAATTATTTTTCTCTAAACATACCGATTTATGGTTATGAAGTTTAAAATTATCGCATTCACAACACATATTAGAAGTGCTATTAAAAATATTTTAAGAAATAAATATTTTTCTTTATAATTAAGATGGATTATTTGCGCTATATGTCTTTAATTTTCTATTAGATATTAAACTTTACTTGCAAAAAAATATCCTCTATTTACAAGTGAAATTTCATCAATTTTGATATTCAATAATATCCCAGTTTCCTTGAGAAAATATTCTTTCAGAGTAATAAGTATTAGAATTCATGTTTATTAAAATGTATTATTATATTAAATTTAATTATTTTATCGTCAAGCACAATAGGAATTTAATTATAAACAAACAAAAAATAAACCAGTTTATTAACACAAATTCTGCTTTTTAAAATGCAATTAATATAAATCCATTTGCATTTACTTTATAATTTCTCTTTGTTCATTATCAAAGCATTGTAAGTATGTTTTAGTACCAAGGACTTAATTTTTGTTTGTTTCACTTTCTTTAAATAGCAAATTGGAACTAATTTAATTGTAAATCCACTTAAGTTGCGTTCATTTAAGTTCTTTTAACATGTATAAAATGTCAGTAACAAATACTTAAAGAATGCCGATGTAAAAAAAAAATCCTTTTTGAAGATGATATCATGACTAATCCTTCAATACGATGGGGCTTATCTATGATCTTATAACAGATAAAAAAAATCAAATCCTCGTATTTCAACTCTAAGATAATTAATTTTAGATTCCGATAAGTTTAAAACTGTTTTAAGTCATAAGATATGATTCCACAGATAATAAAGCTTTGAACAAAATTCCACAGTAAAGAATAAACAAAGAAAATTTTAATTAAATATTGCTATTCTTAATGTCTTAAAAACGGAAAAAAATTGTAATTTCAGAAAATTCAAAAGAATCTACGAATAATAAAGCAAATGAATTTGAAAAAAAAAATACCCACTTTGATAGAATTCTGAATTAACATAATTGTAATATTCTAAAAGAATTAATAATTCTTTTAAAGTAATCCTGATCAAAGTTTCTTTTAAAAAATTAAAATCTTTTTGAAGAAATTATTAATAGAAATTACATACGCACTTAAAAACACCACGCACCTCTCAAGATTTCAAACATTTATTAATGGATTAATCATTTGAATCTAGAAGGATTTGATCCGCAAAGACAAATATGGTAAAATTGTATTCCTACATGATTAATCTTAGGAATTTTTAAATATGCTCTACTTAGAGAAGAAGCACCAAATATATGTTAATAATAATTAAGAATTCAAATTTCTAAAATATAAAAGATTTTGTATTGGATAGATAAAACACGATTATATTTAAATATATTAAAAGATTATAAGAAATATTTCCATTTCAAACTCGGTTGGCTTAAATCTCCTGGAATTTGAGGAATTAAAATATTTTAAAATTGTTCTTTGAAGATGTAAAATTTTAATTAAATATTATTTCATATTTTATGATGTTTTACACAGTTGCAAATTCGAAAGTAGAAGATTAACCTTTTTTTTTTACACGTGTGTGGAATAAGATATAACATAATAATAATAAAAAAAACACAAAATAGTGTTCGTAAGATTATGAAATATAGAGAAATAACTTCTTATTTATTCAGTCATGAGTAATAAAAATCAAAATGATGTAAATACATTTAAATTATCTTGCCTGGATGTTATATGTAAATCTTTCAAAATAATTCTCACAATTACAGTCACTATTTTGCTGTTTTAAGAACTATGAAATGGTTTTTCAAAGAAATATCATTTTAATATTCTTTTCCTTTTTTTGTATTAAATTGTTCATTTTTTACGAATTTCTGATATCAGTATGCATCATATTAAAAAAAAATATTAAAGATGCCTTATCAAAATTTTCTAATATTTGAACAATTTATTCATTAAAATTAAATTATTTATTGTATATATGAAAATTAAATTTATCATACTAAATATGCAATAAAATTCCAATTGCATATTCATTCCAAGAAACACAAATAAACATTTTATTAATTTCATTCTTACCTTTTAATTAACTTTCTTCTTGTGTAATACCAACGCATAACATTAAATTTAATTGAAAGCACGAAAATATTATAATCTAAGTAATTACTTGATGAATTTATTTAAAAATACACGGGTTAACAAATAGTTAACTCAAAATATATGTTACTACATCTTAATATGTCTTTCTGTTAATGGTGCCATTAATATTTTGAGTGACATTTAATATTACTCTTTCGTTTGTATAATTTAGTCTCAAAATAATTTAATAACTTGGTAAACAAATAAATAATTTGCATATTGATATCAAACATTTTTCCAGTTTTTTGGTTATTTTTATTACCTTAAATTTTTCTTATTTGGTAAATATGACATCAAATAGCAACTGTCCTTCACCAATTCCCATTCTGAAATCTGAAATAGTATTTTCTCTGTGCATTTTTTATGAGCAAGAAACATCATCTATCCTAATTATAATCATTGCATCAACCTCATCATTTTTTTATTTAATCAGAAAGTTCATACCTTTGCATATGCCACCAGTGATAGTCTGGTCCTGCCAGTGGTTTGCTTTTCTGAAGTATATATCGTAAAAATATTCCTTGACAGAGCACTTCCCATAGTATTAACTACAGCATTCATTTATCCAATTTTATTCCACATTTAATTTCGGCACTTAACAAGGATAGATAACTAATCAAAATACTTCACGTTTATTGCGTAAACGAAATTTGAAATATTACTTTTTCTTAATGTTGGAGGCCATGATCAAATTAAGACTATTTGTATGATGGACAAACCACTAGATGGTATTACATTTTAAACAATGCACGATATAATATATGATTTTTGAACAACTAACGACAACGTCATATTTTTAAAGAAAAAAAAATTACTAGTATTTGTCTGTTTATTTTCGCGCAATAAAACGCCAAAAAAAGCAAACGGTCAAAATTCGGTGATTGGCCACTGGGTCTCAGCAATCTAGACCTAATATGAAAACCGTCAAGTAAACTCATTATTTTGGAGATATTAACATATTTATCTAAAAATAGTCATTCCCGAGAAAGCAGCCCTCTTGGCGAAATCTTGAATTCTTTTTGTAATGGATTTTGAGAGTTTAAAAGTGGGCAAATAAGCCGGAGACCATGAAAGTGAAGAATCATTACATACATCAATCAAGCTTGTTCAAACATTCTTAATATGAAACATGTCACAATTTCATGGAAATATCAAATATTGGATATATTTGGATATATCTTGGATATATATTTTTAGAAAACTGATAAGTTATTCTAAATTGCAAATGTAGTAATTGTGTTCTCACTAAAATGCTTTAATAACTTTGATGTTACTTTGTATGGAAATAGTACTTGTGCTCTCATTACAGTCTTAAAAGTAAATCATAATTCTAAATATCATAGCCAAGAGCCCTAATAATAGAGAACTTTATTTGGGAAATATTTCTAAGAATAGAATAGAACCGCATTCTTCGATTTGAAGAGGATTCTTAAGAGTTATGTTTCCGGCATGGGCTCTTCAGCGTTTGCAATCAAGAAACCTCAGATATCTTTTGAATAGTTAACTAAAACAAGAATTTTGTGAAGCAACATCTGAAAGCGAACACTAGGAGGAAGTAATTTCATGGAAGCAAAGATATGTCATTGACTCGAAAAAGGTCATTAGATGCATTAAATGATTTCACTAGAAGTAAGATGATTCGGCGTATTTTAACAATTGCGTAATAAATGTGAGGGAAGTTTATATTTACGGGAATGAGAAAATACTGTGAGTTTCATTTATAAAAATGAATTCAAGATAAAACAAAGTTAAAGAAACTTTGAAAGTTAGTGAAGAAAATAAAATTTATCAAAGAAAGATACATGAAAAATAATTAAGAACAATTTTTAGTGCATGGATTATTATAGGAAAAAAAAATTGTAAAATATTTAAAGTGAGATTAACAAATAAGTAGGTTAATTTTGTTTAAGATGATATCTGTAGTCGCACAATAACGTATCAGATCAAATTCCAAAGAAAAAAATCTGTTAATATTGCATTTTCTTCCTAATTATTGACAGTACGTAAAAAGTTAGTTTTTTGTATTTGATGTAATTTTGGTAATTGTGAATTTAATATCTAGTTCGTTAACATTTCAAAGAAAAAAAATAATGGTTTTCAGCATATTTAAAATTTTTGGAGCTAGATTGATACAGAATATCCAGATAATTTCCGAGTTATAACTGATTAATGAGTGAGAATAATATAATGATTAGTGGATAACGGTAAAAGAACATAATATAATGTTTTATAACGATTCAGTGTACAGTATAATTTGGTGCTTCAATTAGTTATTTAAGCAATGTGTGATACATTAACTCTATCCTTCCAGACATGGTAATCTACAATTGAATGCTATTCAAGGCCATATTTTATTATAAATCATATAACAAATCATATAACATCATAACATCAGAATATCAAAACATCATTTTATAATGATTCAATCATCAGGAAGGGTATATTTTAATTAGTATTTAACTATCGAGTTTGATTTTGCATATATTCTTCCAAATAAGGAAACAAAGATTGTTAGACTTTAAGGTCATTTTTATATAATCTATACCCTTTTGTTACCACGTGCATTGCTGGGAATAATATCCTTTGAAATTTTTAATTACATATTTTATATAAATTGGTCTATTTGTAACTTTTTCAGTAAAATAGTTTTAATAATAGTTTAAATAGTCATTGAAAACATATGATATTAAAGAAGCCTTAGGCTACTCTTTCTATAGTACTATATTTCTGACTAATTTCCTGACACTCCTTTAAAATTTTAATTTTAAATTGAAACGAATTTGATTAAATTTCAAGAAATACAAAAATTTTTGTTGAAACCAAACTTTTCTTTTTTTAAATAAGAGTACAGAATATTGGGTCTTTCAACATTGAAGTTGAATGTGATATATATATATATATATATATATATATATATATATATATATATATATAATTCATGCAATATCTCAATCTCAATTTATACAATTTCTCTGATTCATCGGGTTTTTTTTTTTTTTTTTTTTTTTTTGCTTTTAAAAGGATTGAAAGGGTAGAAATAATATTTTACTTTATTTTAGTCAATAAATGTAAATCTGAAAAAATTATGAAGTCTGAATTGTATATAATTCTTAAATCTTAAGAACTGTATCCAGTGAAATAGCACACAAACATTTTAATAATAGTAAAGATAATACCAACAAAATTTATTTCTTCTGAGATTAGATCTGACCGAGTTATGAAGTTTTGTATATTAATATTTTGGGTATCATCTTGATTTTGATAATCCTCTTGATTAACTTTTTCTAGATCTCCTGGATTCCGCAAGCAATCTGGCATGAACTATATATGTCTACCTGATTCTTTCCATTCTACGTCAGAACCAGAGAAAAAGCAAAACATGTCATAATATAGAAATACCACGAGACCAAACTATATTTGCTTTGGCGCTTTTTTTCCAAGTTATTTTACATAATTTATTGTATGTAAGATGTTCGTAATGCCTTATGCTTAAAAATTCACTGGATACAAATAAACTAACATCAATAAGTTTATTTATTTAACTTTATTTATAGTGATGATAAAATCTGAGAATTGACAATATTCATTGTAATAGCAAAATAATTTAAAAATTTGAGAAAATATTTTATTTTGGAAAATTGACCCATTGGAGAAGATAATAAGATAGTAAATAAGAAGCTATAATTTGATATGGTGTAGAAATGAAAATAAAATAATATATTTTTATTATTCAAATATTTTTAAAAAATACCGTGTATTCTTAAAAGAACAAGAATAATCTTGAAAGAAACCTATTTTTTGTTATGTTAACAAATATCAAAACATTTAATAAAAATTAATAGTATTATTAAAGATCCAAGAATTTGATGAAAAATCTCAAAAGAGTTACTACATTTTTTTAAAATCCAAGCTTATTTTAAATAAGTTTTAATGGTTTCCAAATGTAGGAACATCTAGCTAGAGCATTAATGCATATGCCTTCGGCCTTCTTTCATGCTTTGATTCGAAAACAAGAACTTACGAAATATCGACTCTATTGAATATGATGTTATTTAAATTTTTTCTCTTATTCATTATAAATATTCTTTAATGCATGTTCATGGCGACTTATATAAGACATTTTGTGGAGAACAAGGCACTGATATATGATTATTACATTAAAAAAAAAATTGGCAACTTATAGTTTAATTGAAAACATATAGATGGCGCAGCATTATACGCTCAGTGAATTTCCCGCCAATACCCTACGAATCAAAAATAGAGTTAAAAATATCGTATAGGGACGAAGATCTTCGATTTTCAAGGAGAGATGTGGAAATCGTATGGTGGATATGATGGTTCATTTTGTATTTTTTTTAATAATGTATAAACTGGGATTAAAATATTAATATTTTACAACAAAATTTCTATCAATGAATGTATGTCCGAAATACGAAAACATAATTGTTTAAGTTTAAATATTCTTAATAATATTTCATTTATTTGTATATTATTTAACATCAATGAAAAGCATTACACAATAATATCTCTATTTGAGTCAGCCATATAATATATAAAGGAATAAATTCATATAAATATAAGAAAAATGTTTAGCATCAAAAAAAAATTACCTGTCGATACTTATAGCAACTAAATTAAAGATAGAAGCAGTGCTACAAGTCACATCAACAGCGATATAAAAGTCGCACAACGTGTCACTTAGTTCCCAGTCCACATTTACCTGGAAAGATAATAATTAATACATTTTAGTTATCACATTATATATTTGGAATTGAAATATGTTATACAATTTATTCCACAATAATAAAAGAAGAATGTTCATGTGAGTGTGTTGTGTGCGTTAATCTACAGATCAAACTGTGTGGCTTTCAATGTACAAATATGACACAATTGTATTTTGAATGATGAAAATTTGCAATGATTTAAAAAAAAAATTGAGAATTATTTAATTAGATGTAAGCGAATATGTAATATTTTCCCCTATAACTTCTGAAATTACCCAAGCACAATAATAATATTTCCACTTTTTTTTAAGTAAAAAAAAAAATATTTTTAATGACACCAATTTAGTCCAAGAACAATTCCATTCTGTAGAATATAGAGTTACCTGGAATATAACTCTAATTCAAAATTTAAGTTAGAAGAATAAAAAAAAAAAAAAAAAAAAAAAAAAAAAAGACCATTGCACTATGAAAAAAAAAAATGGTGTAAGAGTAAGATTTCTAAACTAGTCAGAGCTCAGTGTTTGAAGTTTAAAATATTAATTGACTGAGCAATTAAAGACGATATACGGATAAAATTGATCAAAATGTTTAGCAATCATTGATTTCGATAAATCGGATTGTTTTAAATGATGGTAAGTAAAAAAAAAAAAAAAAAAAAACATCTTGACTATTGTCTGTGCTTGTGGAAAATATGATTTACGGGTATAATTAAGGAGTTCGTAAATAATTTTTATGTTTCGTAATTCCAAGAATATATTTAAGTTTTTTTTTTATCCCTCAGCCATGGCCAGTGCAGAGTAGTGTAAATAATAGGGACCAAGAAAAATGGAAAAAACGAATGTAAGAAAGTATTTCTAATATATGTAACTTCCTGCTGTGGAAAATAATAACCCTCGAATCTTTATATATATATATATATATATATATATATATATATATATTGTTACGAAATTTCCGGGGTTCGTTTCGATAGTGGGGGTTATATGGTGTGAAGAACGCTCACTCTGCAGGCGGCAGTAGAAAATAAAACAACGACGTTTATTTACACGAAGACACACAGGACAGCACAAAGACGACAACTATATACAGCACAGAAGACGATTATCTTCAGCCGAGACGTGCAGCATACAACAGCATACAAAACTCTACTACATACAGTAGCACACAGCTTAGTTCAGCATTAGCTTCACTCCGTCGCTGCTACGCTTATCTCTGGACAGCCAGTTCTTTAGCGTCGGTTCCGACTTCGACTCCACTGGTTCGCAACTCGATTCACCAATGCCCGACAGCTGCGGGTGCTTCCTTTTATAGGTCTCAGGAGGCACTGCTAGAAGCCTCTCAACCAATCAGGAACGTTCGAGGCGTAACTCGGTTAGTACTGGACGGTTCGGGAAAATTCTCGATGTTTCGGGTTTAATCTATTTTGGCGCCAAAACTCGCCAAATTTGTCGCCAAGTCGCCAAATGGTCGCCAAGTTTGTCGCCGAGTTCTGGGACCTCCTATGGAACCCACTATTCTGGAATATATATATACGAAGTCTAATACTTTATCAGTCAACACAATGATATTGAATATTTCTAGTTTCAAAATAAACGGAAGTTTTTAATCACTTTATTTGACATTTTAAATATTTTATCAATTCTTAAAGGGAAAATATCTGTTTGGCATTCTATGAATTTAGTTAGCTTGAAATTTGTTGAACTAAGCGATGCATGAGAGAAGAAAATCGTAAACAGGATTGAAGTGTGTAAATAATTTAATATTTGATGCATTTATTTCCGTCGTCTTTCTTTAGCTCAAAATTGCAAAATCATTTCCTAAAAGCATGGAGAAAGTGTTTTCGATTTTAATGCTATAAAGGGAATTATCTCCTAACAAATCAAATTTCAATAAAGAGCCTCTCTAAAAGCTTCAAAGAATAAATATGTTTTGTTTACATCAATTTTATTCTTCTATTGTAAGACAAGCATGAATTTCACACGTATAATCTACCATTGTAAAATGTCTCGGAGGAGTTCATGTTTGCCAAAATTAGATATCGAGGTATTTTGAAACGTACACTAATACTTCGCATTTAAAAGTATATAGAAAGGCATCTAAAATTCTTCTAATAATAAGATATCTAATTGATTAAATATTATCCCTCTAGGTTTATCAAACGGACTAAGAACTTATTAAATGCGAAAATTGATGGAGTTTAGATTTCTTTTCTTATGAATAAAAGCTAAAAAGTTTCTTCAAAATATTGCTTCCATTTTTCTTCATACTTGAATCATATTAACGGTTGAAGTAAATCACAAATTCTATTTTTTTTTAAACATTAACTTAGTCTGAAAACAACAATAAAATTTAAAAAGTTATTTTCTTTATGGTAATATTAGCATACTATACTTAATTAACTTGTATTGTTTTCTAAAAGTTCTTCTATTCATATTTTTCTTCTTGTACTTTATAAAAATAAAATATTCTTCAGTTTAATTACGACAGCTAATTCCATAAGGCTTTCAAATTGATAAATGCTGAAAAATAATCTTTGCTAAGTTTTTCTTGCAATCACAGCTAAATTTTATGATCAAATGGAATATCTGATAATCATTGCATTATTTGCATTCTATACTTTTTTTATTTTTTCATAACTTGACTGCGTTTTGCATTTATGATTGGCAAATCAAAAACTGCCCTAAGCAACGAAAAGGCCACAAAACAGATCCTGTTTTATGTACGAACCATTTAATCGTTGACATCAGAAAATGTGGTCTTATTATAAATACATATGAATTCATATTTGATGATTCTTCTTATTAATATGAGACTTGATGCCCTCCGAAATGTATACGTAATGAATAATGATTATGTAATACGAAATGATTATGATTTACAGTTTGGCGATTTTTTTACAACTCTCGGAAACGGAAAAGTACCGCTTCATGCACTTTATACAACAAACACTATTACATTTTAACGGCAAACTGCCAATGCTAATAAATAATATAAGTCAAGGCAATTTTTAAATGATACCATTTTATACAATGGAGGCTTTCAGTGTTATTTTTTTGGAGATTTCATGTTTGTTGTGTCCTACGAATTTCTTTGCAGGTTGCAAACATTAGAATGTTATATTCCATGGCACTATGATGCCTGTACCAATCTAGCAAAATGATTTGTTTCTGAAACCTAAAACTGGTAAGACTTCTGCTGTCTAATTATTTTGACCTTTTAAAGTGTAGGCTGGTCGGCCCATCTCTAAACTGCTCGATATTTATCACAATTTGACATTTGTCCCTTCAATGACATTTTTCCTTTCTACTTAACAAAAGTTACAACGTCTTCTTCTCCTGTCTTCAAACTGCCGCTGTGGTCTGGTGGTAAGGTCTCGGCTTGTGAGCATTAGGGTTTTAGGTTCGAGACCCGTTTCAACCAAAGAACTGTAGTGTGAGGGCATCCTCTCGCTGGTGTGGTGTGGAGAAGGGGGTGCCAGCTCAGTTGTCGTGCTGTCATCTGACTGCGGTTCAAAATTATGAGGTACGTCACAAAATAGCCGTAGTGTTGCTTTACAACGGGACGTTAATATAACTAAACTAAACTATAAACCTCTTATCTTTAAATAATAATTTGAACATATGATTTTTTATATAGATGTATAATTCATATAAATATTCTCTGAACTGAAAAACATTTATTTTGATCAATCTATAACACTGATTTTGAAAAACAAACGAACTTTCATTGAATATGAACTTGTAGAACTTTATTCTGTAAATTACATTTATAATGACCTATGGAAGTATATGTTAAATAAAATATCCTTTAATGCTGATGATATAAAATATTTATATTATATTATACAATTTAATAGCTTCATTTGCATTTAACTCAATACTTAATCTCTTGAAATTCTTGAAATTAAATTAGAAGTGAGAATTTATTTTATTCATAACATTATCAGAGATATATGTATTATAACAATTTTTTTAATGCTTTAACACTATTTTTTTAGTGGTTGAAGTAATTGGATTTATGTATCAATTCGCTGTTTTTTTCACATTTGAATTAATAGCTTTTAGACATCTGTGTCTAAAGCAAAAAGAATATTTATTGATAATTAAAAAAAAAAAAAACAAAAAAAAAACATTATTTTTTCTGTATGAATTCCTTATAGAACAATTGGATTTGAAGTTTTAGAACTCTAAACAGGCTACTTTAGAATTAATAAATTAAGCAAATTTACAAAACCGAATATTGCAAACATTTCATAATTAGCTAAGTAATCTTGAAAATCAAAATATTTTAAGAAAATGTATCATGATCAGTATAACTAATTAATCTAAATTTATATTTCTTCTCTTTTCCCAGTTTCATCAAACATGAAAGCCAGAGTTTCAATCAATTATTTAATGATAAAACGATTAAATACATATTTACGAGCAAATATATTACATTATATTCCATTATTGGCATTGCATTAGACTCTGATGTAAGTGAATGGATATATTTAACACAATCTCCTTATTGCATTTGGCAGAAAAAGAATAGGGATCTACCCTTGGCTTTCAGAAATGTTCCTTTGATGTCATCATCTGATGTTATATTATGAAATGCTGAAATCGGTTTTGAAAGAGCTAATAAAACTTATCCTGTTACTCTGTTCCATATACGCAGTTCAAATAGATAATTGATTTACCTAAAATTTTGCAAAAATTATTATACTTTCTAGAGAAAAAAAAAATTTCCTTTCCTTCTGTTTTTTCTTAAATTATAAGATGAGAAAAAAAAAATTAGCAGCGGTTTGATGGATTTTGAAACATGAATGCAAATTAAACAATTCATTGAATCCATTGACCCCTATTTTCTTTGTACTAACAAACACTTTATATATTTCTTAACAAGACATTATTTCTTGGTGAAGTCTTTATAACTTTTCAAATAACCCTGGACTTTAAATTCCATTTGTATCTAATTACATTGAATATTTTATATTTATTTGAGTTTCATCCTTTAAATTCATCAAAAATATAATCTTTTCAAGGTTTTTTTTTTCTTTAATGAAGAAATTTGAACATGAATTTAGCTTTAAAGGTATATATAGTTCAGATGCCGAATTTAGGGCGACCATAAAAAAAAAATGGCCTCAATTCGTTCTGAAAATAAAATCTTAAAATTGATTTTAAATCCAAAATGGGGATTGCAAAGGTAAAACAAGAATATTTTCTTTATTTTTAAATCATGGTAAGATAAGAGGCTGTTTCTTATTTTCCCCTTGTGAATTTCTTATTTTTATCATACTTCATGAGGGTTAAATGTAACCATGATCCAATGCAAAAATCGAGTGCGTTTTAGAACATCGATATCAATCACTCGGTTTAAATTAATTCTTACTGGCATTTTGATAACATATCATATTTTTTGTAGCATATTTATCATCCAAAATTAAAAGGTAAATTCTGAATCTATAAGAAAAGTATGTAAGAGAAAGTATATAATTATATTTCATTAAAAAAAATAGATGAAAACATGTTTTTCATTTCCAAATTTAGTGATCTGAAATTAATAATGAAAAAAAAATCCATAAAAGGTTTTAGAATAACGATAATTTATTCGCTTTATAAAATAAAAGCTGAAAGTCGTATTATCACTTATTAAGGATGATAAAAAAATACCTGAAAAAGTATAGATCATAAAAGCCTGAGATAACATAAATATTCTATACAGAATGGAATTAATTAGTATTATAATGGAGTGAAATTTAATTAGAATTAATTTAATTAGTATTATAATGCACTTTATAAGTGAATAATTATATGTTTTGACAGATATGATATCAATTGGGCCTGATTTATTTACCGTGTTACTTTCTTTTCATCTTTTTACTTCTTTTACAACATCTTTTAATATAAAAAATAATTTTACATATTTGGTTTGATCTCTAGATCAAATTTTAAACTATTTTTTTCTTTATTTCTGACACATTAATAGGGAAGATTTTTTTTATCGTTTCTGTCATTATTATTCATTTTTATTATATCTGTTAATTAATTTTTATAAATTTTTTAAGATATTCTGTGAAAAGAATAACCATCTTTTTGATACGAAATCAATATTCAATTAAAATATTTAGAAAAAAAATCCCTAAATCTTGATTAAGCCCTATAAAAATAATAACGAATTGCAATTTTATCGGAAAAGCTGAATTAAACACTGGAAATAAAATCATAAGATACTGAAATGCTATCGGAAAACCAGAATTGCACTGAATTACAGAATTCTAACACATTGGGAAGTGAATGAAAAGTCAGATATATAATTCTATCTTTGCAAGAACGAAGCAAATCAAAATAAATGAAAAGCTACAATGTAAAAGACTTCATTGCTCTTATAAACATACGGAAACAAAACTCTTCGTCTGTTTATCGATACTCATTTTAATAAAACTGCCTATGCATTAATCAATATTTATTTTCAAAGACTTCATGCTTCAGTCGAACCCATCACACGACCCTGCATACCCTTTTTCAATAATAAGCTTTTCCTTTCTTCGACGAACAAAAACTGAAATAACGGGATTTATGATCGAGAAAAGCAAGAAACCCAGTTCAATTCCCGATTCCTTTTTTGCTTCGACACATAAATCAAAATAAATATATCGATCTATAGAATAACTCAAAATGTAAGCTGCGGCGGGGGGGGGGTAAGAAAAAAATAAAACAAGAAAAATCTTTCTTCTGTTTCATTTGAACTTCACAAAGAAACGGCATTTTTATCTCAAGGAACCTAATGACGAAAGCACAAATCAAGATTTATATTTCTGAAATGAATGTACGTCATGGAGTATTCAGAAAGTTTTTTCTCAGAAGCAGTTGCATCTCATTTCTGGATCAGTGGTGAAGCAAATGTGATTTTGCGAGTGCAGAACACTGGAAACATTTTAAAAAAATGACAAGAAAAATGCTGGCTCGAATGTGCTTTTTAACATTTTTCGTGACGTCTGTTGGGAAAAGAACGAGTATGGTGGGATGTATATGCTTTCAAAATGTTTGACATTATGTTGAAAACAAAATGACAGACTGAATACATGCATAGGAAAGCACTTTGGGAACAGTGGTTTTCCACTAGACCTGACGAGTGTATGGAAACGGAAAAAAACCTAACGATGTCAATGGAAGTATTTTTGCTAGCAAATTTAAATTTAATTCCATTGAAATAAAATAATTGTGAAAACAAATTGGGCATAACAGATTAAAGAATTATAAAAAGCAATTAATAAGTATTATTTTAGGGATTTGGTACTATCCAAACGTTATGAGAAGTTTATTTTTATATTGCTGTCAAAGATTAAATTAATATCAAGAATAAAAGTTTCATATTTATCACAAATAAAAATATTTTAATTTAAAATTTTAAATCATGCATTTCTTATTTGGATTATGTTATACAAATACAGTTATCGTGAAGTAAATAAGATGTTTAATAATTAACGATATATGATATTTTTTAAATAATCACATTTTCCTAATTCAGCTTTCGCAATAGAGCAATAGAGCTATTTCCTGACAAATAAATCTTTAACACTGAAATGGCTTTCTTCAATTCTAAATAAACGACAACAGGCTATTAGAGATTATTTTTGCAGGTTAAATAAGGAATTGTTAATCAACTCGAAATCCATACATGGCAAAGTTTTTAGTCGCTTAGTTTTGTTGGTGTATTATAAAACAATATTTTTTTAGTAAATAAAGTGCATTTTTTAGACATAAGAAGGGATAAGGCTGAATAAATAGATCTAGTAAAGTAGAGAGCATATTTTATATATTGTAAAAATGTCAAATATTCAAATTATGATATTTCTGATATGAAACATTAATTTAATTCCTATTTTAATCCCTTATTTATGTTTCTGTTCCAAATTTTAATTTACTTTCCATGAATTATACTTGCTATTTTTTACATGTATTTATTTTATCTTTTTTAAAAAAATAAATTACCTTTAAGATATCTAATATCTAAACGATTTTGATGGCATGCGGTTTAATGGATTTTTTTTCTGTAATTTCAAACATTATAACAATATAATCTTTTATCTACATGCACGCTTTTTTATTAGATAAATATTTAAATTTAAAAAAAAACAATTATTTTTGAATTTTTGAAGCTATCTACTTTTTTAAAAAGCCATCTATTTCTAAAAAGCCATCTATTTTTGAAAGCCATCTACGTTTTTGAATTATTTTTTTTTTATTTATTTTGAATTGGTGGTTTAAGTTTAAATGCATTTATATATGAAAGGTTTTCATAGGTACAAAATTAAAATATTTTTATTTCAAAACAATGTTTAAGACAGATATATTCCTCGTTTTAATTAATAAAGAATTTGCTGCTTTCTTTTAAATAATCTGGATTTGACCGATGCAATAGAAACTATCACTGACATTTCATACATCTGTAGTAGATGATAATATGTTATATTTATTTTCGCTTTCAATACATGCATTCTCATTCTTTTATTTTTTGGATTATAAACTTTACTTATTTTAATCAGGATTTTTAATTAAAATAATGCCAGAATTATGAGCGAAATTAAGGATTCCTTTCACAAAAATAGATGGAACTTATGTATGAAAGTATGGGAATAAACAGCATCGAAAAAATAATTATAGGACTTTATATCATTTATTTTTTTCATAAATATACAATTTGTTATAGCTATGTTTATACATCTCAGTGATTTTATAAATTAAATTTTCATAAACAACTTGCAGCATAATATTATATGTAAAATTACTGATTATATGTCATTTTAGCTTCATAAAGAGACAAGGATTTTGGACCACTACGAATTCTCAATTCTTGTCTTCCATAATAAACTCAATTCCATATAAATAACAAAATAAGTAATTTGATGATAATGAGGTACTCAGTAGGAGCTTCTAATATTGTCAGTTTTTAAGTGTGGCATTTGATTAAATATTTATTAAAGAATGGATGTATTATCTTAAATAATGTCAAAGAATATTCAAGAGTAATCTTCCGAGTTAAATTACCCCAAAATTCTCTTCTGTGGATGAAGAATAATTTAATTCTAACGAGAAGCTCAGTAGGTGCCGCTAGTATGGTCAATGGTTATTTGCAGTAATAGATTAAATACGTATTAAAGAAAAGATGTATTGCCTTAAATAATGGCAAAAAATATTCAAGACTAATTTTCAGAATTGAATTACCCCCAAACTCTTTTCCGTGGATGAAGAAATTCATATTTCCTTAGCATTCAGATAGGCTGTTCTTATTTTCATATAGTAACTCTGATCGTGTTTTATGTAAATACAAAACTGAAGAAATGATATTTAGTACAGAGTATGACAGAAATTTTAAGTCTTCCAATCATAACTGAGGAGAAATAAAATTCTAGAGTGAAATAAATTATTCTCTCAAAAACTTAAAAGGAGTACATTCTCCCCAACGAGCTTCAAGGTCTTAAACCCTTTTGGGCAAACCGGTGGAATAGACCAAGACCAAGGGAGTACATAGCATTAAATACCCTTTGTTTTTTATATTAACAACATTACCCGAGTTATCAAAATTAGATTTGGAATAAACCTTGATATATTAGCATCAAGTCTCTTATGCTAATAGAACAAAACTGATAACTATCAAAAATTGAAAAATATATGTGTTTTTATAATTCACTATGTGGTAATGATCTCTCCGAAACTTTCTAGTATATTTCCTAGTGAAGGTTCTCTTACTCTAGTACAAAACTGTTGGCTTTGGATAAAGCTGAAAATGCCTTCCTTGGTATTGGAGAGTATTAGTTACGAAATATAGATCATTAGAGTGACTCTTGTAGTTCTACTAAATCTATCATGAGAGTTTGTATTTTGGATGCTTTGCTCCTATCGTTTGATCCAGATTTCTACTGAATTACAGTTGTAATAAAATCACATGATAAACTTCATTTATTTAAAGCATTACGATGTTATATAATTAAAATTGCATGCATGAGGAAGTATTGTCCAACAGACGATCAACTCTTTCAAAATTTTATAAAATTCCAAGTTTCGGGCACTAGGTCTTTGCACCAAATTTTATCTATCTAGCTTTTTAGGTTATGCAGTTATCGGATCATTTGTGATCGAAAAGCAGATAAGCAGACTTTGTCTAATGCATTTTGTTTAAAATTTTGTAAAAGAAATCTACAAATTTGGTTTAGATGCAATACATCTAATTTCATTCGTCTAGATCAAATCGATTTTGAATTGTCGTGTTCGTAGACAGAAAGACAGAGAGATCTAATGCCACAGATGAATTCGTTGAAGAAACATGAAGATTCGATTTAGTCAGAATTTTTTGATGTTTACAATTCTTTCTTTCTACTTCGTATCCGCAAAATAAAGAAAAAAATAACACATAAAAAGATTTGATTGTAAAAAGTTTCTTATAGTCCCAAGCTCCAACTAAATTACAAATAAACTTCAAAATAATAAATAATTGAAAGTAAAGTCATGAAATTAAATTAATACCACATGAAATATTGGTACAAACAAGAGTAAAGATTAAAGAGTGCAAGATTATCTGAATTCAGTCATTTGTTTCAAAAACAATAAATATGGCTCTCAGCTCTTTCAAAAGCGGATAAATTTAATTCACCAAATAATTTCCTCTCTCATAGTATAACCCTCTTCATTGGTTCAGGTTTGAGTAAATGCAGAATAATGAGAGTAATTATAGAAAAGCTAAATGTTAACATATTCCGTTTTATTGTAAATTCTTGTTGAATACACAGCTAATGATATAATGACTTGTCTAACTAGTTATTAAAAGTTAGATCCGAATTGAGAGTTAAAATTAATGGATTGAGCGTCTGTGAATTAAACACAGCTGATGACTTTGATACATTTAAAACTCATTATGACGTGTTTTTAAATGGAATTCATCTCTGAAGCAGTAATAATAAATTAAGAATTTGAAAGAATTTTTATATTTGTGAAGGAAATGCTGTTACGTAAATGAATGCAATGATTGAAAAATAGAAAACTTATGTGCATAAAACGTATTATAAATGTATTCTTATATCAATATACTATAAAAGTTGATTTATAAATAATTTTTAAAATTTAAAATGGAATAAATTTTTTCTACCATCACAAATGTACAATTAATACGAAATTTCAATGAAAAAGAATTGAAGTAACATTTAACATCCGGATTTTTGAATGTCACTATGTTTGAATAAAGATTAGAAACAATAATAATATTTTTTTTTATAAAATGCATTAACCTTGAATAATTAGTTGAATTAAATTATTTAAAGATTAATCGCATCTATCCCAAAAAAAAATTTCCATTAACGTAAGCCTGTAATATCAATTTTATTTTTCATTTAAATATTCTTTATATTTAAATCTCAAATATTTTGATATAAATCGAATTCTGTTTTGTTATAGAAAATTTTTTTTGTCTATACTTTTTATTTTCAACTTCAGCATGATATTCGATGTTCAATTATTCAATAATTTTCCTTAAAGAAGAACAACAACAAAAAAATCCAAAAAATTATGTTTTTGTTCCTTAAATCATACAATATTTGAATTTATGAATTCCAATGCTAATATTAGAGATATTTGAGGCCAAAGAAGATAGTAGTGATAGGAGAAGAAACGAACACCGAAAAGTCCCTGTCATTTCATATTTAATTACTTTGAATGTTGCAATTATTTCGCTCATTTTAGTGAAGGATCATGAAATATTAAATCATGACAAATTCAAAACATTTAATCAAAAATAATTGCTAGTTGATGAATCACAGCCATCATTGTTATGGAATCAAGATTCGCATCAGCGATGGAATCTTGATTCTGTGACTGTTTTGGAATCCGAAAGGAATGCCAAAGATTGTTGCTGAGATTTGATGTTGTCAACAAATTTGTAGTTAGATATTAAAAAAAAAATATTAAACAGATAACCCATCAGAATGTTTCAGATATTATTATCGCACTAAATATGCATTTATTTTTACTAATTCATAATGTAATACTATTAATAAAAAAAGAATAAAAATTTTAAAACTTTTATCATGCGAAATCTTTTATGAAAACAAATTATGTTGCTTGGAACTATACCGTTAGTTCTTTAGAAAACTTAAAATAGAAACCCTGCTCCTAATTTAATAATTAATAAGATAGATAATTCTTCTGCCTTTGTCGTCATTTAAACTGAGATTTTAAATGAAAACATACTACCTGAATTTTCCAGTATAATAAATGGGTCTTTGCAAAAATTTATAGCATAAGAAAACAAGATATTTCATTCTTTTCTGATTAACAGAATAATTTGCAGACAAACATTTACAATACAAGTAAATGCATTGTATGAAGATTTGAAACTGGATTCAGTAGCTGTCATTTCAGATGGAACATGTGTGGGAACAGTGTAAATGTAAACGAAATCAATCGAAGGACGCAAAACTTTCAGGAACCAGCAAATAGGTGAAAATGACACCCATTCGTAGATAGAAATTTAATCCGTCTCACAAATGATGTTGCTGAACTAATTAGCACATCTGGAATTTCATTGGGTCACCCGAATGTCCATAATAATTCGAAATATTTTATGCATCTACTTAAGCTCTGAAAGTAGGCGTTTAACTTGTTTTATGACCGTTGTTGACTAACACTAATATATTCAAATGCATGTGTGGGAAGAGGTATATATAAAAAAAATAAAAGTTAAATTAAGGGTATTGAATAAACTATGGAGAGTATTGAATTCATTTTTAAGATAAAAGAAGCACATTTATAAAAAAAGAATGAATTTAAATTTTCCTTCTATGTTTATAGGTATATTAGTATATAAAGGATTTATCAATAATTTCAAAAACAGAAAGACTATTGAAGAGAATTTCAAGAAATAAAAATTGTATTAAGAACACATTTAGAAAAGGTCTCATAGTATTATCTGAAAGTAACCTATTGTTAGATACAGTAAGATGGCTTTCGAATAAGTTTTCATTAAAATTTTAATTAATTCAATATTTGGTCAAATTTTAATACATTTTTTGCAAAATCTTCCGAAAATAGTTTCACAAAAAATTATATTTACACAATCTTTACTATTATGCCAATTTTTCCCCTCATGATTTTTTTTTTTTTTGAATTTTGACAATTTCTTAAAATATTTCTTGCATAATTTTTAACTTTATATATCGTTATTAGGAGGAAAAACAGAATTGTTAAAGAAAGTTTATGTTTAGTCTCTGCCAAATTATAAATCAACAATGTGAATTTACAGTAGTACTGCGAAGATTGAAGTGTATTTGGAAGGATAGATAATTCAATCAGTTATGTTTCTAATGGAAGTGTAATGTCATAAGATTGGACTCGATTTAGGAGATTTATTTATAAAATAATAGAGAAAGCGTAAAAATTCTTGAACTCAACTCAACTCAACTTTATTGTTTATAATATCCTGATGTTTGAAAATAATGTTTAATGTATTCATAATTAATGTTTAAGAGAATTAACACGATCAGACACGCTTCAATAAATTTTAGATCAGACACTCTTCAATAAATTATATATTATCACTATTTCTGACGAACCTCTTGGTCTCCACATGAAGATAAGTACCAATAACACCTGACACCTGACACCGATATATTTTGGTGTCATGTGTATAATGGTACAAATATGTAAAAAGATTTACATGATATTCAAAGGATAAATGAAATAAATTGAAAATCTCCTGTTATGTAGCACAGAAATTTTCCAGCCATTCACACATGAAAAACGTATTCTACAATTGCAAGTATCTTTAGAAAGTTAACAATTTATTATACAAATATACTATCACTTCCTATAGTGGGTTACTATAGTTAATAATAAATCTGCTACTGAAAAAGAAACGCCTTCCTTTTTTCAAACGGCATTGACCTAGCTTTATTCAATGAAAATAATGTATCAAGTGCTTTTTGAAACATGCTGAATATACTTCCATTCGTCCAGGCCACAATGAAAACTGGCAGCTTCTCGAAGTTAGTGCAGAGAAAGCAGTGTGCCATCAGGGATTAATCATACGACAAACAGCTTTGTCGGCTAGACATACTGATCCATCAAGTGCATAGATAGTGTCCTGGTCCCAGTAGCCCTCGATACATACTGTCCTTATAGAGATTAAATGATCCATCTTGTAGCAGGACATGAGCTGAATGGCGTCGTAAAAGAGATGTAATATAATCTACCAAAGAAATGCCACATTCTGCTATTTCAAAATTTAGGATCCGTCGCTTTGAATGTGGTTTTGTTATGTGGAACATAAATCCATTTTATATGAGGTTAAAAAGAGGTTAAGATTATATTTCTCTCTCTCTCTATATATATATATTTAATATATACTACAATAATAAGCATTAATAAGTCAAAATAAGATTTAAATCCATTTATATTAAAATCATTATCATCAATTAATTTTATTAATTCATTTTGTGTTGTATGCCTTTTGAATAAAAATTAATTCAGTAATCTAATAAAAATGCCACACTGCATGTATATCGTGCTTTTCAAAAATTTATTATACATCAAAAATGTAATTCATGTCAAGTTATTGTAGAAAAATATGCAAAAAGTTTTATTAAAAATTGTAAAAATTCAAAAAAAAAATGTATGAAAAATAAACCGATATCATTAGAAGGATATTTTTTTTTTTTTTGAAATTTTGAAAATGCATAGAGTTTGTACAATAATATTTTTGGAAGTTACTGTGGAACAACATTAAAATCTAAATGTTGATTAATTAAAATTCCAATTACAATTTTTAAAATACTACATGGATCGCATTTTCACTCTCTAAAATACATCAGAGCAGAGTTTGAGGTCTAACGTTCTGTCTTGCAGTGCTCCAGCAAAATCTCAAACCCAAAGACAAATATACAAAGACACACGTACTCATATTCACATTTATTACCAGCAGAGACTGAGGAAATAAATAAATAATTCCACTTTCTCATAATCATGTTATTAGAATATAATAGTTTTCGGGATTAATGTATTTAATTCTAAATATTTTAAATAATTCTGTAAGTGCTAAATTTTTTCAATATTTCAAATTTTTATACAAGAATTATGTAAAATATATAGAAGAACAAAACTTGCACTGGATTTTTGATATTATAAATATATGTGGAAATAAACAGAATATATTTAAAAATTACTATTGCACAATAGTGTAATATATGTAATTGCTTTAAGAATTACAAAATAAAAGATTAATTTGATAATTGAAAGAATAAGATTTCCTTTGTATTTCATGCATTTTTTTTTTAATTTTAAAGAAAAATGATATTTTTTTTTATTTTTAAAATACATTGAAATTACCAAATGAAGACGCACTAGACACTATGAATTGTTCTAATGCTGAATATACAGCATACATTTTTTAGGGATATATTTTTGTGATGGAATATTCTAAAAGTATTATGAAATGTTCACAAATGAAACAATAATAAAAAGATGAACAAAATGCTTTTATCCTTCAGAAAATTTATTTTGAATACAAAATAATTTTTTCAGAGCAGCAACCATTATGCTGTTTAATAAACTATTTATTTTTAATCATCCGATAATAGATATTTTTAATCAATCGTAATAAATTTTAAACAAAAGTAATTGTTTTTAATTTTAAAATGTTTCGAAAAAAGTCATAATTCTTTATATTTTCATTTGGAATTTTAATGTCACATGCATAAATAATAATTTTAAAGAATTTTTGGATGGAATTTTCAGTTTTATCCTAATGACTGCGTTTTATGAATTGTATTTCTCATGGTCATATTGCAGTTATTTGTAATTTGTTCAATGAACCTCAACCCACCCTCCCTCAAAGGCCAAATCAGAGTGATTACACCCCCTGAAACAAATAAAAAATTATTATAAATGAGAATAATTAAATAATGGATTTATGTATGATAGAGAAAGAAACTGTAGAGAAAAAAAAATGGAAAAACTTAATTTTAAAAAAAATAAAAATTATTGAACAAATCAAAATTCTATTGATCTCTGCATGATCAATTGAATTTTTAAATTTCTATTGAACATGCTATTTTAATATTCTTTTAGCGACTGCATGTTATTTAAAAATCTGAAGTTAGTTGGTTATTATAACCATCTTCTTCTTTCATTACTTGACTATCATTGATTCAACACTATAGACAAGAGAGGTATGCAATATTTGTAGCCTTTAGTGCTGAAAACTGTCTACAAGGATTGAATGAACGTTGAAAAAACGTCACCAATCCACTAGCATTTGAAAAATTTGGAAAATTAAAGACTCTTTTATAAATCATTACAAAAAAACTTAAATATATATCTGCAAATTTTCAATGCATACATACGTATCATAGCAATGACAAAAATTAAAAACACTGAGGATAATCCTCATCAAAGCAGCCGTATCACTTATAACTGTCTAAATAAATACATTTTCCATATATTTATTTTCATACTTGGGAAAAAAGTTTTTTTAAAAAATCTTCTTTAATCTTTAAACATTATTATTAAACCTTCTTTGTAAAATTAGTCTGTTCATGTATTTAATAATTTTTTATGAAACTTTTTTTATCTTTTATTTCCAAAAACACTAAATCATTCACTTCAGGAAAATAAACGTCATACATAATTAATGATACTGAAATATACAGTGAATGGAGAAATTATTTAATACAAAAATTATTATACTATCTTATTTATCTGAATTGAACTCTTTTGATTTCTTGAAATTTATTGTTTCATATAATTTATCTTAAGATGGAGTTAGTTATATTAGCAATTATAGCAACAGTTATAGTTTAAAATAAAAAAAATATTTCATTAAAATTAATGTTTTAACTATTATATTTTTGTATTAATGCAGGTTGCATGAAAAAGTTTTGAAACACTGAGATATTTAAGAAATGATACATTCAAATTGCAGCTACTTAAAAACCTTGAAATTTCTAGGAAAGAACTAAATTATTATACACATGTTTTAATAACAAAATGTTTGTCTTCAAATGCAGAATGCTTTTTATCAAGAGCGTTTTCGAAAGTATTTTGAATATGAGATGAGGGAAAGTTATGTTAAGCCTGATTAATCGAAATGTACTGACATATTTGCCACATTTCCAAACTTCATTATGAATATTTCATTTCATATCTCTTTACAGCAAAATATTTTATAATAGTGATCAAATGTTGTCAACATCGTTAAAAAAATAAGCATTTAGTATTTTTCAATATGGCTTTTTATAATCTAGAATATTTTGTATTATTTTCTGTCTCATATAAAGTACATATAATAAAAATGCCGAAATAATCGATACTAAAGTATAGATAGTTCTTAAGAATAACAATATTATACTTGGACAGTTATTTCTTTAATTATATCTTTAACATAACAAATAGTGAGACAACTAAATGTATTATTTTAATAACACACAACTTAATTTCATTTGCAACTCATAATACATACTCGAAACTGCCTTTCTAACTATATTATCAGTTTCTAAAGAATATATAAATGAAGTCTCTTTTTTAATTTGGCTAACTATGTAATCACTTTCTATTTAATTTAAATATATAATGCACATACTTCAGAAACATTTGTATCCTGTAAGAAGAGTATAGTTATCGTAAGTTCAATTTCTAAGTAACTTTTATTTAGCTCTGATAAGTAATAAATGATATGCTAATAACTCGGTAAATTAAATTATGTTAATAAACCATTAGTATAAAAGTAATGAACGTTTTCTTAATAAGTTTCGGTTCGTTTAAGAAATATTACTTGCTTTGGGAAATAATTTATTCATATCATTATAATTAGTACTATTAATTAATGAGCTTCGTTATTTATCATGAAGGGTTAATATTTGAGATTAAATAAAAATGAATTAATGAATTTTTAGAATTTTCTAATTATATAAAATGATTTAATACAGGCATATCTTTTTGGTACATTTGTGCACATTAAATGAAAAGTAAAAGGAGTTTAGTAATCAACAGAAATATGAAATCATCTATAGATTTTAAAATTAAACAGGCATACAAATTAAAAGCATCAAATTTAACTGAACAAGTTTATATTATGTAAAAATGCTACAAAATAAATAAAATTAATTTGATATCCTTTATAAAATTGTTCTCGCTTTTCTTGAATTTTTTCTTCAGAAATCTTTATTAACTCTCATGAAACAGCGATTTGATTACTCCAACCAAACATATAAAATACATATTTGATAACTATGGTAATATTTTATCAGATTTATGGAGGTGTTTGTTTAAAAATTTTCGTTTAATACTGTGTGTTTTAAGATAGTCGTGGACAAACTATAAAGTAAAATTTAAATTTATCAGAAAAATTTCAATTATTATATTTGTAAATAGAGTCGATTAATGTGCAATAAATTCATTACTTGCACAAGGCCAATTACTGAAGCTGCCAAACTTTTTTTGTAGGGAATGTTTATTATCAAACGAATAAAAATTCATTGATATAAATATCTGTGTTCATTTCTTCCAGACCTGAATACCAAATTGTAACTTTACTTTTATATAAATATAGACACTAAATATTAAATTTAAAAAAAATCAAATGCTCTAAGAAAATGATCTCAAATCCAATGCAATAGACTGAAATTATGATCGAAATAATGTTTATTATCGTGTTTCTAGTCTATGGAATTCAATTATGTATAATTGTAAAAAACACAATGAAGTTAAATTACATTAATTACATCTTTCAGGTGATGATGTCGTGTCCGCGTTACTACGGAAAGGGGGTGCAATAGCTTCTGAGGGTAAAGACCTCTGAGCACCCGAGGGCAGAAATCTGACTTCTTCATATGAAGATGACACACACATTCGCTTGCACAACTCCTTTTTACAGGTGGGGGAGGGACATTCACACACCTCACAGATAGAACACAGATGAAGAACACCCATGCCCGAACCGGGATTCGAATCCGGGACTCCCAGATTAAGGGTAAGATGCGCCACCGCTATGCCAGGAAGCCGGCACATCTTTCAGGTAATATTTTGAAATAAAACTTTTCTATCTTTTATATCCAGTTTGGATATCTTATATTAATGTTATGTTACAGTGAATCCAGTAAGTAACAGCAAATACTAGATGAATACTTACAAATAAAACTTGAATAACTATATATATATATATATATATATGCTCTGAATTTCTTAAAATGCAAGAAAATAATTAAAATGATATTGATCAATAAAAGTTATTTTAATTTAGATAACTTTACATTTTATTTTTAATAATAACTTTCATTTTAACTTTGCAAAGGAATGTAGATCATTAACAGGACGTATGTTTTCCGGAAAATTTCTTAACTAATCACATTTCACACTAAACAAACACAAACTCAAAGACAAGACATTCATGCGTATAGCCCAACAGAACAGCATATCATCTCATTTTCATTAAAATTACAATGCACAATGGTATGCGTTCCTAATCAGGCATCGCCATCTATTATCCAAAAAAGAAGGTTGAGTAATGCAACTGCTACAAATTAATAATAGAAAGATATCTATAAATCTTTAATTAATATTTTATTGCGTCAAAAAAGAACTGAAACTTGTAAAAGAACCAAAATATTTCATATGGTAGTGAATAAATCAATACAATTTTCAGAAGCATAAAAATATTGATCACGGGTGGAATAAATTTCATCTCTGAAATATTCATATTTTCTAGCTTCTTTCGCAAATATTTGTCATGCAATTGCTAGTCTTCCACAACAAACATTCAGTCCATCTGCTTGTGGAATTGAATGCAGTTTTTATATCTTGAAATGCATCCCATTATTCGATTATTTTATGCCCTCATTCAGTTCTCAAATTGGCATTTCGACTTTCCAAATGCCATTTTAGACACAGAGGGGACGTCTCTTTTCTCAAAATGCTTTCTTTTGATAAGAAAATTGAGGTGAATAGAAAATTTGAAAAAGGTGATTGAAACAAAATGCAATTGAAAGAAGTAGTATTGAAATGAGCTTTCTACTGTATACTAATTTGCAGGTAAAATTTTAACGTAAGATCTGAGATATATTTAAAAAATTTTATTTAATAAGAAGTGAGTGGAATTAAATACATTTTTGGTTAAACGTATGTTTGTTAAGATATATTGTTTAAGGTGTAAGACTACGTTAAGGAGCAATTTTTTGGAAAACGTTAGAAATTATTATATCTTTGTATATTTGCATAAAAAAGATAGAAATAACAATAGAAACAAAATTTACTAATTAAGTACCATTAATTTTTTCTAACGCCTAAGACTTTCCGTGTATAAGGTGGTTGGTGCATGTATAAATCTGTCGTGGTCACAAAGTCATCCAAGTCGAGACATTACTACTTTCTTTCTTGCGCCACAGAATATCCCCGAACTTGGAATATTGGAACTTGGAATTTAGAGGAAACTTTTTCTGATTCAGGTCTAAATGAATGAAGTCCCCCCGTAGAAGGGTTGTCTGTGTGTTGAGAGTAGTTAGGTCGTACTGTTGGCCCTAGATGGGGCTACTGAAAAACAAGAGACACAAAATCTCGGCACAAAATCGCTGACTTTATCAGCAGGCTTGTCTATGTCAGGTGCAATAAAAATAACAACAACCATCAATTTAAAAAAATGGGGAAAAGGGCATTTTTTGGGGAAAAAAATATTCTTGGCAGAAGGCAAAAATCTTCTACTTTAGAGATTTCTGCAATGATTTGTTTAAAATTTTTCCAATAGCTTAAGGAATATATTATCTAGTTCCTGAACTAAAAAATAAGCTGTATTATTTATATATTTTCATTCAACCGAAAAATAATTCGCAATTTCAAGTTTTATCACATTGTGATGCACTAAAACAAGCAATAAATATGCAATAAACACACTAAACAAGCAATAAATATTTTTATTTGAATATATTACTTATTCTCAAGTTCATGATTACCAGAACATATTGAGAAATTATTATACCAAATGTTAACAAAATATATGTATTAAATTTTAATTTATGAACTTTTTAGTAAGAAAATTCTATTATATTCTACATTTAGAAAAAGTAGCATCTGATATTGCAAAACAGCAATAAAACGTATGTAAATGCAAATAAAAAAAAATCCGTGTAACTTTCAAAAAATAGATTTAGAAACTAAATTCTAACGATTTTGTAAACAAATCAGTACAAGCAATAAGAATATTTACTAAAAAATATCATAGTTTCGCAAAAACTCGACTTTTTAAAATAGCCATTTACCTTAATTTCCACATCTTTCACTATGATATCATCCTATAACTATAATGTAATATACCTCCACTATAATGTAGTGGATGATATCATAGGCAAAGATGTAGAAATTAAGGTAGATGGCTATTTTAAAATGTCGAGTTTTTATAGTGATATATTTGAGGAATACTCTTAATCAAACGCAATAATCTTTTTTCACTTTCCAATGAAAGGCAAAAATCACTTGGTTTCATGGTGTTTCAATTTTAAGGGTATTAAAATTTTGTGAATTAAGTGCCACTTGAGGGTTACTTGTACAGTATTTGAAATGGAATATCAAAAGACTACTTGGTATTAACATCTTTAAACAAGTTTCTTCCTTATTCTTTAGCTTACATGTATGTATCCAAAGGAAGAATTAACCAGTTTAGCTTCATGCAGAAGCTTAACTGCTTAATCGTTTTGTTGAACAAGTAAAAAAAAAATTCTTAGTGTTTTATACTTATAGTTATGTATTTATCATTTTTATGAAGAAACAAAATATTTTACTTAACTGAAGAAAATGTCATTTAGTAACAAAAATTCATAAACACTTTTTAGAAGAAACATTTTTAATTACTAATTAATATTTAGAAAATATTTTTACCAATAAGTTAAAGGATCAAAACTATATTCGTAAATGGATTTGTCATCGATATAAATATTAAAATTCAATAAGGGATTTGATCAAATACATCTATTATTTTAATTTTTAATGAAAGTATAACTCGATGAATATACTTTTGTACATTCATCGTCAGTTAGTTTTCGGAATATAATGTGTATTACAAGTCAGACTTCATGACTTTTACATTTATTTCTAAATTTAAAGTATATATATATATATATATATATATATATATATATATATATATATATATATATATATATATATATATATATATATATATATATATATATATATATATATATATATATATATTCTACAATGTATTTCATATTAAAAACGTGCACTTAAAAACATGTTTTTAAAAATAAGTATCATTTTGTAGTTTCGATCCTATAATATATCTATATTTCTATTCCATATCTCATTACTTTGATACTACTTAATTTGTCTCTTAGATTTCACTTAGAAATAACGTCTGCGTGAAAACTTAACGATTGAAAATTTAAAAAGTAAACGATTATTCCATTCTTTTTTATTAAATATTGCATTATAAAAAGTATACACAACTGCACAGAATATTAGAACTTAAGGACTTTAGAAAATTTGAGAAGAAATTCCACTGAAAATGGAATTCTAAAAATTGTGAATTATTCTAATACTAAAAAAATTAAACCGCTGTAAAAAAAACAGAAATTCTGATTTAAAACTTCAAATCTTTTTAAAATAATAATTATTAAATAATTTTCCAGCATCAATATTGGTGCATGGATGCTTAATGTAGATTTAATGGGAAATATTTATTTAATAATTTTAATTATTTATTATATTACCTAATCAGAATATTTTTCAAATAATTGTATCAAAATGAAATATTGAATGCTTTTAAAGTTCTGCAAGTAAATATTTAAAATTTATGCGTTGATATGTTGTCTTCATAAGTTTTAAACTCTTCAATTCTGTATTTTTTTTTGTATATTTTAAGATAATTTAACCATTAAAAATTGCCATTGAATATGGAATTTTAATCGAGGACACATTTTGAAAGCTTACAATAAACTTATTTCCTGCCTATAATATTATTTTCTTCATGACCTATTCTTTTGAAACTCAATACCCAACTAGTTTATAGGAAATAATTTTTTTTTTAATTATACAAATGTCTATATTTTTTTATTTAATTTAAAATTCCAGATCTTCTAAGAAATATATTTCAAGCATATTTTCTGACCAATATTCTCGAGCATTCTTAAAAAATATGATTCGCCTTTCAAAAATCTTGCCATTGCGTTCAAGATTGCTAAGAAATTTACGACATATTTACGTCGAGAGTTTCGTAAATTATTGCATGTAATTTCGTCGGATGATGCTCTTTAGATGCCAAACACGTGTTACAAAATGCAATCGCATTCTGGGAAGGGGAAAAGTGGCAGGGAATAAAATAAGGTAGTCAAAGTTAATGAAATTGTATAAAAGTAAAGTTCGTATTTGATATTGGAAAAAAAAGAATATTGATTACTTAAGAAATAAGTTAGCTGTTGGTTTGGGGAAAAAATAAAAGATTAATTGTACCATAAACTAGCGCTCTTTAATTTTGTTCTGTACCAACATTTCTTTCTTTGTAACTCGAAAGAACTATTTATATAAATTGTTAGTTACACTTTGACACTGAAGAAATATTTGCAATCATTTTTTACAACCAATTTGTAATTTGCTCTCTTTGAAAATTGCACACTACAAGAGTTTCTTTTTTCCCTAACATTAATTTCTTAACATTTTCTTTTGTCCCTTAAGATTTAATAATTAATTCTCACGCTCAAATTGAAGACTTATTTTTCATTTGAAGACCACGTTTTCTTTTATTTTAAATAAAATATGTAAAATTCCACACAGTCTTATTATTTTTAAAAATCCATATATATATTTAATTATTTTGCATGAAAAGGCAGAAATGAATAGAGAAATTCCAGCTTTTAGAAATACAATGCTATTATTTATAATCATAGAAACTTATCTTTATTGAGCAAAATATATTTAATTTTTAATGACACACGCAAATATAAACATATATTTTTTATTCATATTTCTAAAATATGAATTATAAATGTCTGTGTATAGAATAATAAATAAAAGAAAAGTGTTATGAATAGACTCACTTTTTTTTCTGTAAATATATTTGCAAATGCAAATTGAATGGACAAAACATGAGCTTATATCTTTATACATTGGAAGTATGGTAGATGAATACGTTTTATACGTTATACTTTAAAAATGCAGGTAGTTTCTTTTCACTTTCGTTAATAAAATGCGTAATTTTGAATATAAATTTAAATAACTAAAAAAAGGAAATTAAAATGAGAAAATTATAGTCTACTTGAAATTCAGCGTTCTATTCAGCGACAAAACTGAATAATTTCATCTCTAAATGTGAGTTTCTTCATTATTTTGCTTAAAGAAAATCTTAGTTTCGCCATTAATTGTTGTTAATCTAACGCAATAAAAAAATAATGTCTTTATATATAAATATATATACCATTTATTTTCTGATGTTCAAAAACAAACGCCATGTAAGGTTTCTGAAATGTAATAGAAATTTTATGAATAGAATTGCTTCTTTTTAGACGTTTTTTTACATCACTAAATATTTAGGACTGCGATGATGGAATAAAAACATTTAGTGAATATACTGAACAATGTAAACTCAAAGGCTCTAAATAACTTTAAAATTTAATTTTAATCATTTCATCAGTTAGCTCATTTAATAAAAAGGCTAATGCTTTTCGAAACATTATTCTTTAGAGCAATTATGTATGTAACAAAATAGAATATTTTACTAAGAATAAAGTTTTTGATTATTTAGATTAATTTCAATTTCTGAAAAACGAAGCGTTGGTACTTTTTTATAGTAAAGGGGTGCACTAATTTTCAAATTAGTGCACCCCTGACTTAGAATATCCGTAGATTATTTTCTTAAAAAGTGGGGTTTTGCAAATTGTTTAAGTTTTTCAGCATATTTGCAAGCCAGTATTTTAGATTTGTGCGTCATCAGAATATATGACAACTAAAACAACAAAAATATGCAAGTTTTCATTATTATAAATTGTCTTCGAAATATGTTAAACAATATCGGAAATTAGGAAAAATATTGAACACCTAATTCGCATTTTCTTTTGTTTTATGAATTTCCAACTGACTGCAAATTATGAAACATTTGAATAAATCATTGATTTAAGATTATTAAAAAATGCTGACAAAAATATGAAATAATTTATTGACAATTGGATAAATTTATTACAATAAGACATTTGTAAAATCAAAAATGCAAACAAACACGATTCTTTATAAGACGTATATTATAAGTAAACATTTTAAAAAATGTAAAATAAATATATTTCAAAGGTTTATATATATATATATATATATATATATATATATATATATATATATATATTTGCTTGAATGAAAAAAAAGACACACATATCCATTACAGTTTCCACAACATTAAAAAAAATGACATATTCTTAGAAGTTTTAAATATATGTGAATTAAATTTCTCAAATAACATGTATGGTATATTAAATTAAATACTATGCTTGTTTCAATACATCTCCATTCTATTGGCATAGTATTATGTTTTAAATTCTACAGTTCCATAACGTTTTTCATTCAGGAACAATGCTAAAACATTATGAATTAAATAATTTATTTATGGGTAACATTTCAGTGGAACTTTTATCTAAGAAATATAAATTCATAAAATTTGGAGACATTTTTCCCAATTTTGTGTTCATATATATTTGTATGGGATAAATTTTTTATATCAATACTGAGGTTATATTTATTTTGAAAATATGTATCAGAAAAAGGATCCATATATTAAACAAACAAACCTATTTTGAAATTAAGCTGAAATTATAAATCGAAATTATTTAAATATTATGATTTATTATCTTCGTTTCAGCCATTGTTTTGAAATAAGTTCAGAATGCTGAAACAGTGCTCGATGATTAAATTATCCTTTCACAAGAGTCGAAACGAACTCAGTGTTTCGCAAAATTACTTTTCTTATAATAAAATATTTTTCATATCTTCTTAACAAGCTGCAAGCCGAAAAATTGTGCCGAACATCTTAATTTTACAGAATCTCTGAAAGATTGATTTACAGAAATTTTTGAATGTTCCGAAAAAGATGATTTGTTATTCTGTGATAAAACAAAGGTAGCTGGCTGGCAAACAAATAATAACTTACGAAATTTATTCATTCTGTCTGACATGTTATCAAACCATGCATAATTTATTAAGTACTTCATTTGAGTATCGAAAGAATAATTGAATTTTTGAAAGGTTTGACACTCTCGTTAAAATATCATGTTTTTAGGGTATGCCATCAGGAAATGAAAATTGCTTCTAATAAATAAAGAAATGAATGGTACAGAAACAGAAAAATCAATGCTAATACATATTGCCAAAGAATAACAGAAATGCTTCGAATCTGGAAGGTTTAGCATCTATAGTAATGAATTGCTTTTCGCAAGTTTCCATTAATCATTTTTAATTTCGTTTTGTAAGATATTTTTGGTGAGAGAAATGACAATAGTTTTTCAAATTAATAATTTTAAACTGACTTTACTTCCAATGTTATTCAAAAGCAATTCTTTACAGCATGATTATATTTAAAGATGGTGTGATTAGTATTCATGGAGACTTTTATTTTATTCCATCATTTGAAAATCTTAAATCGTCTTCGATCAAATCTAAATTATAAATTCTAGCAATGGAAATCAGTTTAAAATATAACAATTTCAATCCTTACTTCAGTAGAGAGTTTACTTTCACTGTTTAATTGCAGAAATTTGTCAACATATATCCTTGAATACATGTACTGTTGCAGTTTTTCTGGAATGGATTATTTTGGAAAAAGAGCACTAAATGCAAATAACAAAATTAGTCATTTTATTTCATTTGAATCTCTTGATATATGGAGGGTCCAAACTTTGTGAAGGAATATTTCCAACTTGGCAGATCTGTTAAAAAAACAGCCCTATTGTTTATAGGAAATCAAAAATTATTATGGAAAATTTATATACAACACGGTTATAAGTGCTCAATATGAACTCTTCCAGAAATGCGAAAGGTATTGAAGCAATATGATAGCTCATAGCCATAATTTTTTCAACATGCTTGGTGTGAAGCTTTGAAAAGATGCATATATGTATGTGTGACAATATTTGATTTTTTTAATTTGGTATTCATGAAACGATAGGTGTATGTTTCAGCACTGCAAATTGACGTTGGGGCATGCATATTTGTAGCCGTTGAAATCTCCGCATCAAGGATGCTGAAATTGTATACTAAGAGCCATGGTATCGTCTTGATAGCGTTCGTATTTTCAGCTGCTTAAACACTTATAATTCAGGTGAATTTAAATTTCCCACTGTAATTTAGAATTTCCGACTAACGAAAAGTTAAATTTGTTTTTTTTTCTGTTAATAGCTTGCAAACTTCGAATATTCATTCATAATAATTCTATATACTTTCGGCATCTTTCCAGACAACAGCAAATTTAGTAATAATTAATTATTCCCTGTAAATTTAGTAATACTTTAAATCTTTCAATGGAAATTCTTTTTGAAGGACTACAAATAAAAACATTCTTCATCCCGATGTAACTTAAATAATGTTTTTTTTTAATAAAGCGATATAAGCGTGAAATAATAATAATCTTTTTAATTATAAAAGTTTAATTTTTTGTTTGAAAATATCAGTTAAATATATCACATAACATATTCTATAAATTGGAATTTTTTTCCTCTGTTTAATATTTTATTCTGTGTCCGAAATATAGAGCGTTAAACTTAAAGTTATATATATGCTTCATACAAGGGTTCATGTCTCTTATATTTGTTGACAAGTATTAAATATTTCTTACGGAGTCTAAAACTTTCTCTGGAATATATATTCCTATATTCATTTTTGTCACTCATATGATGATTTATTGTTGTTTAACGTTCTTGTTTCTGAATACAAAATGGACATAAGCAGAAAATAATATGCAGATATATAAATATAAAATGTTTTCTTCGAAATGGAGAAAAATGAATCAAATATAAATATAGCTGAGATACTAACCTAGAGTTACTTTCCCGTTTTTTTATGACATCCTTTCTTTCGGTTTTTGAATTCAGCTTTATTTTCATGTTCTTTTCTTCTGGAGTTGGTCAAGAGAAAAGGTTAGAAATCGTTTTTACCTCACTGGGGAGTTATAGTAAAAAGGGTCAAAATTTGAAAAAAAAACACATTTTAAGTAAAGAAAATTTTAAAAAAAATCGAAAAAATACAAACGGTTTCAAAGGAACACAAGAAAAATGCGAAAGCTGAATTCCATAACACATAACGTGCCTTTTTTTGAGGGGGGGGGGAGGTCATGAGAGATTCAACTATTACTAATATTTTGCAAAAATATGAAAGTTTCTCCCCTGAAGAAAATTTAAATGTTTCGCAGGGGAATAATATTTAACATCCACGTATCTTTTTGACAGCATATGTAACTCTTATATATATATATTTTTTTTGGGGGGGGGGTGGAGTGGCGATATATACTTCATGAATTATGGAATTTCATTAACTTTTTTTTTTTTGGTAAAATTATTGTGCATTTAACTGTCGAGAAGCAGAATTTATTTATTTATATATTCAGTTCAAAAGTAGACGATGCGCATTTATATCTATATTTTCTTGAACACTCCCGCATAAAGCACTATTTATATTTAATAAGTATAAGTGAATGCAATAAACATTAGTTTGTTCAAAAAATAATTTTTAATTACTGTCATCATTAAGAAAAAAAATGGAACACATTTCTAACATTCTCTTATTTACAACCGCATTTTCACAAATTTGGTGGCGATAGAAACGACTCAAGGCGGAATCTTTGTTTCAAACAACAAACGTATTAATCAATCGATTAACAAAGTTAATTAACTAGTATCTCATTTTTTTTTTCTTTACGAAAATCGATATTTTTTCGCTAAATCTGTTTGTTTTTTTTTGTGCTAAAATAAATTTCTCAATAAAATTTTATGGAATTCTAATGATAATTTTGAAAGTTATAAGGTTTTGAAAAATGACACTTCCAATGTTAAATTAATATTACGAGCTTTTGGCAGAATCTCGGAAAGTTTTGTATACTTTTCAGAAAAAAATCACTTAACTTAAAAAATAATTAGAATTTATAAAATCTTGAAATAAATGCATAAATAATTTTTATTTAATATTTTATATGAATTTTTAAACATGAATGTGGAAGAAAGTAAATATTAACAGAGCAAAATTTTTGCATGAGAGCAAAGCTGACATACTATAATACTGTAATCCAGAAAATTATATGCATATCACAAACAATTTTCAAAATATTCACAAAAATTGTAAAATTCCCACAGCCGATTTACAACGTGTACATTTTGATTGACCGTATATTAAATTTATTTATATTTATAGATCTACTCTTCATCAAACACGTGCTTTAACGGTTATTATAATATAGCAGCAAGTTAAATAGTAAATTTATTTTCAGATCAGATTATTTATATGAATTTAGCTTTCTTTTATGAAATAATTTTTTTTCTACTCGTATGATATAAAATCTGTTTTAGGGAGATCGGCTGTAGGACAATTTCATTATTTTTTAGTCTTTGGCAGCAGTTATCGTTCAAAAATAAATTAAATGAAAATTCTGCACCATTTCTTATTATTCCATAAATTAATTAATTCTATATTAAGAAATAAATTATCACCTATTATTTATGTATTTAACGGTTTAAATCATATATTGACAAATCGAAAATGTTTATTTGAAATAATGTTTCATCATCATGAATATTACTCTCATGAATTTCTTTGACCATCCCGTTAATTAACTTTTATTCCATAAGAATTATATAGTTTAGAATTATATTATTTTAATATTAACGGATAAAACTAATATTAGAATAAAAACTAATTTTGGATCTATGTGTAAAAACCCAATGTGTGAAATTTGTATTACAATAAAAGAACCCAGTAGAACTTAATAAATCTTTTATCCGATCAAAAATACTTCCGTTACTTTAATACTTTCATTTACCATAATAATTAATATATATGTTAATTTTTTCAATCTGGGTCAACTAAAAAGGATGAATGATGAATTAATTTAAAAAGTAATGGTAATGCTTCAATAATTAAATGAAAGCAGAACAATTATTTATAATTTGAAAAACCATATTCATATAAAAAATAAATCTAAATCGAATTATTATTCTTCCGAAATTCCTGTGAATAAAAACGCTAATAAAAAGTGTGATTTTGCTATAAAAATAGTAGAGATTTATTTAATATATGGCCCCCATTGCTTGGCTGTTTTTGGCGGAATTTTTAGTGCATAGAAGTAAGTATATCCCAAGAACTACTGCGAATTTCAGAACGAAATTTGATACACATACATAAAGATTCTTACTAAATCAAACTATTGGAAAACCTCGATTTCCTTAATGAAAAAAAAAATCGAGATAGTAAATAATCAACTAATTTAATTAACTCGGTTAATCAATTTGTCTATATCTACAAATCATCTGTATTTCCATCGACTCCAATTTTGAAGATGCAAAAATTAAAGTTACAGAGACGTTCCATTATTTTGTTGACAACTGTACTAAAACATGTGTGATAAATTGATTGGGCAGTGTTAATTAATCGAATTATGCCAAATTTCATCGTTATTGTTTAAGTCAATGTTGCGAGAGTTTTAATATTAGAATGAAAACTACAGTACATCATGATTAATATTTTATTAAGCGAAAATTGTTTTTACAAATGCATAAAGGGATTGATGAAACATAAACCACCTTATTAGTTAATGAAACTAACTAAAAGTAAACTTTAAAAAAAGAAATTCACATTTGTTTTATTTAACTGTAGAACTGTTAACTGTTTTATTTAACTGTATGCTAAATATAAAACAAATTTTCAGATATGAATTTGTGTAATTATTAATCATAGTACAAATTATTAGCATAGATAAGAAAAAAATATTTTTTTTTCAAAGGACTGCGAAAAAAAAATGTGCAGCTCCTTTAACAATCATACTATCATTAACATACGCATTTAACTATAATATTATCATAATTAGTATCATAAAATACCGTGAAACTCATTAATTAAATTTTTCACATTTAATACTTTTTTTAACTGCCATACATAATTTCAAGCAAGAAAAATGATAGAACCTATAAAAAAATAGCCTACTACCTTCTGTAAGATTGCTTACAAAAACATTCAATTGTGTAACATTTTATAGTATTATCTGTTAGATCCAATCTTTGTCTTTTGTTAATTTAGAATCTGCAACGAAGTTTGTATTTTAAAGTTTAATGATATAATTTTAAATTGCAATATAAGAGCTTTGATCCTAGATCCAACATATACCAAATGTTGTCTATATTTCGTAATACGTTTACTAACAAATCCCTGTACTTATTTTTCATGCCACGTATTTTGCATGATATTTATTATAATTCATAATCCCTTACATCAGAAATTCAGAAATTGATTCCAAATAAAAGAAATAACCTATACGCATCGATTTATAACTGTTTATTACAAAACCTAACTATGAACTACATATTGCTTCCAACTATCCTAGGAATATTTTTTCTTAGTTTCTAAACTCTGTTTTTGTCATTTTTTTCTACCTAAATTTTGTTTAGAGAATAGGATAGGGAAAAAAACAACAACTTTTTTTTCTTTATTGGGTGTTACAGTGGAGTCAAAATTCAAAAAATGACACTTGAAAAAGTAAATGAAAAAAAGAAAAAGAAAGAAAATATACATGGTCTCGAAGGGAATAGGAGAATAAATGCGAAAGATACGTTCCATAATGTTCTCTTTGAGATTTCCACTATCACAAGCATTTTGCAAAAATATGAAAGTTTCTCCTATGAAGAAACTTTAAATGTTTCTTTAGGGAATAATGTCTTAACATCCAGGTCATTTTAGAAACATTTCCCACTTCTTATATTCCTCGAGCGACATATATTTGTCTGAATTTAGAAGTTTCATTTACCATTTATGAGAGGTTTATGATGATAAACAGACTTTTATTTAATCGAAATGTACAGTCATACTTTAAATAATGGACGTTTCCTTATTCTAAATAAATTTGGAATTTAAAATAACTTTCCCGCATGTGTTATCAGGTTCAATATATATCTATATATATGTATATAAGTTTGGTTACTTATATATATATATATATATATATATATATATATATAATCAAGTTTAATTTATACTAAAACTCAGCGAAAGTTGTCTACACATAACTTCCTCACAATCTCCTTAAAAAGGGCTTCATTTGCTGCCCTGTAAAAATGGGTGGGGAAAGCCATGAACATCACAAGCGCTCATATTTTTATTTTCAGAATCCTACGTTTATATATGCTTTGCTTCGTAATATAGGAAAGAAAACCTACAAAGCGTTGTAGATTGCTTATAGCTAACAAACTGCTAAGTGAAACATAGCTTCAGTTGTAGTAAAGAGATCGAGGGACAAATTCTATTTGTCTAATTACCGTGATTTTTAGTTTCCCCATTTACAGACATGCACATGTACCCACTGACAGAAAATCAGTAATTTGATGGATTTGGCTCAAAATTGGATATGAGTATACTTTAAGTGCTGAATTTCAGTACTAAATTTTATTTGTCTATAATTTTATCTTTTATAATTATCGTGTTATCTTTTATTGGTCAAATAAGAAAATTTCCTGACTATGAAGCTCATCGAAAATTAACTAGAAATCTTCAAGTTTGGTAAAATTGTCGCATATCATATTTCATCGATCTAATGAAAAGAGTGGTTTTTATTCGATTTGTTCACAGAAAGACATAATTCCAAGATTCACTTTCTGGATTCAGAAATGTCGGAGATGTGAGGAATCATTTTAATTTTAAAGAATTCTTTAATTACAGAATATTTTGTTTTGATACTTTATATACATAATAAGAAAATTATAGAAAGTGATGAACAGACAAATATATGTTTGTGGCGGATTGAATTGCGTGAGGATAGAAACTCTAGGACGTTGTGGTTCGCAGCCCAGTAACATGACCACAATACAAAAGCAATTGCTCGGGTAGCGTAGCTGTTAACTGGCTTATAAGCTTTCACCACAGACTCTCCTCCAGTGAGTCGGAGGATATGGCTGTTGAGTGGTGATGTATTAGCTGTTGATTTTAATGTGCCTGTGCCCGTTTGAGTAGCTGCGATCGTGTGTGGGTAAAGGGTTGCTGACGCTTATGCTGCTTCAAGTGAGTCTGACGACTTTGGTTAGCTGTGGGTAGATGACGCCACAGCAGCTGTAAGAAGGTTGAATGTTCATCGTCCGAGGTCACTAATATGGCGGATTGGGATGAGGATTGTACCTGGGACCTTGTGGTTCGCAGCCCAGTAACATGACCTCGATGCAAAAGCAATTGATCGGGAGCGTAGCTGTTAACTGGCTTATAAGCTTTCACCACATGTTTAACATAGTAGGGTTATATCAACGTCCCAAACTGCGTTGGGACGAAACTAGTAGTTTTCAATCGCAGTAAAAAAATTAGAACATCTGATCGAGCCAAAGTATATGATTTGTTGATAAAATTGATATGTTTATGATTTATTTTAAAAGATTCTCAGCAATTAATATTGAAATATTTCTAAATGATGAAAACAAATAATATTAAATAAATTAAAATTGATATCTTACAGAAATTTGATTTTTTTTCGATATAAATATTATTCCTATTTTAGAATTTGGGATTCAAAATATGTAATTTAATTTTTATTACATTTTTTTGACTAGAAATTGAATAATATTATTTTTGAAAGATAAAAGAATTTAAAAACTTTCATGCCCTTACATGAGAAGCTTATTTTTCTGAAAGGAAAACATATGTTTTAGTCTTGCATTTGAAGTTTTTTATATGTAATATTGCATAAAGTTATCTATGGTAAAGAAAATTAAATTTAAAAAAATCATTTTTTTATTTTAGTTTTTTCAAGCAATATTTCCATTTTTGCTTTCTTAAGCAATGTTTTCCATTTCAGTTTTTGTCAAACGATATTTCTTATTTTCGGTTTTGACAGTATATGTGACTATGTCTCTAATTTAGAAAAGATAACCTTACAAATACTTAGACATAGGAATTAAAACCCTAATAAGATAAAATATATATACAGGGTGATCAAGTAATAACAGGAGGTGTTCGCAGCCCTGTATTGTGTTATGTACTGGACGAAATATAACAAAATTTGGCCACAATACACATTAAAGTATGCGGTTTCAATATGTCAAGAAAAAGAAATTAGTACCAAAAACGCCGATAGGGAAAATTCTCGCGCTGCGATCGAAAGCTTCATTATATAATTTGCATATTCGATACTTTATAAGACGATATCGTGGATAAAATTAACGGTTGGTAGAATTCAAGTCATACTGCAAGAATTCGACCGTAGATGGCGTTGTCGCTATGTGAACTCGCCTTATTAATCAAGCTGTTTTAGTATCAGCGGAAGGAAAATGCCAATGCTCCTCTTCGTGAATACCGGCGGTTAAAACAGTTACGTAGAGGAACGATGACCATAACTAACTTAAGAAGAACGGTTGAAATATTTGAAACAACAGGAATTTTTGGTGTGACGCAAAGATTTCTTCATGCCGGGGACGATTTCTGGTTGTGGGGCTACTGGAAAGCTTGCAAGGCGTTATGTATAAAGGAAATGTCCCTGACATTCCTACTTTAAAAGACCAAATATCGTTACACGTCAGACGAATAAATGCCGATATGCTGCGAGCCACCGTGGAAAACCTCGTGCACCGCATGCAATTAATTATTGAAATATCAGGCTGGTGGTCACCTTGAAGGTCGTGCCTTGAACCAAATTTGTAAGCTGCTATAATAAAAAATTTTATTGCTATTTGGTGTGTTATTATTTACTGTTTCCATTGGCAATTACCTATTCTTTTTTTTTCACATTATACGCTTGTAGCTCCAGGATTTCCCCTATCGATATTTTTGGTACTATTTTTTTCTTGACAAATCGAAATCGCTTACTTTAATATATATGGTGGCCGAATTTCGCAATTTTGTCCAGCATACACTCTACAGGGCTGCGAACACCTCCGTTTATTTCTTGATCACCCAGTATTTTTAAAAAGGACAGTGGATTTTTAGTTTATAAAAAAGGAAGCATTTCATTTTCACTCGTTTAATAATTCATGCATAATTTTTCTTGAGAGATGGAAAATCAAATACATAAAAAAATAGCAAATAAAAAAAAATCCACTCTGAAACTGTTATTTAGTTGAGCGAGATCTTCTGATTTGCTATTACAGTTTGTAGCTTTTTTTTCCTCATTAAAATATTGATTTACGTATCAAGAAGAAGAAAAAAAGAAAATTCAATTAAACGGAACAAAATTAAATAGCAAAAAAATGACAAGTTTATTGATAATCTGTCCTCATTGTAAACGTCAAGTGGTGTCCTTTACCGTAACAGCTCACTTTCGAAAAAAGAAATGTAGAATTAGGGTGCAGGATATTATTTCGAGAGTTAATAAATACATTCAAGGGGAAAACCTTCGTGAAAAAAATAGCAAATAAACAGTGCATTTGAAGTATTTAATACTTAAAATCTTTAAAATATATTTAATTCCTAACATTTTTGGATGTTAAATAGGTGTCATAGTTTGAAAGAAGATATATTGTTTTCTGTTATATGTTATTTGGTGGTTGTTTGTGCATTCGATCCCACACAGATACACGGAAGCAATATAAACCCAATGATTGCTGTAAATCAAGCCTAATTCAAAGTATGTAGAACATATCATATGTTACAATCAAGTAAGCACCATTTGTATTTAAAACTTTCAACTAAATTATAGTTATTAAAATCTCTCTTTTTTTTACATAATTAAATGAATCAGACTTCATACATCTTAACAAAATGATTATCATAATTATTACTATATATTTATCGCATTCATCTATACAAAAAAGAACTGATTACATTTGAACCCTCTCATTCTTAAAATCCTTCGAGTTAAAATATGTTCAAAATACTGTAAAGCCGAAGTTTTTCTGTCAATGATAAAAAAAAAAGTTCCTATCGCTTCAAAAACTGAAATGATAGCTCGTATTCATAAGAGACTGCTATACAAAAGAGAATTACTGTAACTACTGAGTTAAAGCAAATCCATGTTGGGCATCCTTTGAGATAAAAGCAAATTATCTCCTACACTTATCAGGTCGATTATTTCCCACTAATAAAGCACTCGTCATGAGTATTCCATCAGCTATACTTAACGAATAGGCAATGGAATTTCGCAGTACCATGTATGAATTTCGACTTCCTACCGTAGTTTCATTGAATTAGGATTTGAAAATTTTCAGTGTAGATAGAGTATTCAAGTAAGTGTTAACATTTTTTAGTTTATGTGAAATTTCAATATTTTATTATAAAAGAATATTCTTTGGCATAAACCATAAAGGCAGAAAAGTAATAACACAATTAATGTTAATTATAATAAGTAAAATCTAATTAAAATTATTTTAAAGGTATATATGTGAAAGTCATCCTATTTTACAATGGGATTCTCTTTTGTTTCTAAACAAATTTTTGTCTCCAATTTTTACAATTTCATAAAATAATCCAAATTCTAATTTCGGGGATAAAAGGAATAATTGCTGAATATTTTTTGATTTCAAAAGTTGTAACATACTTTCGATAATACATTTGGAAATTTGTGAGAAATGTCGCTTGGTGGGGAAAATAGAAGCTGATCAGTCACTGATATAAGTCTGTGAATATCTAAACGCAGGGTTAAAGCTTAATTTCATAAAATTAAATATTTTTTTATGCAAATGATGAGATTAGTTTCTTGACAACTTTAAGACAATGGTGAAAAGTATGCTAAAACAGACTCGCTGAATTATTATCAACGGAAGTATGTCAGCCATTGACTTTAATTTATAAATATATAGGAAGTAGTCTTAAGGATCATTTTATGAACCTTAAAATCGTTTTAAGATAAGGATGTCACAAATATTCTCTCAACTAGGTGCATAATGAAAATGTACTAAAACCTATTTGCAGAATAATTATTTGAAATTGATTGTGAAAAGATATTAACAACCGTTATCAGCTGGAGATTACAAGAAAATAATTAGCAGCAAAGGTGTTTGCGGAAAATATATAAATTTTCATCTTGTATTTCAAACAGCAAAATGATTAAACTAATCCAAACTATAATCCAAAAAGAGTGAAACAAGCAATAATTCATGAGTGAAAGGCATCAGCGTAAATCTATTAATACTAAAAGCCATCAAAACCCCGATTAATGAAATTGCAGTGGGCGCCCGAGAAACCCGGATGTCACTTCAATTAAGAATGATTGATTGAATACCTAAGTCAAGTGCTTTGTCCGTTAGAGATGCCTGCCCAGAAAATTTTCTGAGAATGTTCAAAAGACGTCAAAGCAAGCATTTGATTTGTAGCCACCAAATAACGTATGTCTTCTTCCATATATCCCTTTGAGAGCTCGGAGGGGGGCTTTTAAAGGGATGACTTTTTCTTATTTATGACAGAGAAAGTCAGGTTTTCTATTATTTTGAGACTTATGAACTAAAATGATCTTAGTTAGGAATGTGAGATATAAATATAACGGGGTTATGGATTGATATTATTTTGAAATATTCAACAGGTCTAAAATGATTTATTACCACTGTAACTATTAATTTCGAAATGTAAAAGTATGGGGTTCTTATTTTTTCGTTAAGCTGTTAATACACATGCATACAATCAGTAATAACTTCCATTTTAAGGAAAATATTATCGGTATTCTTTGTATTCATCGAGCTACACTACATTCCAATTATCTTCATTGCGGGAAAATATACCGAATGAAGACTAAAAGTTTCTGGATTTAAAATTTTCAAAACGTATGCATTCATCTTAAATGCACATTTTTATAGCAGACATTACTACGTGTAAGCAATTCTGCCCAATGTTAATACTTAAGTCTTAAATTATAATCGACCGCTAATTTTCATGATTGCTAACTAAAGACCTAACTATCTTTTCAGGTTCAGATTATTAAATCTACCGAATCTTTCCTTCGAGAATCAAAGGATTTTCGATCTCCTCTTCAGCAATTACTCTTAAATGAATATAGTTCAATGCTCACAACAAAATAATTTTTTAAATTAAAGTTATCTAAAAATACAGACATTTATTTCCAAATATTCGATTCCTTGAAACTTGAAGACTATGACATTCCCACAAAGGTTTATGTACCTTTGTGAAACAAAGAGACTATGCCCACAAAGGTTTATGTACCTTTGTGAAACAAAGAGACTATTAACACAAAGGTTTATGTACCTTTGTGAAACAAAGAGACTATTCCCACAAAGGTTTATGTACCTTTGTGGGAATACTCTCTTTGTTGGCTTTGGCATTGTATCTATTTAGCAACAAATGGTAACATTTTTTTGTAACTTTGCTGTATAGCCTTTCTATGGCAGAATGTAAGCACTAAACATACAATATTTTAACAGGCTGTTTTGAGATACAGATCATTCAAATTTTTAAAATATATCTAAAATTTTGAAGTATTAGAGCTTTTCCTTTATAAATAAATAAGGAATCGTCCGTCTTTTAAAACTTATGTCACTTAGAAAGAAAAAAAAAAAACCTGGTGCATTTTTAATTTATATTAGGCATGGCAAAATGGATTATGGATGGATTTTTCCAGTTGAAAATTTGCTCAAATTATGAATGTTTTATTGTTTTTTCCACCAATAAATTGGTTATGCTGTTTGAAGCAAATACAAAGTTAAACGCCATATTTTCAGCTTTTTGTACATATTCATATAATTGGTAAAACAGTGCAAAATGAAATGACTTTCAAAATGATAAATTTCTGAGAGCTAAATGGCTGTTAAAAATGACTTATTCGATGCTTTTTACACAAACATTAAAATAAAAAATATATCTATAATAATTTGTCCTCACTGATAAGATCACGCAAATGTAAAGTTATTATAAATCCCTTGACAGGTAACAATGCGTAACAAGGAAACACGTATCGTCCTCTGTACTTCGAGCCTAATTCATCAAGAGACCTCACAAATAAGACCTTAACTTCGCTGCCCTCTGGAGATTTCGAAGAAATCTGAACAAAAGTGCCTCAGTTATATCCTATGACAGAGGCTAGCCACCTGTCACGCTGTATTAGCTTTTGACAAGATGAAGTGCTTTGTTTTCTTCGCTTTGAGTCCTCTTTCTTTGTTCTTTTTAGATACTTCCTCTTTCTTTTCAGATTTCCGTCTTGAAATGGTAAGAGATATCTACGATGTTTGTCACGCATCTTCTTCAGATAAGAAACATTTTTTTTCCTTCCGATTGTCATTGATTCTATATCTTTTCACTTTCAGTTAAATGGAAATGGTTTTGAAATGTGCGAAACTATGAGTTGATGAAACATTTGTGAAATAAAATGTATTGTTGGTAAACCGGAGGAAACTATTGTTATTACATAAATAGAGATTTATTTATTTATGTATATAGAATAGAAGTATTTTTATTAATGGTTGTTTGTTTTTAAGAAATAGTAATATGCATAGAATAGCATTTTATTCAATATGAAAAATATTTTCACGAAATCATTTTATTAGTTAGCTGGACATTTATAAATGCCAAATGTTTTGGAGTATTACTTTATTTTATTATTAGTAATTTTCTATGGTTTTTTTTTTATTATAATTGGTATTGTAACCAACTTATATTTTATGCCATAAAAAGATTAATGTTCCAAAACGTAAAATTATCAATTTGTGAAATGAAATAAAGCCGACAATATAAAAACATAAAGATGAAAACTATTTATGAAATTCTATTCCGATTAATGCTTAAATTTTTCTTAGGATTATTGTATATAAATTAAATTTGGTCAAATTTTAAGTCGCTAGAATCGGTTTGAAATTTTGAATTCGATTGGATGCACTACAAATAATGACTAGTTTTTAGAATGTAAAAGTTGAATTTAATATAAAAGATAAATTCATATGAAATAAATACAAATATATTTCTATCATTTGTTTATTTACTAATAATTAAATCAAGAAAGTGCATCGTATCAAAATGTGTTAATATCATAGAATTTCTACAAAAATTAATAGCTACAGGTTATTTTAAAAACAAAGAGAGCTAATTTTTTTTCAATATAGTGTTAATGATTTTTTTTTTAAAAAATGTTAAGTTTAGGTAATACTGTCAAAGGTAACTCAACATATTTTACAACATTAAATGTAAAATTGATTGTAATTTTTAAAGCAAATTTTAATCGCCATCAATAGAAAAAAGCAAGAGCCAAGATTGAATAAATTTTTAAATAGCAGAAGACTTCAAAATAATTTTCAAGTTAAAAGAGCATTTTTCAGTATCAATGATTTTAAAAAAGTATTTATTTAAATATTTTATTCCATGCTTTGACTCTGAAAATTAGTTTCAAAAGCAATATTTAATTGCATATTTGCAACTTTACTACACATTTTTGTGCATGTAGAACTGAAATGAAGTTTTTAATTAATAGGGAATTATATATTTAATTAATTGCATCAAATCCATTCCGTATTTCGTTATGTTTTAGAGTATTTTTTGTCAAATTTGATGATATATATATGTTCTCAAATGAATATTCGGAAATTTTTATCCAGCAATCAATGAAAATGACAAAAACTTCTTAGTTTCTATCATATATCACCACTGTAAATTGCAAATACAAAAAGGAAGAAATTTCCCATTGATATCAAATATTATTATTATTAAAGAATGTATTAATAATTATAATAACCGATATATTAATAATTTTAATGGATATAAATGTCTAATAGCGCAAGATGCTTTACAAAAATTAATGGATAAGTAATAAAAATATAATGTATATGATATCTAAACGATAATGTACAGAATTCACAATATCTCAACAATGTGAAATATCATTTTTATGTCTTAATGTTATTAAGTATAGTATGGATCTCTGATGTCGAAAGACTATTCATTTGCTTAATGCATTATCTGTAAAAGCCTTCGCTTTAAACTATTAGACATAATATAGTTATCAAATGGACTTTTCGTTGATGCAACTGAATAAAAATAGTAAGCGTATTGCTGCAATGTCTAGATAGAAAGTGATCTCCTTTCACAGACTTTCCCTTTTCAGACAACAAGCAATTTAATATTTAATTAAATAATTAAATTGCTTGAAGTTCACTAAGTTAAACTTTCTCTATAGAAACTTTCTGCATAGAATTTCCTTAACTGAAAATCGTCTTAGTATACAAAATAAACACAACATAATACATGGATATGTTTATCAAAATATCGAAATTCAAATGGAAGTGACTACAATGGAATAATTATTATTAATTTTAGAAAATTAGATTAATTATTAATAAGTTTAAGTTGCATCACATTCTCTCTTTACATCTGTTCCTACGTACTGATCCGGAATACTAATTTCAATAAATTAGTATTACAGTAATGAATATACTAGTTTGTTTGATTATGAAGGAAGGGACATAATCATGAAATATTTCGAAAATTTTGATAAATTCGATTGATTAGACAAAGGATTAGATATCATTGTTAACCTTTGCTGAATTATGGATTTGATCGTGCACTTGCAATATCTAATTAACTTAATGAAATGTAAGATGTGTGCTATCAATTATGCGTGCTTTCATTTCCATGTAATCAAGTAAAAGGTACTTTTTTTTGAAAAATGGATATGTAATATGTCTTTGCAATTGCTATTTGTATGCATATTTAATGAGTCAATAGAAATTAATTTTTAACTAAATTTTTATCACATTATTATTTTTAAATAAAACACAAAAAGACGAACACAGTTTAATAACAAAATTAATTAAGTTAAGTAAGATAATAAAAATGTTGAATTTTCTGCTAGAAATACTTTTATGATTCATATATCTCACTCTTTAACATGCCAATCCCTTTTTAGTATTTTTTTTTTTTTTGCTAAAACTTAGACCCAAGTATATCAAACTTTAAATAAGAAAAAGGTATATTCTTCTTTTGCTTGATTTTCAGAGTCAAAATTAGAATCGTGGGAAAAATGAAAATTCCTTAACTGTCGGTTATATTTTTTTCAACTGGAAAAAATGTTTAAAATAATATGGGGTTTAAATTTTTTGGGTCAATAAATACGTTTCTGGAAGAAAAGAAAAAAAAAAAAAAATGAAAACTCAACATTTTTTACAGTGCCTTGAATCTATTAATCACGTTTAATAAACTATTCCTGATAATTTATCATTTTTATAGAAAACAGAACCACTTTTCTGCGTCTAAAACTGGCTGAATCCTGAAACTTTTCTAAAATTTTAAGCCATTGAATGGCTGCTTGACCAATAGTCTTTGCTTGCGAATCTCCTTCGAATCAGGCCAGGATATGGTCTAAAATTCACTAAATAGTTATGTTCAAAGATGCATAATTCAATTAATTTTCATCGAAGAATAATTAAACTAATTTACTAATTAATTAACTAATTTTTATAGAAATGTAATCAAATTTAGGAAGGAAACCCCTTACATATATATATATATATATATATATATATATATATATATATATATATATATATATATATATATATATATATATATATATATATATATATTATAGCAGAATTTTGAATCGATTTAAACTAATTATAATAGTTGAAAAATTAAATATTTTGCATATATTAAGAATTAATTATTTCATGTTTGAAAGGGCAGTTACACATATGTGATAATCACTTTCATCTAGAAGTTGGAAAACAATAAATAAATATTAATTTTTCTTAACAAACTAGATAATTTCTCCTTAATTCTTGCGCTTACAAAAGTATATTGCTTTTAAAGGACAGTTTTAAGAATGTGTTATGTTGTTCTTGCAATTTAATCAGAATGATTTCATAAATAATATATTGTAACTAGTTTTCATCCAATGTTTAAGCTATAAATCTTTTAAGAGACTAAATAATTTCTTAATAGCAGTGACTCAATAAATGGCGCTTGAATTATGGTGACGATGCAATATGACGAAACGTGGTAGGCGCATATAGCTTTAAACGCTGAAAAATTAAATATAGTTTCATTTAACGAAGTGCAATTGCAATAATCAGTTTTTGGCCTCACACTGTCTTTTGGAATTCTACTTTCAATTGGTAAGTGTTTTTCTTTCTTATTTAAATGAATTTGGTTCTATTTTCATGGTCTTTTGTTGTTTGGGTTTGCTGTGTTCTTATTTGGATTAAAATATTTGGAAATTATTTTACTTGTATTGTATAATTGTTTTTAATTTTATGATACTAATTTTATCTTCAAAATCTCAATTTCATAGAATTTTCGGATCAGGAGGGGTCTGTTTGCTGAACGAAAGTCAGATCCTTCACAGAAAAAAATCATGTTTTGAATCCATGCCTGAGGGTAACCCTTGAGAAAGTCATCATATCTTTTTTTTATTCTTTGGCTGTAAACTTAATATTTATTTCTAATAATTATTCTAATTTTTCAATATTTAACTGCATATTTGCAATTTTACTACGCAGTTTTGTATATGTAGAACTGAAATGAAGTTTTTAATTAATAGGGAATTATATATTTAATTAATTGCCTCAAATCCATGGCATATTTCGTTAAGTTTTAGAGTATTTTCGGTCAAATTTGATGATATATATATATATATGTATGTGTGTGTGTGTGTGTGGTATGTCATATGCTTGCAATTTAATCTGAATAATTTCATAAAAAACTATTGTAATTAGTTGTCATCCATGATTTGGGCTATAAATCGTTTAAGACAATAAATATTCCCTTAATAGCAGTGAATAGTTTGTTGAATATAAATAAGATTTTCTTAACAAAATTTTAGATAATATTTTTAAAATATAGGCAAAACTTGCGAAATTCTTTTGACTTCTAGATTTTTTTTTTTGAATTGATTACATTACGACAATTTTGAAATATTTTTCTGTATATTATTTAGTTCTTTTAGGGAATAAGTAATATCCTTGAGATCAAAGATATTCTTCCATCTATATTCAGTAACTTATCTTTTCATTTTTATTTTTCTTACAGACTGTGCCAAAACTGTTTAGCATATTTAAAAATAAAAGACGAGAAGTATCCAAAATCAGCGAAAAAATAGTATTTGAATGTCAAGAGCAATTATGCTTAGATAAAAATAATTCAAAAACCGTTTAGGCTTTTCTACATTTTCTTAACAGTTACTTTTAGGTTTGATATTTTAAAAATAAAGATTATTTTTGTAACTAATATTTTTGTTATGTGTATATAAAATAATATAAATAAAAATAGACTTTCAGTTGCATATTAACTAACTCAATAGATGGCGCTGAGACCCTCTAATTATTTTTACCTTGAATATGTTAGCAAAAATAGTTTAGGGGCCGGGAAAGAAGAATGGGGCACCTTATGTAAAAATTTTGTTTGCCTGCTGCTGGTATGTCCTTTCCTTTTTGTTTCCATAATTTGTTATGAGAGCTATTATATGGTTATTTTATGTTATTGCATTTTTGCTTATTAGTGGTCGTATTTTTTAATTTATTGATTTGTTTCTTTTCTGTAAAAATGGTGTATCTCTTAGGCTAAATTTCAGGGAATTTTTGGGTCACGAGGGGTCAATGCTGTTGGACAAAAATCTGGATTCCTCACAGAAAAAATCCCTTATTTTGAATATCTGCCTGAAGTTGACCCTTGAGAAAGTCTTCAGGCCGGATTCTTATTTTATTTGGTTTAAATCTGATTCTTTTTTCCCCTATGAAATTGGTTTTTATTACTAATTATACATATATATATATATATATATATATATATATATATATATATATATATATATATATATATATATATATATATATATATATATATATATATATATATATATAAATATGTTGGTGTGTGTGTGTGTGTGCGTGCGTGATCCTTCTACATATCCATAGTCATATTAATGAAATTGGGTATACAGGCTCTTTAAAGCGAGAGACAGATCACTGCCGCTGTTTCAAAGCACGAATTAAATTAAAAATTAAGCAGAATTTTTGTTTTTATAGCATTGACCTAGCAAAATATCACTTTCATAAAACTAAATTTTTCACCGTCTTAATAATAATGGTAAAAAAAAACCAAATGTTAAATTCACTTTTTAAAATCCTGCAAAATATATAAGATTATCAAATAAAGCTGAGAGAATTATAAAAGTATTATTACGCGTTTTCCTGACATCTCCAATTAAAAAAAAAGAATTTGTTTAAAAAAAAAACTTTTCAGAAATGTTACAAATATTAACTTCTTAGCCAAATTTAGTAGGTTAAATACTGATTGCGCTAATCAGACGCCAATACCAAACTTCCAGATTATCAAATTATGTTATTTTCCGAGAGATATCCAATCAAAGAGTCTTAGAAGATTCATTCTGTTAGAGGACGTTTCTTATTCCATAACTATTTCATTGCATAATGCACTTCTTCTAGCATAGTAAAGAATAATTTATTCAATATCTATTATTTATCTAGTTATTTATATTTATAAATTATAATCTTTTAGACCACAGTTGGATTTTTCATATCATAAAATATTTGTTATAACTTGAGCAAAAGAGTTACTCCAAATCTGTCTTATTCAAATCTTTTTATAATATATCTTTATAATTATTTAATCAAATACGCAGATGATAATATATTTTTTAACGGATATACCATTACCATCATAGTAGAATATCCCTTTTTCAATTCATGCTATATTTATTAAGTAATACTAAATCTTGTTTAATATCACCTCCAAATAAATCATGCCCGAGTCTTGTTGTGGCTTTTAGAATTAATTATTTGTCACATGTTTTGTAAACTTGTAAACGTAGAATTAAAAAAACATTTGATAAAGAAACATTTTATTTATTGCTAAAGAGTTTTCTCTAAAAATGTATTCACTTAGATGGTGTAATATTAAATCTTTAAGATTTCATTTCTTTTGAGGAAGAGATGTGCTTGTAATCTTATTAAAATAAACACATTTTCATCCCTTTTTCCTATTGTTTTAGCATGTTTATGATAACTTGCTATATTCCAAATGAAGGATAATTTATAATTCCATGATGAGTTTAGAAAGATAGGCTCTCAGTATCATCCAAGAAAGGGAAAGCAATTTTCATCTTGGAACATCATTTCTTATATCAACCTTTCTTCTACTTAATTTGTAATGAGCAGAAACTATATTCCTTACTAAAGGTATGTATCAAGAATACTTCCCGCTATATACTTAAAAACATTTGAGTAAAATCCAAAGAAATAATCCATCTCATTATTTCCCTGAACAAATGATATTTCAGTATAATAAAAATAATATGTCAATCTATATTCTAAACACTATGTAACTAATCTAATACATAAAAAGGAATTTTTGTTTGTTCGTATTTTATGCGTACCGTATACGATGGCGATGGAACTTTGCTAATCTATTACTTGCACTTGCGCGAAGAATTTAGGAATATATACAATTAATTTATCTAATATATAAAAATGAATGATTGATTTTTCGTATTTTATGACCTTTCATATCGTGTTTCCGAAAGGCAGTATACCACCTGTTGTATGTTGGATGATCACGAATTGGAGAGCAAAAAAAATTTATTTGTTTTTTCTGAAAACTGTAAAAGGAAATATTGCCTATCCTAAAGAATTTAAATAATAAAGTTAAAAAAACACGAATGAATATAATTTATACTTCTCTTTTATATATCACTAAATTTCAAAGAATGTATTCATTGACGACAAAGAAATAAATATCATTCCTATTTAAACAAGATAGCAATTTCAAATTTCAAACGATATTTTCAAAATTATATCTTCTATGGCAGCAACGGGCCGTGTACTAGCTGGTAATGTCATAAGAATATATGTTTCTACATTGGCACTATCCTTTCTGCAATAACAATTACCATTATGATGCATCTCTCAGAAATCTCAAGTTTCTGTTTAATCTTATGCCGACTTACTCTAGTCCAATCCTCGTATTCAATCTTTAAATAATCTAAATAACTTTCCATGAAATTACTATTCAGCAACATAAGGAAAAATTCATTCCAAATATATCATTCTTGTGCTTATTATGGTCCAGAAACAGAATAATTTCGAAGCTTATATTTAATGCCCTCCCCTTCCATCATTAAAGATTAAAAGACAAATCTTTCCGTCATACATTGTAACGTCTTCCATTTTCCTAAAGAATGACGTCCGCCATGTGCATAGTAGTTAGTCTAGCAGGTCGGCAAATTGCAGGCAAATGCAACTCTATGCCTCAGTGGATCGTATTTTCTACATTTAGAAATTTCTAGGTTGGCTCAAACTCGTTGTCTTAGAAATTCTAGCTGCTGACAAGTGGAAATCACATTACTCCAACGTGTCTGATGTGTGTTTTGAGTGGAAAACAAAGATTTCTAAGAGGAAATTCCCACCTTCACGCATCAGTGAGCCTTCTGCACTCTTTCGTCCATATTCTCTCAACTTATTCCAGAGAATGGTTGCAGCAATATTTGGAGGAAACAAAATGAAATATAATTGGGTTGATAACCCGTGCCTTGAGGCAATTAAATGTCAGAGATGTTGGTGAGAGAAATGCATTCCTATTGTAGTTTATAAAGATGATGTAATTCCCGAATATTTAATAAATGGTCTTGAGAGAAGAGTAATATGCTGCTTTGGATATAAATTTCAACATTATTGTTAGGGATATATTAGAATGTTTTCTATCTTTAAAGTGAATATCCACTCTGCTACATATAAGAATGATTAATAAAATTAACGAAAATTTGCAAATTAGAGACTTCCAAACGAATCAACTATAAATGAATCTTGTGTCATTTCTAACTATAAAGAGATTTTCAGAAAATTGAAAATAATTTCCTTTTACACAGAAATATACATTATACAGATTATAAATTATCAGAATTTCAAATCATATTCTGTATATTTATGACAAATACTTTCATAGCCTGTTGCTATTAAATACAGGATTTAAGACAACCTTTAAAATCCCAAATGATAAAAATTTCATTAATCAATTACTAATCACAAATGAATAGTTTGGCAAGTTTAATTACAATGAACGTTAATTTCATACTTTTTGTAAGCAACCTGTAGTATCATAAAAAGTAAATCAAACAAATATAAAATATGTTTTTTTTTTTCTGAAATGAAAAAAAAAAAAAATCTATCATAACATCTACATTAAAATAGAATCAATCAGTATCACTTAAAAGAAAGGATGTCGAATTCAATTGCGAACCATTAGCTAAACTTCAGATGTTTTGTGATAGACATATAGCTCGATTTGAAAAAAAAAGGATTTAAATGATATAAAAATTAAATTTTATGGTTTTTCTTTCACAATTTTTTTTTGAAAATATATGAAAATTAATTTTTTATATAGATTTTTAACCTTACAAATCCCATTTAATACATTTCTGATATATATTAAAAATAGTCCACTATCATGCAATTATAATTAACCAAGTTAGGAGCTGTACTTTTTTTTCTATTTTATGCAACTAAATGACTTTTTAAAATCTGACTGACTCATCTTCCTTTTGACAGTCTTTGAAATGGTCTGAAATAAAAATACTAAAAGCTTCCTAATTCTGTAAGATTTTTTTTTTATTTTAAAATATAAATGTGTAGAGGATTTTTATCTCTTATTTCTACCTTGCATTTTTTAAAGATAAAAATACCCCACCCTATTCCCGGGGAATATAACGAAATCCTCCATTGATTAGAAAAATATATCTTTTCCTATGGCTGATTTCGTTGAAAATTGGACATTTAACTGTATTTAAAGACTACATAATAAATTCAATACTTTATGACGAAAATTAATATAAAGTATATTATCGTAAAATTAAAACGTGGACAGAGAATAGTCAAAGACTGTCCTTCTATTGTATTCTGGTTTTGTAAATGGGATGGTTAAGAGTGAAACCAGATATAAAGAGTATTCACTTTCATCGTTGCTTCATAATTAATTTCTTTCAAAATATACATATACACATATATATTCTAATATACTTAGAAGATATTTGACATATTATTATTTAAAAAAACCCAGATTTTTTTTAAATAAAATGTATTCACAATTCTATGAGTAAAACTGATTTAAATACCTGAAAGATTAGAGTTTAGATATATTTAGTGGATAAGTCAAGAAATATCATCAAAAAAAAGTCTACTCTGGATGGAGATTGTAATAAAGTTACGTTCATATGTTACAAATACAGAATGACCATAAAATAACTTTCCCAGTTTGGCAGCATCTACAGTTAAAATGAATGAACTAAATAAAACCACATTTCATATTCAGATTGTGGCAGTCATTGGAATGCATCGTCTTATTTTAAATTTATTCTGCTTAGTACAGCAGTAAATTTGATTTGCTGAATATTTCAAAGAGATAATTTGGATAAAAATATTTCAAATTATATCCAGATATATAATATAAATGTTAACGTAATATAATGTCGATTATTTTCCATAAAATATTATATATATGTTTTATTTTGCAAACTTAGAAGTTTTTTTTTTTTTTTTTTTTTTTTTTTTTGCATAAAATTGCGCTTTAATATTTATTGCTATTTTATAAGCTGCAAATATGAATAAATCTTAATATATATAAATTACATGTCACGTTGTTTGTCCGCGATGGACTCCTAAACTACTTAACCGATTTTAATCAAATTTGCACACCGTGTGCAGTTTGATCTAACTTAAAAGATAGGATAGCCCTTTTTTTGAATTTTTAATTAGAATTTTAATTATTAATTAAAAACTAACTTTCCCGCCAAAAAAACCTTTTCATTTCAAATCCCCACCGCCAAATGAGTACGGCTTCAGTTTTTTTCTCCAACAGTCATGAGGCTAGGCTTAAGATTTTTCGGCTGATTATTTGAAACGATTCTATTTATTTTCTTAATGTTTGATGCATTTAAAATTAAACATTGTTAATTAATCGTTCTGGTCATGATGAATCTGAGAATATTTTGTTGACAAATTCTTGAAATATTACATAAATTATTAAAGATATTCTTTAGTGCCCATAAAGTTTAAACGCTCAGTGACTGTTTTCAGTAATCATATTACAAAAAAATACTTTGTTTCAGTAAAAAATATTATTATATTAATTGCAGATTAATCCTTTCCACTTTAATTTATAGTATAAATTCTACGGAAACTAACAGAAAATTAAAGAGATACATATTACGTTATGACTGAAGGCGTTTATAATATTATGATTGAATTATATATCAAAATTTGAAGTTTTAAAATATTTTGATGAAGAAGCTATTAAAGTAGGAATTGCATAAAATATTTAATTATTAAAATTTTAACGAACATTAAGATCGGCGAACCGCCTGGTCACCAAAGGCGGCTAGTTGAAATATATTTTCAATGAATTGAATTGTATGGATTATGCAACGATACATTTAATATGTTTCATATTAACTATTCAGGCAAAATATTATAATGCCAGTTGTAATACCATTAGAAAATATTATATAATGCGGTACATTACATTTTAAACGAACAGGTAATAACAATCTTTTTAAATGTTATATAGCTAAATAGCATAGCTAAGCGACTCTGTCTAGACAATAATTTTCTTTTCTTTTAATGTGTATGTCCAAGAAATATTTTTTCATCAGTGATTTTATAGTCTCCTTTAATAAATGTATTCCTGGTATTTAAACTCAAAATATTCAATATATTCAATTCGAACTCCCTATTTTTAGCAAACATTATTTCCAAGCAACAACGTTAGGGCAGAAAAAGACATTCTTGAATAAACGCTCAGCTAAATAGCATAGCTAAGCGACTCGGTATAGACAATAATTTTCTTTTCTTTTAATGTGTATGTCCAAGAAATATTTTTTCATCAGTGATTTTATAGTCTCCTTTAATAAATGTATTCCTGGTATTTAAACTCAAAATATTCAATATATTCAATTCGAACTCCCTATTTTTAGCAAACATTATTTCCAAGCAACAACGTTAGGGCAGAAAAAGACATTCTTGAATAAGCGCTCATGTTTTTCGAATCACATATTGCTTGAATTTTACAAAATGACTAAACAAGTGGAGGAGTACATTTTGTTTGAAATATGTATTCAAAATAATGGATCATGACTAGGAGGTCTAAAACAATATTTGCTCTTTTTATACATCGCGGAAATGGAAATATATGTAAGAACATGAGTTATCACAGATGGCAAGTTAGTGACAAAACAAAATGTGAGCAAACAATGTATATCTAGGAGATGGAAGCATTCTGGAAGGTTTATGCGTGCTGCATGGGTTTTATGTACGCAGCGCCAGAGAAAGAGGGGCAAAATCTTATTTTTATCCCGTGAAGTAGTTTCTGTGAATTTAAATATGTTCGAGAAGGGATACGTAGTTTCTGTTGGTACCAGCTGACAAAAACATTCGCTTTTTCGTCGAGGAAATTCCCCTCTTTATAGCAAAAGTACATGCATGGGATTCATTTCTATATATGCGGGATACAAAGTTTCAGTACTTTTGCAATTATATATATATATATATATATATATATATATATATATATATATATATATATGTGTGTGTGTGTGTGTGTGTGTGTGTGTGTGTGTGTGTGTGTGCACACCTTAATAAAATTTAAAATTTTTTAAATTATATGTATTTATAAAAAATGTAATTATATCTGTAAATCTAACATAAATACTAATTATTTCCTAATTTTATCTTTTTTAACATATATTAATTAAATTATAAAATGGTTTCTTATCCAATTCCACTATTTTTATATAATTAATGCTAAACAAGTTTTGTAAAACTCCTAAAATCGGCAAGTTCCTCACTCCGAAAAAAAAAAAAGATTACAAAACCTAAAAATAAATCTTTTAAAAAGAGGAATTTAATATATATATATATCATATATAATCTTTACCTAAATCGACACGCGTAAAAAAATCCTTATCAGAATTTCCAAGTATAAAATCACCAGGAAAATTGTTTCTGTCTCTTAGCTCTTTTTGCTCTTGTGTCGTGCTACAGACTGACACATCTCGTCTGTTTTCTGCTTTTGTATCGCTTATGAACGAACATAACTTTTGCCCTGACATAAATTATGCCTTCCGGGATGGAATTGAAGCGATTTTTTTAAAAAAAATTATATCTTTTACGTTATCTTTAAATTAACTTATATTTTTATTTAATTATGTTATATTTTACAGAAAACTTATTTCTTATTTCTACTCTTTCAATTTTTTATAATATATATTTACTTGAATTTTAAAACATGGATTAGAAACAAAGATATTGCACATTTAATATTAAAAGATCAGAAAAAATTATGTTTAATAATTTCCAAGTCGAACAGATGTGCCTGAAATAAATAAATTGTTTATTAATTATCTAAATCGTAAGTATAACTTTAGTATACGTGTCACTGAGTATTAAACTAAATTGTTTCGTAAAAATTTAACTTTCTTTCCGACCATAGTAAAATTATGATAATATATTATTCAAAATATTTTTATAAGTTAATTTGAATAAAAATTACAGTTAATTACGAATCCTTCATCTCTTCAAACTTGATTTATAATTTACAAAAAAAAAAAAAAAAAAAAAAAAAAAAAAAAAAAAAAATTGAATCGATTTTCTATCAAAATATTTATTATTTTACAATATTCTAATGCTAAGTTACTCTGGTATCCTAAAACTTTAAATCAACAATTTTCTAATTTTTTCGGTTCAATAGTTTCTTTGAGATTGAAATGTTTATGAAAATTGACTTTGCTTGATTTTTTTATAACATCAGAGTAAAACATGCTAAAATTCTTGTTTCTACCTTATGAAATACAAGGGCTATTTTATATATCTTCAGTATGCATAAGAATCAAAGACTTATCTTTTCATGGAGTAAAATCTGTGTTGGGGGGGGTGGCTTTTAAAATTCATATTTTGGGAAAAAAAGAACATAATTATTATTTAGATAGTAATTTGAAAGTCTCGACAAAGATTTGCTTAGCCGATACAATTATAAATAGAAAAATATGTTCAAGATTATATGTAGAATTATATTTTAAGAATTCATTTATTTTAGAAAAAAAATCGATTTTAAATTTTTATCCCTATTTTGACAACTGTTAAACCTTAAATGAAATGAGTATATACAGGGTGTTGCCGAATTCGACCGACAAATTCAGTGGGGTAATATTAGGCATCAAGAGGATAAAGAATACTCATACAACATGGGGTCCCAAACGACGTTTAGGGGGTGAAAATCGCAAAAATATAGGGAGTCGGAGAACTGTTGGAAAATGTAAAAAATTAATAAAAAAATAACAAATGGTGTTCAACTATGATTTTTTTTAAGTGAAAGCACATTCTTAAAGGCTATTTTTCATGCATGATGAACCAGGGTGTCGTAAATTATTGAAAACGAAAAAGTAGTTTAGAACCGTTATCTGCAAAAATATTAAAACTTTTAGAAAAGTAAAAGCTTGAAAATATAAGGAATTTTATACTCTTTAATTTGATATAAGTCTGTAGTGTGGAAACTGAGGAGGTTTTAAGATATGCAAGAAAAACTAAAATGTTTGCCAGGAAACATTGCTGCAACATCGGTACGAATGTTTACAAAAGGTGTTGCCAAATTCGAAAGGTAAATTTAGAGAAGTGATAGTAGGCATAACGGAGATAAAAAAAATATCATAATACATAGGGACGCAGAAAATGTTTATTCTGTGAAAATTACAAAAACAGACACCGACGAGACAATTAACCTGGCGAAGAGAATGACCCTATGAATGCGAGGATTTGGGACAAGGTTGTCGAGAAGAAGAAGCTTTCTCGTATTTAAGTATTTATTACTCGTATTAGTATGTAATTTTTTTGCAGATAAGGGTTCTAAATTACTTTTTCGTTTTCAATAATTTACGACCACCTGGTTCATCAAATCAGCATGTTACTTACATGAAAAAGGGCCTTTAAGAATGTGCTTTCACTTAAAAAAAATTCACCATTTGTAATTCTTTTATAAATTTTTTACAGTTTCCAATAGTTCTCCGACTCCCTATATTTTCGCGATTTTCACCCCTTAAACATCGTTTGGGACCCCATGCTGTATGGTGATTCTTTATCCTCTTGATGCATACTATTACCCCTCTGAATTTGACAGTCGAATTCGGCAACACCCTGTATATATATATATATATATATATATATATATATATATATATATATATATATATATATATAATAACTCGAAAATAGAACCATGAATTAATTGACATACACTGATATACATTTTTTTATGCTCAGTTCAATTTAATTTCCATATTACCAACTGATTTCTTTTCATTAAATTAAACCTCTCTTCTTTAAATTATATCATTAAATGTTATTCGCCATTGTCGATATAATTTTTATTTTAAAATTTAGGATTTCGGAATATTGAATACTCACTAGAAATTCAGAGTTATATCCTCCGCTTTTTATAAAGCATTCTACACTTTGAAATTCCTTTGGTGCCAAATTTTTCCAGTTAAATTATGAAATTTAAGATTTTCAAAAAGTTAATCTTTAAATTTGCAATTGAATTTTTTTAGAAATTCCTTCACAACTAAGCAAATAAAGGCAATTTATTGAATCCGTCTGTAAGAAAGAAAGTTTTTTCAAGATGGAGAAAAAAGAAAACAATTTTATATGTTTCCTAAGATTTTGCACGCATACTTTCCAAAAGGACCCTAAAACGTTAAACACTGGATTTTTTTTTCATTGAGATACAAACCACATTTTAAAAGATTTCTTTAGGATTTACATACTTTTATATCACTAGTAATATTATCTCAAAGTTATCTATCCAACCGTAGGGGTTGTAGCTATAAATTAGGAAAACAAAATTTTGTATACATATTGTTAATTAAATAAAAAAAAAAAACAAAAAAAAAAACAGATTGATACATGAGTTTGGTCATTTCTGAAAAGAGTATAAATAAACAATCCATTTTAGAATTTAAGAAATTGGTAACGATATAGAAAATTTGAGTCCCTTCTATGAATTAATTTAACGTAAATACGGTTATTCAAATAATAAACGTTGTGAGAATTTTGAATTATAATCTATCCATAAAGCGGAGTGCCGACATACTCTCAGAAACACATGTATATATATATATATATGATGATGATGATAAATTTACACAGATACTCGCTTGAATTGATTCATGCATTTAAGTTCAACACATTTATCACCAGCTGATATTTGTCGAAGAAGATCCTTAAAAGACATCTGTCGAATCCTCCAGATAGATCACATTTACACAAACTGAGTTCAGTATAATTTCAGTTGAGTGTGGACATTTATCACTGATTTAATTTAAGGAATTTGTCATATAGTATGCATTGTCGGCCTTGAAATAATAAAAACCTGCAAGAAAGATTGATCAGGACTTTATTTTATTAAGCTCTGTGTTTGCTCTGTGAGGTGTGTGAAAGAGTACTCCTGTAAAAAGAGGTTGTGCGAGGGAGTGTATGAGTGTCATTTTCATATGAGCTAGTGTTCCTTACCCTCAGAAGCTACCTCACCCCTCTTTACCCGATCTCTAAGACTTGGTTTGAATTGGTGTTCAATCCAAGGGGGATAAGCAGCAGAAACAACAAGTAATGTATGCATATAATTTATATTATATTTATTATTGCTATATTTAATATATATATGAGGTGAATTTTTGTATATAATGTAGTAATCACTCGTTCATTTTTTACTGCTATTTAATTTATTATATTTTGTCAAAAAAAAGAAGACAATTGTTTTAAATCTTCATTAAACGTGCCACAGGATATACAGAAACCTAAGCTTCAATATGAATCAAAAAGCAAATATTTATTTCATCTTTCTTTATCTAAAACTAAATTTTAAAAAAAATTCAAACCACATTTAGCACATTAAAATACTATTTTAAAGTTAAAATGATAATTATTTAAATTTATTTTTACCTAAAATATTTTTTATATGGGACCAAAACTCATTTTTTTATTCTTGCTTCCATTATATACTTTTATTTAACACATATGTTAAAAATGCATGTTTTAAAGGCCGGTATAGCCTGGTTGGTTGAGCGTTGGATTCGCGTCCCTTATGTTGCGAGTTCGAACCCCGCCGGACGAAGACTCCCCTCGTGCTTGGTGACTGACGCGAGTATAAATCTGTCGTGGTCACAAAGTCCTCCATGTCGAGAGTAATACCACTGGGGGTACTGGATCAGGGGTGATCGTTCTCTGATTCAGATCTAAATTCCGATCTGTGGATGAATGAATGAAATGCGTGAATGAAGTCCATCCCGTGAAAAGGGTTGTGATGCGTATGTATCTAAGTCGTTCTCCTGGCCCTATGTGGCGCTACTATAGAAACAAGAGGAGCTCCCCCTCAGGCTTAAATCAGCTGTCTTCGAACAGTGGGCTTGTCTATGGCAAGTGCCATAAGAAACAACAGCAACATGTTTTGATTAAAAGCCTTCATAACCAAAATTATATATATTGAATGTTATTTTACATTCAATTGAAAAATCATTGTTATAAGATTCATGTAATTTTGCATTTAATATTTAGGAATTAAAATGATAAATATTCACTTTTATATTTACCTAAAACTTTTTTTTAAAATTTTATCAAAACATTTTTTTTTTATCCACGCGTGCTTCTATTATATACATTTAACAAACACATACGCAAGAAGTACCCATTTTGATGCAATGCATTAATAACCAAAATAATATATATTAAATGCAATTTGACACTGAATTCGAAAACTATTGCTTAACATTCATGTCATTTTGCATTTGTAACTTAGGAATTTAAAACTGTAATTCCCCTTTAGCTAAAACCATTTTCTGTTATTTAGAGCCGGAATAAACCTCCACTGTAAAAATATACTCAAGCTTGAATTGATACTTTGCCTTGAGCATATTTTCTTTCAGATACTCTTAGTTTTTGTTCTCCCAAGAAGCAATTGATCATTAAAGACTTCATCAAAGCCAATTAAAATGCCTGAGTAAACTTTGTCTTTTTTTTTCTTTCTTTCCTGAAGGATGAGGAATTAATTCAAAGTACTTTCTTGAAGTATCTGCGGAATTTTTACTCGTTAATTAGTATCGGTTAATCATGTGGGTAAACTTTATTTAGGAAGGAGAATACGTGCCAATGACTTAGAACTTCATCCTAATATTTTCTCTCATGATCGATTAGAAATAAACAATATTTTACAGGACAATTGTTTAATTTTGATTTATTTAGAATGTTGGAGCAAACATTTTGTATATTTTCTCTCATAATCGATTAGAAATAAACAATATTTTACAGGACATTTGTTTAATTTTAGTTTATTCAGAATGTTTGAGCAAACATTTTGTTCTCATGTGAATTGTGAAATTAATTCATTTCCTTTTATTAAATAATTTCTCACTTGCATTTCAATTTTCTTTGAAGATGTATTTCAGCTTAACAATTTTTTATTGAAAATTGTTTTATCATACTAATATTGCAGTCAGTGACATATGCTTTAAAAGAAATGTTCAATTTTTCTTCAGATTGTAAAATCTTCAAAACCCGATATAAACCACATCGTGAGATAATAGGATATATTATATCTTCATTTTCAATAAAATGGAATAGGAGTTTTTTAATTTATTTTAATGCTATCTTTATACTCAAATAACAAGTAAACTTATTATCGTATATTCTATTGCAAAAAAATTATAAAAGCCAACAAAATAAATCGCATCATTTCTATCATAAATAATCAGAGAAATACAAATTCTTAACGCTGACATCTGACTCAGAAATATTTCTGACTTGCCATCATCTTCAATCAGTTGGATCGCCTCTTATATTGTTCTATTTAATTTTAATTAAAACATTTTTGCATAGTGTAATACTCATGATTAACTCAATAAATTAATTAAAAACAGTTAGCCGAGATAGAAATTAAATTTGTATCATAATAATTTTATATTGTTAAATTTATTTACTCCATTTAATTTTTTAAGTGGAGTCAAAGCTCATGAAATCATAATTCTGTAATTATCTTCAATATCATAATATATTATAGAATTAGCACAATGGAAATCAAACTTCGATCCGTTATCCATCATGCAAATTGTGTAGATAATTTAGCAGGATATTCTTCTTTAGATTTCACTAATGGAAAAAATCACACTATTAAATATTTGATGGAAAATCAAAAAAGGTTTTATATTAATGCAATAACTCAAATTGATATTGATAATTATTTTAAAATATTTCTGAAATAGTGTTATGTTTCTTGGCATAACAATTACTCGAATATCATTATAAAGACACATTTTAGAAATTGTAATAATTGGCATAATATTGATATTTTTAAACAGTTTTTGAAGTCACACAGTAAAATTCTAAAGTTATTTTTAACTAACTAAACATTAAATTAAAATTGCAAAACGAAGTACTCCGAGTTCAATTTTTTCTAAATTTATTGCTATAAAATTTTTCATTTCTAGATGTAACAATCTCACGTGTAAAGTGCAAACGGACAAATACAAACATTCTATTATATTATTAGTCGAGATTGTTTTAAGAATTATGTCAGTGAATTACCTTAAAATCATAACGCTGAGGGCATTAATAAATAAACTAATACAACACTTGAGATATTTCATTTGAGTAAAATGATTTTCAAGATTTGCAAACATGTTTTAATTTTGATAAATGTTAAATGATACTTAATTTTTACATACACGTGTTATAACTTTTATTATTTCATTACAAAATTATTTAAAAATAAAGTTAAACATTTTCTGTTAATTTATGCAAATTTTATTACAAACGCATTATATTACAAAAAATATTTACTTAAAATAAAAAGCTTACGTGGACGCAAAATCAAGCCGAATTTGTTAATCGCCGTTTGGCAACACTTCTACCTCGCCCAGGAACACGCTGTTTGATAAGATTTCAAGGAAAAGCTATTCTTGCATCTGTTTGAAAAATTTTTAAACAAAAAATCAACTGTCAAAAAACGGACAACATTTTTTACGATGATTTTCAATCGTACCGTATCGATTTTAAATCGAAATCGGCAAAAAAGAGAAGACAGGTCGAATAAAAATTCTCAAGAATTGTTCATAAGAAGATCTAGTCGTAATGTACGAGATAGGGTTAAACGTTTATGCATAGGGGACGAATTTTCCGAACTACAGGAACATAGCTGTGAGACTATGTCAGGACTCTGTTTTCTGTGCCATGCACGTAACTGGGAAAAAGAAGTAAATTTAAGTGGAAATACACGAAATGTTGTGATGATAAAAAAGAAAAAAAAATTGGAACATTTGTTGAATCCACCAGAAATATAGAAAGACTTGCTGATCAGTGATTCAAGCGGAGGAAGAAACTATCGGAAACATATAATATAATTCTGCCTTAGCTTTTGATTCCATGTGACCTCAAATTAAACCTCCTCCTGGAACAGAGCCATATTGCTATAGGATTCATGGTCAGATATACCACATGGTTTCTCCTTTATAATGGTCATAACAAACCAGGTATAATTTCTATGGGTAGCATTTCATTCAAAACAGACTACACATAGTATTTTGTTGGCAAAAAAGTGTTGGATATATTGCACAAGGTTATCAATTTTAAAACGTTAGAAATATATCATGATTCCAGATTTGAATTTCTAATTGTCAACATATTTCAGGACATATTCTCTGCCCTAACATGTCTTTTTCTGTTTTCTGCTGTTGACTGTTCACGCTTCAAGCCACTCTTTCCCTAATTTTTTTGTAAATAGGGATTTTTTCTTTATTGTTTATATGGTATAGTTCCCAAATTTGAAAACTGTGAGAAAAGTATAATTTTTTTTTGAATTTGTATTTGTGGTGGTTGTATATAGTTCCTAAATAAAAAATCATTTGTGCTTACGAAGAACTTTTCTGAAGTTGAATTTTCGAGTATACTTTTTGACTTCTATTTTTCTTATTTCTTTCATTGTTTTATCTTATTTTGGAATGGACTGAATTTGAATATAGCTGCTTTCAGACAATTTGTTTTTTTGTAAATATCAAATTCTTATTCTGTTTCTGTAGTGTAGCTTCCAAATTTGAACAATTGTGAGAAAAGCACTTTTTTTTTTTTTTTGTAAATATCATTTTTTTTAAAATTCTGTTTCTATGGTATAATTCCCAGACTTGGAAAAATTGTGAGTAAACATCATTTTTTTTGTTACTTTGTTTCTTTGTTGGATGCATATAGTTATTTAAATGAAAGGTTATTTGTGTTTACAAAGAACTTTAATGCTAGTGACTTTTGCGAGTGTAGTTTTTGCTTTTACATTTTTTTTACTTCTTTTAATATTTTATCGCATTTTAGAACAAATTGAATCTGAATATATCTTTTGCTAGATTAAAGTGGTTTAGTAGATGGCGAACGATAGCGAGGAGATTGGATCTCGAAGCGATACGAGACAAACGAGCGATACGAGACATTAGCAATTTCTGGGGGTTGGCGAGCGTAAGCAAGCAGGGGGTGGAGCCCCCCCCAAGTAATTACTTAAAATGATTAACCTAGCGCATTAAAAATAATTAATATTACAATCATAACGTTTGGTTATTTTAAAACTTATTCTTGCGATAGTAGAAAACTTTCAACTCAAGCATTATTTTTTGTTGATAAATTAAAAGCATTTCAAATTAATTAATAATGTAGCTCTTATGCAAAATTTTTTTTTGAATGTTTCTTCAATCGTACGAATTAAAATAAACAAAATAATAATATTTAGTTTCTAATTATCTTTGAGAAATCTCAATTTTCTTATTATTTCATTAAAAAATAATTATTTGCATAGTTGTTTATGGTCGTTGAAACCTAAAATTTATGATGATTGATTGTCATATAAAAACATCCCTAAAATATGCCATAAACTATATTATATTTTGCATTTTTTTTTTCTTTCAGATCTTATCTTTGAACTTCTGTTACGCTGAAGAAGCTAATCTTTATCACAATATTTTTATAGAAAACAAAATCAACTTTAAAGAAACTACGACTGTGGATTATTATCTGCCTTCTTTTTATTATTTTCTTTTTTATTATTCAATGCTGTTTAGACGAAACAGTGAACTGAAGTTTATATTTCAGGAAAGTAGGTAATGATCCTCTAAAAGAGTCCAATTGCGTCTCAAGTAGGGAACAAAAGTAATAAAAGAACAAAAGGATAACGGAAACGAGATAAAAAGATCAGATGTGTTCGAAGCTTTAGTATGTCCTCATAATGCAAATCATCTTGGCATCATTGGAAGTTCTGTCTCTAAAAAGGGAATTCCACTGAAATCGTTTATAGGCAGTTTGTTTTTTTATTTAATATAATGTCGATGGTTATTTTTTTGCATAAGAATTTAGAGCTAGTTGGATGTGCGTTTTTTAAACTTTTATGTCACAAGTTTGGAAAAGCAGATGTAAAATAACAAAAAAAAAATATTTTTATGTTTTTTTTTCCACAATGTTAATGCCTTCGAAAATCGTAAATGTAAAATCAAAACATCACATTTAGAAATTGTAAATGTAAATAAATAAATAAAAAAAACAAAAAAGAGGGGGTTTTGTATATTGTCAAATTATTATCATATTATTTAAAAAGTGAGTTCTATATTACCAATTACTGATTCAAAAAGTTTCTTTAATTTAATAAATATTCATCTTACAGCCTGTAATTGAGGTTTGCATTGTCTTAAAATGAGAAAAATGGTTTAAATATACAACGACAAAAATAGAAATTGGAACAATAATTGATAAGCTTTCTTTCCTGTTTTATGAAAATATTTATCCTTTATTTTATAACAATAATAATTTTTAATATTTATTTTTTATTTTTTAACAATATATTATACATTAAAACATAAATGTAAATATAATATAATTTATTTTTAAGATACAGAAAATAGAGAAGGACACAAAAATTTCATTTATCACATTTTTTTTATTCATAATTATTTTGAAAATGCCAGAGTTGTGGATAAGTTTTTTTAGGGGGTGGGTGAAAGGGGGGCTGTGAATATGTTGATGTTGATTGAATAAAGGACAATTTAAGTTCACGTTTTGGAGAATTGTTCAGATAAACATTTCACTTATAAAGAGCCGTGAGTTTTATGAAACAACAGTTTTTAGTTTTCCAGTTGTTGGGATACGTCTTCTATATTATGAAAAAATACAGAAAAAAATTTAGAAAAACCATGATTTTACTGATTTTTATATAATAAACACATTTATACATTATCGATGGAATGGATTCAATATTACTAAAGATGGTAATAAAATAAAATTTTGTAAACTGTATATATAATAGGTTTATAATAAATATATTTTATACATTATCGATGGAATGGATTCAATATTACTAAAGATGGTAATAAAATAAAATTTTGTAAACTGTATATATAATAGGTTCATAATAAATATATTTTAATGGTTTCTTCTCAAATCGGTTTTTTTAAATCAATTTTAATTCCGAAAAACATAATATTCTTAAGAAAATTCAATTCTTACGTATAAAAATGCTTCTAAAATTACCTCTTAAGTGCCACCACAAAATAATACTCAGTGTTAATCGAAAATATGTTTATATTATAGTAAGAAAAGATAAAGGAAACATTAAATATTACTTCGGTTGAAATTTATTTCTTTAAATAATAAATGAAGTATTTTTTAAGAACATGCTTTTAAGGAATGCCCCATATATTCTTATATATTCACAACTTCATAATTTTATTTGAATAATTTATAAAAATGCCTGAAAAACCCCATGGCCCTCTTAAATAATAAAGCAGTACGCTATAAAATGCGCATTAAAGTGATAAAATAATCCACTTTCTCTTTATTTTGAAGTAAAATGAATAAATGTTTATATTTCATGAACACTTGTATAATATATAAGTATCAATATAGAAATATGCTTTGCTCTGATATCGCTTTTTTGGTATTTCAAAGTACTTAAAGTTTTTCAGAATTTTAGCAAGTATTCGTCTAGAATCTTAAACTTCTTATCGATATTTTTTTTTAGTTTCTTGCTCCATTTAGCCATTGGGGAATAATGTTCTGCATTTATAATGTATATTATCATGTTTATGTACCAAAGAAACTATGTATCAGAATACGGTAGAGATAGACACTTTAGGAACTGAAGTAAAAAAAAGGAAATGTCAAAGACATAAAAAACTTTGAGCTTGAGTTAAATAAACACTAATATTTTATCTTAATGAAGGTGAAGATTATTTTGTTATATTGAATGCCTTACTTCAAAGCTATACGAGGGTTATATCTGAACTATTCTTATGATTTTGAGACGAGGTCAGATACCCAAATGAAATGTGGTGATCTACTGCTTCTAGACTACTTTAGAATGATTAGTTCTTATCAGAGAAAACAATAAGATTAAGTAACGGATAATTGTAAAATATGTATGGTCAAAATATTATTATTTTTTTTATTCCTTTCAGAAAATACTCTTTACTTAGATAATATTGCTGTTAAATTTTTTATACAAGAAATATTGCATTGTTAATAAGTTTACTGCCAGTTGTTTTGAGATGTATCTAGCCAATTTCATGAGTCAAAAACTCTTGAAAAAAAAAGGAAAAAAAATTAAATCAAAATGATACTGAGGTATTTGAGGTTCTGCATGAGTTAGAATATAAATTCAGTTCAGATCAATATCGATTCAATATAGTTTAGATTTGCTGTTTGTAGTTTTAATATAAATTTAAGTTGCTGTTTTCAGTTTTAATAAAGATTTAAATTGCTGCTATAAGAACACCAGTATTATCTAGGCAAAAGGTATTTGCTTAGATAATACTACATCGAGCAATTTACAGGCAAAATGAACATTCATTTAGCATTTTTGAAAAAAAAAAAAAATTATTACCGCCATCAATGTCGAAAATAGTAATTTGCATCATCAACTTCCTATTTCATTCCTATACCATTACTCCAAATGTTTCTTGTCAGATCATAAAAGGAAGGGTAGATATTTTCATATTCTTTTAGTAGGGAACATATTTTTAGCATTTTTGTGCTTAAGATATCTGTACTTTAAGTAAAATTAAAAACAGTTTTATGAGATATAAAAATTAGTTTCAATAAATATCTTGAAATTCCTTAAGGACATAATTTCTTAATAGCGATTTGAGGTGAAGTTGCTTTTTCAAAATTTTTATGACTAAAATGGGACAATGACCAATTAGAACACACTTCCATCTTGCTATAATTTATAAAAAACGATGCAATCACTGAAATAATGTCGGAATAACTAAAACTATGTACTGATTTACGCACCTATTACTAATCGATCTCAATTAACCTCCTTCCATAACAATAGATTGTTTATAGTCATTGAAAATGTTATAATGAAATATTTATAAAAAGTGAGTAATATTGGTGTTCTGATGAATTTCGTGTATTATAAATAAAAAAATCTAATTTTGTAAATTTTATATTATAAAAAATTAATTTATATATAGAGAGAGAGAGATTTTTCACAAAATAAATGATCTGAGAACCGAAAAGGATTAACTGATAAAATGTGCTTGAAGGGCGTTAAAAATAGGGATGATTTATATAGTACAAAGCGAAGTGCTGATTTTTTCTTCTCTTGCGTTATCGAAGCTGTAAATCATGCGGCAGTTGTGCAAGACGGTTTTTCAGCTCCAATGTAATATATGGTCGCCAACTTCGTTTGTTTTAAAGAAAAGGTTTCTTTTTTCTCTTTTGTGATTAAAAGGATATTGATACTTCAATGCTTTTGAAATAATTCACACTTGGATAATTTCTCAAACTTTGTTGATTTATATCTCAGTTATATATGCGAAAGTGGTTGAAAAAAATCTTAAATTCGTTTTATTTAGAATAAATTTAATTCAGTGGTAAAAAAAGCAAAATAATAATAATAATCATTGCTTCTTATATTAAAAAGGCTTTGTTATATGCCATGATATAGGTTGACATAGGAAATTTTAAATTTAATCATTTGCAATGCATTATATTCGTTAAGAGCTAGTTTGGGGAATCAGGACGAGAGAAGTTGTTGAATGACCAAAAAAGTTTTTGGATTCCTTTAGTGGCTCAACAATTTTTTTGGCCGGCGTCCTGGCATAGGGGTAGCGCGTCTTCCCCGTGATCTGGGCGTCCCGGGTTCGAGTCCCGGTTTGGGCATGGTTGTTCTTCTGTTGTTCTATCTGTGAGATGTGTGAATGTGCCCTCCTGTAAAAAGGGGTTGTGCAAGCGAATGAGTGATGCGTGAGTGGCAAAGTCGTACTCTTGGCCCTAGTTGGCGCTGCTATAAAAAATAAGAGATGTTCCCCTCAGGCTTAAATCGCTGTCTTCGTAACAGTGGGCTTGTCAGTGGCAAGTGCCATAAGAAACAAACAAACAAACATTTTTTTTTTAGATAATTAAACGCACTCAACTATTGGAAGTTAAACATATGAAGCACTAGAAATGGAATATCTACATGTCTCATATTTTCGTATTATTATCTGTCCGTGATTTAAATATACGTTACGTATTTAAGCAAGTTATGGAAAACTAATAAACCATGATTTAATATGTGATATTTTCAAAAATTATTTTTATTAAGTAAATATCTGCAGATTCAAACGTAAAAGTGCCTGCCAAACAATAATTAAGAACTATTCGAGATTTATATTCTTGTATAGATTATCCGATTAGAAACTTTATTGTATATTACAAAATTAATTATAGAGAAAATTAGGGTTTGAAGTATAGAATGAAAACAACAGTATTTTTTTTTAATTTTAATTTCCACCTCAAATGAATTTAGTCAGATATAGTATTTGATAAAAGTATGTAAATAGGTAAGGAATAAGTGGATAATAAGATTATTCTTTATATCATCTGATACGATAATTAACAGGAATGGAATTTATCTGCTTTCATCACTCAATCATGATTTACCTCGATTTTAATTTTTTAAATTTATAAGATGAAAGTACATAAGACATCAGAGTTTGTACCTATATTTATTAAAAGCGATATAACATGCATTCTGCTATATAACAGTCTTGAATTTGCCAAAGGCAGTTTTGATTCCCCTTTCAATCAATTTTCTCCTTTTGAAAATCAATATAATTGCTTTATTAATCTTAGAAAGGAAATATATTTTGTTATAATAGCAATCGCTCTTATGAACCTTTACTTTTTGTTTGCCTTCGCCCTTAATTTCATTGATATTGAAAGACCCCATGCCCTTCAGTAAAACTGTGGTAAGCACCCGAGACGCCTACAGATCACTCCAAAATTGTTGTATCTTTCTTTGTGATTGATTGAATATCCATTTTGTATAATTTGTTCATTAAATATGCTAGTCCAGATAGATTTTACGAGATAGAGAGATGTTCTGAGAATCTTCAAAAGATATCCGTGCTTACATTTGCTTATTAGTTGTCAGTTAAGCAGGGTTTCTTCTTCGCGCATTAACTCCATAAGAACGCATGTTGTCATGGTGGTTTTTGAAGGAAGTGCAGAGGAATTCCATATTTTTAATATTATGAGATACCTAAACTCAAATGATTTAGAAAGAAGATGATTAAGTCATTTTTCATATTATCGAACATCAAACATTTTTTTAACTATCTCTTAAATCTAAATATGTATCAAAAAAGTTTTTATATAATTTTACTTTGTCTGCTTTATTAATATTTCAATCAATGCATCATCATTATCCGCATCATTGAGTTACTTTACAAATGCAAGAATTACTTTATAATGAAAGAAATATAAAAGTAATTCAACAATTCACGGTGTAATATATATAATTTAAACATTTAGCACATAGTTTTATTATCGAGAATCGGTGAAATATCGGTGAAAAATTGCTAGGAGCGTTCTATTAATGCGAAGATTTCAATTATTCTAATTACCTTCTTTTGCACAATTAGTCACAATTCTGTCATAAGATCTTTGTAATCTTTTTGTGTAGTTTTCGTGACATTTTAGTAATGATTTAAAAACTTTTGCCCAAATAAATTTTTGATATTTTTTTCATTTTTTTTTCGACTTTTTAAAAAAATTTTTTTTTTTATTTATTTGAATTATTTTAGATAGAAATATATTAATTCATCATAAATAAAATAAATTATTTCCATTACTTCCTTTTTTCTTAAATAAAAAAAAAATATTTAGTAAAAATGAATTTTTTGTGAAAAAATAGAAAATGGTCAAAATGACTTCATTGCCCATATTAATTTCAAAAAAAAAAAATATTTTCTGCTGTATTTGAAATTTGAAAGTGAAAATCAAAACTGAAAATTGTTTTTGTTTTGAAGCAGAGATTATTTAAAGTTTCTAAAATTCTTTAAAGAGAAATGATAATAGTAATAACAGTATTATTATTATTATTATTATATTTTAAGTTTGATATAGATATGACTATAATATCCTCAGAAAACTAATTTTTTCTTCTAAGTAAAACTATTAATATCAAGTTAATATTTTAATTATACTCAGGAATTTATTTTCTAAAGCATACTGAATGCAATTTTCTGAAAAAATTCATTTGATTACTTGAATTCATGGGTTTATTTTTTTAAAATATATATATCTTTAACTGAAAAACTTTTCATTTAATATACTAGAATTAAAGAACTAAGCAAATGATGTAAACGAATATGAAACATTTGTATTGGTTTTAAATTCACTTTTGAGATTTGTAAAATTTCTTATAGCAATGTATTATCTTATTTCCGACATGTTAAATATTATTCATTTTAGTTTTTTATATTATAAAATTTCTTCCCGTATTATCAGTTGTTATAGAAATTATTAATGAAATTTTCCGATAATCTATTAAATAATCATCATATTTAAAATAATACTTAAATTCTTTTTGAGTTTCAAACATTTTTTTCCAAAAACTAAAATAATTTTTAAAGGTTTTACTTCTAAGGCCGAAAATAGATAAACAACATTAATATTAAACTAAATTTTATTAAATATCATAAATGAATAGTTAACAACTATGAATAAAACAATTAATTAGCATCAGAATTAAATTTCAAAACTGGTTACTTTTAATTTAAATTATTTTTTTTATCCAGCAAAATATTTTTTTTAAATTGGTAAAATGTTTAATAAAACATTTTAATAACAAAATAAACTTTACTGAATTTTATAAAATCTTTTACGAGCTATTAATTTGAAAATGAATACACACTTCCCTCTTTCTCTGGCATAAATTTAATTTAATTCATTATATAATAAGTTGTTTGGAAAACAGAGCTGTACATATCTATTTTAAAGTATTTTTTCTCCAAAAAATACTCTTTTCATTATACGTGAATATCGCCTTTATATAATATTCCTATTATGCAACATTCTCATACCTTCGGGAAATCTCTCGAGTGCTTTTATAATGTGCATAAATGCCATGAGATCTGAATACATAATGTTAATACATAAAAAGACATTTGAATATTAAAAAGTTATTTGCATACGCTTCTGAAAGTACAGAATTTTAAATGATATTCACTGCATAACATAAAATCTGTTGAATTGATGCAAACATGCAATTAAAAAATGAAACAAAAATTTACTGTGATCATTCGTTCCCAATTGAGCTTACAATAGGTAAAATTAGAGATAGAAAAATAATTATAACAAAGAAAAGGTATTTTATTCAGAAAAATATGCCATTAATGTACCATTTATTTTATAAGCTGCACGCATTTTAAAATAGATTTTTTTTCTCATAAATAAAATTAAAGGAAAAAGAAATTTTAAATCCTTTGAGTATTAATTATTAAATATAATACTTTGAAGCGTCTTAACAACCACAGGGACAATAAAAGAGAATTTCTTGATATATTATCATTACAATAATCTTTTATTATCTGACAACCATTTGTTATTTTTTATAATTATATGCAATATAATAGTTTTTTTTTGTTCAAATTGCTTATTTTTAATTTTATTAATTATGTTCAATAGATAAATGCAAAATAGTATTTAGTAACAAACATGATGCCTAAATTATATAAAAAAGGACAAATGTAAAATGTTTTTGGGAAAACGGGTTAATTCAAAATTAATTGCAATTAATGCAGTTGTTGCAAATATATGGGAGATATGTTGGAATAAGGTATATAATATAATCATTTTTCTTCACATAATTTGTCTGAAAACGTAGAGCTAGAATATTGATGTCTAGAATGTAGAGAAAGTTCTGGAGTGCAGAAATGAATGATAACAAAATCCACATTAATTAGCAATGTGAATATGCTTCATATTCATGTCCGCAGATAATATTTTGTGAAAGGCGATGTTGCTTCGAGATTTTATTCATAGTCAATAAAATCATCTCAAATGCTGAACTTTATACTGCATTTACAAAGAAATGTCAGCTTTACAAATAATGTGATCATGGTAGAAATTAAGAGGACCCATCTTAACAGTTAGTAATCTTCAAAAGTTTTCTTGACTTAAGCATTCCAATAACTAACCAAACAAAGATACCGGGTGTTTCAAAAATGACCGGTATATTTCAAAAATCAATAAAAACTAAACGGGCAGAGATAAAAATACACTGTTTGTTGCAATATGCTTGGGAGAACAGTAAATTTTCAGGCAGAAAAACTTGCGAAAGTAGTTACAATTTTCAACAGAAGATGGCGCTGCAGTCTGGAAAAAAATCTAGCCTACTATATTTTCCAAATATCCACCATGCGCAGCAATAACATGGCTTAATCTCAGAATGAAATGAGCAGAACACCGTGTAAACGTCTCAGGCGGGATGACTTCACATACAGAATAGACGTATTGCTTCAGTTGTTCAATTGTTTCTGGATTGTGGCGGTTCACCTGATCTTTCAAGTGTCCCCACAGAAAGAAGTCGCAGGGGTTCATGTCTAGCGATTTCAAAATTTTTCAAACAGATCCTTTATTGTATCGCTTTTCGGCTCTTTGGTTACCTTAAACTTTCTGCGTGTGTGTTCTACGCGGTGGAATTCCAACACCAGAAAAATCCTTTGTTCTAAGGAATAAACCATTTTTTCACAAAAAACTTAAAATCTGTGAACAGCACACGCTTAAAACAGAAAGACGACTTACAGAATGGCAAAATCAGACTGCGTTTTCTTCTATATCTTTCGAATCTCCTGCAGCGCCATCTGTTTTTGTAAATTGTAACTAAATTTGAAAGTTTGTCTGCCTGAAAATTTACTGTCGTCCCAAGCATATTGCATCAAACGTTATATTTCTATCGCTACCCATTTAGTTTTTATTGATTTTTGAAATATACCGGTCATTTTTGAAACACCCGGTATGTTCAATTTCATATTCAATTTTTATGAAACTTTTAACGTGCTTTCAAGATTTTTTGAAATTTTCCTAGATACTTTCTGATTATATTTTATATAACGTAATAATACTAAACCCGATAGAGAAAGAAAAATAATCTCTATTTTGTATTTATTTTCTATTTATTTATTTATTGACGAAATATAGAAAGAAATATTATTTTATTCGTCAAGAATTTTAATTTATACCATCCCTTTTACCATTATACCACTTTCTAGATATTATATAAAATACATCCTGGTCAATCAGGATTTGACTGTCTTCTTTAATAAATTTTCTGTGTAAAAGATATATATTAATAGAATGAATATAAGTTAATAAAAATAAAACAAAATTGGAGAAATTATTGTTATTACTTTTTTTTATAATCACAACAAGTCACCATTTCATTAAAACGATAAATGCAAGAGTGTAGAAACTGTGCAACTGTGTATTTTTGTATATTGCCATTACTGTCAATAAAATGGGACGTTATCTACCAAAATTAGTTTTTATTGAAAACAATAGTTAAATGCTATCAATGAAATGAAAATAAAATGCATTTAAATAAAGATAAGGCAAGCCCTGTAACATTAATCATTATATTTTTTAAATTTAATGAACTAAAAATAGAAACATGCAGAGAAAAAATCAGAAAAAAAGATGAAAAAAAAATTGAAACATATTTAAGAAAATATTTAGTGAAACATATTTTCAAAAAAAGAAATCTATTTGAAATAATTGTCAATAATAACTGAAATTACCTTTTGTGAATTAAAAATATGTAAAGACTAGAATATATTTTAAAACTAACACAACGATTCAAATATATAATTTATAAAGTGCATTATTTTGTTATTCGTGATATTAATATAAATCCAAAATAAAAATGTATCAGTGTTAAGTAGTCTAGACGAAAAGGCAATAAATTTGAGAAAGTTGTTTTCTTGCAATGTTGGAAGTGATAAAATATTATAATGAACAAATGAAAGGAAACTAGTTTAATATTGAAACTGCATTGTTTTTTAAATATAAATTAGTGTCAAGCATAATTACAAAATATATTTTCCCCTTCAAAAAAAATTAAAATTTACCATTTAATAAAATTTTCTATTTGTGTCGGCTTTTAAATATGATATTATTATTTTATTTATTTCTTAGCTGGGACAATATATTATCTTCAATTCTAATTTTTATTCCCATTTTCTGAATAATAAATAACTAGAATTTTTAAATTTGTAAACAGAATTTCTAAATTAGTTGAGTTATATTGACGTCTCGTTTTCAAACCACACTAGAGATAATTTAGGCTAGCACCCCTTTTTCAAATATCTGCACCAGACATGGAATATATTTGATCCCAATGGATTAAATTCACATCAGGACCCCTTATACTGCGATTATTCAGAGGAATCGAATTTTAAACATGAAAAATTCCAGCACGATAGTCAAGATATTACTACTAGACACCATGACTCCCGGAACTTTCAGAATCAGGTTCTTCTGCCACACAGCGTATTCCAGCAAATAGATTTATTCGCATCTTTTTTTACCAAAAAATGTTGAATTTATTGATCAAATATAGACATCGATATAAAATAATTTCTTTTCAGAAACTCTTTCGGATAAAACAAGTTTATTGGTGAACATGTAAATATTTTATGAAATTAAAAAGAATAAAAAGAGAATGTCTTTCATTTCTTAATTAATTCCTGACCTATTGTTTTGAAATCTGAAAACTCATTCTATGGGTATTTGAAATATATTAATATATTTATGTATACATTTATTATATTAAATGTTTCTATATAATGCATATTTTTATAAAAGATAATGTTTTTATTTCTAATACTTATATAATGTTCCTTTCAGATTAATAAATTTTTAATTGAATATGATAAACTTATGTTAAAACTTACCTTTATAAACCTCATTACCGATTTCGATACCTGTATTCTCTATAAAATAAGATATTTAGGATGGTGTCAAGAATTCACAACTATAATCTAAAATTCACAATTTCTTCTCATATTTATTCGTTTGATGAAAACTGCAGAGAATATAAGGGTTGTCTCCGTATTTGGTAATTAAAATTACGATATAATATGACTAGGGATTGCAATACCGGACCAAAATTTCAATACCGGTATTCGGTATTTTTTAAATCTTAATACCGGGATACCGGTTTTAATACCGGTATTAGAAATTTTAGAAAAAGAAAGAAAACACAGGTGTTTCTTTGTTTTATTTGCCAGTTTGGTTAGAGAGTGCAAATATCACAAAAAATAATTTGTAACTTACAAATTATAACAGTATATAATCACAAAAAAGTAAAGAAACATCTTATTTATTTAAATCACAAAAAAAGTGTAAATATCACTATTCACTTTGTGGTACTATTAGAAATTTTTGAAATGTGATCTTAAAAAACATAATACATCAATTGTACTGTCATTGAGCCTGAAAAGTAATTTTGTGAAAAAATTACCAGCTGTTGAAAACGCTCTTTCGGCATCTACGCTAGTTGGTGGTACTGTTAGCAATCCGCGATATACTTTTTCCAAGTGTTTACCTCTAAATCAATCATCTTCAAATAAATCGATTTCTCGTCGGATGGTTTTGGATATAGATAATTTCTGTATTGTATTTTGGTTCGTTGAAATTTTTTTTTTTATTTATCGCTAATTCTAATTTTTGTTCAAGAGACAATTCCTTTTCACTATCGACAGTAGTGGCATCATAATCTTCGATAATTGAACCGAATTTTTCTGAATGGAGATAGGTTTGTGGGTAAAAATTTTTTAGAAAATTTACTCGAAACTTAATCAGATTTGAATCGGTTATTTTCTTTTCATCTTTTTCATTTTAATTTTTAAAATCATTATAATTATGTAAATACCATAAGACATTTTCTATTTCGGTATGCCTTTCTTCTGTGCGAGTTTTCAATGTAATATATAATTCATCAGATATTGATGTGTGCTGTTCTTTCAGTGACTGCAACATGAGATTTATTGTTGCATTAGCTGTTAATAAATTAGAATCTCTCCGACATAATGCCTCAACAGTCAGTTTTATTGGAAGTAGAGTTGATATAGTTCTGGATATGAAGTCGAATTCACTATCTGAAAAATTAATTTACAGGTTTCAGTCGATTATTGCTTTTTGGATTGGAGTTTTCAGTTTCAAAAATCGTTCCATCATTAGGAGTAAACTGTTCCAACGTGTTTTAGAATCTAATATTAACATACATTGTTTTATTTTCAGTTATTATATATTTTAGTAATATATCCTTTTTTTCATAGGGGATCGTTTAAATATTTTAACAATTTTTCTAACTTTATAAATTATAGGAAGCAATTCTTGATAGGTTAATATTTCATTCTCATTAGCAATATCTTCTTCAACAATTACATTGTCATTATCTTCGTTGTCAATCTCCCTCTCTCTCTCTTATTCTTTTCAAAATTGGAATCCGAAGTTTCTATATCCACAGTATTTGGATTCTTCTATTCTTTATTTTTTTGGTATAATGCATCTATTAATCCTAATTGAATTCCATGTGCACAGCACAACTGCTGATTTGCACCAATCAACTTTCCAACTTTTTTTATAATTGTTGTTACATCAGTCGTTATGGATACAATATTTTCTTTCATGGATAATCCATGCTTCGCTCATTTAGATTTAAGAAATTAATTAAGTCATTACTTAGATAATTAATTTCGCCCGTTAGGGAGACATAAAAACAAAAACGTATTACTATTTTGCTATGTTCGCGATCCCTGAACATATAGTGGAGGCAATTTTACAAATTTTTAGTAAATACCGAAAAAGCGGTATTTAAACTTGCGAATACCGGTATTACAAAATTGTACAAATGGCTCAAAATACCGGTATTTGGTATCCCGGTATACCGGTATTGCAATCCCTAAATCCCTAAATATGACTAAATTGTAGTTCGTAGTAATTACTCTAAATATGTCGCCTCAGGAAATTGCAAAATCCTTAGTTGGATACAACGTTTAAATGTGAAATGTCATTTTATATTAAAACTTATATATATATATAAACAGCATATTGCATATAGAGTAAGGAGATAAGTACGTATTGAATTTTTTATTATTATCACATCGAAGCTTAAACACGATAGCTCGCTTTCTATGTGAGTTATGGATTGAGCACCTTGATTGAACATCAGAGAATCAAAATTTCAAACAGCAAGCAATATTATACAAAGATTATTGTTGTTCTATGTCGTCGAGTTTTATGCAAAAGATAATGAATGTACATTCAAGAATTATTGACCAAGCACTAGACACAACACAGAGGACTGTCTTCTTTTACCAGATTTCTTTCCATGTGATTTTTTTAATTCTAATTATTTAGCCAATTAATGATAATTAGTTGACTTAGCTGGGTAGAAATAAAAAGTAACAAAAGTCTTATAAATCATTTTAGGAAATTGTCAGCTGCAATATTTTTACAAAGAGAAATTCTTGTAGAGAAATAATAATAATCAGAATGAGTATAATAATAGCGATAATTTAGAATTATTAACAACTGAATATAAAACATCACAGAAAATCTATTTAAGTACAATAGATGCAGCCACTACTACCATTTTAAACTATGCTCATCTTGGTGATCCAGTTTTGCTTCTGCATTTCTGTTGGAAAAAGAAATATTAGCTTTCATTTGTTTAAAATTTTGTGTGATACAAAGTTATCTTTGTTAAATGATTTCAAAATTGTATTTAAAATGAGTTTCTAGAATATACATGCACTGCATATTATAAAAAGTAAACAATATGCACAAATTTCAGAAAGAAAATCATATAAAAATGCAAATTTTTGAGCAAAAATGGAAATTTACTTCGTCATGAAAAGAGAAGATTAAATGGCATTCTTTAAGTCATATAATTATTTTTGTATGGAACCAAAATTTACCCTAATTTCATCAATGAAATAAACATAAAAGTTTCAATTATACTACACATTGTGATATTATATATGCTGCATAATTTTAGTTTCATAATTACCTTTCTTTCAAACAGTGATTGCATCTTAACCTGACTGTGGTTTTAAAATGCTTTAAGCTGAAGATAATGATCTAAAAATAATTAGGTGCTGTTTTACATGCTTTAATTAAGATATTAATGAGATACATCTTCTATTTTAAAAATGTTTCGAAAAACGTATTTACTTAAATCTCATTTTACATGCAGAATACACATAGAATAACTAATTAATAATAACATTCAAGGTTTAATAGTTTCCATAAAAATTAATACAGAGTGTAAATTGTTATAGGAACATTAATTTAAAAAAAATCAAAACACTTTATTTTTTGAAAGTGAAGTAATTTTAATATGTAATATATCCTTATTATTCAAAATCTTTTCTATTTCATAAACACGCTTTTTCGTAAGGATGCATGTAATTAATCACAAAAAATATAAATATTAAAAATTGAATACAGTTTTTTTTTTCATTGAAAATTCGTCTGCCCATTAAAATGAAGAAATGATACAAATCATGTAACATGTATTTGATGATTCTAAAGCCAATGAAGAATTAAAATTCTATCCTCTGGTATAAAAGGAATTATCGTTGATATTCATTAAAATTTCTATTAATTTGAATGAGGAATGAATCCCTATTACTTTTATTATTTACAGGAATAGGAAAAAGGGGTGTCCTTCTTTATCCTAGAGATTATGTTAATAATGACGCTTCAACGTTGTGGTACTTAACTGTATTTTAAAAGTTCATGTGCGTAATAGACATAAAAAGGTATAAATAACACTATTTTATTGGTTAATATACTTTGAATTAAAAAAAAATCTATTCTGAGAATTCTAAAAATCAATTCATGCTTAGAAAATTTAATTGAAATAAAGCACGAACAATACTTCCGTCTTGAAAATCATCTAATTTAAAATAATTTGAAGACACAATGATTTTAAAAAAAAGTGAATTTCTTTCTCTTGAAAAATATAAAACGCATGAAGAAAAAGAAAAATGAGGATTGTGACTGCAAGGATATTGCTTCATTTTTCACTAATCATCTTTTAACTAAAATGAAACTGAATTTTTCAATATAACACTTGAAACTTTCATCGCAATCTGATTTTAATTATCGTGTCTTAACTAAGCTCAAAGAAAAAGAATGATTCTTTTAAAGTCATTGCACAGATCATCATTAGCAGAAATATAGAGCGACAGGTAGGGAAAAAAATTAAGTAAAAATTGATGAGGTTTGCAGCGTCATTCTATTCTATTTTTTTCAATAAAAATCTACAACTGTTAGTATTTTACAAGCATTTTTATATTTGGATTTCAGCATACCATTACTCTATAAAATATACTTTTGCTATCCAAATTTCTTTTAGTTTTGAAAGTTACTGGAACAAGCGATTAAGCATTATTTTTGGACACATTCATAATGATCATGTTTTTTTTAGTTTTTTTATTTCTTTAAAAGCTTAATTGTAAAAATTCATTATGCAGGTTCATATTCTAATCATTAAAAAGTGAAAATGTTAAGCAAATTTAGATCTTTGTAAAAATAAAAGAGTAATATTTTATTATTTTTAAAAGAGTGTGAATATATGTAAATAAACTTATAAATTTAAAACAATATTAATAGTTATAAATAACTCAATAATTTTTCTTTAGCAGATGAATTAATTTATATTGAATACTCGTCGATTAACTGAAATTCAGAAAAATTCCTCGAGAAGATTTTTTTTAAATTTATATATCAATCAGAATGTAACCACAACCATAAAAGTTTTCCATCCTGATTTGAAGGCTTTGAAAATTATGAATGACCTAAACACCACTATAGATTTTGAAGGAAATATAATTGATTCTTGAGGACCATCATCGGACACGGCCCAGAATTTCTCATTATAGGTACATAATGTTTTCGGTAGAAGGTAGCCAACTCCATACTATTTCTGTATACCCACCAGCCACTATGTTGGAAACTTTTCAAATCCTTTCGGAAGTGCCCGGAAGATACATTAGAACGTGATTAAAAATGACAAAAAGTAATATATAAATTGAATAAAAAGTTATATTTCAAAAAACAAATCTTTAAAGCAGCTTTTATTTCCTTTTCAAATCTATGGTGTATGCATACTTAGTTTTGAAGATTTTTTAATATAATTATGAATTATCTATTTATCATATCTGTAGAATAATCATGTGTTTCTATTCCCTAAATATTATCTAATGTAAGAGGTAAATCCAATACATAAATTCTTACACACATGATAGTAGAATTAAAATTTTATCAATAATTGTCTTTCTATTGCTATACAACTACAATTGCTATGCTCGAGTATACAACAACAACTTTGTATAACTATTACATGTATTATAATCTTAAGTTTCAGCAAAATAGGAATCTTTCTCGAGATAATAAAAATTAGGGTTAATTAATCTGCAAACCAAAAACCTTCCAGCAAGCTAAAATGTTCATCTTAATTATTTAATTTAGTTGATTTTATTATTTAGTTGAGGATGTAGATACACCTAAGGGATATAAATGCATAATATAAATTAGAAGAAATGTTGGTTTAAGAAAAAAAAATTAATAAACTTTTTTGCAGAAACATTTGAATGTTTTGGAGTTATTTATGAATAGCTATTAAAAGAGCTTAACGCTTGAAGACAGGTTTCCATGCCATTTAGTACATAATTATCGACGTTTACAATGAAATTAGGTACATATTCTTTCGAATATGAAATAACGATTTATTCAAAACAATCTTCATCAACAATTATAGCAGTTTCCAATTGGTCACGCATGAAAATAATTCTACAATCGAAGAATTCCAGTAGTTTAAAAATAGCAAGATCATTAAGCAAATTTTTTAACGATCTTTCCTGTATCTAAACGAATAATATTCTGAAACAGCAAAACCAAGTCAAAACGAAAGACAACAGATCGATGCAAAGCACTTTTAAAGTTTTTCTTGCTGAGTTTGATACATTAGATAGATGATTAGTATGTTGGGAAAATTGACATACCTTTGATATTTTCCAGTCGTTCATGTAACAATGTTTTTCTCAAATGTTTCATTGTTATGATATGTAAGAATTGTCAAAAATTATTGCTTTCAATATATGATACAATTTTATTTAATGATTTTTAAAGATGTAAATTCTATTTGTTGAAATATTATTTTTATTTCTTAAATCTTTTTATTATCAAAATGATTTTTGAAATTATAGATTTCTGTTCTAACAATTATAGATTTCTGTAGCGCTTTTTTCTTTTAATAAAATAAAAAAAAGAAGGTTTAAATTCGCAAAAATGTAATTTGGGGATACAATTTTATTTTTTCAATGCAGTTAAAAGTATCCAATATATGATTTTGATATATTTTAAGATGTAAATCATACTTAATTAAATCTTTTTTATCCCCTTCTTATTCTTTTATTCTAATTCCCCCTTTTAATCTTTTATTCATTATACTTTTATTTTAAAATATTTTTTTGAAACTTGTATTCGATGAAGAATAGTGAAATTGAATTCCAACACAACCACCACCACCACCAACAACAACAACAACAACAAAAAATTGTAGGTCTGTGGCACAATTTTTCTTATCAAAAAATAAATAAAAAGAAAACTCAACTTTACAAAAATGGAGTTTTTAGTACAAAATGTGTGCATTTTCATTGAAGTAAAATACTTGTCAGATTCTTTTGAAATTTTCTTTACTGTCTTTTAGTGACAATTATTATTTCAATATTTTATCATTTAAACAAAACACAGTAAAGAATTAGAGTTAAAAAATTAACTAAAATTTAACATGGACTATCAATTCAGCTCATGTATAAAAATAAAAAAAAATATTAAAATAACACTACAAAATGCATTTTAAATTAATCTTCAGTATTTGTTTGCCACAAAAATTTATGAGAACTAAAATTACATAGAATAATTATATCAACCATAGTAAAAATCGTATTTTACTTACCAATACGTAGACAGCAAAGGGCATAACAACTGCAGCTACTAAAAGATCGGCAAAAGCTAGGCTCACAATGAAATAGTTCGTTACAGTCTGCAAATTTTTCTCTTTATACACGCTCAAAATAACCAAAATGTTTCCCACAACAGCCACCAGTGGGAGTGGTATAAGTAATAATGCCCAAAACACTTTCTCTGTTGCTTCAGTTTCAGTAGAGGTGGACACGTCCATGCATGACCCATTGGTCGTTCCATTGCAAGATGCATTCAGTACATTAAAGTTGTTGGTAAAGTTCATGAAATCTGTCAGGAATGCGAAGTTGATTGCGTCCATTTGAGCCATTTTGCAATCACAAGTTGAAATTCAAGAAGTCATTTTTTAAACATTTTTTTTCCTCTAATGAGTGTGCAATTTCATCTTCTTCATCTATTTTATTTTGATCTGAAATTAGAGAAAAATATTTTTTATGAAAAATATTCGAATAATGTTTGTAAATTTATATATATATTCATGCTTTTTTAAGAAGAATAGATAACTGTTTAAAAAGCATAATGCATTCGAATCGCTTAAACTACATTTATTTATTAGTATGTTGTATTGAAAGCTTTATAATAGACGTTTGTTGGAAGGATGAAAAAATACAGTACAATAAGAGAAATATCACAATTATTACATTATGTTTTCAAATTTTTGTATTTAATTAAAAATGTTGAAATTTTTGCATTTTGTTTCATGGAAAATATCTTTTTAGTAAATTAAATGCTATAAATTATGACTCAATTTCTGTGTATGTTTTATGGAATATTGTGAGAATGCGGAAAATCAATATTGTTATATTGGTAATATGTTGGAAACTGCACAGTTTCATTGTTAATTTTTAAAGATAAAGACAAAAAAACTCAGATATGCAAATGATTTTATATATTGTATCTGTAATAATTAGAATGCTATATTTCCAATTATATTTTGGAAAGAATTATATAATTGTTTCTTCATTGCATAAATAGCAAACGGCTATGCAAATGGTAGACATGAAATAAATATATAAAGAGGAGTAACATTTTGATACATTAAACAGTACAAATAGTGTAACAATTAATTGTTAGATTTATGATGCATGTCTACAGGTTTACAGTAATAATCTCAAAAAACATACAAAACATAGATGAGAGAAATGCTCTACAATACTATTTCAGTGTCAAACTTGGCTTTTACTGAAATTTCACAGATTAAGAAAGCCATGCCTCAACTTTCTGGAGCAGTCAGTTTAGATCACCAACACCGCCTCTTATTCTAGTCTGTGGCATTTTAAATTTAACCCTTTCTCGATGGGCTTGTATCACCAGTGAACGTCTCAAACAGGCACCCGTTGCATTGCTGGAAATCGAACACGTGGTGCATCGACGGTGATGCATATGTGCGTTTTTAACCGGAATAATTTTTAATCGCCACTACATGGCTCCCTGCGCCCATTACTTATTAAAATAAATATAGTTTTACTATCCTGACCTTCAGTTTGCTCATATTGAACCTCACTTTTGTATTTTACACATCGGCTGTTGCGGGGGAGGGTAATAGTAGTAGAGAGTAATATAAATAAACAGAGTTGGGTTGTACAACTTTTCATATGATAGAATCAATCGCGTTTTTTCTTTTTATCTCTTCTCCTTTTTTGTCATTTATGTTATATTTTGCGTAGCGTTTGGATATATTTCAAGCACTTCTTTTTTTATTACGGAAAGCCTTGGTTTCGGTATATTATGTAAAAAACAAACACAAAAAACGCAATTTGTCAGAGAAAGAATGTGCTAATATTATGAATGAACTAATAATCTAAAAAAAGTAGAAAAAAAAGAGTACGTTAGGACTTAAAATTTATTTTTGCTATTTTTTTCTTTTAAAAGGCTTAGCGACGCCCCTGGAGATGATTCTTTCGCTTATGCTTCGTCCCATGCGTGCGTCTAGTATATAGACCTCCCCTCCCGAAAGAGTTAATGAATTGTTGAATTATCGGTGTCATAATTGTAAAATGCAATAATAATAATAATATATTTTTATTCAAAATGAACTAATGAATGTATAATCGTAATAATGAATATCTGGTGTTATAATGAGTACATAAAATTGTTAGAATATTCAATTAATATTATTTTTATCTATATACTTAATTTAAACATTATAACTGAAGAATATTAAAATTATAATATGGAAGTATTCACTGTACAAATATACAAGTATTTTGTTTATTTCATAAAATGTCATTCATTTTTGTATAAATGCATAATCCTGAAGTTTCAATATATAAAACTATAAATAATGCAAAAAAATAGTATCTATAACTACCTAATCTTAGAGTGATGTACTTGCAAAGTAAAGGCGTTTCATGGAACAAATTTCAGTTAAGTTGCAGTAGAGGAACAAAAAACAATGAATTCAGTTTTATTCGATTCAATAATACACATATCGCTTATTTCCAATTCTATAACTGAAGTCATTACCACGGTTTTTGTCTTTATCTATATCTCTGTTCTTGGTAGTTTCGAAAATAAAATGGGAAATCGAATTTCTCAGTACAGCAAGGAGGAGCAAATGTTCCTTTTTTTTTTACTTCTCATCTCAACTAACTCCCTAATACTACCCATTACTGTACTAAGTGCTCCATTTTTGTAACTGATGATGATGATGGCTCTGTCTCTTAGAACTTAGTCAGTATCTGACGAAAATGATGGTAACACTAATTCTGCAGACAAATGCATTGGACACATTAAGATGAGACATACGAAGGGAATGAAATATCTCCTGATTTATTTTCATTGTGACATGCATTAAGGAAAAATCCTCACACTGAAACTTATACAGAGCAAGAAGATCTCATTTGCGCTAATTTATGCCATTTAAACAAGCGTAACTACAATTCTCCGAATTTCTTCAATTTATTTCGTTAAAATATGAAAAGGTTTCGGCAAAATGGAATTTATATAATCCTCTGCTTCTAATTTTACTAGAATCGAAGAAATATGCTATTCAATTTTTTTGGACCGAAAAGTTAATAATGAATTTTCAGCTCTTTTTAAAAATTTAAATTCAAAATGGTGTTACGTATTTGCAGGAAAGCAATGTGTATTATAATAAAATAACTATTGGAAATTTATCGAGACAGTGTATAGCGCTCTTAAGGATTAAAATAGGAAATTACAGTAATTTACAAATATAAAGGAGATAATGTTTTATAAATTTAAAATCAAAATATTTTATTTATTTCCCCCACTTTATTTTATTTATTTCTCCAAGTCAGTCTTTTAAACAAAAATCAATGATTTGAGTATATATTAATTTTTCATCTAGATAGTTGTTACAATTACTTTGAATTACTGAACAATTACTTAGAATTGTAAACTATTCCCCTCGAAGTGTACTTTTAATTTAATAACTTAATTTTGTTTTAAAAAATTATCTTCAAAGAAAAAAAATCATTCATCTAGAATGTCTGTTTGAATTAAAAGCATAATTGGAAATATACTTAATTTTTCTTATTATGCGTTGAATCAAGGAAGTAATAAAATCTCTCTTGCTTGGAATTTATTTTGCTTAAATATTTTAAATTGTTTGCTAAAATATTCTAAGAGATAAATACAAAATTCTAAACCGATTCTTATACATTATCTTTGATATTCAATAATTATATATGCTCAATAAACGCCAAATAGTAGAGACAACTATTATTTTAGAAAACTAAATTTGAATATAATATATTGTATGATGAACACCAATTTTTCTAATGTATTTTTAATACACAAAATAATGCAATTATCCTAAATTATGAGAAAATTCATAAGGACCAAAATAAATCTACTGTTATTTGAAAGGTGGCTTTACAACTACGTACTTATGTTAATTTTCGACGGTTTAAAATTGACTCCATATAAAATGTTTGCATTTTAAATTTTAGATTTAAATATTTAATAAAAATGAGACAGAACTATTCATGGAACAGATATTTATGGAAATATTTTTTATACTTTCTTATTCAAGAATATTTTTTTTTAATAATTTCTTAGCTCCAATTTGAAAAAGACCTCAAAATTTGTAAATTATGTACTTTGAAATTTCTTTTGCATATATAATAAGTTTTCAAATTAAATATATATATATATATACATTTTTTTTAATTTGAAAACTTATTATATATGCAAACGATATATATATATATAAATATATATATATATATATATATATATATATATATATATATATATATATATATATATATATATATATATATATATATATATATATATATATATATATATATATATATATATATATATATATATATATATATATATATATGCATGTGGAAAGTATTATTTCGCACATGCACGCATATATATGCATGTATATTTACGTATTATATCATACAGTAAACGAATTCCTTTTAATATTGCATTTATTATATGGAATAGGTAAGACAATCCTTGCAACCAATCATGAACCATTTCTGTCATGCTTCAAGCTATTTAACGTAAAACATTCTTACAGGGAACAAGAAATCCTCGACAAACGTACTCAGGATTTTGAATCAACATGGTGGTGCAGTCTGATCCAATCTACCTAGTCCAAGATCAAAACAAGACATCTAGTACATTTCTTCTAATATAACGAAGATCAACACACAAAAAATTTCTTTATTCCTAACAAATATCAGTTTTATGTAAATTTTACTTCCATATTTTCAACGAAGTTCTCTGAACAAACAAATTAAAATTTGTTTCAAATTTAAAGAAAATGCTATTCCGCATCAAACACTGTATGTATTATACAGATTGTTTAAGATGTATTGCTTAGTATGTATAATGCAGATGCAGATATACATTTTAAGCAATATAAGCTGTTTTTCACCCTTTCCTTTCAATATATTTTTGCCTACTCCCATTTAGTTGACGTTTCGTTTATGTGTGTGTGTGTGTATATATATATATATATGTGTGTGTGTGTGTGTGTGTATATATATATATATATATATATATATATATATATATATATATATATATATATATATATATATATATATATATATATATATATATATATATATATATACATATATATATATATATATATATATATATATATATATATATATATATATATATATATGTATATATATGTGTGTGTGTGTGTGTGTGTGTATGTGTGTGAGTGTGTAGATAGATAAAAATATAGAAGTTAATACCATTTATATACTTTCTATTTTTAATAACATAACCAGAGAAAGCGTTAATTGTGAGTCATAATACATTTTTATTAATAAAATTTTATCTTTAAACACCGTGGAGCAGAAGACAGTTGAGTGGTCCATTTCTTTAATACTAATATATAATTAAAAGGCACGTCAAAAAGTAAATTGTTTTCTTTTAGAAAAGAAATATGTTTAAACCATTCTAACACCATCATTAGATTTCGATTACTACATCCGTCTTATTTCCTTTCCTGTGAACTGGAGGATGGACATTTGAAAGAAAGAATTATTACAAATCACAAACTCTCCAAGGAAATAAAAGCATTACGAAAATAAACCGGATTTCATTCTTTAATGCACCTTAAACTGATTACGGTTCCGCTCCACTTAAATAGATTTTATATTAGAAGGCGAAAGAAAGAAACTTTTATAACTTTTCCGATGGATTTACTGTTGCAACAAAAGTTTAGAGAAGTTGCTGAAGGCTATGTTTGATTATGTAGCTTAAATTGATTGATATTTTTTTATTATTATAATATAATTATGCAAAGAGTTTGAAATATTGAACTTTGCAGATGAAGTATTTGATAAAAATAAAGCATAATTAAGTCTCGATTAATTGATTCTAGAGAGATTTACTACCAATTCCGATAAATATAAGGATGTTTTAAATTTTGTATTGACCAATTCTTAGAATTTATAATAGGTAAAATCACCTTAAATAAAATAAATCAATGATACCCATTAATAATTCTTATGATCTTAATAGAATGTTCTGTCACCGCCTTTCTGATTCTTAAGAATTCTCTTGGTTCTAATTCTTAAATTATCACTTTGTCTAAAATATATTCCAAGCTTGTAAACACCGTCACTTCTACTAGAAAATTTAAAAATTTTAAAGTTTATTATCTGTAAAAAACTACATTTGTGTAGGATACAGTATTTACATTGGGCAATGTATACACTTTGAACAATTCAAGTATGAATAGAAATAATTAACTGCATATCCTTCATACAATGGTGTAACTGTCCATCAAAAAAGTTAGCAAGCTGGCCAGCAATTGTTTTTGTTTAGTCGCAAAATGTTAGTGTTTAAGAAAACATTGTCCTAAAATTGTGTACAGTCATCCGACAAAAATGGTGGCAGTATAATGACACTCAGAGATCCTTGAATGTATTTATAAGATAATTTTATGTTTCTATCTGATATTATTTTTAACTGAGGACATTTGAAAAAACATGAAGTTGGTAACGTCTGCTTTATATATAATTAATACAACATAATCTATAAAACCTAGAATTAATTTTTTTTTTGTTAAAATTTAATTATAATTTATTGAAATGCAATTTGCCAATCATGATCAATACTATAAATTTCATTAAAAACATATAAGATATCCAAAAATTTATGAAAATTACGTATCTATATATATAATGAAGGACAAAAGATTATAAGATATTCAAATATCCACTAGTTAATGATATTTCTAAATAACTTATTTAAATAATTCTCGTCTTAATTTTAATATCATTTAATCATCATTTTAGCTTAATTTTAAATCCTTCTAAAGATTATTAAAAAATTCAAAGCGTACTTGGAAGAACAAGAAAATGAATGCATGCCATTATATTGATATGCTGGTTTTCTTGGAAAATGATAGTGGTTAGCGCTAATCCAATTAAGCAACTCAAACACAAATTTAGCATAATAGCTATTTTTTTTCTTTATTGCATCAAGCTTATAATCGATCGAACTACTCTCAAAAGCTCGCTTCGAGTCAAAAGTCGTCTCATTAGTAACAGTTTCAAGCAAAATAGAAAACTTGAAAAAAAGAAAAAAAAGAATGAAATCCGTCACAATATCCGTCTTTAAGCCTTAATTATCAGGGATGGGTTTCCGAGACGCTTTAATGTCCCATGCGTCAGTTTTGGCTGTCGAGTTGAAGTACGAAAAAATCTAATTATGTCCTACAACAAGAGAATGGAATATTTTGCTAAGTGACACAAAATGTATGTAAGCTGGGTTAATACCCAAGATAGTAAACTTTTTTAATGAAAAAAATATTTCGTTCATTTCTGTTAGATCATTACATGAAAAACGATTTGTATTATCAAGAAATTCTATAATAGTATTAACCTCTAGAAGAGCCGATAACTAAATTTAGAAAATCTAGCTAACATTAATTTAAATTATAATATGATGATTTTAATCATCTATAACTTTAACTACAGATGACACAAGCTAATATTAAAAATAATTATTTTATGACTTTAATTATCTATATTACAGAAAGTGCAATACGAAATAATTAAAAATTACGAAGCCATCACCCAATGTTTATTTACATGACTAATATTCGTTAATCATCATTATCATAAAATTTCAATGTACAGTAAGTAAACAAAAAAAGTAACATTATCTAAATTTAAATTTTAGTTTTATTTCCTATGATATTTTTAATTAAAGTACGCATTTGGAATTGAATTTATAATTTATCTTTAATGAAAGTTTTAATAACTTTAAATGAAAAATAAGACCGGAATAAACACTAATCCCAAATAAAAGAAAAGAAACGTTAAAATATATGGATATCATCTATTAACAAAGTAGATTAAGAACTTCAGCTATGAATTCATATGAAATTTGCACTTTAACTGAAAAAATTAAACCTGTAGCATCTTCATATTTATACAATATTTTCTATGCATAAAACATCCACCACCTGCGTATTTTAGTGCGTCATTTAACAATTTCCTATTATTTTATTTTACAGAAAGTATTTGCTTGCCCTTGGAAGAGTATAAAATTAGAAAAGGTGTCGAAAGGGTGCAAGCGAAATGTTATTATAAGGCCAAATATTGTATAATAACAATGTAATGCTGGTAAGGTGCAAAATAATGTATAAAACATAATGTAATGCATCTAAGACACAAATAATATATAAAACACAATGTAATACATCTAAGATACAAAATATTATATAATACATAATGTAATATATGTAAAGTACAAAATATTGCATAATACATAATGTAATGCATGTAAGACAAAATATTGTATAATACACGATGTATGTAAGACACACAATGTTGTATAATACACAATGTAATGTATGTAAGACACAACGCATTGTACAATACACAATTTAATGCATGTAAGGCACACAATATTGTACACTATTAAACAAAATAAACAATATCCACAATATTACGTAATATTATTAAATATTGAATAATATAATTTTGCACAATATCGAGTAAAAGACTTTGCTACCAGTGTACTTGCGTTGAGGTTCTTTGAAATAGCTTGTAAGTTGATTTATCTCACTTGATAGAGCAACCAGTAAAAATAATCAATATAACGATAAACTAATTCCCAGATGGATTCTTGCCCTTTAAGCGAAAATGAATGCCTCATCTATATGAACAGATGAATATCAAAGCCGAACTATTCAACAAGTTTTCTTCAAACTAAATTTGCAAATTCAAAGAAAAAAAAAATCATGATTAAGATTTTAGCAACGAATTCGTGTCAATTAATTAAATAGTATACCTTTTTTACAGGAATAAATAAGTTCGAGAAATTTTTGTTGTTGCTGTTTCTTATGACACTTGTCATAGACAAGCCCTCTGACGAAGTCAGCGATTTTAAGCCGAGAGAGCGTCTCTTGTTTCAGTAGTGCCATCTGGAGCCAAGAGCATGTCTTAGCTACTCAGACATCGCATTCGCTTGCACAGCCCCTTTTTACAGGGCCCCACATTCCACTCCTCACAGATAGAACGCAGATGAAGAACAACCATGCCCGAATTGGTACGCCCAGAGAAACTTTTAAGTGCCTCACTATTTTTTTTAACAAAATTTCTGTTTTCATACAGAATTTTATTTTATTTATATATATATATATATATATATATATATATATATATATATATATATATATATATATATATATATATATATATATATATATATATATATATATATATATATTATTTCTCAGTGTCGTTTTTGTAGAAAAGTTTTTCTGATTATAAATACTGATATATTTAAAATAAATTAAATTTTTTCATCTATTTTTCTTTTACTTTGAATGTGTGAAATTAGATACACGTAGAACAATGTTTTCTGCTAATTTATTTAATTTGTTTTCTTTAAGCTTTTATCAAGGCGCAGATCTATTCAGTTAAATCATTTATAGAGGCATCTTTGTGAGTTAAATTAAATTTAAGAGATTTTTTTAATTAATTAGAAATGCATTTTTTATGATCATTACATTTAAAGCGAGAATTGAGTGTTTTTATATCTCTTTTACATTCCATTTCTCTCTTTACTTTATATTTCGAAGTAAACGTTTTTTTTCTCTCTAACTTTAATATTTGTAGCATTCCAGCCCATATTATTTTTATAATTTTCTTAAATTTTTCGTACTTTGATTATTCTAAAAACAATATTACTAAGAGAGTATATTATTATAAAATAAATAAGCACATTTTATTAACTAGATTTCTACTTTTTTTATATTTTTAAATCAATGAATATGGCGAAAAAATATTGTGCGTTATAATATTTAATACAGAAATGACTTCTTACTAGAATATTTGACATAATAGCATATTTAATTTGATCAATATCGGGTATATCATTGATTCTGAAAGTTAATGGATTAATATATTAACAAATATATCTACAATTTGTAATCGTAATAATAAGAGTAAAGGCGAATTGTTAAAAACTATACTAGATTCTTTATTTGAATAAAATATATTGATTGTGTTTATTATGATAGAAGGCAATCCATGAATGCGTACATTCCTTTTCTAGGATATTCGGATTTCAAAAATTTAAATATTACCAACCACGATAAGATATCAAAAGAAATCTAATATGTATTCGGTAAAATTCAATCATGTACATTTTAAAGGGGCTTTTTTTTCACAAAATTATTTTAATTATTTTCCGATATAAAGTGGAGAAAATATGTCAAATAATTACTTCAATACGTTCATGAAATCTTACTAAGTCCTTAATTAGAAAAACTAAAATCAATATCTTGTTTGATAAATGCTTGAGTTAAAATTATTTGATTCCTATAATTGGATATGTTCCAAAAACTAACTATCTATAAGAGTTCGGAAAGAAAAAAAAATACTCATTTAATTTCCTTCTTTTCACAATTTCTACATTGTTAAAAATTTTAAGTAAAGAATATAGAAAAATGGGAGTTTGAATTATCGGTAATTTAATCAGACTGTTTGAAAGAAGAATAGAAACATCAGGTTTTTGCTTGAAAATGAATCACAGATATGTTCAAGTGTTTTTTTTGGGGTTTTTTTTTTTCTCAGAGAACAATGTGAGACACTGTTATTAAATGTAATGTTATATTAATTTTTAAATAAATATTTTTTTTAATATTCTAGGCAATAGTTATTTATTTTAATGAATATTTAATACGGAATAATCATGAAATTTGTTATTGGTTTTTATGATTTATTATTCTGATAATTATTCTAATTGCTATATTTTTATAGAAAATTTTTATGAAACAATATTCAAGTTTCACATTTTTTAAAAAAAATATGCATCATTGAATTAAGCTTTTCAAAAATCAAATGATATTGAAATGATAATTGCATAAAAAATAAGATTAAAATAATTATGTCTTGTTAAATAAAGTAACAATTTGAATTCAAATAAAATGTTCTTTCCCATTTAAAGAAAAAAATGACTACATTTTAATTATCTCATCAACATAAAACTAAGAAAAACAGATTTTAAAAAAAAGTGATAAAGTATTTTTTTAAAAATATTTATTTGGATAAACTATATTCTATTAAATTTAAATCTCTGTAAAACAAATATGACGTGCCATAGTATAAATTATACATAAAATGGCAAAAGCATATTTCGAAATCATGCTGCTAAATTTCTAAATCGATAATAAAATTAAAATTACAAAATTCATATAAACTTATAAAATGAAATTAATATTTAACAACTCTTGCAAACTTAAACTAGTTTAATAAAACTGAGCCATAAACATTTTACCATTTAAGAAAATGATTCGTCTGTTAGATGTCTTATTAAGGCCAGATTTCAGATATAATATTAATAAAAACCAAAATTTTCGAATCTTAAAATTCTTGTGATCACATGATTAAAGACTCGGCTTAAATGAATCTAAATATTTCGGAAGGAATATGAGTAGATTCGTTGGTGCGAATTGCTCATTTGGCTTATATTATGTGTGCCATAATCCAAATGGAATTAAAAATTCAAAAACTACAAAAGAAATAAATATTACAGAAAATTAATGAATATCTTTCGCATTTTCAATTACTATATAGAAGGAAAATTATCCGGCACTTTATGTAAAACTGAATAATATAAATAAATAAAAACGAATGATGTCCCGGATATTACAAGGAAGTACTGAAATTTATATTCATTTACTTCATGTTTTTGTAAATTCTGAATTGCGTGGCATTTTTTCTTCAGTCTTATTGAAGACAATCACAAAATTAATTTATAAACATTCTGAAGGAATACGTATGGCGCATGAAACTTCACCCTGTAACACGGTAATGTAAGATGAAGATAATATCCAATTTTGAAATATATCACCTTCTTTCACCTACTTTGAAAATATATCACATAGTTCGTGAGAATGACAAAAATGAATAAATAAATAAAATTAAAAAAATAAGAATACAGCATGATAATGGAAAAATGCAACTGGGATAGATATTTTAATATATTTTGAAAATAATGTAGGTATGTGAAAAATACAATCTGCTTTTGAAAAAATACTCATAACTAAATTCTTTGTAATTTTCTTCGCTTATTCCAAAAATGAAACTCACTGTCTTACTATCGCGCAAGGGTTTTTAATCAATTATTGTATTTTGGAGAAAATAATTCGAAACCAAATATATTGCTATAGTTATTTTTAATTTTATAACCTCATAAATATTTGCTTTACATTTATTTTATTATTTCTGCAGTTTTGAATTTAAGTGGAATTAATCCAGTTTAAGAAATTAAAAAATCTTACATAAAAATAATTCCTTCAAGAAGCATTTTCTATTATTTAAATTCACTTTCTGTTTTCTTAAAGTGGAACTCACATGATATTCTTCAATATCTAGAAGCATTCGGAAATCAGTTAATATCTCACCTTCCCTTGTATGCATTACCATTTTCTTCCAATTTTTGACATACAATCCATTTGGTTCCTCACTGAGTGCAACTGAAAATTCCGAACAGTAATTCGAATACGAATGGGAAAGAGCAATATCTCAAACCAAATGAACTATGCTAATTTACATTCTAAAATTAGCTTTAATTTTGATGCCTATGGCTTCCAAAATAATTACTGTTAGCTTGAAATATTTCCAATCTTTAATCTCGTTTAGTTCTATTTTGATCTCAATATTTTCAATATTCATCATTTTCCTGTTGTCTGGTTCTACGAATAACTCTTCCTTAAGCTTTACTTTGAATAGAGCAAAAATTAGTGAGAATGTATTTGAAAATTTCTCATAATTTTTACAGTTCTTTAGTAATTATTTTAAAAAGGTGTAAAATTATATGAAGTGAGGATTCTTTTTGATTAATTTAATTTTCTAATCTTACCAGATACGCATTGTGTGGACTTAAGGTTTGCATGAACTTTTAATTTCATCATAAATTATGTAACATACTCTTTATCAACAATTTTTTTGCTTCATATTCAGAGAAAATAAAAAAAAAAATCCTATGAATTGAATCAGCCTGTGAAACCATTTCTTTCAATTGTATTATAAAAGCACATCCTACATTTAATTAAAAGTAAAATGATTGGCTGAGAGTGGAAGAGGAATGATGAATAGAAAGTGAAAAGAAACAGACATTGAACAAAAATAAGTTAATTTTCTTTCTTTGAATTATTAAGCTATATAATAGGCTATTTTGATAAATTATTAAACAAATATTAGCTTATTCTGTCTTGGATAGAATTTATATAAGACAAATTATTATTTAGAAACTATAAATGCAGTTAATATATTCATATAAATAACAATATGTCGATATTAATTTTTGAAAATTAGTGCAATTAAGAGTAATGATAAATTAATGCTTCTCCTCATCCAAGGACCATAAAAAATATTAATTATTTCATGACATCTGTTACAATCTATATTTTGGCACTTTTTTAAGGCAGTAAGCTGCAACTGGAACTTATTGCATCTTGTCGTTTGGGAATCAAACTGATAAAGGAATAAATATGAATTTTTAAAATGTAAGTAATTTAGTTATTGATTGGAAACTTACATTTTCTTTTTGGAATTGAATAATTTTATTTTATGAATACAGAGACAAAGAATTAATTCAGTTTAATATGTATGATTTTCATTTGATTTAAATTGAATATAGATGGCAAGTCATTAAATAAATGATTAATTTATTGCACCGTACTTTGAATTTCATCATATTTTGTATTCTTTAACACTTTGTAGATCCTGCGAAATTATTCTTTTTTTGTTGATTCTTAAGTTATATTTCTTGGCTTATATAATTTTCTACCAAAACTCTTAGCAATATGAAACTTTAGTCCGTAAATCAAAACCAAAACAACAGCATTTAAATGAAAATAGCTTTGTTTTAAATCTATCAAGAAAATGATATTTCTTTTCAAGTAAATCACAATAGCATCCATGCCTTTTGCTTTATTTTGCCAGCCATAGTTATTCACAACAGCTTATATTTAGAGTTAGGACCTAATCACGCAGAAGCACTTTGCTTTTGTTGATTTTGCGCTCCACTGAAAGGTATGTAATTGCAGCATTTATTATTGCGTGATAAGATTCAGAATGGTGCTCAAAACGAAAACAAATTATTCTTATCACGATAACTGTACTGGAATGGGAGTCTGTGATCTTCCAGGGGGAAACATATCAACATAAAATGCTATTAGGAGACAAAACCGTTACAATCAGCGGATGATTGCTCAAAAGAGACTGATCAATAAATGAAGGGAAAAAAAAGAATTATTGATAAATGGCAATCAATTTAGTGAATTCCACAAACACTAGTAAATCCGTTTACAAATAATGAAAAAAAAAAAAAAAAAAAAAAAAACGCCGAGGTAGTTTGGTGACAGTTAATGAAAGAAAGCTGCAGATATAGTATGGTATTTTCTGTTTTGTTTTAATATGATGTCAATTGCATTGTATTTCAATTATTAAAATTTGTATTTTATCAATCTAAATGTTCTATCATTTATTATGCTGTTCTGCTTAAGTAATATAAAATAAAATAGTATATGGATATTATTTCTTTAAAAATGAAATTGCAAACAAATCATCAGGAGTAGTCTTTCTTAAGTTGCAAGAACACCACCATATTAAAGATGTTATCCACTTCCACCCATATAAAACTTTGAACCATGAACAAAACATCCCTCTATAATAAAGAAAGTCAAAATTTTTGAACCCAACTGAAACATAACTGAGAAAAGAAAGTATAACTTAAGTTTTATAATCCCATGCCACATTTCATTTAATGCCCTTGTTTAAATTACAAACGGACAGAGAATCAACTTCTTGACGAATTTAATTTAAAATCTGATGCTGATCTGTATTCAGCTATTAAATCTATGTTCCAAGTTTTTAACATATAGCGTTTCAAGATTTATAGTTTCGTTTCACTTGTGAGGCGAGAGCTAGTTAGACAAATTTCTTCTGAATGTCTTTTGTTAAAGTTTTGAAAAATCTCTATGCATTTGATGTGCAGACAAAATACTAAATTTCATCCGTTTATCTCAAAACAATATTTCTTTATCGTATACATAGAAAGAAAGGCATAATTCCAAATATTTTCGGACTTAAGGGAGGTCTAAAGACATGATATTCATCAAAATATCAATTCCGAATTTTCTGCCAATTATAGTACTTGTTTTTATAAATATGTGATACAGTAAAAAAAGTTATGAAATTATTAATTAATAAAATTGTTATGTAATTATACAAGATGAGCACAAAAATTTCTCTCTGAATACGGATACAGGTATAGTAGAAATACAAATTTAAAAGTATTTTTCTACGCAATCATTTTCATCATTTGTAAAATACTCATTAATCGTTTAGTAATGAGTACTCTTTTTTATTCTGATAGGAATTAAAAATAATAAGTTTACATGCTGTTTATTAATTTGGAAACAAAAAAGCGGCAACAAGCTCCACGTGTAGAGAATTTCATTGTCTCATGAAAAGGTATATTTAGATATACCTTTGTCTGCCTCTCTTTCGTCTGTGAATATATTGCTTGAAGGGTTAAACACATAGAAAAGAAAAGTAGTTTTCCATTAAAATTCCATTTCAGCAAAAATTTACATAAAATCTGTCTACAAGAAATTAAACTCTTATTAGTGTAACTTTGTGTGTGTAATTAGATGAGACTCTCTGTTTTAAAGATGTGCTATCTTTTTAATGTCGCTAAGTATCCACAGGACTCGTGAGATATTTATGGGATCATTTTTACAACGAATTATAAAGTCTGCTGACATGTTTTAGGTTATAAATTTAAAATTACATTAACTAGCATTACTTGGGGAACACAGTTAAAGGTTTATCTCCTTCGCCATACATGAACATGGCATCGAAAGGTATGAAAAGATTTTGATTGAATTGAAGTTCAGATATAAATTTTATTATACAGTATATTTCGTTATTAATACTCTCATTCCTAAAATCAATAGAATCCCAATACTTAGGAGTTCAAGAATTCTCAATTTTCCTTTTTTTAAAGATAAGAAAAATCTTCCCGAAAGCCGTAATGATCTAGCCCGTGGTTTTAAAGAATCGTTATAGGAAACATAATTCTACTTAAGTGATGACTGTTAAACAAATATATGATCGAACATCTTTTGATAGTTCTCAGAAAAACACTCTATCCCCCCCCACACACACACAAACCAACTGGTCAAGCTAACCGAACTCAAAGTATGTGTCATATAAATTAAATCTATCATATATAACGAAATTTGATAGTTATTTTTCAGTGCTATCCAGGCGTGTAGAGCGTCAGCCGTAATTTCGTTGACCGGGCGTTTGGGGTCTTTCGTTATTGACAGAATCCATTTCATGACCTGGAAATAAGGGATTTTTTTCTGTGATTACCAATATAGAATATTGACAACTGAAATGATTTATTTCGAAATTTTAAATAATCTGTAAACTCCAATTATTCTCATTTCTTTCACATAATTTTCTATTTAGATTCTAACTTTCTTTCCAAAAACAGTAAATTTTGAAATGGGAGTACTTTTAAAAAGGATAAATTTCTCTCGTGAGGATTAATTTTTTATTAAAAAATTCTTATGCAAATATGTATTTTCATAGAGAAAAGTCCAACCAAGTTTCGTTTCGACAAAATACAAAAGAAAGACATGCATGCTATTTAATATTAATGTTTTTATTGTTGCGTGATAAGAGTGAAAGCGTCCGTGAACGAAAGCAAATTATTCTTATCACGATCGCGTCCGGGAATTGGGAGTCTGAGATTTCTCTGCAAGAACGATATCAACACAAATGCAATTAAGCGATAGCACCGTTGCTGGTTGATTATTGTTCAAAGCATTCGTATCAATGGAGTAGGAAAAAAAACTGACGAACAAAATGCAAGATAAACAATTAAATGAATCAAGGGAAATTAATTCTCAAAGCTGAAAAACTTTTTGTGATTAAATTTTTTTATGCTTCATTCATTTTGCAATTCAATTCGTATGAAATTGTAGTCTTAATAAATTTGTTTGGATCACAATTTTTTGCTTAACGCAATAATTAATGAGTTCAAGTAAATAAAAATTAATAGAATTAATAAGAATAGAATTGCGAAAAAGCATCTAACGTATGACGAAATAAAAAGAAACTATATTAATATGTGAGAAGAAATCAGATAGTTTAATCAAGACAAGTAAAAATTCAATGCAGGATGCTTGCATTACTCGTTATATTCCTTTTTAACTATGAGACTTATGCTATTGATGGATTAACAAAGAATGTATGGAGTAAAAAGATTATTAACCTAGAAGTGATGTTGTTCATGTAAAAGAAATTGTTTGAATTAGCAAGTAAAACCTTTCTTTAATTTCAAGTAAATATTTATACATATATTTACGTGATATTATTCACACATTACATTCCAATGCATATTATTATTTATACTTACGATTTTTCATGTATTTTCAAATTATTTTAGTTTAGGATGTCGTTGCACGTCTAGTTTTATCATAAATAAATAATATTGACTTAAGAAGTTGGAACACTTCTTAATTACCGAATTACCCTTTATGTATATATATTAATTATCATTTTGCTAATCACGTTTTGTTGCATGATAAAAAAAAAAAAAAAATACTTTGTTTGTGTAGAAAATTCTAATTCTGAATTCTAAGATTATTTTACATACTAATTAGGATTTTTTATTAATAATATAAATAATTATAACCTTTTCTTCCATGCATGCTCATTAAGAATAAACCATTGAAAGTAACAGTATTAATACTTTACCAGCGAACAAAAATAAATGTTTAAGTGCATTGCCTTGCTTTCTGTGCTCCAATTTTTGTGATCGGTTATATAATTGTTTTGGAACTACAGCCAGGATCATTCACTGATTCTAAAATGCATTCAAGATAATGCAAATACGATAAAAGCATCTGATCCAATTCAGTATACAATATTACGTTATCTTTAAGGCACATTATATAATGCAATAAAATTCCTTGATAATAGGTAAAACGAAATCCAACACTGATTTTTTTTAAACATACGTAAACAAATACCCTGCAAAAAGATATATACTCACACCAACAATGCATGCTAGCTTCTGTTCTAACAACCCCCAAAATACAAAGAAAAATCTCAGAATTTAAACCAATTAGATTCTTGAATATGAAGAAATAGCATTAAAGACTCAGCAAAGCGATGTAATTTATTCCACCACGGAGAAAAGTTCAAATTGCAAGCTATTCTTTCACAAATTCCTTAACTCTAGGGGGCATTTTTATGTCTTCTGAGTGAATGAAGTAAATGCGCCCTAAATTAACCACTGAGGACTAAACAAATAGAATTCCGAAACATCAGCATGTCCCAGACGACATTACTTGATCTAGAGCCACTGCCTTGGGATTTGGTGACAAATTGAAGCCTTTACTTGATCGCACAGTCAATTAACTAAATGAAAGCAACCGAAGTCAATACTGTGTGTTCTTTTGTTGAGAAGTTAGCTTTACAATTAAAGTATATATATTTTTTTCATTGCAGTAATAAGTACAGGGTATTTTTTAGAATGAAAATGTTATTTAGTTTGGAGTTTGTAACTTTTTTTTCACACTTTCGCTTTAAAATTTTTAAATTATACTTGATTGCAAGCTTTGTGATTATAACTGGGGACGCAATTTACAATTTTTAAAGTGACATTTTTTATATCAATGGATATTATAAGATAAAACAAACATAACATTATCTTACTTTTAGAGCTAAGATCTTAGAAGATGATGATGACGCCTGATCAACGTTTTACCTCTAAAATCATTCATAATATCAAGATGCCTTCATATTTAACATACATCAAGTACACATACACTGCGAATTGAAGTAGGAATTCCTGTCTCAGTTCCTTTTCTACGAATCGAATCAATTTCTTCTTATTTTTCTTTTTAAATATGGGGGTGGTTTTGTAATGGACTAATACAGAATTGTAAATCTTTTCATACACAAAAGGATAATATTTAATGATGATGTCTTATCCACATAACCACGGAAAGAGGGGTTCAGTAGCTTCTGAGAGCAAAGACCCCTGAGCACCCGAGGACAGAAGTCTGACTTCTAACTCATATGAAGATGACACTCGCACATCCAACTTGCACGACCGCTTTTCACAAATCATGGTCCATCCCGGGTCGTTCAACCATGAGCAATCCGGGATTGGTTGCGCTAACCTAAACCAACACGCTGGAAGGACGATATTTGAAAATACATAATATTTCTATGATTTTAACGTTTTAATTACTTATTTAAATTTTATAATATTTAATCAGAAAACCTTCCTTAATTTAGCGCTATAATTTCGCTGTGTGACATATTTTATATTGTGGACTATTTTTATTATCAAATTCGATTCATAAAACACGAAAATGAATATCAATTTCAGTTTTATACAAAATAATTTATCTAATTAATTACTTATAAATCATTGCTGGTGTATAACATTTTTATTAAAATTTATTTAATTATTTAATATTTTAAATAATTTTGAAAAAAAATGAACTTAAATGTTTATAAATTAGTAATTTAAGCTAATTTTTTTCCGGTTTTTCATTCAGGTTCACATTTTTTTTGTTTGTTTTCATTCAAAATAATTTGTCTAGAATTAGATTTTTTAAAAAAAGTACTAAAAAGACTGAAATTTTTTTTCCTAGCGCTTTTGAAAATATCAATTTTTGAATTTTATTATAGTTAAAAACAAAGGTTTCTGAACTTCTTACTATTTAAATTTCACTTGGCGTCGATTTTAAAATGTAGTGAAAAGACAAATTTATTTTGTTTTGTAAAAAAAAGTCCTTTAGCGACACTTTATTACTTTGTTTCTACTGGAAAGTAACATTTTATTTAATTGATATACATTTACATAGAAAATCTTCAAAGAATTTAATCTCATTTAAGGACAACCAGTATTACATGGTACTGGTTGATAAGTGCAAATTTCATATAACAATTATCATTTATGAAATTATTAGGATTTAATTATCACACAATGATTAACAATAAATACATATTCTCATTAATCCATATTATAATTAATTTCGGAATATAAAAATAAATAAAAGTAAAAAAATAATAAAAGAGCAAATAATTTTTTAAGTATTTTTGAGAATGATATTTTTATTTTAAATAAAAAACACTAATTCAAAATTACCTTATTTTAACTAGCAAATGCATATTATTAAGAATAAAATTAAAATAAATTACGAAAAAAGAATGTATTTATAATGGCAATATTTGGTAGCCACAGAAACATTACAATACAAACATTTTATTGTTTGTTTTCATATAGTTGCGTGTACTGCACTAATACTCAAATCTGCAGTCGGAAGTATGCGTGTAAAATGTCTATTTGCATTTGAATAAAGAAACCTCATATTACTGGACAAATTTAAACGAAAACAGGGTAGAAAAAAAGTTTTAAATGATCTGAAAAGTATATTTGTGCTTCTTAGTTACATTCTATATGTTATGAAGCATAAATAAGGAGATTAATTCTGAAATTAGTGCTGTGTGCTTTTTTTTATTAATATGTATTTCTGAACTGCTTTGTAAAAAATAGACAGAATAAAGAAATCGATAAATGTTTTGTATTTAACCTGTAGTTCAGTATTGTGAGAATAGTTAAAAATAGGCCCCTTGTTATATTTACGAAAAAAAGAGTTTAAATGCTGATATTTATTTTTGAGATTTATTTTAAAATATCAAATTATTTAACTTTTGTATATAAACATTTCTGGGGTCTTGTTAAGTATGCTTACCGCCAAATTCACTAGTCTTTCCATGAAATTAAGTAAAATAACATAAGTTCTGATAAATTTTTCAGTAAGACAAAACTTAGATGCTTTAGTTCTTTATTCTAAACGAAAGATTCCGCAAAAAATGCAATTAAAAACTACACAAACTTAATTAAATTATTTAAAAGCAAGTAAGTCAGATATTCTAGGTGCATTAGAACGATATTCTAAGTAAAACTACTTTTTACTAAAAAAAGTCATAATTAGAAAGTCTATTTGATTATCAATAAGCTTAATTGTATCATTTTTAATTCGCTTCCAAACATTGCCTGAATACTTAATAATAGTCTCTTAATAACTCTAGTGATACTAAAATGCCCCACACGTCAGTTTAACGAAACTACGATGAGACGCCTGGACATCATTGTAAATTAATAATTCTTGTAGATTATTATCTCAACTCTCAGCATTTTAAAACTTTTATTTTCCAAATATATAGAAAATACCCTTTCTTCCTCTTTATAAGTATTAGATTGTAAAAAATTATCTCGCATTTCGAAAATAATTTCCGCCTATACAATGTCTACAAAATGGATGGAATTTAAGAATAATATAAAACAAAAACAATGTGTTTTTCTCTCATATCGATAAATAGATTTTGAAATAGGGTAAAAAATAAATGCATATCAATATTTATACTGTAACATGCTTCCTCTTATTGAAATATTATAAATTTCGAAACTAATGGTGAAAAATATATTTTATTTCATTCTAGCAAATCTACAAACTTCTGAGGCATGATCAAACTTCTTAAGTAAGCAAATATTTGACGCAGATATATATGACACAAATCACTTTATTTCATCCTAAAAGACATAAAAATAATATTTTTTATCAGTGAATTGCAATTTTTGCTGCAATTAGAGAATAATGATAAATTTTCTATATATAAAAAGTATGATTTTGATATATCTCCCTTACAAAGATTCTCATTCGAAACTTCTTTAAATTTCCCTGAGGAATCATACGAAATATTGAAAGGTTAATAACTGCAAAATATGATGCACTCTTTCCTCTGTTTCTATTTCCTATAACTATATATTATTTTATTATTTGCTTTTTGCCATTAAATTTTACGAACGTGTCGTAGAAAATAGTTGAGCTCATATTGTAAATAAGTAATTTACTTTGACTATAAAAAAGAGAAATTCTTTCAGCTACATTATCTATTTAGAGTAAATTTCTGAACTTAGGAATTTATAGACTTTTCTCTTGTACATAAAATGTTTTAAGAAACATGTATTTCTTTCATCGATAATTCAAAAAGAAATAAATGGTTCTTTCAGTATCAGTGCCAGAAAGTTGAGATGAAGTGCTGAAGGTTTTATGAGAATTTTTTTTGTTGTTATTGATATTGATTGTATAAAATGTTTCTAAAGTGAAAATATTACAGCTGGTATTTAACAATAAAAGAAAGAAAGGCCGAGAAAAAAATTGAAAATTGTTTTGTAAAATACTTTACTGGAATTCATTAAATATGCATACTTCCGGGGGTAATGTTTTAAAAGAATTATCTCCAATATCATTTTATAAAACTGCCTCACTTCCAAGCTTTATTTATCAATACAATTACTAGTGATCACTTTCTCAGAATAACTAATGAAATTCCTTCATAATATATTCATAAAATCTTGTTTGGCATTTTAAAAATTAATTTAACTCAAATAATTCAGCTTTAATTCGTAAATCAAGTAACATAGTATTGCAAAATATTATATTTTATTATAAATACTTAATTTTGAGTGTTAAGAGAGAATATCAGAAACTTCATATCATTATTTCTAGAGCAAATAGGCAGAAAGCACAATTAGTATGATAATTATTATAATGCCAATGGAATTCAGTAATGACTTACCTAAAGGAAAATCAAGTATCTTAATTTTGTGTTATTTGAACAGCTTTTGGCTAATTGTTCGTATATGTATACACATATACGACTTATTGTATTGCATTCGAGTCCGGCATGGTTAATTTTTAATATTTTAATAAATAAAAAAAAATTAATTTTGATCTGAAGACAATTATTCAATAAACATTGCATGTAGTAGGAAAATACGCCTAATATATTACTAGATAATTATCTATAATAAATTTAATTTCATTCCTAATTATTTATAACTATTAATCACATGTCAATTAATTGTTATAAATAAATACTAACATTAATTTTTGCGAATGTGTTAATATATTTAATTTCTCACAATTGTAAATGTGTAGAAGATTTAATTGAATTCTTATTTTGTTTGAAAGAAAATTTTGAAAAGTACTAAGAAATATATTTACAGTTCTGCTGGTGTTAAAATGTCTGACAATCTTTAAATGTGGTGATTTTATGAATATCACTGCAAATGCATAATATTTACATAATAATTTTTCATGATAATGTGAGTTAATGCATTTTGAAACCGCTGCAGTTTTTTGTCAGGTACACAATTTTGTAGATAATACATTAATAACTTTATGACTTAAGTAGAATTAAAATCAATCTGCACTGATTTAAAAAAAGAAAATATTTAATTGAGAATCTTAATAAATGTGCATTAAATATACAGTGTTTATTAAAATTATTAAATGTAAAAATTTTCTTTGAAAAGTATAAAATTTCACATATTACGGTCATGTTTTAAATTCTGTATCGTCTCTAGAAAATAATTCTAGCAAAATCGGTAAATACTCGATCAGAAATAGTTCTAATTCTAAATAATTGTCGCTGTAAATCACAAATGACATGCCCCCATAACATTGAAGCTAAATGCATTAAAATGCAAGAAACCCCGCATAATATTATCCACTCATTTATTGATAATGGAAGTCACATTTTCTATTCAGTGAAGAGTGAAAAACGTCTTAAGAAACTTTTATCCAAATACTTCTCTTATAATCAAACAGATCAACAGAAAATAGAAAAAAAAGTGTTTGTTTTCTCCTATTTTCTTAAAGAGCTTAACTAAACAGAGGTAGGAAAGTGGTTGCTGCTATGTGACGTGCATTTCGATCCAAACTTTCCCTTTTGGGATGTAATGATGTTGACTCTAACCTTATCCAATGAGAATCAAGAAAACTGCTTACGAATGGTGTAATAGTTACTTCAAACTATTTTTTTAAAAAATAATTCTTTTAATTCTCCTTGTTTAAGATAGCTAAGTAAACTCTCTTCTTCATAAAGACAACGTAATTCTATCCAAAGTTTTTCTTTTGAGAATAAGAGAAGCTATGACATATGTTTATTAAATAAATCCTGATGGATGCATCCATGTATGCACAGAGTGGCTTTACATTTGGACAAGCAGAACGGAAGAATGTGAAAGTAGAAAGTTTGTATTGTGACAAAGATTTATCAAGCATTCGAGCATAAATTGAATTAGATTCAAAAGTTATGTGGCTGACAAATTTTTAAATACGTTTATAAAAGTCTTAATTGAAGCGAAATCGGAGGATTTGTTCTTTCTTTTCTGTCTATAAAACTAGAAATGAGATAGGAATTATGTCACGTTCCTTATCAAATATGTCTGGTGGTTTAAAATATTTGAGAAGATGGGCTTATTTTACTTCCCGATATCTCGACAAATTGAAGTGAAAAATTAGCGAGATGTTTTTGTGATGGCATTTCAATAGCAACAATAAATTATCATAATGTGATTAAGGCATTATCTTTCTCCGAAAAGAATGGTTTGCGATTTGTTTGAAGGCTATTGCTTGGTTATGTAATACATGTTTTGTCATTTTATGATTTGCTGAAAAGTCTGTCTTTTTTTTTTTTTTTTCAAATAGATGAATTTTTTATGAATAAGTAGTAAGACGCATTGATTTGTAAAATAAATTTCAATATTGTTGGTTTAAATATGCATAGAAAGTTTCAAAATACATTGCCTTGCAGAAAGGAACAATACAAGTGTTTAAACTATGAAACCACTCATACCTTTATAATTTGTAAGAAAAATGATGCCTTAAAGTTAGTTGATATTTTTCTAATTTATCTTTCTGTTTTACATAAACGTAAAAATTATATTAAAAAAATAAATAGAAAATAGATATACAAAAGTATTTATTAGTTATTTACAGTATTTTTCAATTTTTTTAGTTATTTCTTACAGATTAATGCAACTAAACAGTGCCCTAATTAAAGCAATTATTTTAATGTTATTAGTTTTGCAATTTTTTCAAGCATTTGTTGAATCACAACTAATAAAAGTTGTCAATTAATGAAGTACCGGGGTTTCGTACATTCTACACTATTTGTATTAAAAAAAAGTTAAATAAATTCTCATTTAAAACTGCATTTCATGAATTTAAGATGTAATGATTCAAGAGGAATATTTGTCAAATGTTAAGTTTATATAACTACAAAAATCATATAATGTAAACAGAGAGTCATTTTATGTAACAGGTTGGAGGGTTTATTTGTTCAGTAATCATCGACATGTGAAATAACTCCATCTGTAAACGCTGCAGATTCGTATATTTATGACGTCATACATACTAGTGCAGATTTCAAAATTAGAGAAAGATTTCTATGAAATAAAATAAATTCATGATAGAAATTGAACTTCAATACACACACACACACACACACATATATGTATATATATATATATATATATATATATATATATATATATATATATATATATATATATATATATATATATATATATATATATATATATATATATATATATATATATATATGGAACTTCGAATCATACGTTCATTCTTTCCAGTTATAATTATCTTCGAACAGGAAAATTATCATGGCCATCCTGTATTCAGATTATTTATAATAAAAATAATTTGCAAGAAATCTCAAGAAAATGTCTATACATATCTCCATTTTTTTAACAATCTTGTTTCTATTTATCAGGAGGAAATTTCACCACACAAAAAATAATCTTTTGAAATCATTAAAAAAACATCTTTTGAATGCCCTTTTACATCTAATGATTTATTTTATGAAAATCAATTATAATGTCTTCCACTGTTTGTATATGGAATTTCGACTCGTACATACCTTATTTTCAGCTGCAATTATCTCCGAACAAGGATAATTCTCATAGTCATTTAGCATACAGAATATTTCTTATAATGCACAAAATTGCCAAAAAACTAATAATAAATGCCGATACATATCTTTATTTTTTTATCTGGTTTCAATTTATTAGCTGGAAATTACCATGCTACAATAAGTTTGTAAACTCATAAAATAATCCTTCGAATATCTTTTTATAACTAATGGCTTCTAAAGTTTGGATGTATTATGTTAAAATAGTTATAATAATAAGCACAGAAGAAAAAATAATAATCAAATCAGAGGTTAAACGCTAATGGAAAGAGAGCGGATTTGCTGTGTGATAAGGAAGTTCTTACAACATTTCATAAAATAGAAAAGCTTTTTTTTAGAATTTATTCTTCCGAATTTTATCCTCTTATTTCATAATATAAACCTGTGTTGATTTATCTGACTTAAAAAAAATGTTTTAAAGTGTTTTGGTATAAAATAAAAATAAATAAATAAATTTAAAAAAACGCAGCTTCCTTTGAGACATTATGTAACTTCCTTTTCCCTCTCTTTTTTTTAATATTAAAAATAATAAGGTCGTTTTACTCATTTCCACTTAACGGAAAATATGTGCGAGGATTTGAGAAAATATCCGCTTTTTATCACTCCTGGGATTTGACTTTCATATTTAAAATAAAATTAAATGAAACATTGATAAATATTTCAACAAAACATTCAAAGGTTTTACAATTCTTTCGCAGTCATAGCAATTTCCTATGGAATGTGCATTTAAATTTAAAAAAGGAAACAAGTTATCTATTTCCGCATTATTTCCGGTCTTTTATTTATTAGAGTTCAAGGCATTTTCTTTTACATGTAAATGCCTTACTATCTCTATATTAGATTGTGTTAATTTCTAATACAACAAAAGTGATATAACTACTTTCAATTTTTCTTTTGCTTCTGAAATATTTTCATAAAATAATAAATCGGAAATGGAAAAGATTTTCAAAATGAAAATGCTTTTAGATTAAAACATAACTGGAAATTAAATCTTATTACGAAAACACATCTTCCCTTGATTCTCGTTTATTAAAAAAGTGGCTTTAGAAAGTCTTTAATTAATATACATAAACTAATTTATGATATCTTCAAGATGTTGTTCGACATTCAGAATTTTAAACAATATCGTACAGAATTTACAATTATCAGTGCATTTATTATAATATTGTCAAATTATCAATGTTTGGAAATGGTCTCCTCAATACTTTCTCGTATATTTTCAAATAAAGTTAGCATGCCAGAAAACACCTTTCATGGTGTTGGCGTACAATAGTTACGAAATATTGACTTTTGGCGTAAATTTGGATTTTTACTTAAACTATTGTGCCATTTTTTGGTAGTTTTTTGGCGATTAATTGCTGTCATATCGGTAATAGTATCCAAAAATGGAATTTCTGCTTTAGACACGTTTTTCTCAATTGATTAAAACAAATTTGGCATAAAAATGCACTTATAGTCACAAAATCCCATATTAAATTTGATATATGTAAGTCATTAAGTTTTTGAATTAGCACGTTTATATGCTTCTGAAAGCACAGATAGATAAACAACTCGGTTCGGAGTTGGTTCAAACTTTGTTAGGTGTCTAAATTATAGGTTTTAAATCTGTGTATCAAACCTAGCTTATCTATCTAGCTCTCTTAGAATTTATAGTTATTGTGTTAACTTTTATCTGAAAAATCGGACAAACGAACCACCTCTGAACAGAGTTTACTACTTTGATAGAAATCTGAAAATTTGTTGTAAAGACCATATACCAAATTTCAACTATCTAGCTCAACGTGGCTTGAAGTTATCTTTGTCACAGATAAACACATGGATGGATATTTTCCAAAAAATGTCTTTTTCGATCTCAGGGAGGTTTAAAACGTGGAGATTCGTCAGGTTTCTCTATACTATGTTTACGAGAAAATAAAAATGTCTTAATAATGTAGTTTCTCATTTTGAGCTAAACAACATTATGGTACACTATTTTTTGAGGTATATATACATTTTTATATAAATTTTTAAACATCATTTTCTTAATAATGTTAACTTATAAGAATGATGGAAGGTAGCATTTGCTTAAATTGGAATGAATGTTAAATCGATAATATAAATAACTGAACATCATTAAAAACCTTAGAAAATAGCTAAATATCAAGGATATATAGGAAAAGTAATTGTAAGAATATTTCGTTAACCACAAAGAGCTGCCTTCGCTCTCACAGACAAATCTAAACAATAGGATCATTGGGGTAAAAAATGTTGAATCTTAAATGTCGTGGTATCCCCCCTTCTTAAGCACATCCCGACATCGGCAAAAAGTAGCCAACCCCACATCAGAATCCATAGGGAAACGAAAATTAAATATGCAGATGCAATTTCTGTAATATTAAAATAGAAAAAAAATGTTTTGCAATCGCTTTAGATTTTTAGCCAATTTTTCTTTAAATTTATGCCAAGAGTATCCAAATATAATTGAAACATCTCTATTCATAAAAACATTTATAATTATATGCCAATTCAGTAAATAAACATAATTAATTATTTCTTAATCTAAAGAAGTTATAAACATATAATTGGGAACTCTTACTAAAAATTAAAGAAGATCGGAGATCGGAATTCCCTGCTCTGAAAGCTGAAAGCGGTGAAAGCGGAGTAATGTCTTCATCGTGACATACACACACACACACACACACACACACACACACATATATATATATATATATATATAGCATATTAAATGGTTTTACGTGTATTACAACGCTACCTAACGGTGAATTTTTGTGCTATTTTTTTATTTAATAAATGTACAGTGCTTCATCTCAAGAATCTGGAATTCAAATTTTATCTCATTTGTAACAATAGAACGCATTTTTGAGATATAATATTTAACAAAATCTATAGAATATCACAAATGCAATTTTAGAATTTCAAATAATAATCACCTATTGAATATGTAACATTTACTGGAATGGAGAAAGATTTATATCAATGATTAAAAATTGACAACCGATTTCTAAGTAAAATTTATATCAAGAAATCTTAAGATGAAAAATGAAATTTTATTTTTTTTATTGATTCAAAGTTGTAATTTTCAAAACGAATTTTGGGAATTGGGTATATAAACGATTTTAGAAAATTTCATACAATTAAATAAAATATCGGTCCAATCAGAAATAAATTCGAAGAAGATTTTTTGAGGAAAGAAAAATTGAAATTAATTTAATTAATTAATTATTTATAGCCAATGAATAAAAATAGTAAATTATATAAAAAATATATATCTATTTATTAAGCAGCATCGGTTATTCTGTTAAAAAATGTTTAGTGTAATATGTTAATGATATATTATAGATATTTTTAACAAAAAATTAATATGAATATTTTCAATCAACACATTTTATATTAATAATATCGTAGTAAATATGTCTTTTCTAACACAACCTTATTTTTGAAACTTACGCTCTAAGCTGCATATTTATTTCCAACAAGTTCATTTCCATAGCAGCGTTCATAAGATTTAATTCTCATTTATGAGCTGTAACATGTATCATCTTCTTTTGTAGTACAAACTAAAATAACTCTTACATTAATAATTTATTGAAAATTATTCCGAACCATTTTCTTAATATCTGGAATACCGTCCAATTTCTTCAGCACTGAGAATCGAAACTCACTTTTCGTTTAACTATAATAGAAATTTTCAGGCATTTGAAAGTCATTTCTACTAGCAATTGGAGAAAACAGCCGAACTTCAATCCGAGTGCCCATTTATTAAAATTAATCACACCATTATCTTTTACGCGCAATAAACGTAACCCCCCTTTTACAACAATCTCGATGTAATTGTGTTACTGGCGCTCATTACATGGCCATAAGTATTCGGGCGCACTCAATACATTAACACATTAATAGCCTAACCAACAGAGCAGTGCACCAAGATCTAATGCATTGTTCTGTGTAGCATTAGCAACATAATGGTTATTGTTCCATAACGGACATACCTTACTCGTTTGTATCGGTTTTCCGATCTAGTAAGTCAACAGCGTTTTAGTTCGAGAAACATGACTTGATTCCGAAGGAAATGACTAGTAGAACTAACGATATCCGAGCGACACAGACCTACATTAACGGACAACTTGCTGGGAAATAAACACTTGCATGTAGAAGAGTCAGATAATTTGCAAAAATATTTTTGGATATAATAAAATAATTGTAAGAATTTTAAATTTGATAATATTTAATGTAATTAACTGATCGCTTGCTTTGAAGCATAGGAAATGATGTTTTATCACACAGTTTTAGGAATAGAATATGAGCTTGTGGGTTTTAAATGAATTATTTTTCAGTTAAGTGAATGTATGCTTTAGCTATTCTGAAATTCTTATGCGCTCTGGAGTTTAATAAGGATCTTGCAGTTTCCCATTGAAAAATAATTATTATTCTCCATTGCATATTAAGAATAATAATTATTTTCAAATGTTTCCTAGGATTTTTAAATTATTGCACTGCAGTTTGAGGTAACATTTGGATAAGAATTTGAAATGGAAATGATATTTTATTATTTCTAGCATTATAGATAATACCATTGTCAAACTCTTGTAATTAAACGACTAAGAAAATGCTTGTTATTTTCATGACTTCTGATATCCTATTGCCATAAACATAAATAATTTTCTGCAGATCAGATCATATTGATGACTAAATAAGTTTTTATTATTCCTTTTCTAAACTTACAATTCATCACAAAATATAGCATTTCATTAATATTTTTTTTTCTTCTCATTTTCACGAGCTTACCACTTGTGATCCGATATATTAATTCGCTTGACGTCTGATTTATATAAATTGCCTTCCTTGAACCACCTCGAATCGCTAAATAAATACACATATGCACATGATAAAATACTTTGTGTCACCTAAAATATCTTTCATAAATAATTTATTTAATCATTAATTTTTATTAATTATTACAAATAGATGATTAAGTGTTCAAACTCAAACTTTCTGTTTTCTGTTTCATTGTAAGGAAACATGCTAATGAAAATGCTACTAGTAAAAAAATAATGTAATAGGTAATCCCATAGGCCTATTGGGGTATATTGCATATATGTTAGTACTGATTTTTTTAAAAAAAATATTGTTTGGGTATATAATTGAATAGTGTTTATTCATTTAAGTTCTAGTATATTGTTTACACAGAAGAAATTCTTCATTCTTCTTCGATTTCTTTTTTGATTATGTAATATTTGCTTCGAAAATACAATTAAAATGTGAGAAATTATTTTACTAGAAGTAAAAAGAAAAAAAAATACAGTTTTGTTAAATGAATGGAAATAATTTATTGACATTGGGTTTATGAGAGGGCTTTACGTTTTTCGAATAATTAGAACACCTTCTTTCAAAATTTTATATTAATTCATCACGATAAGATATAGTACTTGGCAAAAAAATTGCTTGCACCTATTGATATATAATGGACGTTTTAAAATCCAGTGCAAACACAGCATAACTCTTGCATAATTATCTAAGTATGGCTTTGGAATACTTATGGTTTTTCGGATTGTAATTAATAAATCTAGAAAATATGTTCTTTGATACATTTAATAAATAATTAATTAGTAATTTTAATTAAATACTTTTAAACAGATTTCGATAGGAAAATAAAAGATTTTTAAAAATACTTACAATCCCTCATCAATTTCAAAATCTTCAACGATTCCCAATAATATTCTCACAGGAATGTAATAAATCTTTTCCAAAATCTAACATTCAAAATTTCTTTCTGCTCCGAATACAAGAGACAACAGAAATCTAGTTACACAAGAGAAAACTCTCGCTTTCTAAACATTGCTATGTTTCCAGTTGAAGAAAGTCCTGCTTCACGGATTCGCACAAAAGAACAAAATTCTGGCGGCTAATCAAAGGAAACCTTTGAAATCGACTTCCAAATGATTGATGAAATGTAATGGATCGTAGTCTCATGTTCTTGGTGAGTTAACATTCTGTGGAAACACGATTCGTTATAAAGTTGATCTTTGATGCAGAACGTAATGAAAGAATCTTCAGATTCCAGATTGAGTTTCGTTGAATTTCCATCATCCTGAAGCATCTTTGCAATCGATCGATGACAGGTTACATTAAACTTGCGTTTCAATTTCTTTCCATTGTTGACTGGAACGGTATTTTCTGTTTCTATGTGGTGTTCCAAAATCTTATCTCGGTAATATAAGAAGATTTTAAAAAAATTGCTTTATTTTGTATTTTTCTCAAAGACTGTTTGATCGACGAGTTTAATCCATTAAAAGTGGCTTAATTTTGTATTGAAGTTGAACTTCATGAATAAGATGCAATAATTTACGAATATTTTATAATTTTCAATATTCTAAAGGTGCAAAGTATAATGTTTGAAAACAATTTACTCACGATTATAAGCAACATGCAAATAGCCATTTTAATTCATTAAATGAGGAACCTGCATTTTACAAGTACTGAAACTAATATTAGTACAAGAGCAAAATTGATCAGATAATATGTAAGTAATAGTTAACTTTCCTCTCTTGAAAGAATTCTGCCCGTGCACATTATGTCAAGTTCTTTTAAATTTCAAAATAAACCCACACACAGATACACACACACACACACACACACACACACACACACACACACACACACACACACACACACACACATACACACATACACACACACACACACACACACACACACACACACACACATACACACACACATACACACATGATAAAATGACTTTTGTTACATAAAAAATTACTATAAATAATTTATTTCATCCTTAATTGTTTGAACTCAAGAAACAGCATAATTTATTTACTATCGCAGCTTAACATTTTTTCCCTAATTATAATCCGAAGAGAGATTTTTACTCCCTAGCTAGTAATATTTCAATCCCTGAATCTACTTATGTACATAGTGAGAACAAATCTTTGGAAATTAATTAAAAATATTTTTGTTTCAATTTATGTCTCTTTATACTTGGTCTGTATATAATTTATATTATTAATAAATATATTAAGTTAAAATGTTTTCATGAGTTCCGATGATTTATTTTATGTCCAAAGACAATAACTTTGTTCTTATTTAATATCTCAATATAATTTATCCAGTTATTAAAACAAATAAATTAAGGTTTATTTTTCTTAGCCGCTATATCATTCTTCTTTAATATTTCAATACGTTACCCTTCTTTAATAATTCAAAGTATTTATTATTCCCAAAATTATTATAAGTGAAAGCTTTTTCTCTACTGCATAAAATTCCCTTTGTATTCTGAATGCAAATTTTTATTTATCATTAATTATGATAAAAATCACTTATAAATAATACGTATAGTAAAAGTAAAAGCATACACGCATTTACAATGTTTGGTAGCTTTCGTTCAAACGGTATAGCTTTTATACCGTTTGAACGAAAGCTACCAAACTTTGTAAATGCGTGTATACTTTTCAAACTATGTGCTGAGTTTTGTAGTCATTCTATGCAGATGGCCTTGAAAGTGTTGGAGCACCCATTTAATAATTAGTATTAGTATATATAAGTATAAATTTATAAAATAATTATTTTTCTTCACTCTTCTGGAGGGCCAAAATCAACCAAATAATAATAACATCAAATAAGGCATATTATTTTGTTTATAATCTAACACTTAGGACACTTCATTTGTATTGATGAATTTCATTACACAAAAACAACTCTGATGAAATTTTCTTTCTAAAATATAAAAAAGATAAAAACTAAAATAAAATGAAAATGTTAAATTTTCTAAAAATATTCCTTAACTTAATGTATAATTTTTGTTCCATTAATTAAGTTTCATATACTTTGCACCAAAACAGCAAGAAACATGAACACTTTCCAATCTAAAACATTTTTAAAAATTCGGTGAATTTTTATAAAAGAAATGAAGTTTTTTTTCTTTTTTTTTGCCAAAAACCAGCTACTGCGCATGCAATAATTTTTTTTCCTCATAAATAACATTAAAAAAATCCTCATTCATCAAGTTTCTTAAAAATATGTGTCAAAATCAGTCAACGATTAAATGCATGATGAATACATTAGTTTTAAATGAATTGCATAATTTAAAAATTTGTCCCTTTTTTTTATTTTAACAGCCTTAATTATATTCAAGAAAAAACTCTGAACTAAAAAAATAGCGAAAATAATTCTGGTTTCGGTGTTTTTAAACAAAATTTGCATTTATTTTAATCATATATTTATGCGATACACTGAATATTTATTAGTTGTTTTTAATGAAACCTGTTAGTACTTCATTAGTTCTGGAATAATTAAATTATTTGAGTCACGAGTTTAACAATGAAAAGAAGAATTTAAAGAGATAATTAAATTTATTTCAGACAATTTTAATTGCTCTCGTGATTAATCTTATGCAAGTACTTTTAAGTCTTAGACTTTTAATAATTGCTAATGGTGAATTCCTTATTGAAAATTTACTTTTGATCAGAATTGTTCTTACTGTTGTGCTGTATAGTTAAGAAATATTTTTTTTTAAATTCTTTACTCATATTGAGATGAAAATAATGAGTATCAGTCAGCAAAACAATTGGAATTATAACCATAAGCGCGTAAAGTATTTGCTTTAAAATTTATGATACTTTGGATAAATTTGTCCGGAATCTAAGAGCTAAATCAAGTGACTTGATGATTGAACTCACAAAAAATATTTTCTTTTCACTCAAGTATTATTTATAATTTCCGAAATTCTCTAATAAATCTCACGTGATAAATAAATCTTCTAAAAATATTAATGAAATATTATATCTGAATTTAACTGTATCTTTTGATAATATCAAAAACATTCTACTGCTCAAATATCAAAAACAGTGGTACATGTTTAATTTTCAACATTTATGTAAAATTCAATTTTTTTAGAAATTTAGAAAATGCATAGATTTCTACCTCTTTAACTCATTCAATGACAATATTTTTATTTAAGGTATCAAGTTTATCAGAGAGTAAAAAATGTTAACATCTGGAATGTTGCACAGTTGAGTAATATTATGGATGAGAAAAATGTCTCAAGAACTCATGATATTGAGTTTTGATTAATAAACAAAACTTGAAAAGAAGAAAAAACTTTTCTTCAGCTTAGTATTATGACTCTTCTCCCAAGCAGCACTTCAATATTTGCAAATTTGTAAACAATATTAACTTGTTATATATATATTTTTATATGTATGTATATATAATCTAAAAGCAATTTACCATTATTCAAAATAGTAATTTCTATAGTTAATCATCTTCCATATATAATATTTCAAAATAAAGGACAATTCGCACGATTTTTAGAAGATTATACTATCACAAACATGAAGATAACACAGACTTTTACAATGAGCTGACAATGTTATTTCAAATCTAATCTAAAATGCTAATAATCTTATTGTTGGAATTCAGATTAATCATACCCCCTATTCGGATCGATTTTACACACATACAGACATAAATATGTGTGTGTGTGTGCCCATGAGAGTGTGTGCGCATTTATGCATCCTGAAAAGTTCTAATCGGCGCTAACAAATCGTAGCCTCTATTCACCAATAAGAAGATAAGAATCTTCGAAGAGGTGACCGGTGGTACAGTCTCGGAACCGGAGGGGGGGTCTGGTTCGAGACCCGATTCCACCAATGAACGGTTCTGTAAGCAGGTCTGATGAATGTTAAATCCGCCGGGAACAAATGACTTCCCCCATGGTGTGGAAGTTTCGAGAGAGGGGCATCGTCCTCGTAATCTGACCGCGGTTCAGTATTAAGAGGTCCATCCCAAAATAGCCCTATTGTTGCTTTAAAACGAGACCTTAATATAACTAAACTAAACATAGAACGTTAACTTTTTTATTGAATATTCTACTCTGCAATAGATTATATCACGTTTACCTGTCTTGATGTTACGTTTACGGTGGTTTGTTATAATTCTGATACTTTTTAAAATATGCCAAAATAAATTAGATTTGTTTTCAAAGAGGACAAATGTATTTTTCAATTGGAAAAATTTATTATTTGGAGAAAAATGTGAAAATAAAATTAGAAAATTAGGGAATAATTGGAAAAATGCTTATAAAAATATTGTTTTTGGTTGTCAAAATCTTTTGAATTTTTCACTAATATTTTACACATTTATCCATTTCTTCTATTATTTTTGAAAGCTGTTTCTACCAATTTTATAAAGTGCGCAGTCATTGTTCTTGATACATCTATTGCAAAAATACCTACTACATCTCGGGAAGAAATAACGAGTGATGTAACTGAACGCACATTAAGAATTTGCCTTTTTTTTATAGCTAATATTCTTCTCCATATAAGCAAACCATAATCGATGCAATATCATGAAATATAGCTGCTATAAAATAAAATATTCTCGAATATGCCAGAAGAAAATCATGATATTTCATTATTAATAAGTAACTTTTAAATGAACATCACGGATATAAATAACTTTCTCTATTAATTTATTTATTTTTTGATAATCATTTATATCTTTATGAATATTTTTCATAAAAAATCATTCAGTTAGAAATATATTTCAGTTATTTACATGTTGACTCAAAATTAATTTGACAATTTATTGTGAACAACCCTTCAAAATGTCAAATGATTCTTGTGAACCACCTTTAACGTCATAAGTTTGTTTTCCCTGCAAATCAGTGAAAGAAAATTTTCTTCTCAATGTAAAAAAATTATAATATAAAAGACACTTGAATAATATATTCTACATTCCATCGCAGAAAATAAGAATTTGTTATTATTAACATGTAAACTTTTAATGAATATTATGGACATAATCAAAGAGTGTCCGAAAATTAAAGCAAGATTTGATTTTTCCACCATTCGGGTAGTAAAGTGTTTGCAACCTTATTAAGAAAACATTTAACAGCTGATAGTTTAGGTATAGTAAAAATAGAGCATTACGATAGAACGACGTGTTTTCATTATTGAACAATGTTTCAAAAGTAATGAAAGTCTGGTTGGCCACATTCAAAATTTTGATAATTGGCCCCTAGATCGTGTGAAATAACACCAATGGATTTCTTTGTATGGGATTATTTAAAGTCAAACGCCTATTCCAACAACACCACAAGCATGTGTTTATTGAATGAGAAAATTCAACGTTACACCAACGAAATTCAGTCACATTTATGCAAAATCATCATGAAGAATTTCAACAAATAATGTTTAAGTGCGTGCCTGCAAAACCATGGTGCCAACTTGCCCTATGTGTTACATAACCATACATAACCATATCAAGCGTACTTTACGTTTCAATAAAAATATAACATTTTAAAGAAAAAAAAACTGTTTCTATTATTTAATTCAAATCTTGCGTTAACATCTTATTGTATTGCGCAACGCTACATTTTTACTATCCTAAGCTATCAATTGTCAAACAATTTTAATAGAGTTGTCAATAATTTAATACATGAATAGTGGCAAATTAAAATCTCGTGTTAATTTTGGAGCTCCTTTTATATTTTTCCATTGTTTAGACAATTGTTTGACTAATTTGGTGACTTTTCATGAGAAAACCTTCAAGTTACGATATATATTAACATATTTACATGTCAATTCAATATTCATATGACAATTTTGTATGGATTTATCATTAACTTGCAATTTTATATCCATTGAATACGGTTTTCCATTTACAGTGAATTCTTGATTTAAACAATTGTTATTAAAAAGAAAAAGAAATCACATTTATTCTTGGTATTAAAATCTTAAAACTCCATTATTTCTGAACAACGATTGTATTTGCACTTCATTGTTTGTTATTTTAAGTAGAAAACGGTATCTTAATAAAAAAAAATCAAAAACATTTCATCCGAACAAATTACCTGCACCGAAATCTCTGGGCATCATTACGCATTCTGTTGAGTCATATTGCATTTATTTAAAATTCCTGTTGAAAACCTTTCCTTTGAAATCAGTTTAAAGAGTTCGGAAGCCAGTTTCAAGCTAATTAAAATTAATTAATGCTCCCAGAAAGAAAAGAGTCTGAAAAGCCCTGTCGTGGAAAGGAGCTAAGATAGTCTGGAAGATGAGTTTAATTAGAGTGAGCAGTTGCAGATTTTGCACAAAAATTCAGCCGTACATGCTAAACCCAATTAAACAAAGTGTTTTACATTGAAATCTGCGAATGCCATTACCAAGAGTCAAAATTGATTAAATTAAATGAAAAATATCCTTGTTCATATTGCAGGAAATACTAGTTTTTTCAAGCAATAACGTGGAATTCCTATTCATTAAAGCCATTTGATTATCTGCATTTGTCTATTTCACTTTTTGCTAACTAATTTTGAAAATATTTTTAAATTATATTTTCATATATTTTGAATGACGATAAAATATTCTTAATGACGTAATTTATAATTTATACTTCATGCTCAACATCCCCATCTTCTGTTAATTACCATATAAATAAAAATAAATATTGAAAAAGCGTAAATCTTTAAATCTGTTTAATTATATGCATTTGTGTATTTCACTTTTTGCTAATTAATTTTGAAAACATTTCTAAATGATATTTTCAGATATTATGAATGACAATAACATATTTTTACTGACCAAATCTATAATTTAAATTTCATGCCGAAAATTCCCACATTCTGTTAATTACATATATAAAAAAGTAAATATTGTGAAAGGCGTAAAATATTTACACCTTTGCTAAAACATTAATGAATAATTATGAATAAAAATAAGTATAACTATTGGGAATATCTTACCAAAATAATCCTAAAAGTTTTATAATTAATATATATATATATTAAATTCAATACCTTTATATAATCTAGAAAATGAATAAAATAAATATGAATAAAGTAAATGAATTGAATAAAATAAATATAAACAAAATAAATGAATTGAATAAAATAAATATGAATAAAATAAATGAATTGAATAAAATAAATACATTAAAACTTGTGATTTATTGAAAAAATTAGAATAAAACTTTTGAACCTTTACTGCGTGATTGATTCATTATAAAGCATAAAATATCATATTCCCATAAAATTACAACTAAATATTTTGCATGATTTGTAACACAAATACCGCACACAATCGCTGATTTATTTTATATATATAAGTAAAGTTCATTGAGATATTATAAATGAATACATATAGTTAAATTAATTCAGTAATTTCCAACACTTCTGAAATAAGAATATATTCTAAATATTTAATTCTTCTAAAAATTTAAAATTTAGATAACATAACTCCCATATCCAGATTCCAATATTATACTCTGAACATAAAGCAAAATTCCAGCTGTTGAAAAATCTCCACGGACCGAAAATCGAAGTCGATATTAGATTTTCAACCCAATACCGTATCAACCCAAAATAGATTCTCATACCCAAAGAAATCACTAGCATTCGTAGATAGCGGGAGTATTTTTTTGCTTAAATTATTATTTCACATCGTCTATTTTCACCGAATAAGATTGTCATGTGCATTTGCTTATTTCCATGTTGTCAAAATTTGTACATTTCTATCCATATTAAATATAAATGTATGTGTCAGGGAAATGTGACATTTTGACAGCTGATTCCAGAATTCTCTTAGATTTCCAATTATGGTAACGTGTCGCTCAGATTGCATTAGTTGAGTATTCCGTCACAATTTTCGCTAGACAATAGGTCATCAAAATTGTCCATGCATAGATTTTTAGGATTCCTGTGCCGTCACTTTGACAGGTGAATGGCATTGCATTCAAGCAAAGTATGGGCTATGGAAATGCAACACTACTTCGTTAGGTTAAAAATATGCATCCATTATATTTCTTCTTAGTGACTGAAATATGTTGTAAAAATTAATATCGAAGATATAACATGAAATATTTCTTTTAGCAATGAAATGCAAAGCTTCGATGAAAATTTTATATTTTCAATATCTTCTAAAATGCATAATTTCTAAAACGTTAGAAATTTTTTGATTAATTTAATGTATTTCCTATATTTTACTACCAGCATATTTTGTATTCTATTTTTGCAATAACAAAAATTCATGGCAATATATTTTATTATTTTTAAAACGAGTTCAGCTGGAAAATAAAGCTATATTGCATTGTTATAATCATTTTAATATGATAATTTTCGTAGTCTAGCGCACACATAGAAAGATAGAAAAAGAGAGTGACACGCAGTAACAACACACACATACACATACAAACATACGCACACACACACATGCACACACACACTTATATACAGGGTGTCTCAAAAGCCTTGACCACGGCTTTAATTAATTAAATATTAATCTTACTGTAATTACAAAGTTGCTTAAAAATAGGTGCAAATGTTATAAAATAGATTAAAATGTCCAGGGAATTAAACTTTAAAAAATACAAAATTTTAATTTTTAGACGGACCCGGAAAAAAATTTTACAATCAGTAAAATGTGCCCCATCCTCTAATAAAGCCATGGATAACATTTCAAAATTTTATCAAGAAAATTCTCAAAGATATGTTAAAACAAAGTTGGAGAAGGTTCAATCACAAATTGAAATGCAAATGTTTACAGCTTCAGTGCAGATGACGCGACGCAGGAATGCACCATAAGAAAATTAAATATGCTTCATATCTATAGTTTTTATACAAATTTAAAAATCTATGCTTCCTGAAAAATACTTTAAAATTTTATATCATGAATTACAGAATATAACTCAGAATAATAGCACAGTCCGTGAACTTGTAAAAATCCTTATGTAATCTTTCATTAAAGTGATCTTTCCTTATGTAATCTTTCCCTTAAGTTATTATTTCTACATATTTTTAATACTTTTTAACCAATAAATAGTGACATTGTTATTTATTCAGTCAATTATTACTTTCTTTTTTAATTCCTGTACTACCCCTAAAACAAGAACATCCGAAATGATTTTTTCTCTTTGCGAATTCATATCCAGGCATCGAAAAGTCAGCATATATGAACTCATATCCAGTCATAAGTCAGCATTTATGTAGTTTCATATCTTTGAGACTTTTTGTCATAAAATGCTGAAATTTCGTACATGACCTTATTAGAGGATGCAGCACACTTTACTCACTGGGAATTTTTTTGTAAGGTGTCCGTATAAAAATTTAAATTTTGTATTTTTTTTTAAAGTTTAATCCTTAATATGCTTCTCAAGCTTATATAACCTCTGAAAGCAAACCCACTTTCTCTTTTTTGCGTCTTTAGCATGACGGAGATATTTCTGGTGATTCCATGTCATGGCTACAAGAAAAAAAAAACTAACATTTTCTAATGACAGGAATTTTCCCGACGAATGAGCTTGAACTAATTAAATTTTGTTTTAAAAACAACTCATTCTTTTTCATTTGTGAAAATAAAATTTCATTTATATGTATCTGAAAAACTTAAAAAAAACCCTTTCATGTTTGCGAAACTTAATAAAGACATTTATGTTGCATCCTCAATGACTTTCAGTTTAAAATGAATCAATGCATTGAGACAGTATGAATACTTGTTTATATTATAAATAATTTTTGCTCTTTTCCTTGAATTGTACAATACTTTTAAATACAGAAATGAACAAATAATGCATCTAAATGATGAACAGAAATGAACAAATAATGTTTACATTAACTGCTGTAAAATTACATGTAGCAGGGCTGTTGCGATGAGGATTTCTGTAAATTCTGATGCTGATTGCAGTAAAATTCATTATAGAAATACTAATATTGAAGACAGAAAATAGTCACGAAATATTATAAGTAATTTTGTGTAGCTGTTTAAGGCCTAAGAAAGAAGAAACATTTATGAACTCTATGTCTTTAAAGAGTCCCTCCATAGCGGATGATTATCTTTTTGATTAATAATTCATAAACGAATTAAATCAATCTTCTAAGTCAACAGTAAGAAAGTACCCATACTTAACCATTCAACAATTCCCCAAATATACGGCCTTGTTGCAACTCAGTTGCATTGAATCAACAGCCATCTAATCAGATTTATCCAAGCTGTTATTCGCTTTGGATAAATATCCCGGCATAATTACAGCCAGAACTGAATGATGGTATCGCTTTCTTTTCTAACTAACCGTGTCCTAACCTGCAGTGCGTGGAGGATACCATCATTCATCCATCCCGATTATGGTGCTGGAGGAAGAAGACCATAAAACCAAAGGTGGAAGAGGATTGGAGGAAAAAAGAAGACGTTTCGAACTAATGATCTTTGTGGGTGAGAAGAGGGGTGGTGACCACCGACTCGAATATGCGGCTGACGTTTCGCGAGATTTGTTGCGTCACTAAGCCGAGAGATTATTTCCGCGGAAATAAATTGATGACTCGTGTGACTCCTTCCATCTAATATGAATGACGTAGCTGACTTGTAATTAGACGGAGTTTACCTGAGTATTTTGGGTTGAGTTGAATTGGAATCATTACATCCCAGGTGTTATTTCATAGGTAAGACTGATATGGGCAAATGGTAGCAACACTTTGTTTAGAAACAATGAAATTAAATTTTATGTGTTGAATAATGGGACATGGATTATGCTAAAGCTTTAAATAAATGATTATAAGTGATTATGTTTGATCTCTTTCATAATGGACACAATGATATTCCAGTAAATGAAATTATTCCATTCGCTCAGTATCGATGTGGTATGCAAGTTGCGATTGAGAAAGTGAGATTAAATTTAATCTAATCACGTAACAAAAGTAGGAAAAATAAGACACATAACCAACACATATACGGTATTCGTTTCAGAATCCTGCAAATGCCTTTATAGGATATTTTACTAGCAAAGAGATAATGCACAATAACTTGAGCACGTATCCACTGTTTTTTACTAGGTCCCGACCTTGTCTTCTCTCCGCAAAATGCATTTTCTTTCATTTGTCTTTCCTTGCACGTCAATTTTGATTGTATACTAATTTATTTTAATTCGAATCTTACAGGAGGGGATTGGTAAGTAATGAGTGCCTATAGTAAAATGACTATGCTGCATTTATTGAGGAAGGTTACAGTTCAATTAACGCTAAATAAGTAAGTTACAAAAATGAACTCAGAAAATTAGGGAGAACGTCTGAAATGCCCAGATAAAAATGCGTGTCATATCATAATATAAACATAGGGTAAAATTATTGGTTTATATATTTGTTGTTTTTAATTTTCTGTGACTTAAAATAAGGATTCATCCTAAAAGTGAAAAATGATTTATACACTTTTTCAATAGCGAAGTTAAATTTAAGCAGCGAAGAAAATATAAATAAAAAAAACACGCTTGGTGAAGGGTATTCTGAGGGTATTTAGAGAATATTTTAGTACGAACTCCCTTTGGTGTCACGGGCAGTTCATAACTTTAATCGAAATAAATCGAACCGCAATTTCTTTTTATAATGTTTATTACTGTACAGTGTACATTTTTCTAAATGCACTTTTAAGGTGATCTTGACATCCAATCTTTACTCCAGAATGATAGCCATTGCAGTTATGAATGTAATATTCAGTCATAATAAATTTTGTTACGTGTTGCGTAATGAGATCACTTGCATTGTAACATTGAGGGAAATTCCGGAGATAGTTTTCTGAAGTTCCTTCCTACAAGTTTGTATTGATTTCTGAAAGTCTGCTTGGTAATATAACAAATAATTAAGGGCATATTTTATATATGAATATAAAGACATATATTTATACTGATAGGTTTATTTGCCCTAGGGAATTGTAAATTGCCATTGTGCATGTAGTTCTATTAAAAAGTTATAACAATCAATTAGATAAATAGTAACTAGTTATAAAAGGATGCCCTTAATGTTGCATTTCAAATTGATAATCATTTTTACACGTTAAAGTTCATTTTAAAGAATTCATTCAGTACAATAAAAGATAAAATTAATTTTTTTTATCTCAAAAGGTGAATACAATTTAACTTAAAATACTCAACGAATGGAAAATAAATAACTAGAATTATTTTATACAATTTTAGGCTAAATATTTAAGAATATTTGCCTGTTAAAATTACGATTGCTTCAACATAAAATTTTACAAATTTTCAACAGAAAAAAAAACTTACTACAAAAGAGCATAATTGAAATAATTATAAAAACGAAATGAAAAGATAAATTTAATAAATAAATTATTTACTTTGAGAAAACACATCCGATAATATTAACAAACTATAACGTTAAGAAATGATTTAATTCTAGTATTCTTTAATAAAAAAAGCTTCTCAAAACGTAAACTTTATTTACAACATTTTTTAACAATAATTAATTAATAAAAATCAACATTTTTCAAGTTTTTATTCTTTTCTCTTAATTTTAACTGTTTTAATACAAAAGAAGTTTCAATTCTATCTCGAATGTACCATATTTTTCGAGTAAAAAGCAATAATATCACATTATTAAGGGGTTACATAAAACAAAGCTTGGTCTTTCTAATCAGAAATTATTACTTAGTTAAAAATATCAGTGACTTCAAAAGTTCCCCAATAACAAAAATTTAGCAGTTTAATCTCATCTCACTTCAGAGATGAGCACTCAAATGGCGAGTTTATAATTTTCAGATTTCGATAAGTTGTTTCTGATCCAACGCATAATCCTTTCACTTGGTATCGACTTTCAAGATTTAATTAAAACGCTCAAGGGTTGTAATACGAGATTCTTCCGGCAATGAGAATACACAGTTACTTTAGAGAAGATCAAGAACAAAGTTTTAAGTGCTGCTTCGTATCAAATTACCTTTGTTTTTTATTCGCGTAATCTGGCCTTGAGGTGGAGGATTTAATAATCTACAAGCATAGGATTTATGCTGCAGCAATCATTAAGTAAGGAGGGTCTTACATTGCAAGCAGAAAATAACTTTACGCTCTAAGAAAATATATCAGGAGATTTTTGTGTACCTCTGAAAGATTATAAAGCAGAGAGCTTCAGTATGCAAACGAATTAGTTTTAAGGTTTTCTTTCTATTACATATTGTGAATATATTTAAGCACATTTTAAATTTATTGAATTAATGAATTTTAAATACTATTAATATTTATTGTTATTTATTTTTTCATTTTGACAATGCTTTACATGTTTTTTTTTCCTACTTTCCGACTTTTGCAGTACGTATTCCATTTTTTGACACATGAGGAATAACTGCATATTGGCAGTTAATTGCCAAAAAAAACAAAAACAAAAAGTAACTAGTGATCGCCCACTATTTTGAGTAAAAATGCTATATCCACACAAAAAGATATTTTAACAAATTTTCGCCAATACCATATAACGGTTTCATTAATACATTTTCGTAATACGCAACTCTCATACGCAGGATCCTAAAAATAAACATCTGACAACCGGTGGCTTACAAGACCCACAATTTTATGCGGCGAATAGAGATAATACTTTTATTAGAGAAAATGCGAGAAAGTTATAGGAAAAACTTTTCCTCAAATTTATTGAAATATTCATTAATAATCATGAATTCTTTTTGATGAATAATTGACTTACTAAATTCAGATTGAAAATACAGAAAAATACACACGCGCGCGCACACACACACACACACACATACATACATATATATATATATATATATATATATATATATATATATATATATATATATATGTATGTATATATATATATATATATATATATATATATATATATATATATATATATATATATATATATATATATATATATATATATATATATATATATATATATATATATATATATATATATATATATAATCCTTACATGACAGACATTGTTTATAATCTATTAAAAGAACCCAAATGCATTTAGTTTTCAAAAACATGATTCCCTTTAGAAAGTAAGTTACTGAGTTTTCAGACCGAAGTTATTAGTTAATTCACCATACAATCAAAACAAATATTATAATAAGATATCTGTCTGAAATTGTTTCATTTTTGACTTCTTATTGACGGAAAAAAGAAATATATTTGTTTTATCTTTTGGTATAAACTCATATTTCTATAACATAAAACATTGTTGAAAGATAATTATTGCATTGAAGCGAGAAATTTCCTTTGAGTTTCTAAAAGCATGTTGGCTTTTTTATATTAAACCCATTTAGTTTAATAAACGTATTTAAAATATGTTTCAATTTATTAACGCTATAATTCAGTGTCATAATACATATTTTTGTATTGTTTATAAGCATAATTATTTGCAATGATATTAAAACTTTATTTCTTTCAAAGATGTGTAATATTCCATAAAATATTAGTACCTCATGCTTGATGTTTGTAACATGAATATTAATTTATACAATTATAGGTTTGTAGTAATTTTCTCATTATTGCATTCCATTCAATTTTTACGTAATTCTTCTTGATATTTATACAAATTTAAACGTATTGCATTTTTTGAAATCCAATTTTTGAGGAGGAAATTTAAAGAAAATATTTTATATTTAGATATCCCTTTTAAAATTTAGTGTAGAAAACTTAAGACTTAACTTTACTTTTCTGGTTTTCATTTTAACCTTTATTTCTTTTGACAGCTTTGAAACTTCAGACACCAATCTTTAGCTAGATCGAGATTTTTTTTAAATTATGGCTAATTTATACATGACATGAATATAAATAGCGAACTATGATTTGAAGTTATATGCAACCTTGAAAAAAATCAAATTGAATAATTATAATTGAAAAAAAAAAAAAATGTAAGTTCCAAATGCTAATGACAGCGGGCTTGTCCATGGAAAATGCCATAAGAAACAACAGCATGATGATTTGATATTTAAATGGACATGGATAATTTAATGTTTTAACGAATAAAATTAGAAAGTTACTTTCATTTCGACAAAGCAAATTATTTAGCTGAATTGCCAAGGACTAAAACATTGCGATGAAAAAAAAAAGAGAAAGAGAGAGTTGAGGCAATTAGATCATTTTTAGAGTTAAGGAGAATAGAGGAATGTGATAATGAAACACTGAGACTAAAAAGACAAAGAGAAAGTTGAAATTCTTTGAGATGAAATAAGATACTTTTAAAGAGATTATATGTTTTTCATTCTTACAGAAAAGAAAGCATATTTAAGCCAAGTATACCAAATGAAAGTATTTTCATATATATATATTACAACGTAGTATATAATGTAAATAATTAAAAGCATTTAAACATTGTATTATGATTGAGGAGTTCCATCATACTTAATATCATGCAACCAAAGTAAACATGCCTTAATGTTACTCCTTAATCCCTTGCCAAGGTTTCCTGTTAACTCACCGGAATGCTTTTAAAATGAGCGTCACAAGGTAAGACACATGATAAGTGTGGATGAAAGACATTGAAGAGAGTTTTTCTAACCTTGAAAATGACTATTTTATCCTTCTGCGTCATTCTGATGAGGAATATATAAACACAGCAGAAAACTAGCAGCAGCAATAAAACATTTAATTCTAAACTTTTGTTTGCTTCAAATGTTTGTCATTTATTGTCATGGGTCCGCGATGCAGATGCCTTGCAGAATCCCTGTTAATATGCAACAATTATAAATTGAATTTTGTAATTTTAATTACCATTAATGTTAACATTTTTTTTATGATTCCATGCGCTATATATTTAGAAATGCAAACTGTGTTTCTAAAGCATGTTTGTTTTCTAAAGCTATGTTTATTGATTTACAATAAAATTGAAATTTCCTCTGTTACCTTTGCATTCCACTCAAACTCTTAATAGTAGTCTCCTTGAAATTTTCTCTCATATTCTCAAATATACATCCCATCCCTCTATCTCCGCATAAGAATACTGACATTGGATTGGCCACGAATACCTATCATTGGTGACCAATGCTTAAGAAATATAGATATTTGTCGATAATATCATTTTTATGAATTTATGGAACTGATACGTATTTTAGCACCTTTTGATCGACCATTTGCGATCAGTATTGAGACAAAATACAGCTGTAATCGTAACATCTTATATCGGATTTTCTTGATTTAAATCGCTGCTTTTATAATTTCTGACGTTTACATAATAGGAAGGCTGACCGACAGATAGTGAACTATTGATCTAATTGATTCAAAATATGATAAAATATCTAAAATAAAAATGCTAAATCGGGGCATTAAGTTTTATCTAACATTTTAAAGTTATCGAGTTCCCTGGTAGATAGATTTTTTAAATGGATTTCCTTCCCAATTTTGTAAAATTCTGCAAATTATATTGCCACATTGAAAAGAGGTAGACGGCTCTCCATGAGCGAATGGTCATAGCACTGGTCCCATAATCAAGAGATCATTAGTTCGAATCCCGCTAGAGATAATGCGACTCACAGTTTTTGTAATTATTTAATTCCTTGATTTTATGTTTTCCTTTATTTCACGTTCCAGAAGATTCTGGACCTTTCTTCAGTTTACCAGATAAGTGTTCCAGACTTTTCTTACTGTCAACAGAAAAGTATTCTGAAACTTCCCCTGCTATTATAAAAGCAGAAGATCTGTCAGTCACTGTGTTCTGAGTTCAGAGTTGAGTTAATAAATTGGTTAGCTCTACTTCTTGTGTGTGTCATTGAGTTCCACACTAGAGTACCTACGTGACAATATTTAAAACTCATGTACCAAATTTCACCCTTCTGTCACAAAGCGTTTTTGTTATATCGTGTTCACAGGCAGATAGACATAAGGCCAAAAATATGTTTCTAGGTTTGATATATATTTGATTCAAAATATGATAAAATATCTACAACAATAATGCTAAATCTGCGCATTAAGTTTTATCCAACATTTAAAGTTATCCAGCTCATTGGTAGTTAAACAGCATGGTGTGCAGGCTTTTTAAATAGATATCCTTCACAATTTTATAAATATTTGCAAATTTTATCTGAACCTTATATACCAAATTTCATCTTCTACCTCAAAGCATTTTTGTAACATCACGTTCACAGGTAAATACGCATAAGGCCAAGAACTCCTCTCGGACCAACCAAAATCTACAGTTGGAGATTTGACAAAATCTCTTTTCGAATTTGTTGACGATCACAATATTTTATCTTTATTTCGTATATCAGAATGAAGCAAAAAAGGAAAAGAGCAATACTTCGATACATAAAGCAAATCGGTGCTTCCACGCACGTAAACACTTATCATTAAGCAGAATAAATTCCACTGTTGCGTCCAACAAATAATCCGTATTTTATCGCAAACTGCATTCGACTAACGTAGGCAAACGAAACTGAAAGTTTACTCACAATCTATTAGATATGCTAATTTAACTTCTTGATTTCCATGAGTGAGCCATGCTTGCCGCTCGTGGATAGTATTACATTTGAAAAGCTGATGCACACTCCATTAATTCTGACGCACGTGGTAGATGATGCGAGTTGTTAATTTATTCAACACCGTAGCTCATACTCAATTTAATACTCACTTTGATGGATCTGAAAGTAACTCAGTTACGAGGGTGATGTGTTTCATTTAAGATATCGATTAGCTATAAAACGTTGAAATTGTTACAGGCTATTTGCTTTGATTTCAGCGAGAGAATTTCTCGCGTGGCCGGATAATCCGGCAACGGCTGGATACTTCCCTGAACTGATTGGAATGAGAAATCAGAGATTAGATGTTAAAAGTGAGGGGAGAATACGGAATGAAATTAGGTTAGATATATTTTATTGGTTTTATGAATGGAATGTGGAAATTGAATGATGTATATAACATGACATTAGGTTTTAAAATTTCTATTCTTTTTAAATTAAAATATTGTTAATCAATATAAAAAAGGTAAGTAATGGTAATAAAAAGCAGTAAAATAGTAAATTTTGAATTAAAATGTATAAAGAAAAATGAAAAATATCAATAAATATATTTTAGCTCTCAATTTCTATATCTCGTATACATAATACACAGGAAGTATAGTAATCGTCAAAAAATCCAACTCGAGACGAATCTTCACATTTTAGCCTTCCCTGAGTTCAAAAAACACATATTTGAAAAAATGTCCGTCCATCTGTCTGTCTGTTTTTGACATAGTAACTAATAACTTGACATAGATAACTTCTATGAAACTTGGTTTAGATCTTTACACCAAATTTGTTGAATTCTATCTATGTTTGAGCAAAATTCGTTCTTATGAAGTCTGTCTGTCCAGCAGTTTGAATAAAACTTAACGCGATAACTGCGAAACGAAGAGAGCTATATGGATAAAATTAGGCACACACATTTTACATCTAGAGAGTAGACACTTATATTTTGAGAAGTGTCTACTCACCAATGCGGAATTGACCGTCTATCTGTCTATATTTTCAAAAACCTATAAACGCCATAACTTAAAAACGCAATCAGTTAAATATATTAAATATGATATGAGATTTTGTGACTACAAATGTAGCTTTTCAAAATTTTTTTTGTTTCATTTGATTGGGAAAAACGCATCTAATATAGGGATTCGATTTTAGGATGTTATTAACTGCATGCAGGGCTTAATCGCCAAATAACTCGCCAAGAATGACACGTTAGATTAAGTAGGAACACTAAATTCATTCCCAAAGTTAGTATTTGTAACTATTGTATGTCAATGCTATGAAAGACGTTCTCTGGTATAACACCTTTGTTAGAGAATATGCGAGAAAGTGTTGTGAGACCCCTTACGTTGGTTTTTATATGAAATGTGTAATTTTAAAATGAAACTTTAAACTAATTAGAGGAAACTGATAAAAAATAATGTCCACTTTTAACCAAAGAAAAATGCAAATGAATAAATTTGCTAATCAGTTAATGTCATTTTCAGTCATTTGAAAATGTCACAAAGCATTGATGCAGATATGAGTCATTGCACTGTATAGAAAAATAATAAGAAAATCCTTCGAATAAGTAAACATATTAAATATTTATGCTCAAAAAGTATGAGAAAGAAAAATATATTTCCACAGAAGAGTAGCACTTAACGTTAAATTCTGTCTTTAATAAATAATTTATTTAGGCTCTATACGTACTATATAAATCGTGGAAATATATCGATTTAAAAAAAAGATCTCGCCTTGAATAATTTTAATTTCGATTAAAATGGTAAATGTCTATATATGCGACAGTGTTTTATAACAATTAAAAAAGAAATTTTTGCATGCATAAATTCATTTAAAAAATCATCATTTGATTTTAGAATATCTGCTTATGAATATGACATTTTAATTTATATTCTATACGGAAAAAAATTAATAAAAGTGAAAATTTCCAAGGAATGCACTTTAACTACTAATAAGGATATTATTTTCCTGTTAACTTGGAATTTGAAAATGGTATTCAATTTGAATGTTTTGGCATTAATTTTCGCCAAAAATATTATTTTCAAGATATTTACTTGCGTATATGATATTTTCAAATTATTTCCAACACGCAAACCTCAAACAAACGTATTTCGATTAAAAGTGAACAGTTCAGAATGGATAAAGAAAAGTAGATTGAAAAACATAGTATTTTACCTTGTTCTGTTAATACGTTATCCAGAAATGTTATCCTTTTATTTTTTCAAATTCTTACTATTATTCGAAGTTTGAAATAAAAATCATTTCATGCTTTAAATTTATATTATTTTTTATATAGTTGAGATGATATTTACAAAAATTAATATTACTGAATTCAATTAACCATAAAGACTTTATTTTCAACAAACGCTTTACCTTTTCATAGATTCAATGGGTTCAAGCATAATTCTTAAAGTTTTGTTACTAGCAATCTGGTGTTAAATAATGATCTTCCACCATCTTCTGAAGACGTTTCAAGAGCTATTTCATCATCACCTTCATCAATCATGTTATTTTTATGCATATTTTATGCCTTTTTACGAGATGTTATGCGAGAACAGCAACAACGAAAACGCTTTGTCAGCATTTAAGAAAAATAAATTCCTGTGCAAAATTTAAGTGAAAATATAGAGATGAATTTAAAGGTTAGAGTATTAATTCTTATCATTATAAAAATAAAAAAATATATATTTGTTTTACTTCTAGGTATTTAAATAATCTTTCATATATTTAATGATTCAAATCTAAATTTTTAAAAAAATGTATTTTATTTAAATAAGCCAAGAAATGTATCTACAATTTAAACTATTTCAGAATGTTATTTCAGTTTAAATCGTCACAAAAATAAATACTATCTTAGCTAGAAATAAAAAAATCACGCTACCTTCATTTTCCTATTCAAGCGAATTTATTTACAATTATTTAAAAAAAAAATCCTTATAACAAATTTAGTCTTGGAAACATATATTTATTATTAATTGACACATGTTTTGAATTAAAAAAAACCCGCATATTTTTTAAAAGTTTGATTATATTCATCCAATTACATATATATCTCTGTGCCTCTATTGTATATATAAAAAAGTGTTCAAAAATTAACACAAGATTTGAATTCGCCACTATTAATGTACATGTATATGTGTTGTTCATACGTGTAACGCTCGTTTTTTACCATCAGGTTTAATTTTGCGACACTCTTTTATGTATGTATATATATATATATATATATATATATATATATATATATATATATATATATATATATATATATAACGGGTGTCCCATAAATTTGTAAATACTTTAAAAATTTAAAAATTGAAAGAATGAGTATATTTTAATGCGGTTTACGAAACTGTTATTCTCATGAAGGGGGATTTTTTTTTTCATACAAAAAAAAAAAAAAAAAAAAAAAAGAAAAAAGTAATAGTTCAAAAATTTGTCGATAGAGGGCGTTAAATACAAGCAAAACATACAATTCTACGGGAAAAATACTTTTATTTGCATGCAAACAATTGTTTACATGCGTATCACACCAGTACTACAGTCCTTGTTCTATGTGTCCGTCATCACCACAAATAACAGTTTGGAAGCGGGAGACAAAACTGGTAACTGCATCATACAGCATATCCGTATGAATGCATGAGATTTCGTGGCGAATGGCTTCCTTTAGCTCCACTAACAAAGTTGGCCTATGGCGGTACATCCGAGACTTAAGGTAACTCCATAGCCAAAAATCAAGGGGTGTTAAATCTGGTGAGCGTGGAGACCATTCATGTGTAAAGTGACGGCTGATTATACATTCTTCAGTAAAAGTTCTTCTCAAAAATGACTTCACTTCGGTGTAGATGTGGGGAGGTGCCCCGTCTTGCATGAATGCCACTGTGTCAAGGACATCGTGTTCCAATAAGGACGGTATCACTTCCTTCTGTAACATTTCCAAGTAACTTGTTCCCTTAACTGAACATGTCTTCCATCCTGCTTTTTAACAGGCCTTTTCAAAGAAAAAAGGGCCTACAATAATGGATGCAGTGAAACCACACCGAACAGTAACCCGTGGTGAATGCAGGGGCTTCTCAGTGTAAGCATGTGGATACTCATGTGCCCATATTCTACAGTTATGGGTTTTAACTGGTCCATGCAAAGCAAAATGAGCCTCACCTGTCCACAATATTTTCAGCAGACATCGCGGATTATCTTCAATTTTCGCCAAAGCCCAATTTGAGAATTCCAATTTCTTAGCTGTATCCTTTGGTAAGAGCTGATGTAGCGATTGCAATTTGTATGGGTACAATTGCAATACACCATGAAGGATACGGTACACCGAAGTCTTTGGTATACCAGTTATTCGTGCTACTTCTCGTTCGCTACTGACTGCACTTGTAGACTGTTCCCTTAGCGTGTCCATTTGCGAAGAGGCATCGGGGGTACGGACTGTTGTTAAACGAGGTGCACCACTGAGTGGCCGATTACACAAACTTCCAGTTTCTTCGAAACGGCGTAATAGGGAAACAAGTCCAGCAGGAGTGATCGGACCTGAACCTTTCTTCAATCTTTTCTGGGTCCTAAACTTTCGTAAGGCTTCAGCCGCCGATTCGTTGTTGACATAAAACAACTTTACCAATAGTGCTTTATCCACCAGTGTCAACATGTTAATACAAACCTTATGCAGATCTTTAGAAATGATGTGTCAATCACTCACTCTGCCTTTCATAAGACTTTAATTTGCATATTTCCACTTTGCTTGTGTGCAGAGCCCTCTATTGACAAATTTTTGAATTATTTTTTTCTGTATTAAAAAAAAATTCATTTTCATGAGAATAATAGTTTCGCAAACCGCTTTCAAATATACCCAGTCCTTCAATTTTTATGAATTTTTAAAGTATTTACAAATTTATGGGGCACCCGGTATATATATATATATATATATATATATATTATTCTTTGAACGCACACACACATATATATATATATATATATATATGTGTGTGTGTGTGTTTCAAATTTCGCTATATTGTTTACTAAGCCTAATCTTTTATTTCAGTAACAAAAATGGCATTTCAAACAAAATAAAGGAATGAATATTATTACATACTTTAAACAGAAAAATAAATAGTGTCCTACTTTTGAAACAAAGTCCTTAAAACGATGATCAATAAAACATCCATTTCGTTTAATGATGCAACAAAAATGTAACATAAAATAACTTCTTAAGATGTTCTTGATCAGGTAAATAAACATTTTTTTCCTTTTCTAATCTGTAAAATGTATAAAAGCGATAAACTTAGAAACTTTTTGGAATATCGTAGGAAGTCTTCCTTTAGAACACTTCTATAAATTATAAGTATTTGTATTTAAAATCTATTAGAAAATCGAAAATATTAAAGTACTTTGTTTAAAGATTATTTTGATATTCAAGAAAGTATCTGAATGATAGAATCAACCTTTCTCCTAGTTGAATGTTGATGCAAAAAACAAGAGGTATACTTATTAAAGAGATTCCAAAAAATATATAGGATATTTAAAAAAAAAATATTATGAACAATAACAAATATATGAAAATATGTACATTTTATAATTCAAACGGAAACAAACTTTTCTTGATTATTATAATGTTTTATTTCTTTTAATTATCATGAAAGTATTCTTTGAATTCGTTTATGAAACTAAATTGAAAGATTGAAAATGCATTTTTTTTTACTTAAATTATTTATATTATTTTACACAAAATATTTCAAACTACTGTTATAATTTTAAAATCATTTATAAAAAATCTAATTCACAGCCGAGAAATGATATTTAAATTCTAAAAAGTATATATTTAGTAATTATTTCAGAATATTTTTCCCAAAACTTCACATTTTATATTCTGAAAGCAAAACATTTCCAAATTGTAAGTTTGATCCCATGCCGTTACTCTTTCCTTCCTGACGTTGTTTACTGTACTGTGAGCAATCAAACATGAAGGTGTCTTAAGTGACAGCTGTTCTATTTCGGTAGTCTATAGTGCCAGGTCAGGTTTATGTTAGAAGGGAAGTCATGTGACAGAACGTGTTCCTCTCGAAGGAAACATCTCTTTGACATATGTCAGAAACCGGCACCGCAGCGATGCATCCATTTGATCTTTCTATCAAGAAATCGTTCTTTTGTTTCTGACGTTTTTATAATTGTAAACATATATTTCTGAAAACATTTTTTTCTCTTATTTTGAATCATTTATATTGAGGAAATTTGTATCATTATCTGTTTTGAAATGGTATTTATTTATAAAAATTAGTATGATTTTAATTTTATTTTAAAATTCTATTTCTAAAACTGAATTAGGACTTCTAATTTAATCTTATTTCACTTAAATATTCATATATTCATTATAAAATAAATAAAGTGAAGAATATAACTGATTCATTGAAAATGATATTCCATTATTTCAGGAAATTATTTTGCATAAAAATAATATCTATTTTTAGAATAGCATGTTTTATTGAATCTCATAATCCCGCAAAATAGATGAGGAACAAGAATGTGTAAAAGATTAAAAAAGTAGAAATTGTGTTCCAAATGCTTACAAAAAGACAACAGTTTAAAAAGAGAAAAATGAATAAAACATCCAATTTTAGAGAGTGAGAGGGAAAGATACACATATAAAAGTGAGAAACAACTGCTGTTTGGTATGTAGCAATTGTATAAGCAGTGTGGATCAGCGTAAGCGACTAATTTGGATTTCTGTTTGGAAAATAAATTATTATTATATCAAGTAATATTTATTCTAAAAAGTGTGTCGTTTGCACTTTGCTTTCAGATTTTTTTCTTTTCTTAGATATCAAATCTTGGGCTATTTCAAGGCGCACATACTTATGCTTCGATGTTTGCAATAATCTTTTTGCCGATCATAATACCATGACGTATATAATTAAAACTTATTTTTTTGTTAAAATTTATAATTATTACTTCATTACTAGCTACTCTAGAAAGTTTGTAGTTTGTACTATTTAATCATTTTATTTTTCATTTCTAGCATGTTGGATCATGTACAATTAGCTATTTCAGGGTTCTTACATGCAGGGTTACAGGGTTATACACTGTTTGTCTTTTTGCATTGTAATATTTTACTAACAATTCATTAATAGTTGATAGCCATTAATTGCGGTTAGAAATAATAAGAAAACGGATTATTGTAATATATATGTGCCTAATTTATCTTTCGTATATATTTCTTTGTCTCAACTTAAGATTATTATTATGGCCCTAATTGCGTCCCCGAGGAAAAGATTGCTCTTATTTGATATTTAAATATGTGTATGGAAAAAAAAAGAAACCTGTTTTCAATATCATAGAGATATTCTTTTTGATATGCCATAATCAGTGCAATTATTTCCATAATTTCTTCCCTTGTAATTCTTGTTCCCTTATGGCTCTTGTATTAAAACTCTTGTCATAACAACTGCTTTTTAATGTTTATTATTATTTCCTTCTTTTTTTTCTTGTTACATCGTAATCCCGAAAGACTCAAAAATATATTCATGCAATTGTTTCCTTTCTTTTTACTTAATTTTTTTAAACGTGTTATTTATATATAAATTTATAATAATTTTATTTTTATTTTAGTCATTATGTGTACTAATTAAATTTTTTAGCCATTCCATTTACAGAGAAAAAGAGAATTTGCAAAATTCGTCTTTCAAAATCCTCAAACACCTTTCGTACTTATTTAATCAGCGGAATTTATTTAAATTTGAAGATGAGTAATTTGAAAATAAGTATTCCATGAGATCTTGTATTTTAATGCACGATTGGTCTAGCCTTTATTTTACTTACCTTATTTTGTATATTTTTACTGCTATTTTGTCATTAAAATAAACTTATTCATTCTTAAGGAAATTCAATGTTGTCTAATATTAATTCGATGGTATACAATCCTATTTCTTTATTTAAATAAAGCATATTTTAATTTGTTTGCATAATGAATAATTTAAGAATTAACTTCTGACAATATATTGTCGTCATTCGTTGAGTATGGTAAAAATAAGCCTATTATATATGGGAATAAAAAATTGTTGTTTCTGACAAATTTTTGTTATCATATTACGTATTATTTTCATTTCTAGATGGATTTTCCTTTGGTGTCTGATTTTTCCGTACTGCAGCATTTTAGCCTAAAGACGTCACAGGTGATCAAACGCGATTCTTTCATTAAAGGACCGAAGCTTTAATACATAGAATGGAGCCGGAAAACTCAAATTCAGTACAACCAATTCAACACCGCCATCAACAGCAACAAAAAAAGCATTACTCTTTCTTTTGAAGGAAATAAACAAACTGTTTTCCTTGCAGTCTTTTGGGACGTATCATGATCATTACTGAAAGAGAACTGGAAACGAAGAATATGATCATCAGTTCTAGGTAGAATAATTTTCTAGTCAATTGACCTGCTTCGCATTGTACATTGGACATAAAAGCTTATTAGCGCTATTGACAAGGCAAACCGTAGACCACCAAACACATCATTTTAAACATTATCCATTAGAATCTGGGTATTTCGCAACCATTCAGTTTAAGAAAGAAAGGAATTCACTCTGTGGGACTTTTATGCCAATGGATATTTCAAAAGATCTCACTTTTCGAAAGAGTGTCATATGTAAGATACAGTGTATCAATGTTTTTATTAACTCTACCAGAGAAGGCATTTGTATAAGTGAGCTAAATGGGCATCACTAAGATAAGAATTTTGCCAAAATTGATGATATATATATATATATATATATATATATATATATATATATATATATATATATATATATATATATATATATATATATATATATATATATATATATATATATATATATATATATATGTATATATATATATATATATATATAAATATATATATATATATATATATATATATATATATATATATATATATATATATATATATATATATATATATATATATATATATATATATATATATATATATATATATATATATATTTATATATATATTACCACTATATTTATTCATTCACAGCAAGCCACAATACATGTTCATTCATTAAAATGCTGCATTAATCAAATGAAAATTTTATTTCATTAAAAACGTTTGTAATGGTAATGCAATTTTGAATCAATGTATAAACTAACGCTCCCATTTAAGTCGTCTTAACTCTTTTAAATATTAAACTAATAATATTAAAATGAATAGTAATCGGATTCGAAAAATAGTTAAACATTTAAGCTACTTAATAATAATTCCCTTGCAAAATAAACATTCATAGCAGCATTGTTACTTAAACCCATTTCAAGAGATTAGCAAAAAGTTCACCAAGCAACAAAATCCTATTTTGTAGAATGAAATTCCATTAATGGATTTAGACTAAGTTTTAAATATGTATGAATGTCGTAATTATGTTTCTATATGTGTATAAGTTAATGCTACAAAGACTAGTACTCGACTATACCGAATTTCTTTACTAACACAATCGCGAATTTCATAACAAAACTTAATATTTATGCAGAAATGTCCCTTTCTGAAGGGCATTTCAGTTTAAATACTTTCCAACAAGTTTATTTATTTTGAAAAAGGAATATTCAAGTTTAAATGGTTTCAAGCACCGATTCTCGACCAATCTTCAGGAATGCGTGGCACTTTAATTTGCTTTTAAGAAAAGAATTCAAATTAGCTTATATCTAACAGAAGTAAAAGAATTTCAAGAGTTCCGAAAGCCAGAATAAATATTTAAATACAAGCAAATACATCCGTCCAATTACTATACGAGGCATCCTCCTTTTTTCCCAAGTATTCAATAGTTCTTCGAGAACTATGACAACTTAACACCCAAAGACACTTTCATCCAATCGATTTTCGATTTTTTTTCCTTTCTACCAATTTTGAAATGTGTTTATAGAAGAAAATAATTAAATAACTCGAAGGCATTGTGTACATTGGGCTTAACGTTTATTATATTCTCTTCTGGACCCGTTGCAGTGGATCCCAAATATTGGAAAATTCGATTGACTACATTTTGTTGTTGTTAGTTATGGCACTTTACAAGCCCGCTGACGAACTTGACTATGTTTTTGTTTGTTTGACCAAGTGTTGGGCTTCTAAAGAGCTTATGCTTCTATTCTATTCACTTAAACAGGAAGCTGAAATATTTACAACCGTGAAACTCGTCGCAACGATGCAAAATGGTGCACTAACACGCATCTATCTAAAGACATGAATTGGGTTGATAGTGCTAAGTATTCTGTCAAAATGATTAAGTAATCGCATTTGTCGCAACAGTGTAAAGCTATTAAGCTCTACTGAGTTGACGTGTTGCGCAGTGAATCATCTAAAAGACTTAGCGTTGCCTGCTTGATTACCGTTACACAGGCAGTTTTCAGGATTTGTTTGGCTTAGAGGATAAGAGTAGACTATCATTCCGACAGAGTAATCTCACAGACGTGTATTAAAATAGATGTAATTTCAGGGGAATTCTAAATACATATTATGAATATTTTGGCTCCAATATTCTAACTTACTCACTAATGTAATTTCGTTTTATATAGCGTTAACTAAATATTTACATCTATTTTTAATTTAGGTCAAAATTCATTGCACAAATTAAAATAATTGATTTCTGTAGTTTTAAGAAATATCTGTATCTATGCCAACACATGAAATCATTATATATTTATTGATTGCTGAAGTTTTATGTTATCTCCGTATCTATGCCAACCATATAAAATTAGTATATATTAACCCCATATAAAAATAAATAGGAAATCAAAAGAAGTAGACTCCACCCAATTCAGATCAACAATTTTATAATGAGCACTAATCAATCTGGCTTCTGTTTTCAAGCAGTAACATGCCGTAGAAAGATTTTTTAGTTGGAAGAAATTTGGCGCAGATATATTTTTAGATTAGATTAGGTGCATAATTGGTAACAAAAATTGATTTCACGATGTACATATGAATGAACTTGGCTATTTTATTGATAGGATCAAAGATCTGCCATTTCCTGCACCTTTTCTTCTAAGAATTGATCTTCCTGTCTGCTAATCTATTTCCACAATTTTGATATAACTGTGCACAAATTTTATATAATTGTGTCACAGTATTTTATCAACCGTGATGTAGAAAACGTCTGATTAGCGGGACAAAGCGAAAATAAAAAAAATATAGTTAATACATCTGACTTTCTAAGAACATCTATGCGAGTGAAAGATTTTCTTGATTATGCACCATTATTTGCTTTTCTTTTTAAAGATTTTAAACAAAATCTATCTAAATATTAATATATTCACTCGAAACGTGATCGCACTGAAAGGCGACAACATTAACTGTTTGTTTGAAAGTACCTATTATAAGTGTCATAAAATTTATCCATAAATTTTATGATGAAATAGCTTTGAGAAACTATCACGAGGGAAATTCCTTCAATTTGTTATTTCATTATACTTTCGATTCCATGGAAGAATGGTAGAAAATGTACTTTAATGTAGTTCACTGAAGTGAATGGTTAAAGGAAACAGAAGTGGGAGCTTTGTTGATTGATTGGAGAATTTGGGAATTCTCAACTTTTGAAACTCGGCATAGTAAGATAACTCTTTATTATAAGGAATAGGGCGATTTACTCCTTTGAATATGCTGAATTATAACATTTCTGATCAAAATACTTTAAGTGAGGACTCGGAGGTACTGGAAGCAATGGTGAGAAAAAAATGCTTAACTATTTATTAAAAGGAACTCGTTTTCTCAAAAATTGATATATGATCTGAAAATAGAAACAAGCTCACCGAATTTTTATCACATTGCTATTTCGAGAAAAAAACCTTGGAGTCAAAAGACTTATCATTATTTTATTTTATTGACCATAGATAATGCGTATTGTATTTCAATATAATATATTTTAATCGGAAAGAAAACTAAAACTTCTTTTATAATATATAAAAGTCATTTATTCATAGCAGTTAGTTTTAGTAACAGAAATATAGGAATAGTTTGAGAGGATATTATTTACTATATTTAAAATAAACTTTATAAAAATATTTTTTTTTACATTTCTCCTTATAATTAATTTCTATCAGCCAGAAACAATATGCTATACCTATGCATATAAAATTAATAGTAATAAATTAAATGTTAAATAACAGTATTAACTATGTTATTTATAATATTCAATATATATATATATATATATATATATATATATATATATTGAATATTATAATATATATTAAATATTTATATATATATATATATATATATATATATATATATATATATATATATATATATATATATATATAATATATATATATATATATATATATATATATATTATAAATAACTAACATCTGCACTGTACGGTAATTCATTGGTAATGTAGTTAAATCTGAATTAAAAAAAATAAAATGACCATACCTCATTAAAAGATTTTAGCCTCTTTTATAGGTCACCTTAGTCACCCTGTTACTATTCCAAACAACTATTAATTCAGTTAGTGGTTTATATTAATCACATAATATAAAATTAATCCATCACTTAAATCAAGGTAACTTAAGACGAATTTCAATAGCTCTTTATATAATGCAGCTTTCCTATATACATTAAGGTTTCACTTTATCACTTTTCGATAGTATGAGGGAAAATTAACACCCTTCCCTCACATATTCATATTGATATTAATTTTTTGGCATACATGCAGAATTATACACACACAGAGAAATGTTATAGAGAATTATAAGAACAATAAATTATATTTTACATTTTTCAAAGAAATTCTCATACAACCAATTGAAAGTAAGCGTTATCAACAGTTATGTATTTTATAAACTGCCTACGGAATTCTTTATAGCTCAAATATTTATTTCGTTAAAAATGAGATCAGAAGATGCATATATTTAGCTTAAATTTCCAATCGGTGAGCAAAATTTTCTAATCGAAATAATGAAATAGCTGTACTGAAATAAAACAAAGTATTAATCGTCAATTGATAGTATTATTGAATAAAACTTTAAATGAATTTTAACTATTTCGTTTAAAAATTGTATTTCAAAACAAAATAAATAAACTATTCAGCAAATTAACTATTTTCCTCAAATTTCATCAAAATCAGTGTAATAAGAATGCTCTTAATGCATCTCTACTATTCTCTATTAACTCTTTTCGATTTCGTTTTCCAACATAACAATGGGACTATACATTGTTTGTACAAACCATATATCGTAACATTAAGAAAACCAGAAAAAACATTGAATTACTAAATATTAAATACTGAGAATATTATCCACACATAGTGTAGCGTTTCGATGCTATAAAGGGTAAATGGCAATTGGTAGAAATGCGTGTTCTAATTGCCAATGATTCTGTCATCTTTCCCCACAGTGTACGTATCAAAGTACGAATATAATATCGCTATATGACAGCATATGGCTACAATCTCTCATAATGGCATATTCTGTCTCAGCATGAAGGAATTTTGCACGCTGCGTGTCAAGTCTTGACATATAACGTGCAAGACGTCTGATTGCATCAGACTGTAAGGTTTATAGGGTTGGTATATGCAAGCAAATTGTTTACAGACGACCGCATGCACGTCAAACGATCAACGGTAGCTGTCAAGCTAAAACTGACGATGGCTCAAGACTGTTCTGACCGATCAGTGCAATAATGGGACTTCATGGATGTTTCGCGCTTTGGTCTGAATGTGGATAATTATTGCATTGGAGAATTCATAAAATATTATTTTGCATGAATTATAAATTACAATTTTTGAACTTATCAGTAAATGCTGATCTGAAAAATCATGTTTTATATTTTTTCTAGTGTATAATTCAACATACCGCTTATAATACATGTTCCTGTAATGCACATTTTTATCAGGATTAAAATTTCTTTTTCTCATATTGTCATAAAAATACAGTTTATTATTTAAATAACAATCATTTTCACTCAATTTTATAACACAAGCAGTTATTGTAATACGGTGCAGTTAGAAATATTTACACAGAGTTTAATTTCGCTGTTATTTTTTTTTAATCTATTGTTTCCTATTTTCTTACATTAGATATAGGAGCAATGTAAGCAAATCTTTCACCGACAAAAAAAGGAAAGCACATATGTTTTGATCGATTATGATTTCTAATTTATCATTTATTCTCGAATATCATCCTGTACAATTAATTTTCTCTGTTTTTAATGTGTAAATTCATATGTGTTGGCAAGACATACAGTTTGCAAGAAGACGGGAGCTGTTAATTTATTAAATCGGAAGGTATCACAAAAATAAACATTTATGGAAAATATATCATTATTATCCGTCTTGGTAATCTTATTACAAACGCAGAAGAAAATTATTGCCATATGCGTATGTAAAAAATTAGGAATTTTTTAATATTAGTTAGATAGTTTGATATAGAATTCGAAAAATTCCTTTATGTTCTGCCTTATATTTGTAAATGCAATAAAAAATCATTTTAATTAATGCATTAAAGCAAACATTTCCTTTTACGAAATATAATTCTTTTCAAAAGAATAATTTTTACTTTTGAATAATTCTAAATTACGAAATCTGTTCTGAAACAATCTGCAATAAGCATATAATTAGGTGTTATTATTACTAAAGTAAATTTTTTCGTACATAGTACACATGGAAATCTAGATTCAAGTTTAAAGAATAAGAGAACTCATAGAATCACGGCAAGAAATTTTCAAAGCCTTTTATCATAACATTGCAAATGAACACATAAAAGGATGAATTTTTAATGTTTCCATTATTGCTTTGAAGAGTCTTAACGAAAAAACGAAATTGAAATGATAGAAATGTTTAATTGTGAGCTTACAAATTAACTTATACTTTAAAAAAATTATAATTAAAGTAACGAATTTGTAGTTTCAACAAAGATCTTTTCAAAAAAGCAAATGAAAGCTAAGCCTTCCAGTATTTCGAAACATTAGTTGCGGCAACTGAAAGCCAAATTTACAAAGAGAACTGAATATCTAATTTGAAGAAAAGTTCACTATTCAGAGCAAAATAATTCCTAAAAGGAATCGAACACAAAAGTACTTGGATGAAAAGACTGAACTCAGTAGAAAATAATTTAAAAGGAAATGTAATATCACGTTATTTTGTATTTTTAACTTTTGTATTTTGTATTTTTAACGTAATTAATGTTATTAAACAAAATTAAACTTTTGCTTCTAAATCGTTTTTTGCAAAAGAATAAATTTCTGTTTAGAACTCCATCAGCAGGTTCAATAACTTATTAGGATTTTTAAAGAAATTCATTTCATTTTTAATAAGCTTTTTGTACATATATTGAGTGATGAAATATCAATAATTATTAATATTAATTAATTCTATTAAAATGAGGTAAATAATATATTTGCTTAAAATATATAAATATGGGCATATATATTGAAAATAAATATGCACAGCAGATTGTATATATGCATTAGAATATGCACAAAAATGCATTAATAAAGGATATAAAGAATAAGTCATCACTAAATAAATTAGAAATTTGAGATAACTATAATTAAAGTTAGCTTATTTATAACTGCCTATTTTTCAATAAATATTAGTCTAAAATTCAAAAAAAATTGGCAGACTTTTAAAGAAATAATGCAAAAGTAGTTAATCAACAACTTAATTTCAAACAGTTTCACCTGGAAACATGTTACTTATTATTAGAATCAACCAAACCAGCATTAATTATACATAATCAGCAATAAATTACATTTACCCTTTGATTTGCCAAATTTCATTGATCTAACTTATATCATTTAAAAGTTATCATATTCATATATAATCGGACTAACAGGTGCCCATTATAAAATGTTTAAATTCTTCAAAATCCTATGTGAATATTTTGTCGCTAACATTAGTAAATTTAATTTTTGTAAATGACAAAATAAAAAATCACGGCGAATATAAAATGCCTTAAATTCAAATTTAAATCTGTAATTATCAAACATCAAATGTTATTTTTGAATTTTTTTTAAATATATTCTTTACGAACAACTACAATTTTTCATCTATTAAAAGTCTACAACACTTTTAATCATACTTTTGCGACTGAATTTCGAGTTTAATCCAGCTGAATAATGTGTACATCTAAAATTGCGCAGTATTAAGAAAATAAGTTAATATTTCCAAATGAAATTAGAAGCGATGCAATGTCTGGAATAACAGCCATTGGAATAATTTTCTGCTGAAAGATTATAATATGCAAATGCATTTAACATAATTTACTGTTTTAATGGGGATATTACCGTTAAAGAGTTCGCAACAATTTCACACGTCTCTTTTATAGTTAATGATGTGTATTAATTAATTAAAGAACATGATCTTGTTTAAATTTCCAAAATGGCCTGTTTTCGTTTATATTAATGCTAGATATTAAATAACATAATGGAAATCAGTTGTTCTAATATTCATTATGTTATTCAATACCTAACATTAGAAGTTGTACTGTATTAATTAATTAATAAATACGATCTTGTTTGAATTTCCAAAGCAGTATGTTTTCGCTTATATTAACGTTAAATCTTAAATATAACGAATATAAATTGAAGGTTGAAACAAATATAAATTGATTATTGAAAGATCTGAAATATTAGGCATTAACTTATACTGATATTAGATATTAAATAACATAAGGGATATAAATTTATTGAAAGTCCCAAGGCATTATGATTTTACTCATTAAAGTTGTTTCAGAAATTATGTGATTCTTAAAAATAAATATTGAAAATTCACAAAATAATACATCATAATTATTTCAAAACTTTGAGTAAAACAATATTTTCGGGAAAAAGCAAGAAAATATAAAACACTATGCTTAGATTTTAACTAAACATTTCTTTATAGAAATGAAAAATCTTTTTTCCAAGCGGCACTATGGGAGAACTTGTTATTTTCATTCGAATATCAAATTGTGTAATTCCATATTTTCTTTCTTGGATCATAAATGAACAATAACATACAAAATATACTTGAATTGCATAACTATTTTTTAAAAAAAAATACAAATCTTAGCTGTTGTAACCAATTCTTGCGAAGTAATAAAGACGCACTTTAATGATTATCATAACCAACAGGTAACATTTATATTTTCACTTACAAAATGGCTAATTCTAGTTGTACTTTTCCAACTGAGCATTGTTAAAGTATAAAATAATCACTATGTTATGAATCAGACAAATATGAATATATTTAATTATAGGTTTTGTATGACCGAATGCTCAAAAAGTATCATATATCTATTAAAAATTAACTTAGATGAGTTTCTTGTAAAAGTAATAATATTTCTACCTATCTATGCTGTTTTAAATATCAAGTAATTTTTCCGAATGTACACTTTTTATGAAATGTAATTCAACCTTACTCTGAAATGGTGTTTATATAGAAACATTAATTTAATAGAAACATTAATAACCAATAGAAAAATTAATTTAAAAATAATACGAATAGATTAATGTTGCTCGATGTCTCTGCAAAATTAAATTCAAATTAAATAATTTATTAATTCAAATACAATAAAATATATCTTAGCAGCAATTTTTAAATAATCGAAGAAAAGAATCTTCAAGCATAAAAGGACAAACTTCTTGAATATGCAGAATATTTTTAATCCGAATACTCGGAAAAATCACTTTTTACCAAAGTTAAATTCAATGTTTTTTTGTTTTTTTTTGCTAATAGCTCGATAAATTAATCGCCATATATATAACCATTTCAATATAATAACTTCCTTGAAACATTAATTAGTCTCAATCTAATCTTTTCAGTTAGAATGTTTTTAAGCATTGCATGTTCTTAAAGCCATTCTGTAATAATTATTAGACAATATTTGCACTGAAATTATCTATAGCATTTTGAAATCCTTTTCTCATCTATGAAGGAGAAAAATGTAAATTTGGCAAGAAATATATTTATTGGAGGAATTTTTCATAAAAAAGAAACAAGTTTTATGACTTTAACAAACTTTTTAAATATGTAAAAATGTCCAATAATTTTTAATTGAAAATTTATGTCTCATTAAAAATATGTTTGTTAGTAAACATTAGTTAAAAAATGCGATCTTAAATTTTATTAAGCATGAACTTCATTTTAATAAGTTTTGCTTCAACGTATTGCGATGTATTACATATTTAAAATACGATAACGCATAAACATGAATAAAAGATAACGAAATTTTTAACTCCACTCCTGCATTATATAAAAAAATGAATTAAGATCCAATAATGATTGATCAGATTACTCGCCGATCAGTTTTACGTTATACATTACGAATCAAAATTTTCATAATTAAATACTGAACCTATAGCAAATTGTAAATCGTGTCCAATCATCACAGAGAACATGGGAATATTTAATTATAGTTTAAAACATAAATAATAATTCATTTTCTTTTAAAATAATTTAAACATGCCACCAGTTGCATATAATAATAGCGATAAAAAATAACGGCAATGTATGTTGAGAAAGTTAAACTTTTTTCGATGTTAGATGAATATTCTATAAAGTTATTAAAAATCTTCTTAACAATAATGTTTTTCAAACCAATTCGAAATTTAGAGACCATTTTAACATTAATTATTTAATAAACTATTTACAATTATTTTTTCAAGCAATTCTAATTTTCTTTCATCGAATCCGTTGATGATTCATTTGTGAAATTCGATAAACTAATAATAATAATAAAAAAATTAACATTTATTTCCTATAAATAATTTTATTTTTTTTAATAAAAAAACAATGAAATATTATGAATATTATTTTTATGTAGTATTTAACAGAGATCTTGACAACGCCCATGTTACCGAAAACTTTTAAAATTGCCATGGCAATCAGTTTTTGTTTCTTTGCTGATTTACAAATTATCTTCTTTTCAAATAAATTTAATATTACTTTCAACGTTAGATTCGTATCCTAAATTGTAATTAACTTTCATAAAGCATTAATGAGCTTTCCCAATCGCGGACATTTTAACTTCCCGCTATCCTGCAAAACTTTTGTTCGGACTTTAAAACTTTTTGCAACTATTACAAACTACGAAAACTAGAACGCAATGGCACAATCCGGTTAAAAACCGCTTTCATGTCTTCGTCTTGTATAGAAAAGAAGCATACCTTGCGAAAGCAGGCTTTATCTCAGGCCATGCCTCGAAACTGAAAGTCCAGAAATCCCTGCCTTGCGAAGAGATTTTTCGTATCCCTTCTGCCGGATGCAGGGGACACTGTCTGGTGTGGAGCTATCCAAGCAACAGCTTAGAAGAACGGCCATTCTACCGGATATATCCGGCAGACAGAAAGCGCCCTCTCCTGGATTCTTACTTTACGGAGCGGTGCAAGTGAGCTGTCCAGGATACGGGATTTTACCGGAAAATGTTTTAATTAGTTAACGGATAAAAGTTCGAGTGTTAAAGAGAGATATAGTCTTTGATTTCTTCAGTTTAATTGGAGAATAATAATAGGCTTAGTTATGCAAAGAATATTGAATGAGATAAATAGTCCTTAAGCTTTTATGTTCTAGCAATGACAGCTAATTTCTACAATATTACATTATCTTTTTCTCATACACGGGCAACATGATCATGATGAGATATTTTTTTTAAAAATAATAAATTGTAATTTCATTCCTCAATACAGAAAATGATATAAAGCATTAAAGAATTACTCAAAATATTTTTGTGCTAATATTCTTTTATTCTTCATAGACATATAAATACCTTCTTCGTCAAACTATTAAAACTACATTAATAAAGTAATTGACACTTCCACTTTATTTATTTATTTTTATTTAGCATTTTAAGATGTCTAAAGCTTTGCGGCAAAAGCACAATTTTAAAATTAATAAAAAATACTAACTCTATATGTGAATTTTAGATCAATGTATCGGCATATAATAATAATCTATGGCTGACTTTAATATAGCCAGACTAAAATATATAGCACTGGAAAAAGTTCACTAAAATAATCTTTTAAAATGCTCTTTCTCTGGGGAAATACTTTATCTATTATGAACCAGACAGGACAAAATATCAGCAGTTTTGAGTGTTGGTGGCCTATTCTTTTTATATCGTTTTTCACATTTTTCAATTTATATGGTTGTAGGATATAAGACAAGAATCGATAAATCCAACAATGAACACTTCTTTTACTTTTATAGCAAACCATATAAAGGGTGTGTCTCCTTTTTCTAGGCTGTCATTTCTTTCCTATTACCTTTAGTTAATCTTCCGTTAAAAGAAGATGTTCCGTAGGGGTTTTTTTTATTTGTTTTGTTTTGCAAAGAAATTTCATATCAAATCCCCTTTAAAAAAGGGATATAATTTTCTAGATATATATTAAATTAACAGTAGCGCAGAAGTAAAAAAGAATAGATATATACTTATTCTAAATTATCAAATATTCTATTAGCCATGCTTTAATTCATTTCTTTTTCAGAAGAATTAGATTATGGAGCACATAAACCAAACAATTTAATACGATTCGTGCTCTAAATAAAAACAAATAGGGTTGATTTTAAATATCCCCATACAAGTAACTAATAAAATAACAATAAATGTGTTGTAATGAAATATACTTTATTCCTTCATCTGAAAGCGAGATATATGCTATTCTATACTATATATTATATATTTATAAATGCTGGAAATCCATATGTTGAAAAATTCAAAACAATTCTTCATAAAGAGAAATTCTTATACAAGTCTACATGTATTAAATATTTTACAACTAGAATAGTTGGAAATAAATAAAGGAATACACTGTTTTTAAAAGTTCATTAACAATTTAATTATATGAATAATTTTCAGGGACAATAATTTATTAAACACTAGATAAAGAAATTAGCTAACTATATCAACATTTACTGGATAATTTTCACGAAATCAAATCACTTTTTGAGAGAAAAACCTAAAATAAATTTTTTCTTTGGATTATGTTTCAGATTTCTGGCGTTCAAAATAATGATATGCAGAAAACTAAATACTGAATAGAAGATACTGAATAGAAGATATGCTTTGTTCGTAAAGAAATGTGTTATCATTTACCAATACAAAAGTAATCTTTTTATTGATATACAATAACATCAACAATGGTGCACAGTTGTAAGGTGTTTTGCAATTTCTTCTTTTTATTTTAGTGCCAGTAAAAAACATTAAGTTTTATCAAGACAAAAATGTCTTCTACAGCAATTCTGCATACGTCTTGTCTCATGATTAAAGAAACTCAAAGACTTTTCGGCTTCAAAAATTTGAAAGATTTACGTGTAAAATACACTTTTCAGTTATTGTGTAAAGACAACCTGGAATGGCAGCATAAATATTTAAATTATATTGCAGAAGAGTTTTATAACTCTCTTTATGCTACAATTGCGGCAGAGCGAAAAACAACACACACCCACACACACACACACACACACACACATGTATATATATATAGTATTTATTTTTTATTTAGTTTATTTTTACTTATTCATCCTAGAATTACAGCTTTCTTTTTAATTTTTAATAATAGAGAAGCAACGATATTTTACAAGAGCGAATCTTTTTTTGAATATTCTACAGTCATTGTTATAGATGCATATTAAAATAAATATTTTATACATATGTGTATTAAGTTTTATGTCGAAAATTCGGGCAAAGTATGAAATTCCTAATTTGAATTTGAAAATACAGCTTTGAAAATATATTGTTGAAGTGAAATTTTATGAATTTTGATATAAGATGATATTACTAAGCAGGAAAATAAATTTCAAAAAAATTCAAAGTGTAAAATTCGAAATAAATTCTACAAGCTATCTCCATATTGCTAATTTAGAATTTATTTTAAGAAATATCTACAGCAATTAATTTAAAATAAATTTTCTGAAAATCTTCAAGTAATCACTATTAAATGAATTACACGAATTAGCTAGAGGGAATTAATTTAAAATAATATTTGAGAATTATTACATAGTAACGTCAATTATTGATTCCTTAAACTCATGTAATATAACGATATTTAGGTGAACATTCATCAGTGTCAATTTTTAAAAAAATCTACTCATTTAAAAATTACTTTTCCATATTCTTAGGATTTAAGATATGAATATTTTAATGTTTGCTTGGTTTGAGGAGATTATACAGACTTCATCCTTGCATTATGACACAATTTTTTAAAATGATGATTTTGATTAACAAGTAAATTATTTTATCGATTTTTCAAAATCATTAGATATTATTAGCGGTTTATTAGTATTAGTATTTGTCTATTTAGACTTTTCTAGAGGGTTGATAGAGTGCCATAGGACCTTTCTGGTGATTAAAAAATTTTCTTTCTGGTAATTAAAAAACAGATGCTTTTTCCAATTTGAAAAATTTAAAAATTTAATGGTGCAACATCTGAATTATTCAATGCTCAGACAAAAAAATAATGTTGGTAAAATACATATATTCCCGTAAGAAAATAAAACTGATAAGAAAAACTGAGCTAATCTAATTGAATTTTATTTTATTTTTATCTTTTTTTAAGATTGTTTTTTAGATTGTTTTTTTTTTTTTTACGAAAAATTTGTAAGTTGCCAGTTTTTAAATATTTGTTCATAACTTAAGTTTCTTTGTCTTAAAAAACTTAAAGGAAGCATTCCTATTCCAAAAGAAGTTCATTACATATATTACTTCACATATGACTTACTATGTATTTTTTTTTTTTTTTTGGCAGAAGTCTTTCCATTCAACGTTTCGTTATTGTGCAAAAAAAGTAATAGACGGCAACTTACTATAAACTATACCATTCAAAAATTATATTTTTACTTAAATTATATTTCAAGTAAAATTAAAATTTATTGAGATATCAATAAACATTATTCACAGTTTTTGGAACTACAATCATCGATCCTGCAAACTTTTATTTCATTATTCGATTGAAACATCATTAATACGATAAGCCAGCAAAAACTCTCAATTTAATTCTTGTATTCTTTTTCTTTTGTTCCTCGGATATTATTGATAAAATCTCATTTTTTTTCGCATTATATTGATTTAACGGTCTTCTAACAACTTATCTTTATTCTTCCGTGAATTTTCTGCCCGAGTGGAGAAAGATTAATGAAACTATTGTATGTGTATATCATGTGCTTGAACAAATTCTAAGAATATTTAAAGAAAATATAGAAGAAACTTTCATGTAATTTTCTTTCTATGCATGTGAAAGATAATCTAATCTGTTTATTTTTCTTCTGTGAAGCATATGGAAATCATTTTAAGTAATTGCACATCTAATAAATATTCATTGTTTAATAATAAGATTCACAATACCACAGAATTTCTGACTAAAATGTTATTTTTTTTAAATATATGAATCCATTTCTTTCTTGATATTTATTTCAGTATTAACAATATTAAGGCAATATTTATAATGTGCTAATTATTTTAGTAGCGAATGAAAATCTTTTAATGATTTTAATATATTTAATGATTTAAATTTACGATTTGACTGGTGTAACTGATGATTTCTGTTTTTCAGGTCTAATTCAAAGCATATAATTCGTGTTTATACTAAAAGTTTATAACAATTGAAGAATTCTTATGAAACGTGATTTTATGAATGGAATATTCATAATATTTCAAAGATACAATTAAATACAAAAATGAATTGGTTCCATTCCTTTAAAAATTACTGTGTTAAGCTCTAAAGCCCCAAGATTGATAAAGCCGGTTGTTTGGCTGATTAATGTCAGATTTTTATTTGTTACTATTACACAATATTCCTGATTAAAATAGGAAGAACTGAAATATGCAAACATATTATCTTCATGCAATTTAGAAACTCTTATATATAACTTTCCTATATAATTTTTTATATAACTTTAGAAAAATATTTATTTAACAAATTAAGCACATATACTCTAATATACTACAAATTAACTGACATATACTCATCCAATTAAATTTAAGTATCAAGCATTGAATACCACATTTATCATTACACATTTTATTCTGTAGAGAGGTTAGGATAGGTAGATGAAAGGCAGGGAAAGGCTATGAGGTAAGTGAAAATAATGGACGAATTCAAGAAAAGTTATTTAATTATTCACTAAATCCCACATTTCACAAGACAAAACAAACACAAACACGAAAGCACACGAAACTCACTAGAATACAATCTAATAATGGATCCTGAAAACAATCATGGGGAATGTGCCTTGATGTTAATAAGGTAATGCCATCTGTTGTCAAAAAAGAAGCTAGTAGAGTTATGTAACTGCTACTATTCTATATTTCCATATACATACATAGAAAATTAATAATACAATCAAAGTAATATATAATGGTATATAGCAACACAAAAGTGAGAAAAATAATAAAGGCACGAAGGGCAGTGAAAATGAATGATATTTTTAAAATCACAAGGAACAAATAAGGAAAGGCATGATATTACTCTCGCTTCCGGTATAGGCTATGTCAACTGTCATCAATGACAACAGTAAGCATGCGCATAAACGATTGAAAATCTCGAAGACGAAAAAAATATTCTTACTTCCAACATAAAAGATCATTTACTTGTAAAATTAAACAAATCCAAGATCATTTACTTGGTAAAAACGTCAAATCAATTGAAGGAATATCCCTTCGCTTGATCAGCAATATTTGTTCTATATTTAAGATACACCTCTATTTTTTTGGAGGGGGGGGGTCTCCATTATTTCAATTTTTTACACATTTGTTAACTAGATTATGGACTTTTTGTGCTTCGTATATTGTTATTTTTAGAGTGTATTCTCATATTATTTTAATGAGTTGATTTTGAAAACAAACTCATGTTTTTCATGATATAAAATGTATTTATCGAAACAGATTCTTTGCATTCTACAGTCACTCCCTAGACTGGGAAAATCTATTTTAAACATTTTCCGAAAAATTTAAGAAGTCCGTTTTATATTTCCCGTCGAAACGTTTTGTCTTTCCACATAAATGCATGTCTGAATAGTCCATAATTTCGCGCAGTAATAAAACTGCAAGTTTATGCAGCTCCACGAAAACTGCTTCGGTCATTTCCAATACCGTAAATAATATCGGAAAGGCGGCCCACCTAAACTCAGAGGGATGCATCACAGAAAGAAAGGAAAAAGTATCTACACCTGCGCCTCTTTCAAGGACAGAAGCAATCTCCAGAAGCATGTTATTTAATGCGACGGCTCTCAGTTCTTTGACTTTCCCAGCATTGAAAGGGAAGGGTCTAGGGACTGAACCCATATTATTAGCAATATTTTCTAGATTCCCTTGAGAAGACAAGATCGCTCGATGCATTAAATATTTGTTTTGTGAAATAATAATGGGAAACTTCTGATCTAGATGGCGATAAAGCTAAGTCTTAATAAGTTAAGACAAGTTTCATTAAGGCGTTAACTCAGTGGGATGCAATTGTTTATTGGAGTTATTTTCATCAATGATTTAGCATTTTGGCTCCTAAGTGCTTAATCTGAATATGGGTTTCGTTTGTCATTATTTATTGCAAAGCTTAAGAATGAATGTGCTTCCAGGTTTAGAAATGAAAATGGAGTAGACAGAATTTATTCTTGGGATTGTGAAAGGAAATCAGTTGCATATGTTAGTGCCATCACAAGATAATAAATTAAATTGTTTGAAAGTGTTGACGCAGATTTAATGGAATAATGAGCTAAATAGCAGCATTTCAACATTTAATCTTCGATATGAATTTAAAGTTTTATCTAAATAGAAGAAGTGTAGTATTGAGATAGTTTCGTCTATTAATCAGATAAAAATTTGGAAATTGTGTTTGATTTCTCTAAAATGAGCCGATAATGCTCTCATTTTATTTATTACACATTTCCATCATTATCCATGAGAATATAGATGATTGATGCATATTTAAGAACCGACACCATTGTATATAGTTTCACGTGTATCACTGATTCTTATAAATTTAATACAAGAATATTTACCAGCAATATTTAATTAAAATTTCAATTGCAATAGAATTATTATGTCACTGATTCTTAAAAATTTAATACAAGAATATTTATCTGTAATATCTTCTAAGATTTTCATATGCAATTGAATTTTTAAAATATGCTGTTTTTAACATTAATGTTTCTTATAGTATAATTTATTTTGAAAGACCAGATATTGTAATAATAAATGATGATATGAAATATGAATTCTCATTTGGCAATTTTAATTTGAGATTTAATCTAGCAATCTAGCACTTTTTTTATTGACATAAAATAGTTTTCCATTCTAGTAGAAACATAATTATATTGATGCCCTTGCGCCATTTGGTTTCATTAAGTTGTCCTATAGCATTTTTAGATATTGTATTAAATAATGACCGTTGATATTTTTAATTGAAAAAGTACATAGAATAATTAGTTCAATAGTTCGTATCACCAAAATGGCTCTGAGCTCTAATTTATGCAAAAAAATCATGCAAATCATGAAAATGATAAATTTTGGAGAATTAGTTGTTCTGTGGAATATTATCATAATGTGATAAAAAAAAACTAAAGCTTAAAATTTTTATAATGGTAACATCAAACATGTTTCCCCATTGGAAATTCAATCGTAGGAATTCATAAGGCTTGTGCTCTACATAAGATCCCTCCTGTTCTTTGCTTCCTGAATTTATTCACTAAAAACCGCTGAAAAATTTGATTATTTGTATATTTATGAGTATTTAAAAGTAATAAGATAAAAATGAGGTTTTATGAACATGTATATTTATAATGAGTATGCGATTTTTATGAGTATGTATATTTTTGATAATAATGCGGTTTTTATGTGCATACGTATATATTCATGATGAGTATGAAATACTTATGGGTATGTAAGAGTAATTATGAGTATATAAGATGGATATATTTATGATTTTCCGATTATCCTTCTCATGATAGAGTAAGCCCGAGTAATTTGTAATCAACAGCGTCTAATTTATTAATAGTAATATAGGTTTTCCTTCTTAACAACACCTTTATAAAAAAGATAAACACGTTACGATGCCTTAATATTTGATGAAAATAAAAACAGCATCCTTACAGATACTTTTGCGAAATTCCTAAATTAACTTACGTGTAAAGATGTAATATGAGAATTTAAAAAGGGAAAATTTTATGTATTGAAATTCAATAAACCAAAACGGTTTCAATTGCCTTATCGATTGTCGGTAGATAATTTATCCAAAAAAAATTATACTTGTAATTCAAAGGCTCAAATATTTTAATTTATGGTTGTGGTGGTCCTGTGTCATTGTTTTACAAGAAATTATGCAAATTTTTCTTAAATACGATTTTGAAGTGTCTCAAGTGTTTTTATAACCATTCATTCTTTCTCAGTTTTCAAGTCGTAGCTATTAGTTACAGAATATTATTATACTTAGAATGATCAAAACATGATAGAGACTTTTTGGTAGAAAAAAATAAAAATCTGAAGTGGAGAGTAGAAAATTGAAAAGATGGAGACATAGAAAAAAAAACTATAAAAGAGAACAATTTAAAATTACATTTTTAATCGGGTAGTATGTTAATTTAGAGAGAAAAATATAATCGTTCATTATGTAATAATAATAAATAAAATCATGCATGCCATTTAAGGTAATTACTTTTAGTCTGAATACATTAAGAAAAGAAAATGTCGCCTTGTGTAAAGTTGCCAGGTAAGTGTCATAACTTATAATAAATTGCAGGCTAATTTAAGCATTTAAATTGCTCTATGTATCCATGTCATGTTCACAAATCATGCTCCGAAAGGATAATTTGCGTCATTTGTATGGAATTTATGCTAATCCAAACAAAATCAATTTGGATGTTTATGTCAGAAACTCACTATCTTGAACGTTGACGTGTTGGCGGCTGCTAAAATTATTATGAAAAATCATTTAAAAATTGGTTTTAAAAATATTTAAATAATAAAAAAAAACCAAATTTTCCACATTTTATATAGATTTGATTCTAGGTGATATTGCGAAACATATTTTCTCTGTACTTAAGTTTTAAACTTTTTCACAAGTGCATATATCTTTCTTGAAAACTAAAACTTTATAATGATAATTATCAAAATATTCGATTAACATTAGAAATATTAAAACTGTGATCAAACTTGCATTTTTCCTTTGGACACTTATCTCTTTAAAATAGATGTCTATAAATTGGTAACATTCAATTTAAATCTAAAAATTGATGTGGTGTCCGGAGCGTCACCCCGGTGGCGCTGGCGTCATCAATCAACACCCAATACAAAGCTGCCTGATTCTTCCAGCAGAACTCTGTATTCAGTTATGTAAAAGCGTTTGTCGATGTAAAATACCTCAGACTTTCGTCAAATTTATTAAATTTATTTATTATCTTATAGTATATGATTCTTGTAATATGACTAATTTCTAAGTACTTTTCTCAACCGGGCTTTTCCTTAGGGTCCGTGAGAGATATTTGATTTGATATATAATCCGATTAGTAGAGGTCTGTTTTTCGACCCAGAGTTACATGTTACTACATAGATAAGAAATTTGATAACTACATAGAAATTCAGCTATTTGGCTTTAAATCTTAAATTTACAAGATTGTCATATTCATAGAAATTTTTAGAATCAGAGAGATCAAGGAGGGAATAATAATTAAAAACCAATGTTTACATTGACTCAATCTTGAGTAGAAGTTTTTAATAATATTCATGTTTTATAATATTTCAGAAACAAAATAGTCTTGGAGGAAAATTGTTTAGTTATATATTTTAACTGCTTTAGATATATAAAAATAACTACAATTTTACTCAATTCAGAATATATATATAATAATGTTGAAAGTCTTGTAAGTGTTCTATTTCATAGATCAAAATCAGTATACTTTTGCATCCTCTTATTCTGAGGGAGATCCAGTAAATTAGGTTAAAACATGAACGGCAGTCTCTATTGTTGTTTTCAAGGTTTATCATCTGCCATCTAAAGCCAGTTTTTAAGCTAATTGTGCCATTCGAATTCAATCTTTTTTTTAACTCTATGGAATGCATTCTTATGACAAAAAGTAAGAACTGTTTTTGTTTTTATTTAAAATTTTGAAATCTCTTCCTCTAACATTTATTAGAAGAGTTAAATGGTTGCATTCTAAATAATTATTTAATATGTAGCATTAAAAACCCGCATTCAAAATTTTATTCCTTCTCTCCAGTTTATGTTCTCAAAGGATTACATATCGACATACATTCGTTTCAACTACCTTGTATATTAACATACCATGAGAATCTGGTCATTTTAGATAAGCTATCTGCCTTTTGGCTTTACATTTCGTTTACTAAACACAAAAGTGACAGTGATTTGTACGTTATGGAATTAAAACTCTTCTTCTCAGAAAATACCATATAAAGTTATTACATTTTGAATAAAGTTAGAAAATGACTGCTTACATTTTTTAGAGAAGTTGTCCATGCATGGTTTCTAAGCATATATAAGCAGTAACTGCAATGTCTAGCATATTTCAAACATTAACTGTCTATACAACACTGTGAACTTGATTTGATGAATTTCTTTTGAAAATTAATAAATTCTTGTGTGATAAACTCCTTTAAAAGAATGCATTTGCTTATTACACCTACTATTTATTTCGGTCACCTTAATAAAGATATTATTTGAAAATACTCAACAGAATTTAATTATTTTGGAAATAAATTAAATTGTATATGTACTATGCACTAAAACTAATTCTTCTATCGATCGAAGTATTTTTATTAATGAAAAATTTGTATCCCTAAATCCTTCCGAAATATCTTTAACATTCATAAAAATATGCCAATGATACGATACAATATGATATGATACAATTTTACCCGTGTTAGTTACAGGTATAATGAATGAAATCATAACACGCATGCATAAATAAGGTAGCAGAAATACATGGCATCATGATCATCATTGTGTTTCTTCCTCTTTAATGATTGGATGTATCATATATACATCTGACATTTTCCTGTTCATCTTCCCGAAGAAATATAGTTAACATGACAACTTAATTTACCTACGTTATTTATTTAGAAATTCTTATGTCTGAGTAAAAAATGATGACCATCATAATGTGTATTTAAAACATTATAAGGAAATATATTTTATTAATAATGTAGAACAAAATGCTGTTGATGGAATTTTTTAAACAATTTCTAATAATATTAATGGTTCATTTAGAGTATAATGGGACTTCTTAGTTACTAAATAGAGCCTTTGAATAAATTTAGATTATTTGATTATATCTTCCTAATAGCTTTATTATGGGTCTTCACTTGTCGTTTCAGGTCTCTAATTTGTAAACTCTAATAATGATCTAAAAGAATAATTTCCAGCCTGCAATATATTTTAAATTAAAAAAAAGCAACATTTGAATGTATATTCAATTCGGATTTAGATTTCAATTATTTCAAAGAAAATAAAATTTGTATTATTCAGAGTTAATTGTGAAGTTAAATTTAATCGTTTTCTTTATGGAAATGGATTTTATACCATTTTTATTTCAAGAAATCATGAGTGATAATTAGATTTCCTTACTATTCTTTGTAATTAAAAAAATAAGTTTTATTTAAATTTAAATTCTCTAATATAATCGCTTTTCATAAAATTTTATAGAGTTAATTATATTGACATTAAATATGCAATTTAAATACAGTAAATTAAATATGTCTAAAATAAAAATATAATTATAAATTACGTAATGATCACCTGTTCCTTTAAATTGTAACTTGATAATTTTGCTAATTTCAATCACTTCAAAATATATATTCAAGAGAGAAGTTATATCGTCTAGATTTCGAATTCATTTGATGTGAGTTATATATACTTTGTGTTAAGGATAACCGAATTCAATTTCTGTAGAGAATTTATTATAAAGACTTCAATATCATGTCTATTTTCCAGTTACATCTTCTTAAAGTGTGTCAACATTTCATTGAAAGTTTATGTTGGTAAAAAAGATTTCATTTATCGGATCACTAAATCTGATTTCAAAATTTGTTGTAGATATATTAAGTTGGATCGAACCTGAAAAAATATTTGTGGAAATTAAACATACACACTTTTTTATATATAAATAAATTAATGATTTATATGACTGTTTGATTCTTATATATATATATATATATATATATATATATATATATATATATATATATATATATATATATATATATATATATATATATATACTATTTTTTTTATAATTTTAGGACGTCTTTAATTAAAGTACAAATCATGATAATACATTTATCATTGATTAGGAAAGGGTGATACAAAATGCCCAAATGTTCATACTGATTATTCTATTATAATACTACTAGAATAAATAAATATTCTAGGTATCAAATCTCCTATTTAAAAAATGTTTTTTAAAATTTTAAGAGACATTCTGAAATGTAATAAAATACAGATTACGCATTTTTTGGCAAATTTTAGTTATGAAATTGATGAACAAATCTCATGAATTTCAATATTTTTAAAATAGCACTTACTACATTGTTTTCATTGAACTCTTTAAAATTCTTGGAATGATATTGGGAACAAGAAAAAGAATTCAACAAAAGTTTCCAAATAAAAAAAGTCTGTGCTTAAGTAACTATTTATACATAAAAATATCTATTCAATGTTTGGAAAATAATTTATTGTTTTTACTTTCATTTAGTAATACCGGAATTTATTTGCTTAAAATTTATAGAATATAAATTAATGATACAAACACCATAAATAGAATAATAAAACTAGTATAAGCAGGTTCACTAAATCAAAGAAAGAGAAATTGGAAAATTATATTATTAAAAGCATAAATATTACAAATATACTTTCAATAAAAATACATTCTTTAAAAATTTGCAAGACTTTTCAAGTCTATATTTGTTGTTAATTACTGCAAAAATCTTTCATTTTCAGATACATTATAAACAATTTTTTAGAATTTCTATTTATTAATACTTAAATTACAGGCTAAATTTTTCACATTCTACAGACTTTTAGAAAACATTTAATGTCCTAAACAATTCTTATGATAAGATGTGGTGGTATTTGTATCCTAGTTTGAAATTAGGAAGCATATTTTGAATAATTTCAACTGCTGTTGCAAGATGTTGATTTCCGAAATTCACGGTTAATATAATATCGATGATTTCTTATTTCTCTGAGAAAATGGCAATAGACAGGTAGGAATTGACCATAAAAGCTGAATAAAGAGGTTATTTATCTCCGATTCGTAAAAGTTAGGACAGTTTTATGGATACTTTGCTGCATTTATGTACATATTTCAACATAAAGAGCACTTAGATGAAGTGTTTTGAATTGTATTGCAGACAATTACATAGATTGTGGTAACTAAAAACAATTTTATGGAGCAACTATTCAGTCAATGTATTTATTTTATTATATTTTTACTTTTAATTATAATATTACATCGTTAGTTTTCAACTAAAATGTTGAAAAAAAAAATCTTAGCTTCTTTTTTTCTCAAATTCGACATACTATTTTTTAAATTTTTATAAAGTTTTTTTCTATGATAAAAGAAAACTTAGTATACATATGTTACTATGAGCATTGTTTTATATGCTATAATCCTATAATTGTACATACACTTTGATTTTTTATTAATATTTGTGAATAAATATATTATTTGATCATTACTTATTAAAATAGAATATCATTTGGGTTAAAAATAAGTTTAAAATAAATTTTTATCATTTGCAAAAAGGAAAACAGTTCATTTAAAAACAGTTAACTTCTTATTGCGTTATAAAATTTCACAATTATATACATTAATTTTTTCAACCTTAAGATAGACGTTGTGGAATGCTGCGAATGACAATACATAAATATTTGAATACCTTTTAACAAATTGAAATCTCTTTAATCGGTGGAAAATCTCCAGAATATAAAATTGAGTAAGATAAATACAACTCGTGTGCAGCTTAGATACTTGTTAGGTCAATAAATTTAATAAAAAAACTATTTTGAAGTAAGCGTATTGGAATCATAAGATCGATATAATTTGCATTTTTCTGGAAATTGCTTCTCTTTAGGGGAACTCATATTGAAGAAATGAAAAAAAAAAAAAAAATAGCAATGGAAAAGAAAATTCTATATTATACTTACACGTTTCTTCCATCAACATAATGTATTCATAACATCAATCAATGAGATTGGTATACATATCAAGGTTTCTGGAAACCATAAAAGTTGGGAAAAAAATCCTTCGAAAGTGCACATTGTTTGAGATGCCAACAAAATTCTTTAAATGACATAATAATCCCAATTTTCCTTCCCATTGAAAATTCAGTGCATTACTTTTTAACACAGCTTTTTTCTCTTAACCTGATATTTATTCATTTTCAAAATAGGGTATAAAAATCGTTTCAGCATTTATATTTTGAAAGCATAAAACTTTTATTCACAATGAATGTGAAAGAAATCGTCGGAGTGGATATATTTAGAACTTTTTAAAAGAAAGAGAAAATAGAAAATCGTAAAGAATAAAATTACTGCAGTGATTATGGAGCAGTTTTCCTTATCTTTCATATCGGTGACTGACATTTCAAAATTTTACTAAGAAAACTATCACCGTAGAAGGCCTTTCGTAAATGGAGATTGTTGTTCCTTTATATGAGGAAATGTGAAATGTATTTATTTTAATCTCAATTCATCAATGAGGCCACACATTTTTAGATTAATTAGAAACTGAGTAAGTCACTTTCCAATTGAGTTAATCAGACACAATTTGAAATGTACTTATGCAATAAATATCATATCACCAAACATGGAAATATGCAGATATAAAAATAGAAAATTATATCTTTCATTTATACTGTTGCTGATGACAAGTGTCATAGACAAGCCCGCTGATGAAGTCATTGATTTTAAGCCTAGTTTTAGCGTTTATTATTTCAGTAGCGCCATCTAGGACCAAAAGTATGTCTTAAGCCCAGATGAACCCAAATTATTCGAAAAAACAAACAAATTGTTGGTAATTATCTGATTACAACGTAGATACGACGACTTATATTATGGGCATTTTTTCGCAAGTATTAACGAATGCCATTAATGCATATCATATACAAAGCTGAACATCTGTCAAGAGTAATCACAAAAAGTAAAGCTTACAAAAAGCGATCGTCAATAATGAAAGAAGACCGTATACTTTAAAAAGAAGACGAATGTAGCCAAACAAATTAATGGATTTAAACGACATCTATATACTCATATTTTATCAAAAGTAGATAGAAGGGAATTGTAGAAAGAAATTATGACAGAGTAGCAACCACATGGCCCAACCTTTCAAATCGTGTCATGATTATAATGCATAATTACAAAGAAGCATAGAAGAAAATGACATTTTCTAATCAACCAACATATTTTACGACTTTCTTTTCACAATGTGTTCTGCTACAAAATGTTTGGAGAACGCCTTTGCAAGCTTATGAACCTAATTTTCTTCACCCATTTGTGAAGTATGGCAGATACTTTCTTTCAAGATTTGGACAATGATCCTATGACTTTCAAATCCATCAACTAGAGAATGAAAGTTTCAGCATCTAAATAGAATGTTCTTCTTCGCGAAGTAATTGGGAGAAATTGTGAGGTTTCACTCGATGGACAAAAATTGGCTCTTTTCATTTATAAGAACTTCGTGGAATAACAATTAGGGAATTTCAATAACCTCACAAGCCAGGATTTTGCAGGCGTGGTTAAAGTCTAATAAAACTCCAAAAACTTTTTGCGGACATTTGTTCTCTTACATCATTATTACTAAATTGTTGTGGTCTCTTTTAAAATAGAGAATCTAAAGTAAATATCCTACTCCATCATCATTACTCAAGCACTCATCAGATCTCTTACCTTATTATTGCTGAATTATTGTGGTCTCTCTTAAAATAGAGAATCTAAAGTAGATATTCTCCTCCATCATCATTACTCAAGCACTCATTAGGACTAATGAATCGTTTGTTTAATAGCATTGTTTTAATATTCCTGTCTACATCATTTTTGAATTGTAAAGCTTAACTCGTTAACCCTTCAAACCATTAAACATAATAAAAGCCAAACACTAACTAAGCCATTAAACATATTAACCGATCAGCATAATATTCCAACAAATAAAATATTTATACTTTATCCATGACTTTTTCATTTGTGTGCTTACCTGTAATTTATGACTTTTGTAAGATGAGTACTTTAATGTGCCTATATAAATTAATTTATTCAATTAAATAATGGGTTTCTAAAACATGTCTAAATTAATTGCTAGGTTCAATTTACTACTCATTGAATGCATTTAATAGCCATTCATTATGTATGCAAAATAGTTAAAAAATAGGATATTCTTCAAGGGTTACTGCATGCAGCTCCTTAAAAAGAACCATATAAAATAAGCATAATGGTAAAAGCTTATAGTATTAGCATAAGTCACATTTTTTTGCCTTGATATTCAAATTTATAATTCCAATTTATAAATAAATATACAATGAATCAGAAACATTTTTTAGATATTTTTACAATATTGAATCTCCAGTCCACAAATAATGAACGGATTCAGATTTAACGATTGCATTTAAATGCCTGTCATGTAAGGACTTAATAAATGGAAACTCAATTCTTGAGAGAAAAGAAGAAAATTTTGATTGGATGTATGAAAATTCCAAATATCAATTCTTATCTTTTCTAAGCTGAAAAAGAAGATACTTAAAAGAAATAAAGAATTATATCTAGCTCGTAATAAAATTTTCTTAAATAACTTCAATTTTGTGAGGGAAAATAAAACGCCTATTTCAAGCACCTTTTAAAGTTTCATTCATAATGAGTTCCATTCATAATGCTTCACTTTAAGAAATTAAAAGTTTTAAACAAAAGAATTTTCAACAGATTTATTTGAATAGCACTTACTATTCATATCCAAGAAGTTAAATGCTAATTATCAGAAACGCTATTAAAACAGCCGAATCCTTTTTTTAATTATCAGCAATCACTCATCAAAAATTAAATAAGAAACTCGATATATCCTTCTTGAAGCAAATTTATCGTTTCTATATTTTTTACCCAAATGTTTGAAATGATATTGAATGTAAACTTTGTAGGTTAGCCTGCTTTCTAATATTCAACATTTTTCAGCCACACTTTTTGACAAAATTCTATTTCCATGGAGTCGCAGGTGTGTGTATAAAAGGAAAGAAAGAAATCAAATTCCCCTTGAAAGCTTTTCGAATGATATTCCTTGAGGCAAATTTAAGCCATTTCAAAGGAATGGATATACATTTTTCAGGAATACTTTCAGCACTATTGAGAGCACAAATTTAGAGACACTTCAGGAATTATTTCCGACCTCAGAGGATAATAAACACGATTTAAAATAATGAATATTCGAAAGTAAAATAACAGCAAATGAAAATATGTATTTCTATAAATATTAAAAGCTAGAGTATAATGGAAATTTTACGATATATAGTAACAGAAATTTTAATTACAGATAATAAATTTCTTAATCTTCAAAACGAAATACTTACTATAAATTATTACAATAATTTTAGTTATGATTTTGGTTAACACCATAAAAATGAATGAAATGAAATTCGCAAAATTTGCAATAAAAATATTTTTAATAACTTTAATTTATTATAAGAATATCTGAATGTAAATAAAAAGTAATATGTTTTATACAATCTTTATTCGATTTTTATTGATATTTAAATAGTTATATTTATTTATTTAGATAAGATAAGACTAATTGATTGTTGTTTGATTGCTTTTTACTTTAAATGATAGCACTATATCGGACTCTTTAACAAACCAGTGAAAACAAATATGTTTCATTAAAATTAATTGTCTGAATAAAAATTTCTTTTTAATTCAATTTAAATATTTAATTAAATTATATTACGAAGAAAAATTTTATTTAGTAATAATTAATCAAATTAATAATTTGAGGGAAGAATATTTCAAAGAAATTGGCAGGTGTGATAAAATGTTTCAATAATTTTTTTGATTATAGGTTATTATGAATTTACATTCAGAATTCAAATATTATCGTAAAATATACATCATTATGAATATGTAGAGTGCAACATGTTCTCGAAACTACATGCTATCCATGTGTTTCAGATCTCTGTTTTTGAGCAGAAACCTTTTAAACGTGGAAAGCATTCATTTAAAAATATATTTTTAAAGTAAGAAAAATTATGTTCTATAAAATTATAGTATATTCTACTAGATATTGCAATTTGTTATTAAATTCTAGTCAGATTTTGCAAATTGGTAATAGATACAAGTTAGAATTTGCAAAGTATTGACGCAATATCAAGTTGATTGTTTATTATTTTTACAAGTTATATTGGAATGATGATCAATATGTTTTAGGCTTGGAAGAATGTACATCAAACAATGGGATATTCGTGAAAATAGTGTGTCTAAGCAATTTTTATATTGTTATGTAATTATAAAATAAAGCAATTGCATAAAAGTCTTTATTTTATTCTCATGGTGGAAATGTTTACTATAAGGAAATAGCTAGAAATCAGCAAAACACTAAACTGAAAACATTCAATAGGTGATTTTAAATTAATGGTACCTTGACAAATATTATTTTTATGAAGACAAAATGTTTTCTAATAAATGAAATGGTACTTTTAATTATAAGTAAAACTCTGAGCCTGCGGTATTGCTTTTTGTTTCTAATATGAAAAGAAAGTTTTCAATATAAAAATCTTTTCAGCCACTAAAATGTTAAGAGAATGTAGAATTAACAAGAATATACTTCACAAAATTGGATTTTTATGACTGTTTTTGTATGGATTTTGTAAAAACTAAAATGTATCTCGGGAGGAATTTTTAGATACTTTTAAAAAGTAATTAGAAAATTCTAAAAGGTAGGCTCCAATTTGGTCAAGCAGTTTCTAAAAGTATGCTGTTCTTCGTGTGCTCATACTCATCAATGCGTTCGCGTACTCATCAAAATAATTTTACCATCTCATTCATAAATGAGAGTTCTAATATTAAAATTACAGAGCACCAAATAATTACTCACATCTTTCACTAATTTCTATACGTGGGGAAATCCAACTTTGTAAATAAACATATAATTCATACCACAGGAAATGCTTATTAGACTTTCAGAGAAGGCACAAACAATTCCGTCACGGGTATTTATTAAAATCTCTTTTCTCAAAGTTTGGAAAATACGAAGGTGTTGGATTCATCAAGCTAATACGAAAGAGGCTTAGATTAAAAAAAAAATTCTTGAGGTAGATGAATTCATTTTGAATAGATTTGAAATTTTTCTCTTGAGATGAGACACAATGAAGCAATCGATGAATTTGTATCGCTGAAATATTCATTAATTTTTTTTTAAATGCTTACATCTTTCCTTTTTTAAAAATTAACGACAAGTATCATACTGAGATGAAAGGTAAAAGTAATTCGGTTAATTCTATCATTTTTTTTTGTTTAAAAGAAATTTTAACATATATGAGATAGCTGGAAGGAAGTGGCCTATTTCTTTCAGACATTTATATTATTATGAAAAAAATTATATTAAATTTGTTCCGCAAGACTTTTGGTTTCGAGCTTCAGACGAAAAACATAATTAAAATGTAAGTTGTCACAATTAAATTTATTAAATCAGTGATTTTGAGTTTCTTGTATTAATAATTTTTAAATTATTATGAAAAATCTTTGTACATTGCTTTTAATGCATAAAAATATTAATTTACCATCATTGTCTTTAAATATCAATTACTTGTTCTTTGAATTCTCACTTCTACTTAACTATATTTGAGTCAAATTTGATATTAAATCTTTAGAAAATAATTTTACTAGTATACTAGTGTGCTTCATAATCTGCAGGTAGAAATAGAAGAAAAAAAATTATAGCAGAGACGCTTAGGCTGAAACATATTTACAACTGTTACAGTCTTTTAAAAAAAGTAATATGAATAGTTATCAATTTCTTAAAATTGCATTAAAAAAACAGGAAATGTAAATTTTTGCAACAATAAAATGTGTTTTATCAGTTTTCTAATACATATTCAAAAAAATTATTTAAAGATTTTTAATTTTCTTAATGCTAATAAATAGAGAATATTTCAAATGCATGCTGCATGTCATTTGACATAGTATTAGTTTAAAATAATGCAACTATAATTTGAAAAGTAGATATATGAATTATTGTCAGTGAATCTCTGCTATAAATCAATCTTGTTCCAATAAAAAAAATCATAATGATTGGTTTGAATGAAAAATGTTGTAAGATAAATATATGAATATGATGAAAGCTATAAAAAAACTATATATTTTGTATGGTTTTTAAACTTTTTTCTTTTTTATCTAAACATTTTTCTGAAACATTTTTATTTATAATTGTTTAAATTTGAATTTGTGATAGTTCTTTCAGCACATCTTTTTAGAGAATTTCAGACAGATGAAGTAGAAAATCAATATGCCTATAGTTAAGGGAATTGCTAATAAAATTGTTTTACATTTTATAATAAACGTATTTCAAAAATTGTCTGATTTTAACAGAAATATTTGCATCTTGAATATATAAAATGACAATATTAGGAAATAAACGCAACATGTAGAAAACGAAAAAATATTTGAAATTAATAACATTGAATTATTTTTGAGACGATAAGAATTATTTGTATGCCAAGAAGCATAACGGAGTTTATATATACATACAATTTATATAAAGGATTATATATATATATATATATATATATATATATATATATATATATAATATAATATATATATATATATATATATATATATATATATATATATATATATATATAATATAATATATATATATATATATATATATATATATATATATATATATAATATAATATATATATATATATATATACAATTTATATAAAGGATTTATATATATAGACAATTTATATAACGCGTTTATATTTTACAAATTGCTACAAAATATATTCACATTTATCTAAGAGAATTAATAGTAACCTTTAGGTTTCGCGAGGAACGCATTGGAAAGATCGATTTTGAAAGCTTTCTCCGTAAGTTTGCATTGGCTGATGTGAAAGTTAAATAGCCAAAAAATCTTCTACTTAAATCTCTTAAGTTTATTCCTTTACACATTTTAAAGTATGTTGAAAATTTTACTTGAGAATATAAAACTGCTCTTTCTTGTATGAACTTTGGTTCAAGTTCTGGAATTAAAACCCCTATGAAAGTGATGATATCCGGGTAAAAGCTGTTTAGAAGGTCGGTTGAAGAAGAGGAAGAAGGCAAACGTAATATGCACAGCCCGCAAGATCGCTGGGAGGAAAAAATATGGAAATTGCTTCGTTATTTCGAAATTTGAAAGAAAGAAGTAGCTGGGAAAGCTTTCACTTTTCAGATGATAATGCATTGTTTTACACAGAAGGAAAGGACAAATAATTTGAATTACATAATTTTGAAATTTTTTTGTTTAGCTTCAAAGAAAAAAAATAATAATTTAAAGAACAAAATGAACGTTTAATTATAATAAGAAGGACATAAAGCAATAATTTTAAGAGACATCAGAGGGCTTTCATTGTACTATGGTAAGCTTTAATTTTAGATAAAATCTAAAGCACCATTATGTATTTCATAATTAAAGCCAAAGGTTTAAATCTCAGTAATATTTGGGAGTTTTAGTGAGTCATCATAATTCAGTAAAATTATATGTGATAATTGATCAGTACAGACAGATAAATTAATTTTTACTATTATGCAGTTTATATATTTTAATTCCTATTTATATTATTCGAAAATCCACATTAAGAATGGCATTCGAAATCCTAATATTTCTTATTTCCTTATTTATTCGTTATCCAGAAGTACAGTTTCATTTCTTTATCATATAAATAAAGTAAACTCGGAAGAAATTTTGGGTAAAAAATAATAATAATAATTATCTTTAACGATAAAGTCATTTACATTTATGTTGCATTGAACCATGAGTGAAGAGAAACGATATACAAGAAAAATATTTCGCTAAAATTTTTACAGATGACAATAAATAAGTACTACAGGGCCATATCGTCCTATGATTTTCCCCGGGAAAAAAATTAATGACGCATTTTTTAAATTGAGAATAAATTATATTTAAATTCGACAGCAAACTCAACTTTTGTCACTTGAATTTTCCTTTTAATCATTCCTCTCTTTGTAATGTGACTTCAGTTTCTCCCAATTTTATTATGTTTAAAAAAAACATCTTCACAGTTTCTTTTTCCCAATAGATATTTTAGTAAAAAGGAAAAAAAAAGACTATGAAGTAGCACTCAACAATGGTAAAAATTATAGTTTAAGCAATATATTTTATGTTGTGGTAAACTTTTTTACGTGTGAAAATTAGCATCGGAATTATTATTAAAGAACACAAGATCTTCAAAAACACTCAAATATCGAATAGATTAAAGTAACAAGTTCTATTTTCCTTTCACATTAAAACTCGGAGAGATTTGAATAACTAGAGCGTAATAGAGATAATTCACATGAAGTTTAAAATATCCATATTCTATATGAGAATCATCCATTTTCCATTTCCTACATTTTCATAATAATTATTTTTTAAACCGGTGTGGCAATATTAAATCAATCATGGATGTACATTAAAAACATATACATAATAGATAATTTTTTTCTCCATGTATTTAAAATTTTCTTTAATAATATTTAATATTAGGAATTTACTTTCACAACTTACCTTTTTGTATCCAATATTTCATTGGCATTATCATGCTCTCATTCAATTGCATAAACTTTCTTTCATTTTTTTGAGTTCATAAACATGTATTTATTTTTCTGTCATTCTACTATTTATATATGCAATGTAAATTTTTCTTCAATGTTAAGTTGAAAGTTTCTAAAATTGTGGTAAATATTTCACAATAAATGAGAAAAAAATAACAGACGATACATATTACTTTGTAGTGGAATATATTAAAATATGAGCACGATTTCATTTTCATTTTTATAGATTTTATTTTTCAGAAGTGGAATTGCAGAAGAATGTTATCTAGACTCTTCTATTCTTTCAACGAAAGTTGGATAGTAATAAATAAAAAATATGTAATTTCATTCACAGCATAATTGGAATTTTTTTTTCTTTTTTCCAATAAAAGAAAATCATTTCTGAAATATCTCTCAGGTATTGAATCTCTTTCTTTTTTAAACTGTCCATCCTTTTTCATTCGAGAAGAAAGTAACAAACGAATTTCAACGTTAAATATAAATATTTATTTAAATAATTTTTTGTAAAATTCCTCCCTTTTTTGAAATTTTAATGGGAATGTAAAATTGTAAGACATTGATAGTAAATCGATGAGAGTACATGAATTTATTTTGGACAACGCACCTTGTGAAACCAGTAAAAAAACATTAACTTGTGCTGTGGAAACTTATCGGAATTTAAAGCGACGAATTCCAAGTTTTTGTTCATTTCTACGTTCTTTCAATTTTTAAATTTCATTTAAATATTTGTGATTAAACATGCTTTCTCCAATATTTTACTCCGATGCATTTAAGTTAAAATAATTCCCAGTGTTATACTTAACGCAGAATCTTGAAATTTTATTATTATTTTTTTAAAATTCATTAATACATTTAGTACCAATGAGGTATGATATTACTATTCATATACGGATAAAAAATGGAATTTTACAAAAAATTTGCTTTTTAAAATAGCTTTGTTAAATATTGAAATCCTATAAGTTTACTAAAATCCACATTAACTTCAATGAGTCATTAAAATTAATTTTCTGCAAATGAATATGTTCTTCAGTAAAGGATTTACAAATAAATGAATGAATTAAAATTTCGTCCTTTAGTAAAAGCATAATTATTTTTCCCTTAGATAAATTTGGACATTAAAAATGCATCAAATCAACTATTCTTTAATTATAACCTTCCTTTGGGAAGCGTTTAATGAAAGAGGGTATTTAAATCTCTCATTTCAAAAATGATTTATTCTGAAGTGTTTTTATTATAATCAAAATGTGTGTATATTTATTTATTTATAGATTTGAAAAAAAAATGGTAATATATAAAAGAACAAAATGTTAATTTTATATGATTTCACTTTGACTAATGTATATATTATTCATAAAAACATTTCTTTTAGCTCATATATTTCTTCATAAACAGATGTTTTTATGTATGTACTATGGTAGAATTTTCGTTTGCATATATATATATATATATATATATATATATATATATATATATATATGAATATATATATGCAACAGTAAAAACTTCCTTGCAGTGGCATCTGCCGTATCCATAATGTTCCTCTATACTCTTATAAATGAGTCGTCGTATGATATGTGAATGTTTTATATATAAATAGCTACTCAGACAACTCTAGAGTCACACGGAAAAATTGAATAAAATAATCCCACTGCGGTGGCATTGGTGAGAATTGGAAGGAGGGGAATCACATTAAACCCAACTTGCAGAAGCACGTTCATTCATCAGTAGGAGGTAGGTGACCCCATACCATTTCTGCTTCGATCAGAATGGCGGGAACCAACCATCCTGGAAACCTCACATCCTCATGAGTGCTATATACTGTAAATACGATTGAAACTAATAGTGGTCATCGAACAGAAAATACCAAAGCCAAATGAAAAATGAATTATTTTAAAAATAATAGCAATAACATCCATTTCGTCGGTAAAATTAGAATATAATGAATTAGCGTAAATTTAAAATAATAAAAATGCAGACTTCAACTAAATAACCGACGTTACAATTCAGTATTAAAAATTGTAAATAAAAAAAGATGGCCACATTCTCATGAATAATTTGTCTTCGTCCTTAACACACATTAATGAATCCGTCAATTTTGACATCGGCAAAAAAAAAAAAAAAAACTATCTGAATAGCTTGATGCTGAAACATAAGTTGCGACTTATGCAACCAATAATGAGGTATACCATTAAGGCAAAGGTGCTTTTACTTTTGTTTAGCGCCAATTATTCCTAATTCGGTTTTATATTATATACAGATTTAAGACGAAATTTAATTTTTGTTGCTTGATAATTCTTGGAAATATCAATTAATTTTGTTGCTTGATAATTCTTGGAAATATCAATTAATTTTGTTGCTTGGTAATTCTTGGAAATATCCATTAACTTTTATCTTCAATCCACTATATGTAAATACTTATTTAATGGATAATTAATACTGTCTAGACTTCTAAATCAATGGTCAAAAAATGTATTGTTAACTTTAAAGATAATGGATTTAAATTTATAATAAAAGTTAAGTACATAGACTTGATTATCGTGATTAATTTCTAGCTACATCCTTTTAAAATGTAGTAAATGTTTGTTTAAAAGAATAGCAAACGATAATACATGCACTTGATTTCCAAATCTTAATTCTGAGATTTCAGGATCAAAATCTTATAAATATAGAAATAAAATGGAGACTGTTTGAGAAATTAAGTGTATAAATAGACTTAAATTTAAATAAATTCCTAAAATTATGCTACTCAATTATTATCAATATTACTTTAATAAGTTTATTAGCAAGCCCATTTATGAAAGATTAAAAGAAAATTGATTTAATTTTTGAAAGAAACTTAAAGGGGAACAGAAATCATGGGAAATTATTTCATCATTGATTAGGAAAAAATATATAAAATAAGAATATTTTCATATTGAATTTTAAACTTTGGTAATAAATAATATCAAATTAAATAAGCTTAATACGAAGTTAAATATGATTGCCAAAAAAATGCAGGCTAGATTCTAATGAGTCTTACAGAATGGTAAAAAATATTATAAAAATGATATGTAAAATATCTTGACAAACTCTTTTGGTGGCATTTAGTAATGGAATTTAACAACAAGTCTTGCAAATTTAATTGCTTATAAATATGCTATACGTGATTTTCCTTGAACTTTCTCAGTTCCATTGACATTCTATTGAAGTTTTTTAGCAGAAATTCAATTAAAATCTTCAAAGTCGAAATTATCATATATATGTCAACATGAATTATTAAATTTCTTATGAATTTTCTTATGAATTATTTCCCTCATTTCGTATTAACTTTTAACTTGATTTTTGTAGACATTATAAATTTATTTTGTACTAATAGGAAGATATATGTGTTTTTTTTAAATATAAATTGTCTGGCTATTATGCAAAGCTGAAAAGTTCAATCTAAGCATTAAAAGTGGAATATGCAAATTAAAAAAAAATAAAAATGAAGATGGACAATATTTAATTAATAGAATAAAGATTACAAATGTCACAATAATTATTCTTTTTTATGTGTAAGGTTTTTAATGCTACTTTTGTATCGCTATAAATCTCTTATAATCACGTATAATTCGAGACTTTTAGAGAATTTATTCAAACAATTTATAAAGGAATTATTGGGTAAGTTTTTTCTTTCACTAATGTAAGTAAGAAGTCTGTATATCAATTTTGCGATGAGCTGCGAATGTATTGAAGTATAATTTGGAAGTGAGGAGAATAATTTTATTTTTTAAAATTATCGTTACTATTTGCTGATTTCCGAAATTCAGTGTCGATACATTGTGGTGAATTTCTTATTTTCTCTGAAGGATTACCTTTAAAAGGATTTGAATTGATCGTAAATTTGAATAAAGAAGCTATTTTTTGTCCTATTCTTAACAAGCACGGAAATTTTATTAGTGTATGTTCTACTGCATTTTTGCATAGATTTAGAAGTAGGATACTTTTATGCTTATGGTTGTTCACATTTACGAGAAAATTTAATTTTATAATATATTGTACAATTTCTTCTGTAGAATATACAATGTTAAATGAATTATCTGATTACTAAATTCATTTCAAATTACTCAGAATCAACAGGGTTGCAAGATCTTTTGTGACTTTATGCAAGCAAGAAACTTTTTTAGGAGATGGAAATTCAATATATGATACACTACAAAGTCTTAAATATTTTTTTATGATATTTTATTTAAAAAAAAATTACGTACACGGGCAGATACTAAAAGTGTCCTTTCTTCATGTTTGATATTATTTGAGCAAAGGATAGTTCTCATTACTCTTTTGAATAAGTTTGAAAAATGAAAAGAAAAATCCTTCATCAAAACGCAAAATTTTAATAGTTTAAAATGATCTTTCGAATATTTTTAAATGATATTTCGAATAGTTTAAAATGTTTTATCTATAATATATGCCCCAAGATAAACATGGAATAATTAATGCAATATATTATACAATATCTTTTAATCATTATATAATTAATTATGGAGTATAGATTATTATAGATTTTTTTTAACAAAATAATTTTTTACAAATAATATATTTTATTCTCATATCTTTTACTCATACAGAAAATATTCTATCAGTACATTTATTCATCAACTAAGATGCACGAAAGTAAATGCAAATCGTTGCAAAGCACTTTAAAACAGCCAATGAAAATTATATAAAAATAGTGCGCGATTTTCATACGTTAGACTGGAATAGTAATTCAAAAATTTCTACAATGGGTGATCTTGGTTAGGTATTTCAAAAGAAAATAAAATGAAAATTATGTACCATATGTGGCATAATATAAAAATAAAAAATGAGTAATTTGATTCTAATTTTTCGAAAAATTTCTTTCGTACTCATATATTTTTTACTTACAGAAAACATAGATTCAGAGATCTCTTTTCCTCAGATAAGAAATGAAACGGGAATATAAATATTTGCAAAGAACTTTAAATTATCCAATATTTCAAAAAAAATATATAAAAATATATGTTTTCAATTATACGGTTAAAATAGTATTTTTATGCTAGAATTCAATAAGTTTATGCTCTGATATCTATTAACTTTATATAATTTTATGTTCTTTTACTTTAAAATAAAAGAAAGTGTTTCAAAAAAAAAACATTTCTTTTTTAATCATCAATTTAATCAGTTAAAAAAATTTATTGCTCTAAAATTCAGAATTATTTAAAATTATTTTCTATTCAAAGGTTTTATTAAAAAAATTAACCTTGATCTAATTAATTACATTTTTTTTATTTAATTAAACTGTTTTGTATAGTAGAATCAAATTTTCTTCTTAAATTATGCATAGAAATAATATTTTCTAGCAAATACATAGTTCATAATTTTTGCCTACAATCATGCATATATAAAAAATTAAGTTAGACAGAAAAAAAAATACATGAAGAATTGAAACCTTCTCTTATGATTGAGAAAAAGAATAAAAAAGGTGTGAAGAACATCCTCCAAACCGATATGATGACAATATGGCAAAAGGAATGGGAAGAAGGCGAAACAGGCCGCTCCACATTCAATATAATACCGAAAGTTTCTCTATACGCTGCCAACTGGAACAGAACGGATGTCCTTTTCTTCACTGGACACGGTCCATTCCCGACATACCTACACAGATTCCATCTGGCCAACTCTCCTTACTGTAGCTGTGGGGAGATAGGATCCCCAATTCACTATGCCACCGAATGCCTACTGACTCTGTCATGGCACATGAGAAAGCCAGAAACAAGTCTCGAAGAAGAATGGTACAGGAGAGTTGCATCGAATACCCTTTCACGTGGCAAGATCCACTCCATAGTAAACCATATTCACAAATACCAAGACCTATTCAAGACTACACATTAGCTGAGACCAAAATGCCACATGTCAAAATCAGCCGAAATTATAACTTCAAAAGTCCCTCAAAAGTGCAGTTCTCGAGAAGGAAATCAAAACCACAGGATTCAGACGGACGCCACAGATTTCTGACTCTTTAGTGATTACTTATATGCTAATATATGTCATACAGATATTCTCAATGTAAATTATCAATTTTTCAGTTAGTAATCTCATTTCCCTGTAAGTTCAACTCAAAGTCACCATTTGTTTAAGTATTCTTTTCCCCTCTATCCAGTTATTACATCACCAAAAAATTGAATATAGTCATGTAGGATTTGACACCAATGTGATTCTCTCTGGAGAACCCTGGATGGTCTGTCGTCTCTTTCTTTTTATCTTCTTTCTTTCTTTTTTTTTTCCCCCTTCCATCTTGTGCTCATCCAACTGGTTAGATAACTTAGTGTTATAGGCACCGGGGGCACAGGATGGCGTTATGTTATGTTTGCACAATCTAAGAACAATTCCGTTACCGTTTGATTAATGTTGAAAATTCGAGATGATTTTTTTAAATATTTGAACTGATAATTGTTTTTCTTAATTATAAATTTCCACGATAATAAGGGTATTTCATATATTTTGCAGGAGAATTTAATTACAATTTTTCTTTTAGAACTTTTTATACAAACTCAATTGTGAGGATTTGTAAAGAGCTCTTTCTAAAAGACAGCAAGTTCAATATTCCATAGGTGAAATGTCAGGGATTTTATACGAATATGTATGAAAAGTATATATACAATGACTGTATATCAGTCTTAATTTCTTTTAAGAACGCAGTGGTACTTTTAGAAGAATGAATTGTAGATCTGTCTTGATGAAGTGTCACTCTTTGAAAAATTTTGGAATAAATAAATGGAAATTCTGCTGTAAATATCATATGTAAAATTCTTTCTTTATTACATTTTTTCCTCTTTCTTCTATTTGTTTAATAGAAGATTTTCGGTAGCATTTTTTATGAATGAATTGTAGTTTTGTTGTGATAAAAAAATCACTCTTTGAAATATATTGGAATAAGTAATTAGAAATTCTGTGGTAAATAACAGGATTAAAATATTTTTATTGCGTTTTTTCCCACTTATCTTCTTTTTTTTTTAATTTTCCACTATAGGAGATCCATGCAAAAATTACAAATTCCTTATTGAAATTTGTTTTCAAGAATGAAGCTACTCTTGTACATTTTTTTTTTTCATTTCCGATAGTAAATAATTTTGTGGCAATCTTTTTATCTCCAGTTTATAGTTTTCACATAAAGATCTACAAACTGCTTTCAGTTGAACCACGTGTGTTGGGAAAAACGTAAATATTGTTGTTTTTGTTTCTTATGGCACTTACCATAGACAAGACCGCTGTTACGAAGACAGCGATTTAAGCCATTGGAGGAGTGTCTCTTGTTTTTTTTAGTAGCACCAATTAGGGCCAAAAGTACGACCTAGCTACTCACGCATCACTCATTCGCTTGCACAACCCCTTTTTACAGGAGGGCACATTCACACATCGAACAACGTAAGAACAACCCTTCTCGAACTGGGAATCGAACCCAGGATACTCAGATCGCAAGAAGCGCGGACCCTATGCCAGGACGCCCGCAAAACATAAATATACTTTTTCTTTATTAATGGTAAGTCTAAATCTTGGTTTATCATTTATTATTACAAATAAATTTAAAATCTTTGTAGTTGATTTCTGAGCAGATTGATTTTTCTCTTGTTATCAACGATATCACTTCAGAAATAAATGAAAAAGGACACACGTTTGTTGGGTATTTGTTTAAGTTTTTTCTTTTCATGTAGACGTTATGATTGATGATTCTCCCGTATTGATTAATAACGTTGCTTCTTTTAGGCTTAGAAATTTCATAATCATTTATTTCATAAATTTTTAGGTTTATGAAATAGAAATAATTCTCTTTGGAAAGCGCAGAAACATATCAATCAATCTACAGTCTTTCACACGTAACGTTTTGACAGAAGAATAAATTTTAAATAATCAGACAATATTTATTATTTCGAATAATAAGCAGTTACCAGATATTTTTATACCAAAATATTTTTTTTTTTTTTTAAATTCATCAAAATCTTTCTCAGAACTATCTGATCACTATCTGAAGATAAGTTATTGCTGATTGGGTAGTTGATTTTTCTAAAATATATCAAACTTATGACTAGACATATGGTTCTCACATATCTGTAACTTGGGATACGATTAGATAATACTGATGAAGTTTCAAAAATATCTAAAAATTACTGTGAGTAGTTATGCTTGGGGAACAATATTAAAAAATGCATATGAAACTGAAAGGACTATCTGCAAAAATCGTTTGCCATATTCGTCTAAAATCAACTGTAGAATTTTATTAGCTCTCTGTAATAAAAAAATTATCCAAAACCATTAGGACAAATTTACATGATGAATCGTCAATTTATAAAATAATACGTGATTTTTGATTGCATAATTGCACTTAATTATACTTCTTCACATATGGACTTATATAACATGGATCATAGAAACATAACATATGGATGATAGAAACTTATTTTTGAAATAAAATTAAGAATAATTTTAGTATGAATATAATGGCTACACATTTTAATTCATATTTATTCAGCACACAACTAAATAAGCAGTCATTAATAAGAAATATTTTATTAAATCTGGAATATGTGATAGCATTTTTGAAGTCACTTCATTCTTCTGAAGAAAAATAAAACAGTTAAAAACACCTTTTAAAATTGAAATGATTATACTTCTTCACTAAAAGTGATAAATAAAAGTAAATTCCCTATATAAATATTTTAATGGAATTTTGAATTTAATTTAAGAAATGAAAAAAAGTGACGCATAGTGAATTTCATTAAAGGTTCAATCAATTTCTAGACTATTAATTTTTTGTGTTCATTCGTGAAAAAAAGATAAAAGTTGATCAGAAATTCAAGGAAGAACTCTGCGTATTCTTTGCCGAAACAAGTTCAACCTTTCTTTATTTTTATCATAGGGTTAGAAATGATATTGAATGTGAACTTGGAATGTTAGCCTGCATTCTAATATTCGACATTTTTTAGCCACGCGTTTTGAGGAAATTCTATTTTGAAGGAGTCGCAGGTGTGTGTATAAAAGGAGAGAAAGAAATCAAATTCGCCTCGAAAGCATTTCGAATGATATTCCTTGAGGCAAATTTAAGCCATTTCAAAGAAGCGAATATATATTTTGCGGGAATACTTTCAGCACCATTGAGAGCACACATTTACATGCATGCATTTTGGAAATCGTTTCCAAATTCAAAGGTATTAAGCACATGATTTAAACTATTGTGCATTTTAATGTGAAATAATAACAGAAATTGCTTTATTCGTAGTTTAATTATAAATATGAGTCCTTAAAGCCTTATAATCAATTTGGTACATAATAATACTTCTTATAATAAATACACAAAAATGGAAGAGATCTACTTATCGATATACATGATAATATTATTAACTATTACATTCAGGGATATGCAAAGTAAATTCTGAATATCGCTTTAAAGAATTTATTTATAAATAATATTAATTTACGATAGAATATCATATCTGAATACAATAAAATGTATTGTCTTGAGCATAATCATTGACAAACATATTGCCAAAATTCATGCTACGTTTATGCAATAAAAAGTGAAAATGAATCGTTCACTATTAAGTACAAACTCATTATAAAAATGGATTTAAATTGGCATTAAATATATATTCTTCAAATTTTCAAGGAATTTCTTAATTTTGATGGAATCAAATCCATTATTAATGACTGCTAGACTGAGAATTACTATAAATTCGAAAACTGAAAGAACCTTCAAAAACGTAGAAGCATGTGCATATTATTTTTTTTTCATCATAGTACTATTTATTTGGCTATGAAAAATCTGAGAGATCGTTTTAGGAATTTTGTGGTCAGAAAGTTGCACAAATAATCGCTCTATATCGAAGAACTTATGCACTACATATGAATTCAATGATGTTAATTGAAATGTTTCCCTTGCAGTAAATAGTGTTGAAAAACAGGGAGAACTCTTAATTAGTTTGGGAAGTTGTAATATATATCTAACAGTTCGAAAGATCGCTTATAATCTAATTTTATCAACATGGAAGGAGGGGAAACTAACGAAACTAACTTTCTAGATTTGAGGGCTTTAAAAATATATAACAGTAAATCATTTATTTCAGTATAAAACATTCATTAAGTAGCTTTATTCAAGGCTAATTGGAAGATGAAAGCTGACTACAGGCTTTTCAAAAATTTCTACAATTTTCTCATCTAGTGAAAAAGAGATGTTCGGTCTTACCAAATGCTCCCAATGCTCAGTCTCACATTTTAGAGTTGGATTTCACAGAAAACGGCTGCAAATACATTTTGTTCCGAATTAATAATTACGATTTATTCATAGCATCGCATTCTGTTATGAATTCAAAATTGGAAACTGGTGTTTTAAAGTTAATAAAAAAATGTTTCTTAAATTTCCTTTAAAAGCTCTATACATAAAATATTTTCAAATGCATGATTTTAAACTATATATTTATTTGAAAACTATTATTTTGTATTGATATATTGTTTTTTATATATCTAATGTTTTTTGAGTAAAAATGTATTTTTTTTTCATGTGTTTAGTAAGAGAAATATACCTCGGGTTGCGATGCTAATTGCTCATCCTCGACTAAAAATAAAGAACGCGCGTCTTCATCTGTTAAATATATAAATAAAATTAATAAAACCATTTTAGAAAAAAAAAATACTTCGAAAATTATGAAAAAGTTAATATAATGATTTAGTAATTTGATAAAGAAATAAAATTCCTACGAAGCCATTTTTTTTGCTTGCTATTTAAGACAAAAATTTTGTATTTAAAATGTATATCGGACGCTAAAATTTCAATTAAAATATCCTTCAAAAATTTTCTAAACAAATACAACATTTACTTTTTTAAAGAAATAAAGTGCCTTTCAAAACATATTTGAATAGTAAAAACAATCAACGAAAATACGAATTCGAGTCTGACAAAAAAAAGGCCAATTTTTTAATAGAAAGGAATTATAGTTTTGTTTGGGTGGTAATCAAACTAATACTAGAGATCATTTTATAAATAAGAATTATCTTATTGGTTCCTAGTTAATAATTAAAGAATAATTATACACAAGTTTATCAATGTATATAAGCAGCATGTGTTGTATTTGAGAAAGTAAGAAACCAAGAGTTTAAAAAAAACATCATTGAAAAGTATTTACATTTACAATATCGACCTATACCTGATAAGGTAGAATAAAGAATTCAGTCATGTGATTTATTTCTCAATATTTTGAAAAATAAGTAAACGCTGAATTCATCGAAATAGGATTTAATTATATTAGGGTCCGTGAAATCGTCTAATAGTATGATTCCTTGTGAGTAATTTCGGAACAAAGTGAGGGAACACATTCAAGGATTTAATAAATTTCTATTACTCCTAGATAAAAGACACATTCAAAAGAAACAAAATATTTAGAACTTTATTTTTAGGGAATATAAAATAATACACATTTTTGCTTTGAAAAAAGATCAAATAGTTATTTTTTAATTTGTTAATATCTTAATATATAGAAAATTTAATCATGACGTAAAACTGGAAAATGAACTAAACAATTCACACAGGTCTTTGCACGACCAGGAACGAAATTTAATTTATGTTGTCAATTTGCCAGTTCGAATTTTAATTGCAAATTATGGCAATTTAAAATTTAAAAAAATGATAACACAAGAAAGTTTAATAAAACATTGCTTTATATATTTCTACATTGATAGGAGTAGGGAATTAAAAAATTCTCCATGAACTCAAAAATTCTAGTTACGTGAGTGCTAATTTTCTTTACCATTCTATCCAAATATTCATCATTTGAGATGTATATTTCTATGCAAATTCGCTGCCGTAATGGAATGAATCATAATGTGTCCTATTACCATCTCTCAAATAAAATGTGTGTGAAATTTAAAGAGTCCTGGTCAATATCTTATTATTAGAATATATGGTCTATTGAAGATGTGAAAAATATTTACTTGTTTCATACCATCTCTCTATATGCTGATTATTTGTTCTACAGTCTATTGAGTATTATTGTACGACTTCTCATTAGTATTTGTACGAATCCTTACTGATCATAATTTGATCTTCCATGCGATATTTATGACAATGTAAAATATCAATCAATATCTTTTTCCTAAAAGATTCCAAAATCAATTGAGAGCAGCACACGAGTTTAAACTGAGACAGATATTCGATTTTATTACAATTATTGATATGAAATAAAATTTGATGAAGTTACAATTTTCCATGTTTGGTAATCATCATAAACAGATATGAAACTTTCTCAGGACCTTCAGTTTTCAACAAAAGAACACAGAATGTGATTTAATGAAAATAAAGATCTAGTATTTCATCAATTTTCAAGTGTGGAATTTGATGAATTTTATAATTCATTCGTTTACTAGGCCTTTTATCATGATAAATTGAATTATAAGAATAATGTTCGAGATTTTTTTGGACACATTTTACAGAAGTTCTATCAACCATAATAGAAAAGTACCAGTTATGTTTCTCTTTCTTTAACAACAGATCAAGAAGCTCTAGTTCATTTCTTTCTTTTAATAATAATCACAGAAGCATTTCATTTCAGAAGAAGTTGAATCAGTTTGAATGAGGTAAAGTTATCACCCGTTACACCTTTCTACTCTCTTTGTTACTATATTAGGTCATCAACTGCTCATATGAATTGCGTTTTTTACTGCCTTGGATCTTCTTTTCTGATATAATTCTGTGGCAAAAGCACATATTTCTACTTCGCATGAAATTTACTATCATATAAAATGTTTGTATTCCATATTTCTAAGATTGATTTGACTTACATTGTTCATCAATCACGAAAATAAGTGCTCCTCTATTGTAAAATGTTCATAGAAATAAAATAGTTGCAATCAAAATTTTCGTCAATTTTCCAACATTTCCCAAACAGGAGAAAGTTTAATTGTGACGTTTTTTTCTTGATTAAATGTTCGATCGAATTATGTTATCAAAGCAAATACTTTTCTAGAATTTATTTCTGTTCTTTCTATGTAAATTAGAAATGAACAAAGAACATTCCTTTTATATACTGTTAAGAGAAAACAGTATCATGTCTCATTCACACGAACAATGCTCAAATGCATTTGGATAGTATTTAAACAATATATAAATTAATAAAAAATGCTTTTCAGAAAAATAATATAGAATTCTCACTAATAAATTCATGAAATATATATAAATTAATTGATAATATAGTTTATCAAAAGCATTTTCAAACTTTTCAGATCATATACAGTCAAACAGGGCAGGTGTGTATTAATATTCAAATTATATTACTCTCGATATTTTCTGATAAAAGTTGAAAGCTCTACTTGAGAATACGAAACCCATTCTCCTAGTACGAAATTCGGAAGAATTCTGGAAGTAAATCTCTTATGCATGTGATGATCCACCGGTAAATGATGGTATGGAAATGGTGGGCTTAGGAGAGGGTGAAGAGCCGTTTTGATGTTTGGATGGAACGATTCTGTAAATTGCTTTGTTATTTTATGGAATTTGCAAGGGAAGAAATACTTGGGAAATCTATCATTTTGTACGGAATTATGATTGCGTTTTTTGTAATGAAATGTAAAACAAACATTTGTTTAGAAATAAAGTAAGAATAGTTTTAAGAAACGCAAATTCTTAGAAATATATCAAATACGCGAAATAGTAGTATAATAGAGCGAAATATTATTTCAGTCACTCCGAATAAAATGTAGAAAATATTTAATGAATACCCTTTATAAAGAGCACTGATGTACAAATTGGCATTAAATAATATCATTAATTAGTACTTCATTGATATTTTCTTTTTTGGGTAAGAATCGCACAGAGAAAAAAAATGTACCTGCCAAAGTTTTTAGCCTTGATTAGTCTCATAGTTCTAGAGTTTTCGCTCTCATCCCAGAAAATATTTGCGAATTATTCCAATCAGTCCATGCATACCTAAATACAATAATTCAAAAAACCTTTGCAGCTAATTGAATAAAATTCCTTTTGGGGTGCCAATAACAGATTTCATCGAATAATTGATTGGATGAAATCTATCGAAAAGTTCTTGTTTGTCCGCGCGCATTTACGTATGCATCTCAGTAGTACATGAACACTTAAAAAAAACAAAAAACAAAAAAAAAAAACTTATTGAATTTTTTTCACAAAATAAAACAAATAGGTTTGATTTGAAGTAATTATTTATATCAATGCTTCCTTAATTCTGAAATATATATTTATTGTATATGTTACGGCCAAAGCCCGAAGTACGGCCAGTTCGTGAATTGGCTGGCCAATTCGCGAACTGGCCAAGAGGTTTGGCCAAAGTTCAAAATACTTGCAATTAATATTGTCCATGCATACCTGAACTTTGGCTGGCCATTTCGCGATGTGGCCGGGAATCCTTGGCCAAAGCCCGATGTGATAATCTTTACTTATAAATAAAGCTCAGTGTGTATGTATGTGTCTGTGTTGGCGCTCTACAGTTCAAACCATTTGACATACAATTATCAAATTTGGCATATATATACCTTGGAGGTCGCAAATTTACACAATGGAGTGATTATTTAAAATTTTTAATTAAAATTTTAATTAAAAAGTAAGCGTAATTTCGGCGTTTTTTCGCTATAACCAGAAAATAATACAGCACAAAATCGATTTTTGCATCAAATTAAAGCTCAAAAAATTATCTTTTTAATGATACCAATGTTTTAATTTATAAATTATGCTTAGGTTTTTAACGAATTTTTAAAGAAATTATTTAACCACATTTTTCAACAATATATATCGCTCAAAATAAAAACAAAATTTTATCTGCACGAACAAGTCAAATTAAAAAAAAAGCTTTTATCAACGTGTTGCCATCACATTGATAGAAGTTTAAATTAAAAAACAAATCAACTATTATTGCAAATTTAATAAATTAAATTGTAATTTTCGGCAGGTGTCTGCTTAAAAAGAAAAAAAAAATATTTTCTGTAAAGTAAAAGGAGGAAAAGTTTTCTATAAGCTTCGACAATACCTATATTATTAATTAAATAAAACAATTTAATTTAAGGCAAACATAGTTTAAGATACTTATAATCATTCTAATCAGCGACCATCAGCTAATTTGGGGCATACATTTGCTAACAAAATGGTCTAAAGGAACTAAATAATTATATTTAATTTAACTTTAGTCAATAAATGCTCCGATGAATCAGGAATTTTAAATTTTTACATAGGTTCTCAGCCCTTTGAATCATATTTAACAAAATATTCTTGAGACACCAATATTTTAAATAAAAATTGTTGAACTCCAACCAACTGAATCAATCAATAAACTGACTGATTTTTGAAATTTCAATATCACTCTTCTATAAAAACTGGCGATTTTAGACTACTTCACCGATTGTCTCAATGAAGATAGGTTTATCTTCTGCCAGGGTTTCTCGACAGGGATTGCCCTGTGATTATAAAAATGTTGATTGTTCTAAAACTGATGCACAAAAACTTCATAAATCGGTCAGATTAACCGCAGAAGATAGGTACGTTTATTTATTTATTTAAAAGTTGAAGTGTCCAAAATATTTCGCAGAATAGGATTCCTTGTGACCAAAAGACTGTGTAAAATTTAAAATTCGTAATTTTTCATAAGTTCATTTATTGACTGAAGTAAAATAAAATATTTTTATTTGCATCATTTAAATCATTTGAAAGCAAAAAATTAATTTTACGATGAATCAGAGAAATTTTTATTGAATAATTCTTTAAGATATTATATAAATTATTCTGCAGTGCACATATAATTTCACTGCCAAACGACTTTGATTTCAATTTTCATTTCAAAAGATATGGTTAGCTTCAATATAAAAAGCTTTTATATTGATTGCAGTTTAACATTTCCACCTTAATTTAAAGTAGAAATTTTATGGATACTGACAGAACATTAGAGAAAGTAGTAAATGGACATAACTGTTTAAGGCCTACTTAAAAGTATGACTGAATCATATAACTACCAAAATATGAAGCTCAAAAATATTTTGCAGAAAAAGCTACTAAGAGAACAAATTACATTAATTGAAAATTTGAGCGATTATTAATACTGGCGAACCGGCTGGTCGCCAAAGGCGGCTAGTGGTAAATAAATGTAATGATATTTATGTATAAAATATAAATAAGGTCATGTTGTAGGTGAAATTCGACAGATGGTGCCAACAAAGAAATGTCTTTAAATGATATTAATAACGAAACTATATTTCCTTCATATTTGTTTTAATTAGCCCTTATATTTGCTGTTTGTCTTTGCAAAAAATTTCATATTTTTTGAAGCGATATTTCGGGAGACAATGTGATCTGGAATCTTTAACATTAAGTCCATGGAACAGAAAAGGACTAAGGATCACCCTTAAAGGTAATTGAAAACTGAATACTCAATTTGCCTTTGTATTCATACACGATACGCAACGCCTTTGCTCAAGTTATAATTCGTTCATTTTCACGGACGCAAATCTAATCTTCACGCTGCCACGTTATTACAGCATATACGTTGACTGTATAATTTCTATTATGGTTTTAATGTGAGAACAGAATAACACGAGATCATATTTTTATATAATATAAGCTTATTTTTAATTCAGAGGTGTCACTTATATTTGAACTCGTTTCTGAAACAATTGTACTTAAAAAAATAGTACACAAAAGTACTCATTTTTAAATATTTCATTTTTAACAGTGTATAAAACAATCCGCTCTTGATTCCTTTCTTCCTACTTTGGCCGATCGTTCCAAGCCACTTCGTGAATTGGCCGGTCAAAGCCCGAAATCAAGAAAAGATCGGACATTGGCCGGTAAGTTTACAGCAACGTTGGCCAGTTCGCGAATTGGCCGGCCAATTCGCGAACTGGCCGATTTCGGGCTTTGGCCGTAACATATATATGATCTCTAATTTTGTATTTATACAACTTTCTATGAATATTTCTTTTGCATATGCATTATAATTGGAATATGTATAATGTGAGTGAATGGCGTAGAAAAAATAATTAATACCTTTTATTTTACAAATGAATAAAAATTATTTTTTTAATTTATATTTATAAAAAAAGGCAAAAACTTAAGAAATAATTCACCGTTTATTATATTGAAATTTTATTAAAATGGTTTAATTTAAATTATTTAGAAATTATAACTAAAATATGCAGGACTTAATTTTATAAAACAAGTATAGGTTTTAGAGCAAGTCTTCAAAACAATACAAAACTTCAATTTTATTAAATGAATTTTATCCTTTAATTATTAATGAAATAAATACGTATTTATAATAATTTAAGAGTTAGTGAAAGTCAATTTTTTTTTTCTTTGGGCAAGTAATGGGAAAGTAAAATATGGATAACGAAAAATTAATATACATTACAATGGAAAGCGAATTTTTTAATTTATTTTTTTGCATAAAATAACTATTTGTTTCATATAATCAGAGAGGTATGATATCTGAATTATATTATTTTTAGGTAATATTTCATAAAGCAACAAATATATAGAAACGCTAAGATTAAGTGACTTATTGAAACTACTAATACTATATGGAATATGATTTTTTCAGATATTTTAATTCATTTGAGCCTTTTCATAAAAACAGCGAAGAGCAAATTTTATACTTTTGTATTATCTGTTAATGAATTGCCCTAAATGATATTTTGTACATTTCAATAGTAGGATCAATGGGGATACGTGTTTATTATGCCCATTTTTAGCAGTCTCATTATAAAAAGATACATAATTCACGAAATAAAACTGTCCCTTGAACCAAAACTGAGAGTTGTGTATTGCAAATGATCATTACAATTTATTATACATATTATTTTATTATAAAATCTCTTTTAAAATGAATTTGTTTCCATTTTATCCATACACAAGGGATTGTTTGAATATAACAAAAAGAATTATTTTGATTATTAGCAAATGAATATCAATAAAAAAGGAAAAGAAATAGTAGGTGATATATATTCTTTTATTGCAGAATCTGTTTTGAAATAAATTTGTTTCCATTGTCTTCATACACAAAGAATTATTTGATTATAAGCAAAATAATAGTTTTAAGGTTGCTTTTTCAGAAGTTAAAAACAAACACGAACAAACAATATTTTTACACGAATTTCTGTAGTTTATTCTTTGAATGAGATTAGATAAACAAACTATGTTAATTTACTTTCACTTGAATGCTTTTTTTACAAATGAAAGGAAATAATTCCTGGGAATAACTTTAAATATTGAATCGCTTATTCTTTCATAACTGCTAATGTTTATCTTCCGAGATCAAAAGTACAAACGAATTAAAAAAATTGAGTATTTATTCAAAAATATTTTTATACTTCCACACCATTTATTGATATTTCAAAGTGAAGTTTAAGCTACTCAGTAGAGCAAAAACTCGTCTTATGAAATTGTTTGCATAGTTAGCTGTAAGGGAAAAAATTCAATGTGTTATTGAAACTAGTCTGGCATTCAAATCAAAAAGCTCTGTTTTAATTTTTGACTACTGCTATTTCCTTTTCAGTTCTTTGCCTTGCATTTCAATCCACATTATAAAAATATTTTCTCTATTTTTTTTAAAATGTGAAAGTTTGATAACGAAATATTTTTCAAAGTTTATATGAATTATTCCTTTAAACTGAGCAAATATATTAATACACCGAATAGCCTTAAGAATTTTATCAAAAAAAGTTGTCATATATTTTAAAAATAGAAGAAAATTAAAAGGATTTCATAACACAGCTTCGTTAAATATTTAAATACAATTAGTTCCAAAATATTATCAAAATACTAAATGTCATATTAGCGTTAAAGAATCATTAAGTACTATTTTTCTGAAATGAATAGTAAAATGTTTACAAAGAAAGAATTGAATCTAAACCCAATTATTAAGTAAAGTTATAATCTTTTTTATTAAACAAATTTGGACATTAATAATACATCAAAGTAATGTTTCATACTATGTATCATACTATTTTGAATATTTTTTTAATGAAACATGATATCAAAAATTCTCACGTCAAGGCTAATTAAATACAAAGTGCTTTCGTCTTAGACTAAAATATATTTACATTTATGAAATTTATCAGCTTAGAAATATTTATAATAATACATAGAATTGAATATTGGCCATATAATCTTAACGTAAGTTATTCCTGCGTATTAATAGAAAAAAAATAATTATGATGCTGTTTTTATTTGATGTTTTAATTTCATTGCTTTGCAATAAAAAATAATTAGGCGAATATGGAACATTAAATAATTATGAATGTTAATTAAAGTCCTAATTACTAGGAAAATATTGTAATTCGTTTGCTTTTTAGCTAGAGAGACTGATTCATTTCTTAGTGATATAATATTCGGCTAATCTCTTAACTCAATTTATCTAATATTTTCATTTTCTAGAAACAAGAAGAAAAAGATTCATTTGTTTTAGATGATGAAATTCGGAATTATAATTCTTATTCAAAAATATTTAATTAAGTGATTATCACTATTATTATACAAATTAATATAAATATTAAAAGATACAGACATTTTAAAAGAGCTGTTGTCTGTGTAAAACATCGTAGTGAAAAGGAGTGAATTGCCGAAATTATATTTTTCACTATCCAATATAACGAGTAAGATAATATAAACTAGAATAGGCAATATAAATTATTTTGCTAAGAGAGGAAGGTAAGATATTTCTAAAAAAGATTATATATATATATATATATATATATATATATATATATATATATATATAATATATATATATATATATATATATATATATATATATATATATATATATATATATATATATATATATATATATATATATATATATATATATATATATATATGTATATATATATATATATATATATATATATATATATATATATATATATATATATATATATATATATATATTTACCATACTTTTCGAACAAGACGTAAATTGGAATATCTTTCGCATACCTGGACAGCAAAATTTTCTAGACAATAAATACGTCTTATCAATTTTCTGCATCTGGAACACGAGTCATTCGATGGGAACGAGGAACAAATTAGTTTGACTTTTCGCAGAACCGGGAAATCAGTATTTGTTGCATATTTATGACACAAAACAGCTTGAGATTCATTTTAAATAAATTTATGAATGATGAAAATTAATAGGAAAATAATTACTTGGCTCATTAATGGCATCTTATGATAAAAGATAATATAATTAAACCGTTGTTCTTTGAATTTTATTCCAATGGATTGTTATTCAGAAATGTAAATATATATGTGTTCCCCAGATCTATGACCAGAATAATTTTGTCAATATGTTCTATCAAAGCCTTCTCCAAGCAAATTTAATTTTAAATCAAATTATATGAATTAATTGATTATCTCCGAACACATGGTTACACTGCAGTTATATACTTATACAGTATTACACTCAATATAACACAATAGTTTTATTGCGGTGTATTGTTCGTTGTCAAATATAATCTTTAATATGCCTTTTTGTATTTTTTTTCTCAATATACTCCCCAAATGATAGGGCGCTAAAATCTCATCAACTCATAGAGATTTCGAGAATATATTGTGGTGAAAAAGAAATAAAGTGTACACTTTAAATCAATGCAGCTATTGAAAAATACCTTACTAAAATTGAAAGCTGAATTACCACGAAAAAAACAGACTTTTGTCTGTAAATCGCGATGAATTTTTATTTCTCCTTCATTTGCTTGCATATAATCGCAAATAGCTGTTCGAATTTCAATAATTTGCTATATTTTTTTTTATAAAATTCAGTTGCTAAACTTAAAATGGTGGATGAGCTATAAAAATAATTTTAAAAAAACCGATACTGCATTTAAAATATGATAGATCCTGTTGATTTGTTTTTAAAAGATTCAATTCATATATTTAAAAATTTAAATTAATGAATCTTTACAAAACATTGATTGTTCTGAAAGATATAAGTTACAAATAAAGAAATACAATGGATTTTAAATAGCGAGTAGTGTAAGAAAACTCATAGAAAAAATTATAAAAGAATAATCAGTAAAACCTTGCATTTTTTTTAATTTTGAAGTGGTATTATGAAATTTTTTCAACATTTAAACATAAGAAAATACTTACAATAGCGTGAGATATGAGAAAATTATATAAGCTTTGTGCAGAAATTTGTAGAAAGCTTATAGGAAATATACCAACTGGTCTGGTTCAATGCATTTTAAAATGGGATATAAAGATATTTCTATGTAGGTTATTGAGGGCTATATTCACAATGTGTGACCTTGAAAAGTTAATCGTGACTTTTCAAATAAAGACCACAAAAATATAATGAAATTGAAAGTTATATTAATTGAGCAATGGACTAAAATCTATGAAACTTAGCTAAATAAATAATGAGTGGAAACTGAGTTGCTTCAATAGAATGTAATTTATGGTTGATGAATTAAGATTTGATTTCCAATACTTACAAATAATTATAAAACGTAATAAACTAATTACCAGGTAATATCATACACATCTCTGGTTAAAATATTACTATATTTAGAAATTTTGAAAATCACTATTTGTCAATGTAGTTCATTCATCGATTTTAAAACTTTTGATTATCAAAACATTCTCTTTTAAAAGCCAAAAATAAGATTTGTTAATACCAAACTCAGCAGAATTTATTCTTTTGCACGTTTTTATGATATGCATACAGAATATACCATAACAATTACTAACACAAGCATTCCAATAATAATGTCATGCATTCATCGCAACGCAGAAATTGTTTAACTGTTCAAGTTACCTGAATTTCCATTATAAAAGGCAATATCAGAGAATCATTCTTCAAAAATTTAATCTTTAAACTGTAAAATGAACCTTGTGTATTCTAAAGAAAGAGAGAGAGAAGTTTTGTATCATTGATTCGTAAACACTCCTACCATGAAAGCAATTTATGTGCTTGTACATGTACGAGTGCAATTTGGCCTTTTTTACTGTAAGTGAAAACTTGTGTCTTAGATTGAATGCCTTAAAACGATGGAATAAGGAAATGCGATCTCAGGAAATCGGTTTCTTAAATTTAGAAGAATAAATGTCGATAAATAGCTATTTTCTTGTTTCGTTTCCAAATAAATTCACATGAAATCAATAAAGCTTTGATTTAAATCTTGGTATCTTTTGATTTAAATCTTTTTTCTTGGTAACTCGAAGGCTATAACCTAAAATTTCGTAAAACTAGCCTTTCATGGGCTATCATATCGACAAAACGATCTATACACAAGACTGAATGCAATTTAAAATAATTTGAATTGATTGCATTGTAAGGATAGATATGAATTCAAAAAATAAATTCATTTTATGACACGTTTCATACAAATGGATTGAGTAGTTCTGAAACATTTCCACTTATTTATTACTTATGATAATAATTTTCTTAATTTAATTACGAATCATTAATAGAGAGTCATGAATTCATAAGTAATATTTAAGACAATTATGTTAGTTATTAAGCTACAATTTATATCTGCTGTAAGCGAAACTTTTTATAATTTTGATTAATTCGCTCTAATTCATTGTATGCTATTCATTGTATGCTAATTCATAATATGCTATCATTTCAATGCCATGTAAAATTAAAAATTCCTAATACAGCATGAGAAATTAAATTCAATAAGAATCATTTCGAAAGTGTTTATTAATTGATGTTGCATAATACTATGGAAATGGCTAGTAACATTAAAATTTAATAACGATATGTATTAATTAATGAAATAAACTTTGAAAATAATTTGAATCATAAATATTCGAACTTTAGCTTCTCTTCTCTATTTTGATATTAATTACGGATTTTGGATATTAACTATAGATAAATTTGATTCTATTTCTTTTTAGTTTGTTTCCATAAAAAATATTTTATGCCAGTAAAGTTAAGAGATGAAGTTATTATACTTTTTTTCATTATTTCTGATGTTCAAATTTCAATCTGATGTACTTTTAAGCTTCTACAACCCAAATTCATTTTGAATTAAAAAATAATATTGAAAAATTTCATTTAAATTGTCCTTAGCACCTTAAAAGATGCAAAGTTTCTTCCCATTATTAAATAATGTTTAAAAATTGATACACACTTAAGTTATATTTAAAGAAATACAATTTTTCAGTATACAAGGGGGGCAAAATTAAAACACCTCTACTCTGAGCTCAATATATAGTAAAGTAAGTGCAGGGCTCCAAACGTTTTGAGCCTACTATTCAACATAGGGGGAAATGAATTACGCGAAAAAAATAGTTACAGAAACACCGATAGATGATACTGTAGAACAAAAATATGTTGAAAAGACACAAAATACTAATTTCTAATACATTTTATTTGAATGTATCAAACATTCATCTCAAGGACCTTATCGATACAAGGGAAACTGCTTAATATGTTTCCTTCTGCTAGATGTAAAATTTCATTCTGTGGACAGCTTGTTCAACTGTGGATCGTAATTGATCGATTGAGATGCTTTTCACATGCATATTGATACTGTCTTTCAAATATGCCAAGGTCACCAGATGTCCTCGTTAAACAATATTTTTTAAGAATCCTTAAAGCCAAAAAAGATCGTGGGGATTAAGATGTGTATAACGAGATGGTTAGGTTACCGCAAAAGCACAAATAATTATTCTATCATTAGTAAAATGTCTCTGAATAAACACCGCTGGTGTGGTGCTGAAATTTGGAGAGGAGGTGTAATCTCAGGTCGTGTTCGTCACCCGACCGCAGTTCAAAAGTACGATTATTGTCCCAAAATAGCCCTTTTGTAGCTTTAAAACGGACGTTAGTATAACTAAATTGATTGCTGAAGAAACTGCTGTATACAGAGTCCAATGTGTGGAGACATTTCATCTTCCATAAAATTAATTGAATCAAAACAATGACACTGTTGCATTTGGGGCACAGCAAAATTTTCGAGCATATTTTGGTACTGCCTGGTCCTTTGCGTAAATTCTCAAGTCGAAGAAACGCTCGAAGTGCAACTTCAGCATTTCCTTTGTTTTCATGAAACAACTAACTTTACAAGCAAAGCGCGAATTCATCGCTGGTAAAAAGGATATATACCCAACTTTATCCATTTTATGCCTATAACAGTAGCACCAAACGAAGGATATATGCGCATTTTCGTGTATAATTCTTTCGCGGATAAATTTTTGCGAAATTGCAGTTGTATTGGCAGTTTTAGGTTCTTCACTTTTTTTTTTCATATGAACAATATAAATTAGAAAGGAACGACTCCATATCGCGTGTATTTTTTGGTGATCATTTGTGCCTTTTTAGCATGTTTTCTGTTGTACAGCACCACCTATAGGTGTTTCTGGAACTAGTCTTTTTCTCGTATTCCGTTTCCCCAAGTCTTGAATATTATGCTCAACAATTTTGTAGCTTTTACACTGAGTAGTTCGCTGTATAGAGAGCTCAGAGTAGGGGTGTTTTAATTTTGACCATCTTGCATATCTCATTGCTATTAACAATTTGAATCTATAGATGTATTAGAATGTTTAGAAATAAAGGAGAACATCAGATCCTTGGATCTAATTGTTTAATTGATGCATTGATCATTTACTTTAACATACATTTCACAGCGAAGTATGATTTGATTTGTGTGCATGAATTGTGACAGGTATTATTTCGCTGTCTCAACTGGTTGCTTTAACTAATGGAAATAAACAAACACATTAAGAACATCAAATTCGGAAATGAAAAAATATAGAGAAAAATAAATCATCAAATCATCAATAATAAATAAGTAAGTAAATCCTCAAATACACTTATTAATAACAATATGAATATAACTACGAATTTATTTGTCCATTACGGAAATTCACCTTCAGTTGAATTTTTATATTTCATAAACAACAACCATATCTTTTGCGCACGGAATATTTAATAGAAAAAAAATATTGTGTAAAAATGTAAAAATGGTATTGATCTTTCTCTGCGCTGTTTTGCTGATCTGTTACTATGTGCGGGATTTCTTGGGCATATACTTTGAGAAAGTTCATGCATGCAGGCTAATGACCTTTACGTTAAAGATTGGTCAAAAATTATTGAAAATAATCAGTGCTTTAATTAAAATGAAGCCAAAGTTAGAATGGCATAGTTGAGCTTTGTTAATTAATTATTATCTACCTGATTTAAAAATGAAGAAAAGATGGTTCTTGTGAATGCAAAGTGCATTAACTTCCATCTTTCAATATTATTTTATTAAATAAATTAATCCCTTTGAGGTGAACTCAGCAGCTCTTTCCAGAAACTGTTCAGAATGGGAGTGACTCGGTTTATAGAAATTAATAGATGTATTAAAGGAAAATTTCCATTAACAGATTAAAACTTAAAACCCAATATCTCTAAGCGATTTAAATGAAAATTCCTTTCAATTCACATCCGACGGAAAAAATAATTGCTTACCATAAATTATGTTAAAAGCAAATCCCCTCTAAGATCGTAATTATTAACATTAAATTAAACAATATATTTAGAATTATCTATAAGAAAAGATGTATTTTGTAAACATTTTAGTAAAGGATGTTTAGCGCTGTTGCATTTTGTCCTAGGATCAGAAATTATATTTAATATGAACTTGACAAATGCATATTCAGATATTCAACATTTTCAGAAAAGATATGTTATGAAATGTCATTTCGAAGGCACGGGTGTGCGTATAAAAGGTAAGAAAGAATTTTGAATGATATTTCTTAAGTAAAATTTAAACCACTTCGTACGAGTTAAAATATATCTGTCTGAAATATTCTCAACACCATTGAGGTAGCCAATTCAGAAATATTTCGAATTCAAACTTAACAGAATAATTTAGGTATTATAAAAGCAATGGCTACTTAAAAATCAAATATAAAGTTTAAGGATTTTATTTACTTAAGAAATAAATGCAAACTAAACAATAAATATCGAAATTAATTACTACTCTTTTATACCGGAAATATTTTATGTTTAATAAGAATTATATTTATAGCGGGAATCATTTGTATACATTTAATGTCGTATAAAATGATATAATTTTATTGCTTTGCAATATAAATGTAATATTTTAAGAATAATCATATTTTCTATTCAGTAATTTTCGATAGAATTCTTAGAAATATCTTACAAACGGTCGCAATTAAAAAAAATACAATTTTAATGTATCGGATTAGATTATAATATTGCTTTTTCCTGAAAAGTAGAGATTTTATTTTTTGACTTAAAAGTAAAACCCAAACGATATTGAATCTAAAGCAATCTTTCTTTTGATTGTAAGTAAGATACAATTATAGATACCATGGTTTGAAAAGAAAGTGACTCTTAAAAATGAAATCGGAAAAAGTAAAACTTAAAATTGGAAATGGATTTTTTTTAAATTTTTATTATAAAATTTTTCAAAACTAATATTTTAAATGCTTATATTAACCTATTATACAGTCAGCCATATTTACTTATTTTAAGCAATACGATTAAAAAACTTAAAAATATCATTTATTTAAAATTAATATGCAATTATATCTTTTAAATGCATTTCTCAAAGAATGAATATTTCACTAAAACTGGTCCATAAGAAACATAATATGTCAATAACTACTCAATAATATTTAATGAAATTTGATATCCGTATAACAATCACATTTAAGGATGTAATAGACAACATATTTTATTATAGATTCGTTTATTTATTCAACCCAAACATTTTCATTTCAAAAACATTGAGAAAAAATATGACAAAAACAACTTTAATGACAAATTAAAATGCTCGTAAAGTATTTCTTTGTAAAATAATCTTCATCTTGATAGTTGGCGTGTCGGTGTTATAGCACAAGAGCCAGAAAAGGTATGCTGTGCTAGATATATTATTAATAAAAAAAATGTAAAAACTTTCATTAAATTCAAAAAATGCATTCAATGCCTACATTAAAACTGTAAAACGAAACGGTGATGTTTTAGACACGTTTACAAATTAGAGTTTTAAATAAGTTGATAAAAAAAATTGCTTTTATGTAAATTAAAAAAAAAAGATTTAGGTGAGATTTCCCCTCAACAGTGTTCTCATGTCCAGTGATGAGGAGTTAAAAAACGTGAACGATGAAGATTAAAACCAGGACATTCAAAAAATGAGGAACCGTTAAAACCACTTAGCATCTCGTGCAATTTTCATTTTGAAATGTATTACATTCTAGATTCTTTCAGAAGCAAAATAATAAAAATTATAGTAGAATTAACGTTAAATAATTCAAGTATTATTTTCACATGTACTATATTATTTTTTAAGAATTTGTCTCCAAATCCAGATTACTTTAAAATGAAATAAAATTATTTCTTATAATTTGTTGTACAAATGTTACATCGTGCTTCATATTGGACTTACATAAAAAATGTTAGAAAATAAAATGTGACGAAACATTCACTCTTCAAAAGAATTTTAAATATATTCAGAATACTTGTACAAAAATTTGGTTCTGCATATAATTATGTTTCATTGCAAGTAATTTTGAGATATAAGTTATTTATTTTTTTGCTGACAGTAAAATGCCGTATTTTTTTTAAATAATTTATATTATAAATGTTATACCATCATTAAAAGTCTATTTATTTGAATAAGTGAACACAAATTAAATTGCAAAGAATTATTCGCTAATCAAAGCAATTTTAAAATACCCAGAATGCGTGTACGTGTACAAAAATGCGATTGCGCAAATAATTATATTCCGTTGCTCGGGAATTTGATATATAGAAATTCTTTACCAAGTTAATCTTTTATTTTTATTTTGTGTAAATCATTTTCTAGATTTTGAATAATGAATAGATATCATCTGATATTAATAAGCTATATGATATTAATATAGCTATATGATATAATAAGCTGATATTAATAAGCTCTTTATACATTCAATATTTAAAATTGTAGATTTTGCTTATTAATTAGTAATTAATTCAAAGTCCGCGCATAAGGAAATTGCGGTGAATGGATGCTTTATATATATTAATTAAACCTAGTTATTTTAGCGAAATACATTTACATTTCCTTTTTTCTTCAAATGAATTTGAAATATTCTGGTAGCTTCAAATATATATTTTAAGCTGATTAAGAATATCACAAATAGTATTATATAGGTTATAAAACCAATTCAATATCAGAAGTAACATCTTCAGTGTGGTCAGATATTTAGTGCAACAGATGCTGATTTAAGCGTAGCATGAAATTAAATACAGAATGTCATAGAGATTTGATGACTGGGAAATACTCTCGGCACCTATCATATGCGACTTACAGAACCATTTCTTGATGAACTTCTACAGATAGCTGAGAATGTCTTATATTTGGTGGTATGCAATCTCCTTAAAATACTGCTGAAGAAAATACGTTTGTTTTGGGGTGAAGGACATTATTCTTAGGCAATTGAATCGATTCAGGGAATATCAGAGCCTGAATTGACACTGATGAATTCTAGATTCAGTAGGCAAAGTGATTATCTTAGAATTTTTATTGGAGAGTTTGGAGTCCGTTAATACCCACCAATTTAATTAACAACTAGAATCATACTTGCTGCAATCCGTAGGTGGAGATAAATTTTTCTAAAGGATATACATGTTCATTCCTTGATGAACTTCTACAGATAGATAGCTGAGAATGTCTTATATTTGGTGGTATGCAATCTCCTTAAAATACTGCTGAAAAAAATACATTTCTTTTGGGGTGAAGGACACTATTATGGGGCACCTGAATCGATTCAGGCTATATCAGAGCCTGAATTGACTCTGATGAATCTATATTCAGTAACAAAGTGATTAGCTTAGAATTTTTATTGGGGAAGGTGGTGCCCGCTAATATCCAGCAGTTTAATTAACAATTATAATCACACCTGCTGCAATCCTTAGATAATATTCATCGATGAACGATTTCATTCCTCGGTGAACGTATACAGATATATAGCTCAGAATAGCTTATATTTGATGATATGAAATTTCCTTAAAACTCTGCAGAAGAAAATACGTTTCTTATGGTGTAAAGAACACAGTTCTTAGGACCTAAATCGATTCAGGGAATATCAGAGCCTGAATTGACACTGATGAATCAAGGTTAAGCACACAATGTGATTGCCTTGGAATTTTTATTGGAAAATGTTGTCTGTTAATGTCCAAGAACTTAATTAAAATCAGAATCATATTTGTTGGAAATGCAATCCTTAGGTTATTTTTTCTCATTATTTTATTCTAATTTTATTCTTATAGACAACAATGAGAGGCCATACAGAGCTCAGCTTGCTAAAAACTTCCTGGAAAAGGATATATGTTAAATATTACTGACAACTAGATAACTGGACATGGATCTCGTTCAAAATGTTTGATATCATATAAAAATGAATTAGGGGATCAGATTCGGCAATGTTCTGTGATATAAATATCATGCTTAAAGAATTCGCTTAGTTTCCATTCGAGAGTTATTGCTAAAAGTTTTGATTATTAATCTAATATTTAGCAAGGTGAAATGCTCATAAGTTATGTGGAAGAGTTCTTATTAATTAGTCGAATGCTTTTAAAAATATTAGGTGTCGTGTTTGTGATTCATGCTTTAAAAATATCAGGTGTTTGTTTATTTGAAGATTTGAACAGGAGTAAAGTTTATACTATGATTTTATTGTTATATTTGCTATAGTACTGACCATGCATGAGCCTGTATTATTGTAAAAATTGGTTACTATCCCAAGTATTAAATGATTCTCGTTTTTAATATGTAGATAAAAGAGTGCAAGAGACGATGAAACCAGCACATCAAAAATCCAATTACATGTTGTGAAATTTTAATAAACATATGCCGATTGTATTTTATGAGAGAAACATTATGAACAATTTTAATAACATTTCAAAATGAGCTAAAAAGTGAATTATGAAATTATGTGCTTGAAATTAATATAAATAGTTATATTTATTAAAATTCAATTAAAAATCTTAAAATAAAAAAAATCTTAATAGATATGTTTATATAAGTTGAGCAAAGTTTCTATATTTATAGCTATAGTCTAAATTTTACATTTTTCTGATTTTATATTGCTAAAATTAAATGAAATATATCCAACAAAAATTGAGTCATCTATAACAATGATTCCATTAATTTTACAAGCGCAAAATGAATTTTGAAGTAAATTTCCTTTTGGGGATTTTTTTGAACAAAAACTTTTTTTAAAAAAAGCCAAAAACATATTGGATCTTAGTTATGCAAATGCTGCTGAATAAATATAAAAATTCATCAACTGCATTGGAGTATTTTTCAAAACAAATCAATAATATATTTAATGCCTCTATTCTCTAAATGAAAAGCAAAAGAACTAAAAACGTATTTCACGAATTTAAATTAAAAAAAACACTCGCATTTTAATAATTTGAATATTTTGGTTTTTAATAAATGATTATTGGCATAATTTTGAAGAAATAAGGATTTATGATATAATACGACGAGGAAAATAATTCGAATACACGATTTTTTTTAAAATGTCTCTCAAAGTTTTGGAAAATAAGAAAATGTCGAATTCATTCGCTATTTTCAGCAGGAATTTATAATCAAAGTACTATCTGGCAATTAAATTCCATCTGAACAGCTTTGGACTTTCCCTACTGAGACCAAATGCAACTAGTCTGTCGATGAATTTCTATTTCATTCAACTAAGAGACGCATTTCAATAATGCAAAACAAAAAGCTTTTCGTTTTCGAAATGAACATCAAATGAAATTTTATTTTTGTTCTTATTAAGAAACGAAAAAAAAAAAAAAAAAACTTTTCTCTTCCTCTCTCTTCCCTTTTTTTCTCATCAAAATTATCTACGATCTAGATTTTCAAGAATAATGCAACAGTTATGGTGATGATGGTTAGAGATTATATTGTTAACGAATTAGAATCAAGCATTTTAAATTTTTGCATAATATAATCTTACAAATAATTAGCTCACTTATTTTGTAAGAAAAATTTACTTTTGATGATTGTCTTATCACTAAGCTATGCAAGAACTATGAAATAATTTTTATATTCTCTATGGTCAGCTTCGGTTCTTGTATAATATTTTTGTGTTTATATTATAAGAAATACACATATTGAAAAATAATTAAATCAATTTTTATGAATTTTATCAATTTTAATATCAATTGTTATGAATATTATCAGTTTTAACATCAATTTTTGTGAAAATTATTAATTTAACCTCAATTTTTTATAAATATCATCAATTTCATGATTATTATTATCACTAAATAACGTTGAATTATTCACACTCTAAGAAATTAAGATTTAAATGAATACCTAACGGAAAATTCATAACATTTAGTTACGGATCTCTCTTCGTCTATAACTAAAACGTTAAAATTTAAAAACAAAATATCAAAATTACTATTTTACAATTAATAATAGTATCGAAAAATGAAATTTCTTAATCAATTATATATGCTTTGAATCACTTGCGCAATCATTTTTAATAATGCTTTAGATTGCGCTTAAAAACTTGCTACATTTATTGAAAGATTGCTGCTTTTCGTTGTGAACATCATTATATATACTCTACAATAAATAAGAAAGAAATAAACTTTTTTGTTTAACAGAAACGAATGAAAGAGTTTTTTGCTAAATTATGATAAAAAGTGTGTTAGTTATACTTTGAAACATCGCTTAATTTCAACAGTAAGAATACGATTAAAAAAATCTCAAAAATCTGGAAATGTTCTCTTGTTTTACCTAGAAATATTAAAGCATCTTTCAAGATGTATTAGAACGTAAAGCAATGCTTAAAGTCTTTTCCATCTGGCTACAATGGCTGATGTGAAAGTTATATCGCAAGAAAAACTTCGGTCTAAATCTCTAAAGTTTATTCCTCTCGATATTCTCAAGCAAGTGGAAAGTTTAACTTGAGTATATGAAAATGCTCATCCTTGTAGGAGCTTCCGAAGAAGTTCAGGAAATAAAACTCACGTGCAAGGGAAGATACCCTGGTAAATGCAGTTATGGAAATGCGGGCTTAGGAATGGGGGAAGGCGAAGTAATATGCACAGCCGGTAAGATAGTTGGGCGGAAACGGTCTTGGAAATTGCTTTGCTATTTCGTGGAATTTGAAGGCGAAGAAGTGGATGGGGGAGAGATTTCCGTATAATTTTGTTTGCAGGGAATTATATGTTTCATCATAGCGGAAGACAGAGGAATAATTTGAGGGATATTACTTGTCATATCTGTTTTTGTTGTGAAAGGACACAAAAATCTGGCTGAACATAGCAAGGTATTTAATTATAACAATAAGATACAGAAATTGTGCTTCAGAGCAAGTTCTAATTCTAGTAAATGTAACCGGGTGGATAAGTATTGCAGCTTACTTTTACTTTTCGAACTTTCTAACTCTTTCTATTTTTCTAACTTCGAAAATCTTTTTCATGTTTAATTTTAAAGATCTCTTATATTTTTTTTGTGAACTCACAAACAAGTGTATCTACTAATTATTTTTTTTTAATTCGGAAAAGTATAAATGAAAATAATTAGAGAAATTAATTGCTGCTAGTGTTTTCATTTATTTACTTAAGGTCGTAGTGATAAGAATAAGTTTTTTTAATAGTTTTTATTTCAATAAATTGATCTCTATATTCACTTAATATTTTTTTAAAAATTTTAGTACTAATAAGGATTTACTTTAAGGCTAATAAATTTTATTATATTTTTCGTTGGAAATAATACATTTTTGTCATATAATAACCTTGGTTATATAATTCAAAAGGAAATTATTCTAATTATTACAGATATATAATGAATAGCCAATACTTCAAAACTAACAAAACATTTCGGCATATAATATTGCATAGTGATAAATAATTTCACCAATTCATGAAACATGTATCAAGATATATTATATGCATATAAAATATTTTCTTAAACTATATTTATTATTGTATTGAAATTTATAATATTTACTTTTAAAAATATGTGATTCTGATACGAAATATATATTTAAACTTATTTAAAACAATAAGGAGTACTTTTGTGTTCTTTTCCAAATTTTGTAACAAATGTTCAGTTCAAATATAATGCAATTTTTAATAAATGTATTAAAAATGTTGTTCTATAAATATGTTATGTTTTTCTATAAATGTATTAAAAATACATATATAGAAAAAGAGTATTAATTTGTTAACGTTAATTGACACAAATATTTTTTTTTGGCGAAATACAGTTTAAAATCAATTAATTCTCTTTCTATGTAAGATAATTAGAATAAAAATCTATTGCATTGGGGTTTTTGTAACAGTTTTGTTTTTTACTATAATTTTTAATTAATTAATGCTTTGATCAAATATTCATCCTATTTAAGATAATTATATTTAATTTATCTATACTTTTTTCATGTTCCAGTTTTTTTATTGAACTTAATAAATTCCATATAATATTTTATAAAGTTAAAAAATAATAATATTTCATTTAAATACTTTTTTTTGCTTTTTCTTTCATTGTGGTAAGTATATATGATCTTATAGGCTGAATAAAGACATTTCTTATTTACCAGTAAGCAAATATTTATGAAATAAAAAATTGTAAAAGTTTTATTTCCATAACAGTAATATAGTGACAAATAAAATATCAATGATTCTGCATATTTTTCGAATGAGGATACTGGAATATTTTAAATGAAGGATATAGATTTCAAAAGTATTAGAAATTATATAAACGCATTTAGCGTTTCTTGTTCATTTTTGTCACTAAAAATGTTGTAAATAATTTATTTTAGGGATCATTCTCCAAAAGTAAAAATTTCTTCCCACAATTTTTAACTTATAAAGTGAACGCAAATTGAATGGAGGGACAAAAACATCATTATAAATATGTACACAAAGTTCCTTGTTTGAAGAATCAGTTATATGATACTAAGCATTTCCTCGTTTATGGCTGGAGTGACCTGGTGGTAAAGTTTCGGAACTGGAGGGTTTTGAGTTCCAGACTCTCTTCCATCAGAGAAAAGTCGTGAAAGTGGGTGCGTTAAATCGTCTTGGGCAAATGCTCTCCAGCTGGGGAGGCGCGGAAATTTAGAGATAGATGTAAAAGCGGAAGTGCCGCCCTCGTCACCTGACCGCTGCAGAAAATTATGAAGTCGGTCGCAAAATAGTCCTAGTGTTGCACTAAAATAGGCATTATTATAGCTAAACTAAACTGAACTTATTATAACTGCTTTCAATCAGCCAAAAATGAAAGTAAAAATTAGTTAAAAAAGAAGAAATATGGATAATTAAAGTACTTATTTAAATATTCGTTTCAACGTTCTTCATTTTTACTTAATATTCTTACAGAATTTCAGAAATAGTGTTTTCGAAAAAAAAAAAAAAAATTAATTCCGTTGTTGGGTAATCTAAATGTTTTAAAAATATCTATTATTGATTAAGAATTAAATTAAATAAAACATATCTAATTTTTGTTCCCGATGTGATATATTTATCTACAATTAGTATTTACTTTTATTCCTTATACGTTAAAATTAACTAAATAAAAGTTATAGGGTTAGTTATATAAAATGAACGAAATTTCAAAAAAATGAATTTTTAAACTAAGTAAAATATCATTACATAAATTTCATGAGATTTTATAAATTATATTATAATATTCTGGCTAAAATTATTGTTACTAAGTATAATCCTCATTATTTATTGACAATAATGGTATTTTAAAATTCTTTTAAAAGATTGGACAATAGTTATCCTACCGCTCTTCAAAGAGAATGACAAAGCTAAGCATTCCATGAGTGACAGAATTTCTGATATAAGATGATCTTTGGCTATGGAAATTATTATCTTCATAATGTCTTCTCTTGAACATCTTTACTTCCTCTCTTATGCTTCTTGATTACACGCAGTATCATACAGATATCTGAAATCACGAAACCCTTGCATCCACTTATTTAAAAATACATGTTAACAAGTCAATTCAAAGAACAGTTTTATTGTGTCGAAATATGTGCGAGAAACTATTTCTGACTTCCTCTGAAGTTTAACAACAACAGAAACAAAAGCCTTATGTTCTGATTACATCACTTTTAACAGGTTTCTACATCAGCCAGAAGGCTGTATTTGTTAAACAAATTAATTATACCATAATTAAATGAAGCCATCCTTTAATCATATGTGACATGCTATACATTCAAACAATGCAAATATAAAAGTGAGGTTGTAAAATAAAAATAATTTATACAAATAACTTAATTTAAGTTTATTAGAAAATTCAGTGATAAATTGACAGGAAAAATCAATATTTGTTGGTGAGTAGAGGAATCAGCTTTAAATTTTCATCATTGAGTTAATACTTTTTTTACTCTTCTTATTTTCATTAAAGATTTATACCAATGATTTGAAAAAAAATACCCTTAATGTTTTTATTCATTTAGAATAAAACATTTTTTTTACAGTTTAAAATGTTTGAAAATATAGTATGTGCTTCAATGAACAATATAGTAATAAAAATTGAAGAAGATTAAAATAATAACTACTGTTATAAAACCTGTTAATATTCCCTGACTTTACTGTTATAAAACTTTGTTAATATTTATAAATTATATCAATTAGCATTCTATAGCCACACTTTTTCACCACGACAAAAACTTTTTATGTTTTGTTTGCATATTTACTTGATCAATTACTTTAAAATTTACCTTTTGATGTATATTCAGGAAGAAGTAAAAAAAGAGCTTTTTTTGTAATTTTAGACATTTTTAAATAATTAGAGTTTCTTTTAAATAGAGCTTTTCCAAAAAGCCTACTTTACAATAAAGCTTTATTAAACTTCGATAATACCTTATATAATTTTAATTTCATTATTTGTTTCAGAACATATTTGTTAAGTAAAAATCAGAGACATTAATAAGTGTTTTAATATAATCAATTTTATGAAAATAAGTTGAAAATACAATCAATTAACTCCTTTGAAATATAACCTTCTTTGAATAGTTGCTTAAACATTAATAATTTATAAGATTCTTATTAAAATCTCGTTTGAAAAAAAAAATTTAGTCAGCGTGATATCCATACCTATTATTGCTAAATTCTATATCTCTTAAGAGCTTTATTTTTATTCCAGAATTTACATTATCATCAGAAAGAAATATCTTTAATTAAATAACGAATAAAATATTCATTTTGTGAGATCTAACAAAAAATATCATAATTAATTAAAAGCACTATTAATGTTAATAAATAATTATTAATAACGTGAGCATTTTTTTCTTTTATCTAATTTATTCTTTTCAAGGAATCATATTAATGAATCTTAATTTAACTTTTGTTTGGTATTTCACGATTATGTCATCTGACATTCCAGAAGAATAAAAAGTAGATAAATTTATTAAACCTGGTAACTTGGAGAAAATTAATTAAAATCTGTAATCCTTTTATATGTGTCATTGGATATATTTTTTTTCTTTCGGTTAGATATAATCGCCTGTTTCCAAGGAATCTAATATCCAGTTAATCCTGTGACCCAGTCTGTGTCAAAAATTCTGTTTATGTTTATAGCTTCGAGAAAGCAAAATTATTTTTGACATTCATGCAAATAGTTTTTCTTTGTTTGAAGTTTTTTAAATCAATCATATAATCTCAGGATATGTTTAAGGTCCACTTTGATTGTTTGGGAAAATCTTGTTTTTATTACAATTTTTGCAAACATTCTGAATATAATCTACAGGAAATGACCTTTTTTCGATACGCAGCATCCTAGAAAAAGGAAAAAAAGATATATATTTCTCAATTCATGCGTTATCAGAAATTTTAAAAAAAGATCAATAAATAAAAAACCAATGAAGTTTTTTAAAAGGTTCTCTACTTTTCACTAATTTACGTTCTGGTCAAAAAGCATAAAAATATTATTATATAATATATTAAAATTTATGATTTTATTTTTCATATTAAGCATTTGAACACTTAATTAATCCACTTTTTATAAATTATGTTTAGTATTATTAGAAATTAAATCATGATTGGAAATGCCATTATTTGTTAATATTGTTTAGTAATTTAGACATTCTCTTAATTTCTCTAATAGAAGAAAATAGCATTACGCTTTTGAAATTCTTAGATTCATTTAAAAAATAATGAAGTAAAAAACTTTCCATCAAAATAAAAATATTTTTTTTTCGTCTATATATATATATATATATATATATATATATATATATATATATAAGATTTGAAACTTTCTTATTAAATCCTTTAATTTATTTTGATAATTATATATTCACGAAAATAAAATTTCGTTTTCCATGTTCCTATCACTTCTCAATACGTTAAATTATTGGAATTTTGTAAACAGTTGTATGCTTTATACCAAAGATTTTTCAAATAATTTTATGAGTTTATTATGGGTTAACACATAAATTTAATTACATTAATTTTTCATATGAATGGCGTCATCAAATTGAGAATTTTAAATCTGTTTTAAGATTCTATGATATTTTTAATAATGCATTTAAATTAATGATTGATCAACAGAAAAAAAAATACTAAAATAATAGTAATAAAAAACTTTGTTTTATGTGCACTAATAATTTGTGTTATATAATCTACTTTTACTAAATTTTAAAAATTAAAAAAAAAAAAACATTTATAATCATCCATTATATTTATATTGTAAAAATTAAATAAATTATCTCTTTCTAGAAATGAAAATTTCGGAACATGAGACCGATCAAAAACAAAGATTATTCTTTTGAATATCTGGAAATCATCTCGTGTTTTATATCACTTGGGAGAAAAAAACTAACAGGGATTTAAAACGAACATAACAATTAATTAAAGCGAAAATAATTTCAAACAATAATTCAATTCATGTAAATATCTGTGATATTTTATGAACTTCTGGCAAAGAACAGTAAAGTACGAAGGTTAAGTCATAGCGTTGTGAGGTTGTTTGCCATATAAAAGGACAATGTGAGATTCCAAGCACAAGATCTCTCTTTTATACATTGTTTGGTAACGTGCTTTCCTCTAAAGGGTACTATTTATTATATAGATTGACCTCACTTTGAAAAATGCTACTTTGCAATCTGCAAATTATTGGGCAAGCTGCAAATTATTACACAATTAAAACAAACGATCCTTATCATAAGATTTATGAAAAATTGCATGCTAATTCAGATACTTGACACATGAAAACGAGAAGCATGTGATGAATTCTGGTTTCTGAAATCCCTGTTAATTAGAAAATATTAATGCATTTCCTGCAATGAGAAAATAGTTATCTCAATGAATGTCGCAATTATTGTATCCATAAACTTTTTAAGCTTGAACTTCAATTCTTAACTGCATTTAAAATGAATATTGTTTTGAATGAAAACATTTAAACTAACTCTATTTTTAAACATTCATTGACTGTCACTATTATTTTTTTTCTAATAGAGAATAAAAATAATTTAGTTATTATAGTTAAAGAACAATCTTAAAGCCATCGGTTGAATAACACTATACACAATAACTTAAATTATGTTATGCGCTTTTATTTTTCAGCTTATTCAATGCATACTGAGAAAAAACTGGAAATGAAATTGATGATAAATTAAATCGCAAGTAATAGTATTTCAGAGCAATATTTAGTAAAACAAATGTCTTTAAAAATTATAATTTGTAACATAGTTATAAATTAATTCTATTATATATTTAAAAGAGATTATTAGTTACAAAAACTTTATGATATTTTTTATTTTTGAAAAAGTTCGGAGAGATATATTTATTATTATAGGAAAACATACAGATTACCTGACCTGGCATTGAAGGATTGCCCTTTGTTCGGAGTTATTTTTCAGTTAATAATCTCATCAATCTCGCATATCAAAGGCCATCAGATAAATTCGAGTTATCTAGGTAATATTATACTTTTTTCAGTAGCAATATTAAGACAGATTTTCTTTAAAATTATAAACTAATCATCCACTTTCATCAATCCTCATTTCAAGTTAGTTCCATGTTTCCTAAGTTGAGAAGGGACAATATTAATATATTTCAAAAATTTTATAATTTGTTTTTATTAATATCAAAGTAGAATGTCCTTGTATGTTGATGGTTAAATATCTAAAATCACCTTATTTATCGTATATATGATTTAGAGAATACGAGTAAGGATATATTTTTTCTTGAAATTTTAATTTCTTAAAAATTAAACGAGCTTTTGAATTTGCTTTGCTTTAATTTCTGAAAATATAATTGGAATAACTGATTTTTGCACCATCATAAAACTCTGTTATTTATAACTTCAATATTATTATTTCAGTTATTATAAAAATATTTTGTATAATTTGGATTTTAAAAAAAATTGTATGTACATTTTACAGCAAAATGGCCATTGTTGAAAAGAAACTGAAATCTTTTTTATCGTTACTGTGAGTATACTTTTATATATCTACTGTGAATATATTTCATCTGGATTTTTCTTCCTTCGCTGAAGACTAATTTATGTGGATTTCTCGTATGTTTCAATAGTGGATTGGTTTTTATTTCATTTTTTTATTTATCGTTTTTAATTTTGTACAAATAACAATTAGGGTTTAATTTTAGAGATAAACAAAGATTTAAAAAATCGTTTTATTGCTTGTCTCTATATATATTGCTTGTCTATATATATAAATTATTTTTTTAATTTAAAATTTTGATTTCCTAAAGTAGAGCGCTAATTTTTAAAAGAAAAAATTGAGAAATTTTTATTGCATAAATTCCTCAAATGAATAAGTGAAGTATATTCTGTAGTGTTTCAGTTTCACTATTCACTAGTTCTAATTTCTATCTTATATATTACTTTTTGAGAATCCATATAATTATAATCATTGAAGTTTATTCACTTCTTTTTTGCCAAAGTGCCAATTTTATTTGAAATGGAAATGAACAAACCCTCAATATAATAGATAATATTATGCAAGGCATAATATTATGCAAATATAAAGTACATATTTATTAATATTTGAAGTTTAAAATTTGCTAAAGGGGGCCATTAAGTTAAAATTCCACATGCAAGATTTAATAGATTTCTTTCGCAGCCAATAATCCTGGTGAACCAACTTGTCGCCAAAGTTGGCAAGTTATAAAATTTTTAGAATTTTCCCTGAACTGTACATACATATTTCAACACAAGCATTAAAAGTAAGCTGAATGATTTATTTCAATGTGACTGTGTACAGATAAACAATAAAGGGCATTAGACAATTTTATGAAAGAATTCATTCGTTACGAGGTAACAATTTATTTGCACTTTACAAAAATGTGGGTCACACACAATTTGGTATAATGAATTTCTTCGACACCCATATGAATAATTCAGTTGGAAAATGTTATTCTCTTCAAAAAGCAAATAATAATAATAATAATTTCAACATTTTCTTAATCATTTTGGGTATTTTAATATGCATAAAAATCCTTTGCTTTAATAAATTGTCCACATAATTGTTTTAATCCTATTATTCCCAATTCAGGATGTGATTCTTTGAATAAATGCAATGTTAAAATTCCATAGCCTAAACGATGTATGATAAGGAAATTCTGCTTTCAGTTTTCTTTTTCTCTTAAAAGAAGAATTATTACAGTGTTCCATTCAGTATTAAACATAAATTAAAAGAACAAAATTTAAATATAAATATAAACATAAATGGAAGAAAATTTTGTACCAATAAAAAAAAATAATTCTGAACAATTTAATGCTTTTAATAGTCCGAAATTTTCTCATAATATAAAATTTCTTTCTTTGAGTTTCCATATGAAAAGAGCGAAACTTCTTCTTTACAAAGAAAAAAATCAATATCATGCTGTAAATGGGATTTTTTGGAAATTTGTTATTGAAAATTATTTTACCTATTTGTTTCTATAAAATAATCTATGTCTGCATTCTGTCAAGTTACACAGCGAAATACTTTAATAAATTCTATGAAATATGCCGTAAATACAAATTAGAAGTAGAAAATCCTGATCTGATCTAATTAATCTTTTAATTGGATTTTTTTAATTGTAGGTAGCTGTAATCAAAAAATTATGCAAGGCTGAAAAGGTAGAAAATGAGTTTTCAAATATAGTTAAATGAACACGATAAAAATAGAATAATATAAAATTTCTATAATCTTTTTTCGTTGGCTTTAATCTGAATTCATAACAGATTGGAATAAAACTGAAACTGGAGCAGAATTTGTAAAAACTAAGAAAAAAAACTCTAACTAAGTAAGTAAGTTATTTTTCAAATCCACTTATATGAGCAAATTAAATACAAGGGCTTTCCTTTAAATGCCTGCTAGGAAACAAGATGGCACGAATTGTTCTACTTTTTTTACATGGAAACTTTCTATTTGTTTTGGAGTTTAACAATCTGAAGGACTGTTTTTTCTCTACACGCTGCCTTAACACGATGGGTTGTTTAACGACGTCTGCCATCCCGGAAAATTAAGTTGCAGCCTAAGTTAATGCAATACAACAAATGCAATTCACCAGGAAAAAAAATCTCAAAGAAAGGAAACAATTAAGCAAGATGCGGAACACCTTTTTTTTAAGATCTCCTATTTGTTTTTATTCTTTTGGAATTGGAGAAAATATATTCTTTCGTAGTCTGTGACATACTTTCGTACATGTAACTATTTATTCATTTATCCATGTATAATCCAGTTAAGAGCTACTGTAATAGTTGAGATGTGGAAAAGAAATCGATAAGAAATAAAGAATTAAGAAACATATTTCAGGAAAGAATATGGGAACTTTACTTGGATACTCTTTAATCTACCATTTTACTCTAGTTTCAAGTTTTATACTGTACTGGATGATCCATAAAGCCATCTATGAACTGTAAGGTTAATTAAAACTTATAGAAAAAAGTCAACTTTACAATATCTCTTGAGACCAAAGCACAATGGGTGACCACTATAAAGGATTCTTTGTTAGTGAGTTCAGCAAAAGGGAACAGTTTACTACATAAAACATGCGGCATTTGTTTAATGGATTATGTGATCTCAATAGTACATCTACATCGCTATAGAATAAAAATGTGCGAAATTTGTGTAGCTTCAGGCGCACTTACAGTCTTTTGTAGTACACGGTTAAAAAAATTTTATTCTACAAAATATTTTTTTTTATTGAGGAAAGAATTACCAGATAATCTATAATGCTGGTTTGAATTAAAAATATGAACCAACCCCACACTTGACCCGCACAGTAAATCTCAATTTCTGAAGCATAAATCTCAATTTCTGATTTGACATCAAGTAATGCATACATTTTTTTTTTTACATATTTAAATTGATTTATTTCATAATGTGCAAATAAACCTAAGCACATAAGTTATATTATCGTAAACCTCAAATTTTTATTACAAATCTTTATGCTAAACTGTGACAAAGGTTAATGAGCATAGGTCTGCATTTTTTATATAATTTTGCACTGATTCAATGGGCCTAATAAATACCATTTTCTTTCTGTATAATTTTCATTATTGAACATAACTTATATAATCTGAATTCAAATTTAATTACATAAATTCGAAACGAACAACTTTGGTCATTAAACATATTTACATTGATAAAATAACCCTGAAATAACCCTATTTGAAGGACATGGTGAATTCTTTTTTTACATATAATATAATTTAAATTCTGAATTAAATCATATAAATTATTTCTATATTTTTAATTAATACTTAAAAAAACTATATATATATATATATATATATATATATACAAAAGTATTAAAATTAAGTTAATAGGAAAATCAAATAAACCAAATAAAAATTAAACCAAATAAAAAAAGAATCCGGCCTGAAGACTTTTTCAAGGGTCACCCTCAGGCAGGGATTCAAAGAAAGGGACTTTTTCTGTGTAGGAAATCCAGACAAAGGTCTAATAATGATTCCTCGTGACCCGAAAATCCCCTGAAATTAGGCCCAAGAAATATACCATTTTAACTGAAAGGAAAATACAAAGCAACAAATTAGAAGAAAAAACCCACGACAAAGTAAAAATACAATAACAAAATTAACAATATAAACAAAAATATCATAAAATAGCACAAACGGAAAAAAGAAAGGCAAAAACTTACCATTAGAAGTCAAGGAAATTGTTAAGCTATCGATTGTGACACCCGCTTTTTAAAAAACAGTAACGGTAAATTAGGTAAGAAATTGTAGGCTCCCAGCGCCATCTATTGAGTGATCTAATATGCAAGGAAAGAACTATTTTTATTTAAGCTAAAGGATTAATCTCAAACCATACCTTCTTTAATTAAAAAATTGACATTACAGTAATTTCTTGGAAATTCATTTTTAATTAAATTTTTAATGAGGTTGTTTGATGCTTCAATATAGGAATTTGTATTATTGCAAACCCTTTTAATCCTGTTAACTTGTGAGAAAATTAGATTTTTTAAATTTTAGAATTTAGATTGGAATGGTAGTTACATAGTTTTGTTATTTTAAAGTTGAATTCATCCCTTTTATCGTATATACCAACTATTGTTTTTTCCTTAGCAATTTCAATTTTTAAATCCGGAAATGTAGCCGCAAGTTGATTTTTATTTGTTTCCGTTAGAATTAAATCTTTTGGATAGCAATTAGTAACAATATTAGTATTGTCGAAGTTAATCAAAAGTAGGTCATCAATATATCTCCACCCGTTTATTAAATTATATTTAATTATTTTTTTTCATAGTAATGTAGGAAAATATTAGCTAAAGAACTTGAGAAAGCTGTTTCCATTGGAATGCCCTTGACTTGTTTATAAAAATTAATACCATTAAAAACGTAATTTTCAGTAATATTAAAATTACATAACTCAAGCCAGTTATTTTTAGGAATGATATTTTCATTTAAATATTCGTCATATATAAAAGTGCAGACCTTTATTAATTTTTCATGAGGTAGATTAGTGTATAAATTTTCGAAATCAAAAGTATTAAGTTTATTAATGTTGTTATGTTTAAGAAAATCCAGTACTTCTTTGTTACTAGAAATAATAAAGTTGTGTTCAGTTTTTATTTTGTCCAGGATAATTTTTAAGTATTTAAAGAAATGTTTGCACATATAGTAATTATAACTGCCAGTGCTACAGGTCACGAATCTGAATTTTAATGGATTTTTATGAAATTTAACTGTTGGGAATAAATAAGGATAGTTAAGAGAGCAAGTCTTAGTTTTGGGGGTTTTTTTTTTTGCGAAAGCTAGCATTCTTTTATCTAATTCCTTTTTCCCGGTATTCTTTAACATATAAGTTGCATTAGAGTTATATCCATTATATCATCACATATCAGATATAAAGAACTTCATTAAAAATAGGACAACTGATTTTGAACTATTTATCAAAAGGGTTTGCAATAATAAAAATTCCTATATCAAAGCATCAAACAACCTCATTAAAAATTTAATTAAAAATGAATTTCCAAGAAATTACTGTAATGTCAATTTTTTAATTAAACAAGGTATGGTTTGGGATTTATTCTTTAGCTTAAATAAAAATAGATATTTCCTTGCATATTAGATCACTCAATAGATGGCGCTGGGAGCCTACAATTTCGTACCTAATTTACCGTCCAGAAATGCCAAATTTGGAACTCGATTTCTTGAAAAAAAAAATGTCGTGGATATGGAGAATATGCAAGCTAAAACTCAGAATCAAGTTGGAATTCGTGCTTCATCCCAAAATAACTATTGTGATGCTTTAGAACAGGATGTTAAAATAACTAAATTAAGCATTAATAAAATAATGCAGCATAGTTTTTCTTGTCGTATTTTATCATTAATTTAAAAAAAAAAAAAAATTAAAATGGAATGTCTGAGTTATCACATGTGTCAATTTTCGGGCGAAAATCATGTTGCTCAAAAAATATATCCAGTCTTTAACTGTCTTGTCTAGAAACAGCCTTGACTTTCTCTTAAGCTAGATTAAATTTTATATACTTTATTTTTACTATTTCGTTAATAAATATTGTGTTTTTATAGCAGATACTCCATAAGTATCTAAGAACGCTTGAAAAAAGAATTACAACTGCGTCACAGAGATTAAAACTCTGCACATAGTTTTAAACTTCTGTTTTATAAATGTAACAAATATTCTCTTTGGTTTGATATGTGTCAGCGATATCGATTTTTAAAAGACATATATTTTCATTTCACTCCACATACCCCTATATATTTAACCATCATCAAGTCAAATTGTCGAACTGCGAACATTATGTTTAACCGTCTAGCTGTATTTAAGTGATAATTTATGAGCTAAAACATTCAATGTTTTAAAGGGATGGTATATCACCACCTAGAACTTCGTCTAACGATGCGTCAAAATATAAAGACGTGCTATCTTCCTGATGTTTGTTGAAAGTACTTCGGTTGTAGCTAGTCTACTAATAAACGGAAGATAATGGCTATTCTACGATTAAGTTTCCTCAAATGGAGGGTGTCAGTCAGATAATAGCAGGACTCAAATATATCGTTTTCTCCTCGTGAATTGTAGAATGTTTAAATTAACCGAAGTTGCAAAGAAATCTAAAATTTTTAAAATTGATCATTTTTTAAAAAAAAATATTTGCCACCGAATTTTTTATTAGAGTCTTAATTACTTCTTAAGGTGAATCAAATGAAGGATTTAATTATTTACTAATTCTTGGAAAAATATTACAGATTTTTTTTAGAATATGATTAATGGAATAGAAATCAGAGAAGAATTATTTAAATAACAAAAGGAATTCTAAATATAAATAATTTAAATATTATTTATTTAAAATCAGCTAATTACACTTTAATTAGATAAATACCCAATTGAATCAGGAAAACAAACTCTAGATTGATAGAGTTTTCGATAGTTTTATTTCACATTCGAAAAATATAAAAAAAGAATCTTGTGTTAGAAACATAGAAGCTATAGAGAATTGATTACATTTCAGTTGTTTTCAGATTTTATAAAATTACAAAATATATAAAAAAAAAAGAATTATTACCATATTGGTAATTATCTTGTGATTAGTTACGCGAATTTGCAAGTAGGAATAGCCTGGTTGGTAGGGCGTTGGATTCGTGCCCATTGGGTTGCCCTACTGGTCAATGACTCTCCGTGTGTGTGGTGGCTGGAGCAATTATAAATCTGTCGTGGTTTTCAAAGTCCTCCATATCGAGAGTAATACCACTTTAGGTACTGGATCAAGGGGGATCTTTCTCTGATTCAGATCTAAATTACGATCTATGGATGAGTGAATGAAATGCATGAATGAAGTCCGCCCGTAAAATGGGTTCTGACGTGTGTATAGGTAAGACGTACTCTTGGCCCTAGATGGCGCTACTGAAAAAACAAGAGACTCACTCTTGGCTTAAAATCACTGACTTCTAAAATCAGTGGGCTTGTCTATGACAAGTGCCATTAGAAACAACAACAGAACGTGAATTTGAGATTTAATATATTAATTTATGATTTATTTTATTGATAAACAATTTATTATTTTAATTTATGATTAAATAAATGAATCTAATGATTTTCAGAAGCAAATATTGGCGTATTAAATGATTCAGACATTCTCATATAAATCTGCAATTTCCTTTTATCCTAATAATTCAAAATATATCCATCAGACAAAATACATAATCTCATACTGCGTTAATCCAACTGTAGTAAAGTTGATATATATATATATATATATATATATATATATATATATATATATATATATATATATATATATATATATATTTTATCTTTTTCTGTTTACATTTGTGGTGGACCTGCTTTCATCAAAACGACGTCACTATTTAAGTTGCGTGATCCTGATTTATTATACGCGCACGAGATTTTATTCTACTGCATTTTTAACTGCAAATGTATCTTTCTTCTTTTTAATGTTTCCGTAAAATAAAGTTGTTATTTTTGTTAAGCCTTCATCCAATTTGAATATTATAGCCAACATCCACACATTTATTCATTTAAGTGGATAAAAACTACTAATTAATACTAAAATAATAATGTCGAGTATTTATTAAGTGTTACAAAATTAACAAAATCGGGAAAAAATAACGAGAAAGCTTTCAATTTATTATTATGTGTATACATCAATGTAGTTCATTCTAAATTAATCATACAGAAAAAATCATGACATTAGGGAATTATTTTTACATATGCGTAAAATAAATTCCATACCCAGTTTAAAAATATTTTAATATGCTGCTTAATGCTTAATGCATAAATTCAAATAATTAGAGAGGAATTCCATTTTATCCCTAGAATACGATGAAATACTATTATTTGAACAGAATTTTAAAAATAAAAAAAAAAATAATTCGTCATTTTATTTTCCGAATCACCAGGTATCTGTCTACGTCTAAAAGGCCACTTTTGGTCAAAATTCACATTTTTTTTATTTTTTTATTTTAAAGTGCATTTATTTAGCTTTCTAAATCTGTATTTATTTTTCTCCTACGATTGATAGAAATGGAGATATGAAGAGTTATGTAATTCAAAAGAGTCGAAAACGAAACCGGAAGTGCTTACCGGAAGTTGAATGTTTTTCGTCGTTTCATCAAACATACGCTCCTAAAATCATAAATTAATTATTTTTTTAAATTTATACAAAACTATATGCAAGCCACCTAAATTTGAATTAATTTTCAGCTCTTTATATACAGAAAAGATTGGCAACAGCTGCTTCTCGAACATTGTTTACGTTTGAAAACATCTGCTCGTCTCGTGTTATATGTTTATTTACTTTGCTTTTTCGAGTGAATACAGCTTAGTTTGATTTGAATATTTATTGCTTTTTGTTTAAAAAGTGTTTTAAATGGGTGGAAAAAGCATTAACAGAAGTAAGAAACGAAAGTTTCATGGAAATAGGCATTCTTCTTCCATGCAAGCTGCAGACTCTGTTGGTGTATCAGATTCAAAACAAAAGATTTGCAGCGAAAAGAAACTGCTGAATTCGCAGTTATGTGAAGATAATGTTCCTGATTTGAAAACAAATAACCTTTCTTGATTTCGAATTATGGATATCGAGATATTAATAAGTGTTTTTACTCTTTTATGTTGTCCTTTATGCTTCAAAAGCAACTTGTATTTGTTAGAGGATTCTACCTTTGGATTGTGTTCGAATTTCTGCCTCAAATGCAAGAATTGCTCCTTTTACAAAGGTTTTTCTTCATCTAAAAAGAAAAACACATCCAATGAAATAAACACTCGACTTGTGTGTGCACTTAGAATCATTGGAAAGGGTTATACGGCTGGAAAGAAATTTTTTGCTACCCTCAATTTTCCATCTTTTCTTTCCAAACAAGCATTCAGAATGCAGGAACTGAAGCTTCTTCGTGCTTCTCGTTCTGTTGCAGAAAATTCAATGAATATTGCTGCTACTGAGTTAAAAGACAATAAAAACCCTGCTGCTATTACTGAATGTGGTGTATCTGTTGATGGAACATGGCAACGGAGCGGGTTTTCATCACTGAATGGAGTAGTGAGTGCAATCTCTGTGGCATGTGGTAAGGTGCTGGATATTGAAGTGATGTCTCAGTTTTGCCAATGGTGTCACACGAAAAAGCTGAATTTATCATGTGCATCAAAACATCAGTGTGCAAATCATAAGGGTTCATCTGGAAGTATGGAAGTGCTTGGTGCTTACAGAATATTTGAGCGTTCCAAGAGTTGTCGTAAACTGATTTATTCACAATACTATGGAGATGGTGACTCTAAGGGCTATGATACAGTTAAAGACATTTATGGGAAAGATTCCGTTTCAAAACTGGAATGCATTGGCCATATTCAGAAGCGAGTAGGCACTCGTTTGAGAAAATTAAAGTCATCGAATAAATCTCTTGGTGGCAAAGGGAAATTAACAGACTCCTTCATAAATAAGTTGTAAAATTACTATGGGATAGCAATTAGAGCTAATGCAGGGAATTTATTGCAAATGCAGAGTGCAACCATTGCTGCATTTGCTCACACATGTTCTAATAATAAACATCCCATGCATGGACAGTGCCCAACAGGAAAGGACAGTTGGTGTAAATATCAACGTGCAATTTCCTGTGGAAAAAAATTCAAAGAAACAAATGCAGGTCTTCCAAAGAACATTATTAAAATCATTAAGCCAACATATATGCAGCTATGCGATCAAAACTTATTGAAAAAATGCTTACACGGTAAGACTCAAAATGCCAATGAAAGCTTCAATAATCTTTTGTGGACAATAATTCCCAAAAACACATTTGTGGAGCTACAGACTTTACGTTTGGGAGCATCAATAACTGCAATAATTTTTAATGATGGATTTTATGGTCTCTTGGCAATTTTTTTTGAACTGGGAATAACTCCTGGGGATTATACCCTGAGACACTTCCTTTCTCTCGATAAAGAAAGAATCATCACGTCAAAAAGGCAGTCATTGGGTACAACAAAAGTTGCCAGGAAAAAATTAAGAGCTGTTAGAAAGAAGAAAACAGATAAAATTGTTAACAAAGAAGATGTATCATATAAATGTGGTGAATATTAATAAAAATGAAGAGAGATATTTTTCATAAAACACAATTAAAAACTTTAAATGCATTTTTTGAGGAACTTTAATTTTGTAAAAAATTTGATACGCAAAACATGATATCTCAAAATATTATGAATATTTTTTAATGAAATTTTGTATGTATGTTATTTATACTATCCTAAAGGCAATGAACTAGGATTATAGTTTTGAGATGAATAGTTTTTTTATTTAGAGCTCATTAATGTTGTTTATGCATAAGAATTTTGATAAATTTTCAGTTAGGAAATACTCGAACTGCTATAACTTTCTTATAAATGCAAATATTTCTTAGATCCTAGTTCATTGCCTTCACTAAAGCTCTAACTATATTTTGTAGAAAAAAGAATTTGAAAATTTTGATTAGAATTCTTGTTAGGATGTTTTGCGTTTTACACCAATTTTCACAGTTTTTTACCCAAATTTCCCCATTTGACTGAGTTGCAAATTATATAAAACTTTTTAAATGGTATTATTCATTGTTTTGAATTGAAATAACCTAAAAAATAAACTAAAAATGAAAATTAAACAGTTTTTTCAAAAATTTGTCTTCGCACGTAGACAGATACCTTAACAAAAATTCAAAATAAACATTAAGAAAAGGCGATTTATCATCGAAAAACTTTCATAATTTTTTTTCCCTCACATCCCTATCTAAGATGTTACACAATTTTTTCCACAAAGCAAATTCTAACGATAACAGCTCACAAGCCATTATAATGTCCTATACTTATTACGTATTTCCAGAGATGCTTACATAAACAACTATTTTTAGCCTTGTTTTCCTAAAGTAATGTGCCATTATTTCGCCTGCCATGTACGAAACAAACCTCTAAGCAATTTTTTTTAGATTTGAAAAATTGGTTTCTTTGATGCAGATAAGGTTCTTGTTATCTTTCAAAACAATTCTGATCAATAATATTTTTCCTAAAGCTTTGTGAGAAAAGAATGCATCAGGTGGTGCCTTCCACCTTTCCTGCTTTCAGAGCATTAAGTTAAATTATCTAAAAGATATTTCCTTATCGAAATCTTTTCAGGAAATATTTCTGATATTCGGCTTTTGAAACATCTTAAATATTGTTGTTTAACAAGGTCTGTTATGCTCTTCTATTTCTACGAAAAGATATAAAATGATTTTTCCATAGTTTTCAGGACTTTAAATGAGTAATTTGATCTACTTAACATATAAATATTAAATATAAAATACTTAGTGAAACAATTCTTTCAGTGTGATTTATTTATTTCGTAATAAAATGATTATTTTATATTTGTATGCCTCCAGTTTTAATTCTCAAAACCCATATACATGAAATAATATTACTCTTTAGGTTTATGGACATGGAAAGAAATTTATATTTCTATTTATAAACAGGAAAAAGAAACTTTTTTTTGCTCTTAAAGATTATTAGAAACTGTGCGGACTCGTAAAATCTATAGGATAACACATTTTGTTTCACCTCATTAACGCTAAGAGGAGATTTTTAATGTCAAGATACGATATGAGAAAAAGAAAACAACAAATATATATATAATGCTAACGAGCATGGCAAATCTTTTCAATCTTCATGGCAATCTTTTTAATTACTTATTTTCAAATTGCAGCTGTTAAATACAAGTAACCCCCATGAAAAAAAATTCAGACTGTTTCACTGAAGGCTTTTATGCTACACTTAACATAGCATTTGGGTTTGCTAATTATTGGAACTATAAGAAATACTCAGAATTGAGATCTCCGAAAACTCTATACTGCCAAGAAAAGAATATTTTAAAAAATCTAGATGATAAAAATAGGCATCCAACAAAATTTTTTTTCAAAATAAGCACGAAAAGGGGTTTAATACAATGATTGACGTATTATCTGTTGTTGTGACCTGTTACTTAAGTTTATTGAATCATCCATGTATTTAGATGAATCATTATTTTATATGAAATATATATAAGAAGGGATTATTTAATTAGATTAATTTGTCTAATTTATTATAAAATGAGCCGAATTTCAGGAGTAAGTTTTGTCAGAGAACGAGTCTATTCAAGGAAGTGATTGTCTATGGAACTTGGCATTCATATATTCCAAATCTATTCTCTCACAAAAAAAGATATTACATTTTTTTTAAACTCGAAAAGTTACTTTTCAATCTAATCAGTCTATTTCTATATTTTTTTGTCTTCGTTCTTAATGTTTTTAGATTTAATTTTTCGCAGAATCTGCAATGATGCTTTAACGTTACGATGCTAGTAAAATGCATCCATCAAAGCATTTAATAGCATGCTTTTCATAATGTTAAAATTAACGTAAAATGTAAAACTGTCTTCGAAAAAATACATGCTGATAATACAAAAATTCTGTTTCATACATTTTTTAAGAATCGATAATGGTTTCCAGTAGCTGAATGCAAAAATTTCATACTAAATAACGTAATGATATCGAACAAACAAATAATTATACATACCTACTTTACAAAAGTATCAAATTAAGGATTTATTTTACTGCCGTTGCTTAATCTTTCTTCATTGCATAATTTCTTTGCATAAAAACGGCATATCAAATCAATGCGATTTAATACGAGAAACCATAAAGTATAATCAATGTTTGTTTACAAGGCACTATTAAACTAGAAAGTGAAATATAATATACAATTATAAGGACATATTTTTTTAGTGCCAATAGCTAATGGCAAGTAGCTTTTACTATCTGTTCCTCTGATTTCATATTTAATGCTTTTAAAAGAAAACGTTAATTCCTTTAACAAATTGAAAATTCCATAAAAAGAGAATATTCAAAGAAAAGGACAAAAAAAAAAACTGCCAATTTTTTATATGTATTTGAATGTCATTTATTTTGGTTTGAGAATTTTTCCAATATTGTTGCTTCGTAGAAAAATTAATGACAATCCATACCTGTGATCAGAACATTAGTGATGTTCGGTACCGAATATCGATAAAAACAGCGATATATCTTGTGCGGGTTCAGTCGATGCCATTTGATGGCAGCAAACTGTAAAATAAAAAATAAAAAATAAAAGAAATGCCTGAGTAGCTTCAATGAGGAAAAGAGGAAGAAATAATCCTTAAAAATGTCTTGCCATCAATCTCTACTTAAGATTTCTCGTATTGAATTCTAAATTCTTTTTTTATTTTGTTTCATCACATTGTGGAAAAAATTATTAAAAAAAATTAAATATATTAAGATTAGCTTACGTACAGAAAATGTTATACAGATTCTTATTTTTATAAAATCATTATAACGCAGATTCTACGTCTTTCTATTTCTGTCTCGATTCTTATCCGTGTAATTCGTAATAAAAAAAAAAGATTTACTAGGAATGTTTTAGCAACTAAATTAATTTAGTAATGGAAATTAATTGAGAAAGATCTTAAATGATCTTAATTTTTCTTACAAGCTTTTTTTGCCGTGTTGTATTTGTTTGGGATGATTAAGGACAATAAAATACTAGTATCTCTTACCTTCATTTAATCAAGCAATGCAATAAACCACACCAGGTTTACTAAATGCTGGAAGAACCGAAATTAATATTTAATGAAAAATAATTGTGAGTGCTGCTTTTTCCATTAGTGGTTTTAATAAAAAAGTAACTGTGAGTTATGCATTTTCCATTACTAATGTTTATGTAAATATCGATTTTTAATGAAATGTTAGAATGCTAATCTGAAATAAGGAAAAATGAAAACCTCGTTATATTTTACTCTACAGAATTAGAAAGTTAAAGACAAAATATTTGAAAATAAGAAGGAAATAACGCTTCAATATGTCTTGCAATTGTTCTAAAATGCTAAGTAATATAGAAGTTATAAATTACATCCAGATATAGTTTTATCTTATTAGTGAATGAATATTTTGTTTTCATTCATTCGATTTAAATATATAAAAAAATGATTTTGAGTTCATTAAGCAAAACTTGAATTTTGATGGAAATATATTAACTGTTAACCACTAAATATGTATAGAAGAAGTTATAAATTAATTTTCACACACACACGCACACACACACACACACACACACACACACACACACACACACACACACACACACACACACACACACACACACACACACACACACACACACACACACACACACACACATATATATATATATATATATATATATATATATATATATATATATATATATATATATATATATATATATATATATATATATATATATATATATATATATATATATATATATATATATATATATGAATTATGATCAACGAATACTAATAAAACTTGTTATACAATTCAAAATTATATTTCTAACAAGTACAGAATATCAGTTTCTGTGAAGTTACATCGAAAATTTAATTGAAATTTTATTCTTTATTTATATTTCTTTGATTTAACTTAAATTAGACGCAGTACAAGAAAGTATCGGAATTTATAAACAAAATTAAGTAAGGAATTGTATGTGTATAACTAGAGAATAAAGAAAATCAAAACTCAATTTATTGAGTTAATTTATTTTATTTGAAAATTTATTTATGGGGAAAAGTACTACAGATAGTTATCCTCTCAAGATTATATTAAATTCAAGTAAATAAATAAAATTCAAGTATATCTAATATGCAAGTTTTTATTTAAATCCACTGTCACTGACATTCAACGGAAACTCAACAGTCAATAGTATTTTCCTTGAACGATAAATTAATCACAAAGCTGTGATAAGGATTTAAGAAAATGAAATCTTCAAACAATTTATCTAGCGTATCAAAAAATAATCGCATGTGAATGTTCGTTTATAGTATATTTTTGATGGTCTCAAAGAATTAATTTATAACTCGATTTTTTATCATAATCTTAAATCACACCGAAAGCTCTACACTAATGAAATAATAATATGTAGTCCGTTCTAAATGCATGGACTTTAACTATCCGTATCTTCTATTTTCCATATTATGAAGGGAATGAAATTTATTATTCTAATAATGTAATAAAGATCCAAACTATAAGTATTTTAATTTAAAATTTCATATAAAAAGAATGATGGTAAAATTGTTAGATTTTTTCATACTAATAGACAAAATAAAGATGTGTCGATATTTTAGATAACATGGGTTTTGTTTTCTAGTTAGGTTAAAATTTTAGAAAAAAAAATAGATGGTAAAACCTACTACATAAAAATTGGATTTTAAAGCAATGTAATCAGTGAATGGAATTTTAATCTCGACCTATATTTTTCTCATTCGTAAATTGGATTACAAATTCATCTTGAACAAAAAGGAATTCACTGCATGAGGAAATATTATCCCATGATAAAAAATATATTAAATATTATATCACATATCCGTATGAAAAATTTGTAATTGAATCTTACAAAAACAGAGGCGTGATTCATATCAATAAAAAACATGAAACTGAACTGAATATTTCGAAGTAAGAACTGCCATAGCATATTAGTGTACTTAAGACAGGATATTTACAAAAATATTTAAGACAAAATTTGTGTGAGGTGTAGAAAAAAATCGTTTTAGTAGGATAATAATTTTTTAAAAACACTTTTTCAAAATTACTTTTATCTCTTCAATATTCGATTAGTTCAATCTTTACACAAAAGTAAATTGAATTTATCAGATGATTTATATATATATACAGGGTGGTAAAAAAAAAAAAACTTCCTCTATATACGAAACCCTAGCGGCCTATCCGCTCAACCAAGCGAACCAAAATTTCAGACATGGTTGTTTGAAGGTATGCGCTGGAGATTGTGATGATTCTAAACAACGCAGAGCTCACGGTTACGGTTACATTGAGATAATTTCGAAATTTTCGAATGGCAACCCCCACTTTTTCCTTGCGCAAATTGATCAGCGTATTGAAAAACCACAAATGGTGTTGGAACGATTAGCGTGTGACGAAAATTAGCGGCGTAAATCATTTACAAAGAAGAGCATTATAAAGGACTAATGACAACAGAGAGAGGAGGAGCTTTGACGCACCTTGCATAATTCACAGGGTTAAACAGTGGCAACGAAATGTCATTAGTGACATTGTATGGATGCAAGATGGGGCTCCTCCACACATCACCCATTGTGTTCGATCACTGCTGCAACACTTTGGTCATCTCTCATAACTTTGCGGTTTCGTGGCCACCGCCATCCCCCGACCACACTTCTATGGATTTCTGCTTCTGTGGTTATCTGAAATCTAAGGTGTACACGCCTGGCCCACGAGATGTGTCAGAATTGCAAGATGTCATAACACGTATAAAGTTATGCAGATTCCTTTTTTCATGTTACGTTCGACATTGTTGTCCACAATCTTCCGAATGCAATGCGTTGTTGCCTGCGAAGGCGAAACACGTTAATCGTTCCAACGTCATTTGTGGTTTTTCAATACGCTGATCAATTTGTGCAAGGAAAAAGTGGGTGTTGCCATTCGAAAATTTCGAAATTCTCTCACTGTAACCGTAACCGTGAGCTCTGCGTTGTTTAGAATCACAATCTCCAGTGCATACCTTCAAACAACCATTCTGAAATTTTGGTTCGATTGGTTTAGCGGATAGGCCGCTAGGGTTTCATATATAGGGAAAGCTTTTTTTTTGACCACCCTGTATATATATATATTACTTTGATTCTATTTTGAGAAATTTAGCCTGTGAAACAAGGATAAGGATTTACACCACCAAAAAGAATGATTATACAGCAAACAATATTCCCATTAAACTTATGGACAACCAAAATAACTAGTTAGTAATAAAATCTCTTAAATTAAACTAGCTGGTCAGATGCAATTGGGTTCAAACTCCCTACCGTCACTATCGAACCCTTATACCCATGAATAAGTTGTATCTGTATAGGCAAATAAAACATAAAAAAAATAAATCCTGGAAGTATTGAATTTTTAAGCAGTAATAGTTATTTTTGCATTTACTAATAATATGGCTAACAAAAAATAGAAGGAATTAGTGTTTAGAGTCTCTTTTTTAACTCTGATTCTCTAGGCGTTGTCTTAAATCTAATCCACATAATACTGTACGTCTGGATAAAATTACTCTGTCATCTCTAATAACCCTAAGTATGTGTTAAGAAAGTTTGACAGCGTTCTTTGGTAATTAGTAGATATTTCATAGTTTGCTAATTTCATTAATTCTTGAGTGCAACTAATATGCAAATTACCTTACGCAGAGTAATTTTATTTTATTCTCGGATAACTTAATTATTTTATCATATTCGGTACTTTACATAATTTTATTTGCATTGTGTATGCTATCTTTAATGGATTAGAAGAGCCATCTATTGCATTTTCAAATAACAAGATATTAGATTATTTATTGAAGACTCGAAGAACTATCTTCTCGAAAATTAATAAACTCTTCGACTAATGAATTCAAAATTTTAAGTTTACAAAATGTTATTTAGTAAAAAAAACTGATTTTACTTTTAAAATTTAAACGTGTTTTTAAGATTTGAAAAGTAAGACTATAAGTAAATTGAAATAGGAATTTGAATTCCTCTATTCAAAGGCTAATTTTGTGCATATCAATATTTAATTGATAAAATGAAACTTTTACTTAATCCTTTGTGTTTAAAGGAGCAGTTAGAAATGAATCTTAATCAAATATTAAAAGCAAAATATATCAATATAAATAATACATAAGTAAGTTGATATAATACATAAGTAAGGATATTCATTTATTTATTGAGATCCCTTATTATGATGGAAATTGAGTTTCGATTCACATAAGAATTTAAGTTAAATTAAGACCTGCAATCTGAAAATTTACTTATCCTAAAAACTCAATTAATTTCAATCGAGGAAAGATTGAAAAGCTTTAGAGATAAAATAACTATTACATTTTTAAAAAAATAATTTAATAAAATTTCTTCACTTTTCTCCCAAATAAATATGTAGCTAAATTAGAATTTCAGAATATATTCAAATCTGAATTCATTTATTTATCAGAAAATTAATTTCCTGTTCTATAATATTCTCCCTTTTTGACATAAAAACCTTATAAGGAATTTAAATCAGATTTTTCACTAAATTAAATCAGAAATTTCATTAAGTAACACAGTCACTTCATATAAGCATCTCTAGGCTTTTAAAATGTAAAAATTCAATGAAAATTTCTTGAATGTATTATGTGAATGGCAGAGTTTCTTCTTTGATTAATATGCTTTGATTTTCTAGCAAAATTGAGGATTTTAAATCTAGATAACATGTAAACAAATTTATAGAATTTATTGAATGGAATCTGATTTTGCATAGTTGGTAATGAGGTTCAGTGAAATCTATAAAATAAATCTTGTTACTTGCAAAAACATTTGATGTGTATCAATAATAATGCAATTGTGCTTTATTTTGGGAATAAACAGTTGTTTTACTTGAATAATTTTGAATAATCATATATGTGGCAAAGCTCTTTACACAATCTTATTTAAAGTATACTACTTATTACCTATTAGGATATGCTGGATATGTGCCAATTTATTCTATTAATATGCAACTTTTAATAAGGTTAGAGGTATATATATTGCATTGAGATGGTAATTTAAATCTCCAAAAAATCGCATACATTTATTTTGATAAAGAACAATGCATTTCTCAATCAAGACATTTAATAATTTATAAATGCCTTGATAAACAAAAGGACACTTATTAACTTTCTTTAAAATACATACACAGGCATTTGCATACGGTTATTCCTTTATTTAGTAAACAAATATCATATATTTAGCTAAAGAAAATTTTTAAGAAAAAAAGAGACAATGATATGTATTAATAATTCTTCTCATAACTGGAACTATCTCCATGGTAAAGAAGGGAATTTTGCAGACAGCTCTAACGTATCTTAATGGATGTCGGATCAATGACCTTCAGCTTAGTGGTAAATTTGACATCTATTTGACGATTCGGTATCATATTTGGTCACAGAATATAAGATTAAAGAACAAAAAGAATCTTGGAGGTATGTTCATTAGGTCGCGAGTTATAAATTCTTTCTACAAATTATTTGGTTAATCACTGAAACCATAAAATGCCAGAAGATGCAGTCAGACGTGTACCGGGATTGTACTGAGTCTAGTAGTTCTGTTCGGCTCACACAAGTAGTCAATGGAGATCAGCAGATCATCTAGGGATATTATCCTCTTTTATGCGGAATCTCTGTGAGCATTTTGTGTTATAACTTTTATTTAATGCTGATAAGTTGCTTGTGAGCTGCTGCTGTTTTGGGTACCATTTCTGCTGTTTGGAGTACCTTTTTCCTGTATGTGTGTTAGTGTTTTCGTGAGAATAAAATGCCGTTATTCGCTATTGAGCTTGTTGCCTGTTTCACCATACACTCAGAACATCGAACCTTTGATTTTCGGATTTTGTATTTTCCATAAAATTATACTACAACAGTAAACGGAAATAAATCATGTTTCATCATTTTGTAATTATAATAAATACGAGCAATTTCCTAGAGGGATCCTCATAGATTTTCATCCAGCAGACAGAATATCATTTATATTGAAAGTTATTTAATAATGTTAGTTAAAATTGAAATGTAATGGAATGAAATGCAATTGTAAATCCACTTTGTAGTGCGTGATCTAAATTGTAAAACAATAGACTACATAAATACTCATATTATTACATCTTAGTTACTTGTAAAACGATTTAAGTGAAAATAACTTCTTTAATTATTTCGGTAAGTAGGAGCTGTTTAGACAAGGAAATTAACTTTTAATCTCTATTTTGTTGAACACTTTAGTTGCAACACCTTCTTCAATCACATGGAAGCATTTAATGATGAACGAAGGATCTGATTAGATAGAAATGGTTCAAGCCTTTTCTCTCAAATCTTCATTAACAAGTAGAGAATTACTTGTTTGTTGTCGGCCTATACGATTTCGATTTTAACAAGATAAATTTACTCAGCTATAAAATAAATCGAGCTGCTCGGCTCGTAAATGTTTCCTAGATCACATTAGTTTTCGAATTCTGAGGCATATTCAATTTGAAGTAAACTAAATCTAGGAGTGCTTATTGCTTTATGTAAAATGAAGTATTCCTATAAATTTTATTATTTATGATTGATTTTATAACTCAGAGTTGATTAATCTGAAATAAACGGCGTATTATTTTCATTTTATGATAGCCTTAATTTTTAAAAGTACTGAACAATTTGCTCTACATCAACATCAATGTAACCAATGATTAAAAGTTTCTTTATTAGTAAAATGAAATACATATTTTCAAATTTTTTAATCTGTTTATTAATTTATAGATTAATTTATTTAAATAATAAATGATTTTTATTTTTCTATTTATACTTATAAAAAAGTATTTGGTGTGCGACTGCGATGTCCAAATATATCTATTGAACTTACAGTCATGAAATTTGACACTTAAATACTCGTAATAATCGTTATTTACTGGAATTTCTTAAATATTTTTAAAAATATCTATTTTTCTGGAAAAAAGTTAATAAATAAGTTTGATGTTTCTAAATCTAATATTTTAATTTCTTCATCTTGATTCAAATTTTTGAAGTCATTATTGAAACATTCATGTTTAATTTAAAGCAGAGAGATTAGGAAAACCCATTTTCATTGATTTTTAAGTAATTGTTTTCCTGTTAATTTCAAGTAATTTAGTAGCCTTTCTAGTGAAATGGGGAAAATTCTTTATGGCAGTGAAGAACAATCGAGAAGACGAGAAAAAAACAGCAGCATTTTAAGAGATACTTTGAATTTGGGTTATGAAAGAAATTAAAAGAGTTATGGTATACAGCAGGATTTGCGTTGATCATCATCATATTGACAAAAAAATTCTACTTTCTTTATTCATAGAATGCTTTCTAAACGCAGAAAAACAGTAAATCATTCTTCCATGTCAAATAAAAAATTTGAAAATAAAACCATATGCAATTTTGTAACAATATTGTTCCTTTTAATGAGTGAAATATTCCTAAATAATCGACAAAAAAAATCGAGAACGATATAAATTATATATTAATTAGATTTTTAAGTTTTTAAAATTTGAAATGATCATTCTGTAAATTTTATCAATTATATCTTAGATATACAAGCATTTTATAGCAATTATATTTGACTCCTTTTAGATCTGTTGATTAATTTAATATCGCTTATAATTCCATTCGATTTTTTTTTCTTACAATTTCTGTTAGTTAATATAATGCATTTATTTTCAATCTTTTTTTTATTTTAAAAATAAGGATTTATTGGCTCTGAAAAGATTTTAAATTATAATAATTAAATATCGCTAAATTGAAGAGGCTATCCTACTCGTCACTCAAAGAATCACTAGTGTTTTTGTTTTGCTTTCTTTTACAAAATTTAAATTATATCTCTACTGAATGTTATATATATTTTAAATTAATCATAAAATAATTAACGATAAAAATAATTTCATCCTTTAGTTTCTTAAATAAATACTTAATAACTACAGTAATCTGCAATAATTAGTTCTGCATATCATCATTGGGAAGTAAAATAAATATGCAAAGTAATAATTATTTTTACTTGGGTTTTCATAGTTATGCTATAACATATTTTCTTTTTTATGAAATTAATTCGTGTTCTCTGGTTTAAATAGCACTTTCATTACGTACGGTTAGTAATAACTGAAATTATGCAGTGCTGATAAGAAATATTTTTTAAAGTAATTAGTAGGACTGAACCATTTAATTTCAAATGAAAGTAACAGAAAAGTCAGAACAGTCTAAAGAAATACTGGGTTTCAAGAAGTCAATGTATATTATTCTTCAAAGTGAGAGCGGCATTTCAAACTATATTTAACAATAATTTAAAACATCATTAAAAAGATGCATCTAAAATCTAGAAAAATGCATTTTTTGCTAATGTTAAACATTTTTAATGTTACACTGAGTCTCGGCTATGTATACTAAAGTAGAAACTGAAATACAACTCCTCAAATCACTTTTCTTTTCATTACTGTTTCATGATTATAAAAAATGTGTCCTATAACATTTAAGAGTCATTACATTTCATTATTCTTTATGATTCAAAAGATATTTTGTTTGTTATTTTCTATAATATTTAGATAGGCATCAGGCTACAATTTATCCAATGAATCAGACAGAATCTACTCTTATTATAATATTCGTAAAGATAGATTGGAATGTTCTGATTTCTTGACTAGTGATTTTGTGTACATTGCAAAATAATGTATTCCTTTTGTTAAAAATAAGACACTTGTTTCCGAAACATGCATCAGCAAGAATCAAGTTCCAAGAAATTCAGAGAAGTCATTAAACTTTATGAACTAGTATACTCGAAGATGCTCTATAATTCTACTAAAAATAGAGAAAGAGAAAAAAGAGTTCGTGAAATAATCTAGAAATTTAAAGTCAATCTGATTATTCTTCACCTGCATGAAACAAACGAAAAGGAATCATATGAGAATGAATTTAGTCAAGAGTTCTCAGTACATATTGAAATAATTTCCAAACACTAGACACACTATTTAAAAAGACATATCTTCATTAATATCTCAGAAAAAACTCAAAGTTAGTTTTAGAATGATAAAGGAAAAATTTAAAATTCGTAACATTTATTTCTGAAAGACAAATTCGAAAGATCAATAATTCGACTTGTTAACTAAATGGTGAACAAGATTTGTGTTGCTATTCATTCTTGAATATTATCTTTAATATTCAATTTATTATATTCTACTCAGTATTTCATCGAACTATAATAAATCTCAAGCACAAATTTTCATGAATTTAAATAGGTTATTATTTAATGGCTTATCAAAATTTCACTTCGTATGATTTTCTAATATCAGCAATTTGAATACTTAAAATTTTCTATCCTTTTCCACATTATACTTAATTGAATTCCAACATGAGATAAAACATGAGATTTTTGTGGCTATTATAAATCAAATTTGAATACTTAAAATTTTCCATCCTTTTCCACATTGTACTTAATTGAATTCCAACATGAGATAAAACATGAGATTTGTGTGGCTATTATAAATCAATTTTTAATTAAATACAAATTTCATTTCTCTCAAAGATGGGGAATCGAAATATTAATATGTCGTTTACAGAGAAATCGCAAAATGATGTAAGCGTTTCAATTGTATTTAAATATTCTAGATTAAATAGTCCAGATCAATTCTTATTAAATCTAATTAACATTTCTAATATAACTGAACCTATGAAGATGAATCGCCTAAATCATCAATTATATGCAAAAATGCTGAATGAACCTAACTTCGACTAACTTATACCATAGCATTTCAAGGTTTTAAGAAATTAGTTAAGACAGTAAATGCTTTTGAGGAATGTGAACTCTCCATACTTCGTGCAGTCATGTGTTTCATCCATATACAGATAAGATAAATTTTGAAATACAAAAACAAGAATTCTTTTCTTCGTAGTAAACAAATATTCTTCTGTCACGGTAATCTCTCATTATAAGATTAAAAGTAACATTCTCATTTTTAACTTATTATAATTAATTAAATTTATAATTTAAAATATATTATAAGAGTAAACAGAAGTTTTATATAATTAAATAATTTTATTCTCTCTGAAAAAAAGATTGTTGATTATAAAATTATTTTGTTTCTCTGATGTTTAAAAGAAATAAACAGAATAAAGAATTTTTTGAAGCTAACAACGTGAGCAGTATTTATTGATATTTGCTGAATAAATATTACTAACACGTAAAATAGCAGGTTTGAAACGCGCAATATCTTTCATACTCAAGTTAGCATACTTAAAATGGTAAAATAATATTAACTAGTTTCTGAAATGATAAAGAAAGTGTTTCTAATGGAAGTGAAAGAAATTTTAAATGAGAGGTAATTTTAAATTTTAAATCCGTAAGGCACTATAAACTCTAAAAAAATTTCTATCACATTTTGAAACTTTGCGTTTCATTAGAATAAAAATTCAATCTATAATTATAAAAAAAGTTTTTGTTTGGTAATATGCTTCTGTATATTTCAATTGCTAAAGATGCGCATTTCTATGTCAGGCACTTCATTTAGATTTAAAGAAAAGCATATCACAAATTATATAATAATTTTTATCAAAAAAAATATGAATAATTAAAAAAAGTTTGAATAATTATAATAAATCATATGAATAATTATGATTCTTAAGTTGTAGAAATAAAATTGCCTTTAAAAACTTTTTTAAGTATTCTGAAATCGAAGTAAATTCCTATGATCGAAGAAATACTAAAAAAAAATGCCTATTAGATGAATTTTCAAAATTCAAAAACTAGATAAGATTTTCCATTTAGTATTAAATTATTTTCAAAATTCATCTGAATAAAATCATTTTAAACTTAGTAATTATTGTTTGATAGTAAATTTCATAACTCATTTTAAGAATTCTATTCATTTAAGAATTCTACTAAACAGGAATTAAACATTGCAAATGAATAGTATTTTTCTTTATTAGAAAGTAGTAGTTCATATCATAACTATTTCAGCCTTACAGATAAATACTTCGAATTGCTTCAGACAGCTGTCACCATCTTTAATAAATATTATAATTAAGGACAGGAAATCAAATAATCGAATCAGTGAGCTAGACAATCTTTACCCAAACTGCTTCCATGTTGATAATAGTACATAAAAATTTATTTCGTTTTTAACGCAAATATTAGTTAAATTTGCATAGACCAGAACCAGATATTCTGTATAAATACCAAAGTCTAATGCAGACGATGGAAATATTTCATACAGTTGCTTAATATTGTGCAGATTCGTTGGAAGAAACTGAATTGGTATTGCTTTAAATGAACAGTAACTGAAATTATGCGTGTATTAGAGCGTATCTTACCTTATGTTCTTTCATCTTAATAATTGGCATCTTTATTAATGCATAAATATTCAATATTGAATGGCATTTCTGTAAATAATTAGAAATTTATGCTCCAATTGCATCTGACGTGATAGATTAATCAGAAATATTTCATAAGTGCCTAGTTAGTGCAATGTGACCGCTGTTTATTAGGATTTTATTTTTAAAATTATTTCGAAACTATGTGACTTATCGCTTTATATATAAAAAAGAAGCTGCATTGCAGCAGCATGGAATTCATTTTGAAAGTACAGTCTAAAGTAGGTTTTATAGTAAAGTTAAAGCATTACAGTAGCAATAAAAATGCTTTTTTGTATGATTTCAAGTTTCTAGTATTACATCGTAATTAATTTGAGGAAAATTATATGAAATGAAATATTTTAACCAATTGCACAATATACAGATGCTAGATTGTACAATATACATGCTTTGCAAGTTAAACACTAAACAAATTTATATAATTGCATGATTTCAATAATCTTAATTTGATTACGAATGTATAACGGAATAAAATTTATCCAAAATAGTAAAAAAAATAATAATTATTGTATCATTATTTATGAAGAAAAAAAATGCAGCATTAAATTTATAGATAGATGAACTATAATTGTATCATTAGAATAATGTTTAAGATTCTAATGAAGATATTGGAAAATGCTTTATCTTAAGATACAACAAAGTAAAATATTTTCTGTCTTTTAATAATCATTAAATTCATTATTTTTTCTGAATTATTCTCTTATCTCTTATTTTTCTCTAAAAATATCTAATAAATGCAGATGTTAAAAATATCTAATAAAAGCAAAAAATCAGGAAAATAAGTGGTTACAATCATTTTCCTGTTATAATGCGGCTGATGAAAATATGTACAATCTTGGGAGTTTTTGAAATTCCAAATATAATTTTAATGAAAAAAAAGCGATATTTTCCCTCTATATATGTCTAAAATATTATGCCAAAAATATGCTTTCCATTATTTTTATTTATATGATCAGTGGAAATTATTTAAATATTTTCTATTTTTTCAACATTATATATATATATATATATATATATATATATATATATATATATATATATATATATATATATATATATATATATATATATATATATATATATATATATATATATATATATATATATATATATATATATATATATATATATATATATATATATATATATATATATATATATATATATATATATATATATATATATATATATATATATATATTATTTAAGCTAAGCAAACAATAAGCAATAATGAAAAAAACACAGATTATTTATTTTTATTTTGGGAATTGATTTATAATCAAAATAATGTAATTGCAAAAAAAAAAAAAAAAAACCTTTCCAAAATGCCATCGAAAATTAAAATATTCAGAATAGTTGAAGCAACAAGAAAATCTTATGAAATTAGGCAACAATCTTTTATGCTTTGGCAATAATTGCATAATTAGTTTGGCAAAACTTAAATTAATGCTTTTTAGAGTACACTAGTTAGTAGTTATTTCTAAAAGTAGTTATTTATCCAAATGATTACATTAAGAATGATTTTATTTATAAAATAGGGAAATTATTCGATTGGCAACGATCCCATTCCAAATTCTAAAAATCTTCAAATAAATTTTTGACTATAAAACGGAATATTAAAATGAAATTCTCAAATTCATTTTCATATTCTTAAATAAATCTTATTGAATGAAATCGGATTGGAAACTTTTCATTGAAAGAATGATTAAAATACCTTAATATATGAAGTTTAAAAAAGTATTTCCTTTCTCACATATTAGAATACAAAGGCACGAAAAATATTTAATTTTATAAAGCACTTTCTATAACAGAAAGCATTCAAATAAAAAACAAAAACAAAAATAAAAATAAAATGCAATTAAACATTGATATTCTATTCTATTTGAGAATTTCTAATATTTCTCTTAAGAAAATATATAAAAAATAAAGCAGAGAAAAAGAAAAATGGAAAGGTAAACGCCAACGTTTAAAAAATAGCGAAATTGAAAGAAAACATATATATTTCTTTTTGTATCTGCAAAGGCTTCTGCGTCGTGTGTGACGTCACGACTAGATTGCTAATAGAATTTTTCTTCTGCAGCTCTTAGAAAGCTGTCAAAATGTCTTCTGATTATCGGACGTTTAGAAAAGAAAACTCAATTTTCTTTTCTGTAAAGATTGAAGTAATGGATTATTGAAGGAAGAAAGGTAAATCTGAAGTAATTTTTTTCAAAAGTATAATCCTGCCAATAACATTTAAACATCATTTTTTTTATGTTATAATGCGTCATAAATTATATCTTAAATATTTCTGGAAATTGGTTTGAAAAAAACTAAAAAGAAATGACTGTTCTTCCGTATGCTACATTTTAGTTATTTTATCTTCTTTCTTGAAAGCACGCACAAAAATATGCCTTTGTCATCTTCAATTCTGAAACTGAATTCTGACATTGCAAAGTTTAATCAGTATTGAGTGATGTAACACTTATTTTTTTTTCTTTTAGTGCTCCTTCAAACTAAAGTAAAACTTTCTATATGATTCTACATGAAATTCAAATCAAATTTGTAAAAATGTATTCGGCCTTTCCATTTTTGTATTTAATAAAATATAAAATCCATGCTTCTCTTTTTTTTCCTGAAATGTAAATCTTTTTTAAGACTTTCCCTATGTCTTGACTTAAAACGTTACATCAAACCAAGATATTTTTTTTGTGTGTGTGTGTTTGTTTGCTTGAATCATCCATTTCCATTGTTTGATATTTTTTAAAGTATGATCATGAGCGTATATTTAGCGAATAAAGGATATTAAAAGTTTTTATGCAATATAATATTTTATTTAGAATGTATATCATGCTAAAATATATAAATAATATAAAATAATATAAAAAATATATAATATATATAAAAATATATAATATAAAAAAATATTTAAGTAAGCATATTTCTTATATCATTAAATTCTAATACCTCTTGTTTCTGACTTTTATATCTACCATGCGTCAGTTTTCTTTGAATTTTCAAAACATTGTGATTTCTGGTCAAAGAAAATTCTAAAAGATAATATTATAGCATCAATAAATAAATAGCGTTAATAAAGAAATCTTTAAAATTAAAGTTTGCACTGAAGATATTTTTTTAACTCATTTGTAATTTAAATAAGAACTTAACCCAAATTTTTATGAATATTGCATGTTTACTTCCTGATTTACCGATATAAAGAACATTTTGATTCAGACTGATTTCGATTTTCATTTTTCTGCAATGCATCTATTATTCTTGCTTTTAGTGATTTGTATCATTTGCTGAATTTAGGGTACATAATCAGTTTTCTATCATATTGATATAAAAAATAAAACTATTTTTGTAAATCAAAAATCATCCGAAATTAATTTTGAAAAAAATCATGTACCCATCTCCATGCCAAAATTTTTTATATATATTTGATAGAAACAAAAACGTTCGAGGCTATTTTCCATCTTCTTCAAATTCTTGAAATAATAATTTCGAACACATATATCTGGAATAAAATATTTTCATTGATCTTTGCAAACATTAAAAATTCATGTGTTTGTGAAATTTAAAGTATTTCCTCTTTGTAATATTTAAGAAGAGAAAAAGCCATTAAATTTGAAGCCCCATGTCTATAATTTTAGTTTAAGTACTTTTTTAACGAAAAAAAATCGAAAAGATTGTTTAGGAAAGATCATATAACATCCAAATTTTCATAGGGAATAATAAGATGAAACATCTCTATTTGAATTCCAGAAATTAATTCAATCTATACATAAACAGATTACAAAAAAAAATTACCAGCCTCAATTTTTTTCTGTTGGACCTTCTTGAAAGTACAACAGTTTGATAAAAACAAACGGTGTTAACTAATTTATGACAAATTATCAGTAGTTTGAAGTATCAAAAACATTTAACGTAAAATTCACATAAGATGTGCGTGATGAATTACCTATTTTATAGAAATTTGGTATTGTAGATCATTAATCCTCTAATCTCTGAGAAAATATGTCATTAATTCCCCTTTCTTTAAGGTCATATTGGAAAAATTCTCAAAAATAAATGAATGACAAGAAAGAAGTTGTAAAAAAATGGCAGCTTATTCATTGATATTTCTTTTAAATGCTTTTGCGATTTTACAGTCAATTTCGGAATTATTTTTGGAAAAAGTTAGCGAAACAGTACGGAAGGAGATTATAAATGTATTATAAATGTAATAGTATAATGTTATTATAAAATCAAGTGTCAGCAGCTGGATAGCAAATGAATAACACGTAGCTGCATTTAGTTTTCTAGTGTGATCAAACCTTTAAAATTAAGCTTTAATTATATCCCGTGGGATGTATAGATTTACTATGACGTGATGTGATGAAATTTACACAAAAAAATAATAATGATATTTTTTTAGAACTGTGGGTAAGAGAAATAATCCATTCTATTCTTTAGAAGATCGAAAAATGTATTCATTTTACTTCTTCGATTCTACTTCTTGACTGATATTATTATATTATTTTTATAACCAGGTTTTTATTAATTATTATTTTGAAAAGTAAGAACTAAATTTTTGGGGCCGATTAACATGAGCAAAAATAATTTCTCAATTAATTTTATTCAAACTCGTATTCAATTATACTAAAAAAATAATGAAATCAACATTAGAAAAAATCAACATATAAGAATTATTTTGGCAAGCAATTTTATGGTTCTTTCTAATGCATTAAATGGGAATTGTACTTAATGCGTATTATTCTTCAGGATTTGCTTCCATAGATGAATGTTCCGTTTTTTATTTTTTTTAGAAATTGAAATCAGATTTCCTGATTCACTTACAAATTTACTCATCCCTTTGAAAGTTCCTTAGAAATTGCTATTTTGTATTTTGTGTCATTATTGTTGTATTAAATATTATTATACATTATTTCATAATTGCATTCTATACTCATCGTAAAACATGTGTTTATTAAGGAAATAAAAATGATAATGAAATTTTTGACTCAAAATAGCTTGTTTCTGCTGAATATTACATAGTGATAAAAAATTACCAACAATTATTTTACAATACATACTTAAACCTAATTTGGTTTAGAAATGCAGAGTAATTTGACATATATTTCACATTGATTATTGTAACGCAGTCAATTAAAGCTACTTCGATACTTCTTCTTGCGTACTGCCGACCACCCCGCCACCACTAAACATAGCAGTATAGACATGATAGCTATTTCGATACTGAATGCATTCTTATTTGCAAAGTAAATTATGGCGATAAAATTTTAATGATTATATTTCTCAGTTGTTAGAGAGGTGTTTTTGATAAAACCTCTATATAATGTGTCATTAATAAATTTTTATTTATATGAGAATGAAAACCTACCACATAAATGGTAATAGCTTTCTTTGGTTTAAATATCGAACGTAGAAGGGGAGTAATGGCTCAGATGCCATCGTCAGCATCTGAACATAAATAAAATTTATTAGGTACCGTCTAAAATAGGTTAAATGTACTTTTCTGAACAATACAAGTCAACGAACTTATAAATCATGTGTCCATAACTATTAAATTTTTCAAAGGATAATAAATGCCAGGAAATAATAATAATAAAAAAGTTTTTAAGTAGGTGAATTCATTAAAAAAGTTAATTTAATGAAAATATTCAATATTTTTTATTTAATATTCCTAATTTATCATTTTTAATAAAAAATGCTTTAGCTTTGTTTCTGCGTTCATCCTTTGTGAAGTTACATTGATTTTTACATATACACATTTTTAATTGCTATTTTCGCAAGTTCTAAATTTCGGTATTATTTTCTGTTGAACATCTCTTAAATTAAATACTAATGCATATACTTTGGTATAATAATTTCACAATATGTTTTCTTACATGTACAAAATATATTTAAGGTGATTACACCGTTTTTTTTTTCTGCTTCATAAGTGCTAGTACTGAAAATTATTATTTGCCAGTCGAAAACTAATATTACAATTCGGATATAAATACAACTTGTTTATTATTATGACAAAACGTTTCTTATCTACAAGATTTTGAACTTCCAAACTAGAGGTTTTTGACTTTACAACTATTTTTCAGTACACACACACAGAAAAAAAAATTCCAATTTTAAAAACGATTTTGTTTCCAAATTCTTTTTTTTTTTTTTGCTAAACAAACTTTTTTTAACTTTAAGCAAAATTGAAAAATATAAGCATGTTAAAATAATTTTTGAAGCATTCGTTCCGAAAGCCATAATTATTTGCTTCATAGCTGAATAATCTTCTTGACTCTATAAGCAGACTGCCTAAAGGCAAATAACTCCTGTTTTTTCCAGGTTAATTCAAAAACTACTCCAAGACAGCTTAGCTTAAGCATTTAAAAGGGGAAATATATGTAATGAGCTTACAAATTAGTTTCTCCAACAGATAAAACAATACTTAGAAACCAACGATTAAATTAATGAAAGCCATTGTTTAAATGAAAAGAAAAAAAATATTTTTTTAAAAAAACATCTATTGTTTTTTCTGAAGAAAATTTGTTAATCTTATTTCGAAATCTTTTACAAAGAGCATGTTCTATTTATATCTTGTAAATTTAAGAAACGGAAGAAAAAACACATTTTTTTGAAAAAAGCATTCAAATATGTGAAAAAAACACACACCACAAGTTAATGATTCTCTGAACATTTCAGTTCTACGTTATTATAATTAAATATTTAAAATAACAATACCTCTAATAGCAACTCTGAGAATACTTGAAAATTATAGAATAAAACATGATGAAAATGCAAACTCTCTTCAATGGTGTTATGTTTGATTGAGAAAAACTATTCTACATTTACTATTACTGTTACTAATTACTATTTTAGAAGTTTTAATATTTATAGAAAATGAAAACCTTATATATATATATATATAATATATATATATATATATATATATATATATATATATATATATATATATATATATATATATATATATATATATATATATATATATATATATATATATATATATATATATATATATATATATATATATGTGTGTGTGTGTGTGTGTGTGTGTGTGTGTGTGTGTACTATTTGGCGACTGTAAGTTATGAAGACTACAAAATCTCTATTTCAAATTTACAGTTGTATCCGTTGCCTGTAAAAAGATGTTAATGTATCCTTTTTTAAATGGAAATTTTATATCCCTGGGTTATTAAGCTTAGATTTTTTTTAGCCATAATTTTTAATCGCCTTTAAATTAAAAACAACCTAAATTTTACGGAATTAGTTTTTGTTAGGTTGCAAATATTTTTTTTTGTATTCTGTTTTGTAAAAAGTATGCAATTTATGCTTTAGATTATAAAACATTTGATATCAATATGAAAACTGTAGAAACTTAACTACACATAAAGTTAAAAAGAATGAAATGAAGCAAAAGTATTTTTTTTTCTAAATGGAAACATTAATTTTGTTTAACATGTCGCAAACCTGCTGCCATCAGAATAAACAAATATTTACATCCTTGTTCTTTAAGTCGAAGTTTCAGTTGCTTATAAGATTGAGTTTTTAATCAATTTTTCATTTATATGGAAATCTTATTTTGCATTTAAGAGATTACTTTTGAACTAAAAAGTCGTCTGTGAGTTAGTATTTTTGTTATTGTTATGTACACTTTATGTTGCTATGCACCTCTTAAAGAATTAGATAATTTGGATCTCCTTGAATTTAAAATGGAAGCACTAAAATGTTCTTTATTACAAGTCCTTAAAATGATTAAAATTAAATGAATGAAATGATTAAAATTGCATTTTAAGCTTTTCTCTATTCGAAAATAAAAACGATTACTTTTTAAGATTATAAAAATGATTAATTTTTTTATAGCGAAATGCATATTAAATTTCTATTTCATTTATGCGTTTGAATATTTATTCTATAATTTCTAATTAAAATACTAAGCAAATAAAAATTGTAAAGGCATTTTTGTTTCCATACATTTTACTTTTTTCAAGTCATTCCTTGAAACAGATACGTATAATTCTCCTCTTAAGGTTTAAAGTGTATAATTAGGTTGAATTTAATCATTAAACCTTGGAAATATTTTTATCGTATATTTTAGGTTGCTAAAACATCGTTAATGTTGATTTTTTCACTTTATTAGTTAAAGAGGCATTTTTGTTCCTGTCTGAAGAAGTATTTACAATGTAACTACTACCAATTTTTTCCATATAGAGCACATATCAATTTTTAAAGAAAAAAAAATATGAAATTCTTATTACGAAAAATACAAGTTTTATTTATGACGTGTTTTTGTGATCTGTAAATGGGTTTTTCATGTATTAATAGAAAATATTTTCTCATTAAAAAACATTAGTTAATTATATTTAACTTTCTCTAAATGGAAATAAAATCATTTTTAATAAAGTGATGAAAATGCCTTATTATATCATGAAATTATTTTTTAAATTGAGTTTTAATATTTAAAATACGTCTTTATTGTTTAAAATAACCTAAATTGATAAAAATATAAATATCAACTATTGTTATAATTAATAAATCAAGTTATAATTCAGATAATATGAATTATCATTAACAATATTGTAAGAGTGTTGTAAATTTGAAAAGAAATATTAAGTTACTTTTGCACAATTGTGACAATTTTAAATAATTGCATTAACGCTTATTGAGACTTTCTTTTTACCTTCACACTGTATGGTGTAATTTTTCTTTTAATTAATAAAAAATCCTTTCGAATAAATTATTTGAATCTGATGAAAGTTCGAAAAAATGTGATGAGAGCAGCACCGATTTTAAATAATTATATAATTTTGTCATCAGTAATTAATAATTATTCATATATTTCACAACAGTTTTACTCAAAATCATCAAAGACGAAAAGGTTAAATAATGAATTAAGAACACATTACTTGTATTTTTAAAGGAAAGCCAGTACCTATATAAAATGCTTAGCATTAAAAATAGGATTACTGTTGTTTTTTTTCCTTTAAAAAATTCAACATTGCTTCATCTCCTAAATTTAAATATCAGAAAAATTATTATTCCAATGAAAATAAAGCAAAACATAGCGATTAAATCAATGAAATACTTCATTCTGAAAACGAATATAATATTTCCCATTTTATTTTATAAGGTTTAAATTCTCAATAACTTTATGCATGAAACTTTCATCGATCTTTATGTCTCGTTTTTCAAATACTTATTGCTTATAAAAACCAATGGTATCCTTCTGTAGGAAGTACCTTAGATGAAAAACATTTTCTTCCCTGCTTCTTTTATTTGCTTTGAAAAATGACCATTTGTTTCTTCTAGACTATCCAAACAAGCTCAGAACACAGTAATCGCCATGACAAATGTTCCTGAATATGTTCTCCTGAATAAATAGAAATTCTACAAGCAACTCTATCACTCCACACTCTACGAAAAGCAAGAGGATTGAAAGAAATGCAAAGTATATGAATAAATATTCGGAGAACTTTGGATAGAAGGATTAAACATATCAAATGGAAACATTTTCTTTTATTTTTCATTTATGTAAAAGTTGATGGATAATATATCAATATAAATAACATATAGATTCTTCTAACTGCATATTACATAAGTAAATGCAGAGTAGAATTCGAAATTTATGCTAGGAAAATATTGTGGAAAGATATTTACACTTGATATTCGTTGGAATGGAACATGTGATTTTTCAATTTAATCAAAGAATAAATCTTTCTTAGATAACGAAAGTAATATAAACGTAAATGTTTTATACATTCAGAATTGCAAGCAAATAATTCTTTCTTTTATAATTGTGTCATTTGGCAATGCAACAGATCTATAAAACAAAAGGAAATTTTATAAACTATCTATTCTGTAAATTTATTTACTTTCTTTTACATCATTGAAAAAGAATTTAAATAATGTATAACAATGCAAAATGAGGATTAATATCAGTTAATTCCAGGTGACAGGAAACATTAATATATTTCAAATTCGTAAAAACGTTTAAGCACGTTTATTTTAATAAAAAGCTTCAATTATTATTTTTTAAAGCATAAACATTGTGAATCAAATATCTATTTTAATGAATAAATCCTTTAGGTTTAGAAAACACAGTTTTTGCGATTTCTTAATGTGGTCAAAATATCAACATGATATTCCAAAATAATATATTCATGAAGAATCCTTATAATATCCCTTTTTTGTTTTTTTAAACTAAAAGATAATTTGTCTTGTTTCACTTTGCAGTTTATAGAGAGCCTAATAGTTATAATCATTATAATTACAGAAATATTGAATCAAAATAAATACTTTTTTAAATTAAAAATATATTTAATATACTGCATAAAATTCATTCTCTATGGAAAAAAATCTAAATGATTTGCATGATCGAGATGGCGAAATGATTCATTTTTGCTAATCAAGTCATGATTCAAGTTTCATTATAGGGATTTCCTTTTAGACATGCACAAGCATCTCTTTTTTTTCCTTAGACATGAAAGACGATTAGACAGCTTAAATTTCTAAGTTGCTATATATTTAGTCAGAGTTTTACGGTATATTGATCCAATATAATTCCATTCTTTCATGCAGTTTAAGATGGTATGTCATAAACAGTAAATGTATGATCTATGTATGCTTTGTAAAGCCTCGTCACGTTTCCTCTTTTCTGTCATTAATTCTAATACGTTACTTCAAAAGTAAATAAATACGCAATGCAATTTTCGGCACCAAGAGAGAATTTAGATTTATTTTACAGAATATTGATAAATGATTGAATGTTCAGATAAAATAGTTTTTCACCCATACCATAAATTATTTCTTTTTCAAACAAAACGATTTTTTGGATATGAAACTAAATGATGTACCCTCACGAATTTATAACATTACATAAACACATTCTCATAAACTGTGGTATACTTAATATGAATAATTCACCTGGATAAATTATAGTATTTTAGAATTAATAATTGCAATTATCCGAATAAACTATTTGGATTTTTTAAAAACTTAATTATGCTTATACTGGGTAGTCTAATATTAGAACGACAACATTAGATAATTAGTAACAGACAAAAAAGTGAAACAAAAATTGCACTCAAACCTGGTTGAAAGGATGAAAATTGCGAAATACAGATGGAGGATTGCACCGAACAGCGAAGAAAATATGTTCCATGTGATTCTCCGTTGTGTCCATAGGAATCGTGTAAAGGAAGAAATTTAAGGTCTCATAGGATTGAATTGAAGATCAAGCAATGGTGATCGAACTTGAAGACCTAACAATGGCCTTGCTCTTCCATTCCACCTCCTTGGGGTGTAACATTACAGATTATTATGCGTCTTGTGGGGAAATTCCGCAGGGGCTCTAATGCATGAATTGCTGCATTTTCCCCTGAGCCCGGCATAGTTCATAGCATTTATGGGAGGAGACATTTTAGAAAACCAAGCTACATAGATCCATTCAGACGCTCGAACAGCAAGAACATCTCCAACTGATAGTCTCTGAGGATATTTGCTCACATGCTGATATTCAAGTTCTGCTGATATTTTCGAGGTATAATGACAAAGGAATAATTCAACACCAGTATATGTTCATTACGTGTACTAACAATGTGTTGTGGAATTTGGGTGACTTTCGCAAGATGTTCAGCATTTCAATGTACGTTCTGCTGCAAATTTTGTTCTTCTTGATATCTACAAACGACATTATGAATTTTCAGTCCAGTCTGCTGAGCTTAATGATTTTGTAATAGAAAGCCAATATTAAGGTTTAGGACACGTTTATGATTCTTTTCAATGTGTCTCCAGTTTGACTTTTTTCTTTACCTAGAATTGAAAGGTACAAAAATTAGTAAACACCTGCACAATAATTGTTTTTTTCACAAATATTAATAATGAGAATTGAAAATAACGTAGTGTCTTTTAATTAATGTAGTGATACGACTATTCAAATTATGCTTTCTATATTATATAACAGAATTTATTATTATGAACTATTAAAAATATTCATCTCTCTAATAACTTAATAAATTACTATTATTAAATTTTTGGGCATATTTTGGAGCATGAATTTGCTATATTTTTCATAACAACAAAATTTAAAATATTGAAACATCTTGAAGATTATGCTAAAACTTTTTTAGAAGGGAAAAGTTTTATAAGTCATCAAGTAAAGTAATAGTTAAAATAGTTACTTTAATGCATATTCTTTTTGAAGAAAGAATATCATTTTTAACAAAGAATTTTAGAATATTATTCAGTACCACTTATTAATGTAGATGACTGTATTGTAAAGTCGATGTTTTTTGAAAATATGATTATTTTATTTAATATTCTTAATGTTTGAACAATTTTTTTTAATAAATTATTTTCAATTTCGAAGTCCATTTTTTGGAAGTTACACTGACTTTTATATTCGCATTTATACGAGCTTTAATGTTATTTTATATCTTTAAAGGCTATTTTCACAAATTCTAACCTTTGTTAGAATTTTCTAACAAAAATCTACATAAGTTAAAATCTAAAATATATTTTTTTTGTTGAAATTTAGCATAATAATAGCATAATAGTTACTCAGTATGTTCTGTAGTTCCTGAACACGAAAATAAGTAATTTATTCATTTAGAAATATTCTACAGTTGTTTTAATGTTTCACAATGAGAAAAAAATAGCAATATTTTTCAGTGGAGCCTTAATATTTAAGTAGTGGATAGAAATAAAACTCATTTTTTTAATTTAGGAAGTAGAAAATATATTTTCTTCTGCTATCTACAAAATTTTAGGCAAATAATTTGATAAGCCTCTAAATTAAAAAAAAATATGCTTTATACTCTTTTTAATAAAAAAAATCCCTTTTCTTGCTATATTTTAAACTTTTGTCATTTAACTGGTATATTTTGGTTCCATAAATGTATTTTTTCCAGATTTTTTAATGCAAAATTTCAAAAATATATTAATTTTAGAAAATCTTCAAAAATTCTTAGTCAAATGAAAAGAAAACTGTTTTTTTCATTGTTTCTTACAAAATATAATTTTGTATATAATATATTTCAGTCATATTTTTGATTGTTTACAATTCTTAGAGTGAAGCTACATTTATACATAAAGAATTTATGCAAATTTTATCATATTTACATAAATATCTTTTTTTTTTGAAAATATGGTTCAAAAGATAATATTTACAGATTATTTCCTCTTGGAAATAATAAAGAGAAAGATAGAAAATATGTTTTCATAATTTTAGATCAAATCTGTTTAAAAATTCACAAACACTAGGATACAAGATATATTTTTGCATAATATGCATATTATCTACCAAATGACTTAATTTCGAAAGCATTTCTCATATTTCAGAGAAGAAGCTCTACATACCATACCTAGTTTTTAGGGATTTTAAAATGATCTTCATTAATAGTCTTCACTCTGGTACGTAAATTAATAAATTATGTGTATTCTTCTACAAAGATTTAAATTAATAAACTATATGTATTCTTTTACAATTATGTAAATTAATAAACTATATGTATTCTTCTACAATTATGTAAATTAATAAACTATATGTATTCTTTTTCAATTATGTAAATTAATAAACTATATGTATTCTTCTACAATGATGTAAATTAATAAACTATATGTATTCTTTTACAATGATGTAAATTAATAAATTATATGCATTCTTCTACAATGATGCATTCTATGGAAGTTGTGCACTTAATCTTTGTAAGTGTCCAAATTTAATAAATATATAATTTTAATTTTATCAAAGAGTAGGCAGGTATTGGAGAAAGCAAACGATGCATGAACGACCAAATTCTCACTTACCATTTCCTTTAGCAGCAAATAAATAAAATGCTCACATTTCGGGGCTCGAAGCTGCGTATTAAATTCCGCTTAAGAAGAGATGAATCTGTCTGTTCAAGGAGGATGATCCATATGCGTAACTCGGAGACATAACAAAACAAGATAATTACAGTCCGATGACGTTATCTTTCCCTTGCCTTCCATTTATCTTGTTGGTGCAACGTCAGTAATTGTGGATCGTGTTCTTAATTTTTTTGTTATTCTCCCGATTTTATTTTTGAGCTTTAAGACTCCACATTGTTAGAGTTTGGTGGGTTTATTTATATGCAATTTACTTGACATCGCATGCATATATTTTGTCTTTAGTAGGAGGGTGAATCGTTACTGAACAGCTTATTTTTAATTTAAAATAAGATTGTGCTTTATTTTGTCCTCATAATCAAGGATGAAAAAAATTTACTATGGCTGTTTTTATGTTTCTATTATGTCAATGTTCACGACAGCCGCAATTACAGAAAGCATGGAATGTTTGTTATTTTTTTAGATTTTTCTACTTGTGAAAATTACTGCATATAACTCTTTGCCCGGTATAATACTATTTGGGTCCCAGCATAGTCCAAATATAATCCAATTATAATTCAATTTAAATCATACAGAATATTAGAATCATATATAACAGAAACTTTTAAAGAAATTTCTCAAATAATAATATATCTAGAAGATTTTAAATATTTATACAAATTAAATCCAGCTTCATTAAATAATTAAACAGGAAAGTTCTTAAATACTTTATCAGTATTTCATATTTCAAATTTGCTTTTTATACTTAAGGCTAATGCACTTTGATTATTACATGGTTATTGCCATTAACGATTCAAAAGGGTATTTAACTTCCTTGTGAAAACTTCATCATGGATATTGAAAGTAAATTTAAAAATAAAATTATGTATGAGACTTTTTTATTGATACAGTATAAACCATTTAATTGAAAAAAGCAGTATTGAGATCCGAATAAAATATTCACAAAAAAAATTAATAAAAAATAAAAATAATTAAAAATCATGATGAGATTAATGGGTATATATAGTCAATGGCAAAAACCATAATTTAGTTTTCAGTAGTATTTTTATCCGGAATTCTTAATCATCGGTGAAATTACTAATAAGATTCAGTGCAATTAATTAAATCTAATTTGCAGCTATTATATCATCTCTTTTGTGAAATATTAATGACTAAGTTTGGCCAGTACATTGTTGTTTTCTATGAAAATCATTGTCAGTAGCATCTGAATAGAATTCTCAATGAATGATCAATAGATTCTCTAAAATCTAAGGGCACAAATTTAATGATAAAAAAGTAAATGCTATGCATTTGAAAGGCAATGTTTATATATGTTCACATATTCTAATTTAATGGTTCCAACGCTTCATACATGAACTCTTGGTAGAAATATCTATAATAGAAAAGTCCATTGCAACATACAACGTCAGTATGAGTTTAAAATTATCTCCCTCTTTTCATCATATTGATGAAAAACATTGATGCGCAAACATTGAAACATTTCATCACATTGATGCGCAAACATTGAAACATTTCATCACATTGATACGCAAACATTGAAACATTTCATCACATTGATGCGCAAACATTGAAACATTTCATCACATTGATGCGCAAACATTGAAACATTTCATCACATTGATGCGCAAACACAGCTTTCCTTCTAGAATTAAGCTTGTCAGACAGATGTTTTTTAATGCTTACATTGATTAATCCTTATGAGAATAAACCTAAGCATCAAAACACTATTTATGAGGTAGAAGAGAGAGTATGAGAAGAGTTAAACATTATGGATCATTAATATCCGAAGGCAAGGAAACATTTTTTTTATACGTTCTATATATTTATAGTTAAAATGTACTACAAATAATAGATTTTTTTATAACTTAAGATTTCAAGTAATGTGCATGAAGTTTCTTACAAAGCTTTCATTAGTTAGACTGTGAATATTACATCTGATATATTATTAACAGCTCTTCTAGATTTTTTAGTATAAGATAAAGTGAATATTCAGTCCAATTTATTTTCTCAAATATGATTCAAATCGAAATAAACCTTAGTGTGCTCATTCTTTGGCGTAAATTTGTGGTTGATTGTTTAATTTCAATGTAAATAAGGTGTTTAATACAGATTTTATAATTTTTCATGTTCAGAAAAAGAGGGAAACTATCATTTTGTATATTTTCAATATTGATTAGAAAATCACAAAAAGCAACTTGCATTTCTGCATTTCGTCTGTATAAAATTCGTTAACACACTAGACACAGAAATCGCTCTTACTTATTACCAATAGGTGATAATAAAATGTAAATAAATCTTTATACACACATTTCAAACTGCTACGCTGAACGTTGCGCAGCTGCAATTATTAATGGCTTCGCTGGTTAATGGAGCCCTTAAATATCATAAAGATGTTCTGATAGAAGTTCGTCTGGAAAATCTGGAAACAGCCAAATATAGCGCGGAGATTAACTCTTAAAATTCTTCGATTGATTTAAATATAAATGTTTTTGGCGACAAGTTGGATCTGTCAGTTCAAAGAGTTAGCTCAATGAAAATTTAAATATTAATTCCTACTTCCATTAGCAAAAGGGATACTTTTGAAAATGGCTTCATAATATATTATGGTAGTTGGGGGATTTAATGAACAGCATGAATGAATATCATTAATTTTTTTAAATTTTTCGTTGAATCTAAAATGTTTTCTGGTACTCTTAGATTGTTGTTTTAGTGGAAATAATTTGATTGATTGATAAGAATAATATATAATTTATAATTATAACACTGATAAAACTTTGTTGACTTGTTTCAGATTCATATTACTTTTTACTTTTGAAATCCAATAAAAAAATTCAGAAAATATGATTGAATTGAATTATGCTTGAATAAATGGCAACTAAGCTTATCAACATGATTGATTTGTTCTTTTTATTTTGGTTTTCCTTATGAATCTTGATGATAACTTCTAATCTTTATCATTAAGATCACGTAAATGGTAAGGTAAAATGGCCTTATTATTACTTATATTTATAGATATAATATTTTGAGCTATTTATAAGATGCAATTTTCAAACTGTAAGAATAAATAATACATAACAATGTACCTGAATGTGCCGAAAAAGGAATTAGTCATTCCAAAAATGTAAATCTTGTTTAATAGATTTTAGATAGCATTGTGACTCATTCTCCAATAATAGATAGCATTGTGACTCATTCTCCAATCAATAGAATGTTACATGGAACCAAGCTGTTATGTTTGACAGATAACAGTCTATCTTTATTTCACATATCTGAAATTCAATACCTTTAAATTCCTTTCGAAGAGATCGAGCGTCCTGTTTGAAATCCAGACAGATGGATGAAAAGCATTTTAATAAAGGACATTCTAGCATGCCATTGTCATTAAAGCAATAAGTTATGTCTCGACCTTTTTACTTATAGTGATAATTTGTACAATTGCGAACAAAAAAAATAAATACATCTGCATTTTTTTTTATTAATTGTCTCATGTTAGCAAAATTGGTATCGCAGTAAGCGATTTCAGAGGACATGTTTGCTCCAATTAATGTTTGATTAATAGATTTTCGGGGCAAGAGTAAATATACAATTAATTAATTTCTAAGATTAGGCAATCTGTTGTCATGGAATTAGTCTCTAAAAATTATGGATTTCTTATGCCAATTTCATGAATTATAGAGTTCTGTAAAATGATGCTTTGAAATGCAAAATGAATCTTGTGAAGTGTGTGGAACAATGTCGAGGAAACTAAAATAAATTTTTCAAACAATTTTGCATTTACTAAAACAAGTTACTGTATTTTAGTAAACCATAAAATTAATGCATATGCACAAATGTAATGTTTTTTATGCATTTTTAAACATAAATGTGTCAAAAAAATTATATGATATCTCAGAAGAAAAAGAAAGAACATGAAGAAAAATATCGTATTTTATTTCATAAGATTTTAATTTTAATGCTCGGGTGCAATTTTTTCTCAGTTTAAGATTATATTTCTTAAATGAAATGTTTTACCTTACATATAATAAACAGTATTTAAGTGATTACTTTTGTAAAATTAAAATAAAGTACAGAAAATTTACAATTATTCTCATATTGCTAAGTTGACACTCAGAAATTATAAGAAAATGAGATCCCAAAGATATTAAAAATCGCATCACTATTTTTCTATAAAATTTAATTCAATGAAAAAGGAACTACAAGAACGTGTGTAAGCTCAAATAATAAGTATATTCTTTTAAAATGAATTCATTTTTGGAATGCAGATGAAATAATATGTCTTTTTATTTTGAAATAAACCTACTTTTCTGAATTTTTCAGGCTCAAATTATTACTTATTTGCAAAACAAATCCAATGATAAATTTATTAAATCACTTTTTCATTGTTCAATTGTGTCAAGAATCCCCACAAGACAAACTAAAAACAAGAAATGCCTAGAGTAAGAGATTATTTTGATTCTACAAATAGTAGAAAATGTTGAAGAAATAAAACAGATTCCTGTAGGAATTACGAAATTTAAGAGTTCGGAATCGATAAGATAATTTTTCATGTTTGTACAAGAAAGTCAAGCATTTTTATACAAGAAAGTCAAACATTGTCGAAAAAGACTGGAGTTAAAGAAATTTGAAATATTCTTTATTTTTAATCTTTTTCGTTTCATGCTTTTTCGTTTCAATAATTCAGATGCAAAGCCATTATTTTTACACGTTTTTTAATCATATTCGTGAGGAAAAAATATGACAGATAAATATAAAGAAAGAAAAAAACAGAACAAATATTTTAAATTATAAGGATATGAAACCGCATAAGGTTGTGATTTAGTATCATCTGCAGGAAAATATGAATATCTATCAAGCCTTTTTCATAAATGCCGTCAATGAAACTATTAATCCATTTGAAATTGGAAGACATATCCATTTTCAATTTGTATTTAGACACTAAATACTATAAGTGCAAATACATAGATTCTAGATCATCATCAGCAAGAACCAATAACATCAGCTTTGCACAGCAACCAAAAGAACGAGAAAGAGAAACCATTTCACGGATTATAAGTACTAAATTCCACTTTGAACTTCTACGTCCATTACCTAGCACCCAATTTAATTTCCTCTAAGTGAAAATCCTCCGAAATTACTAATTGAACCAAATAAGTCAAAGATTAAACCGTCTGACTGTAAGTATTTCCGTATTCATATAAAAATAGCTTATAAACACATTGATTAAATCGATAAAATTTGGTATCATATTTTTTGAATACAACTATAGTTATGTGCCAAATTTCATTTCAATCGATCTAAGAGAAGGTTTCCAAAATACATATTCGCAGATAGGTTTAGTAAAATTACTAATTATGGCCAAATATCTGTATTTTGTAACTATTGCTTCGAATATAAAATTTTCAATTTAGAATTTATTGTAATGAACTAAATTATTTGGAATATTGTTTGAAAATTCGCTAATGCCAAGTAAAACATTCGAGTCCTTATTTAAAGACCACATTTTTATATGAAGGAAAAGAGATAAGATCATTATACTAAAGTATGTGAGAAATATTTAGAGAGATTCGACTGGTTTTCTCATTTTTGCTTTACCCTCTGTCAAAAATTATTATTTATTATCAAAAAAATAAAAAAAAAATGTGTGTAACAGTTAATAAAAACATCTAATATCAAAAAACATGGGAAACAGTTAATAAATACTTCTAATATTAAAAAACGGTATTTAGTTTAATTAATTCATTTTCGATATTAATTATCTATTTCGTATTTTGGGTCCCTATTAAACAGCCATTTAGAGTATATAACTGCAATTTGATGGCAAATGACGCCATCTGTTGATTATTAAAATCATATTAATTCAGTGATGCAAAACTTTCACTAGATTGAAAAGGACTGTTTTATAAAATTAAAAGTATCATTTACTGATCATTTACATATCGTAACAAACGGTTCAAATAATATGATGTGCATATTATTTGAACCTAGATAATTAGAATCTAGATATTTTGCGCTAAAGATAAATTGCTTTTCTATAAACTGTATATAATTATTAGCTGTAAATGGTAATGATTTTTTTTTTTACTTATCCTTCCTTTCTATATATATATAGTAAGTCAAATGTTACATGAATCTGAAATTAAATGTTCTGTTACATTAAATGTTCTGAATCAATCAGAAAATAAATGAATCTGACATGACTTTATAACAGGACTTGAAGTTAAGAAGTGTAAAGAAAATGGTAGAAATGTATCTTTCTCTTTGAAACTTGATGTGAATGTAAAATATTCTTGACATATTTTGATATTTTTACTGTTTAATTTGGCAGTAATTATATATCACTTCTTAGAAGTGTTATAATAGAATTTCTGATAAATTAATGTATTCCTTTGTATAACATTAAAATGTAGAAGTATTTACTCACATTCTCTCATGTTTCTGCTCTTTTTCCCAAAACAAATTACAAACATTTTTCATTTTGAATTCTAGCACTATGTAAATGTAAATTAAATGCCAAAAAAAAGTAAAAGATCTCAGAGATGCTTTAAAAACTTTTTGTCTTGTCTATTGAAATCAGCAAAAAATATGTTTTCTTTTATGAATTATGTCAAGTTCAAATGTAGTAAAATCGAGCTTTATTGCTTTTTTTTTAAAAGAGAGATTTTTTACATTTACTTACGTAGTAATTATTTGTGCATTTTAAGCATCAAAATGGAACAAGTTGAAATTATAGAATGCATTTGTCTTAAAACGTAAGAAAATTTAAAAAAAAAGATATATATTTATTTCCTTATTTTAATGAAGTTAACACGAAGTATATATGAAATGGTGAATTTAAATAAATTGTGATAAACTAAAGCAGAATACATCGAGTATACGGCGAAAAATAAAGGTGACGAATTATGTAGTCCATGAATTCTGTAAAAAGAGAACGAACTTTGAAAAATCATTCTTTCAAAATCATCCAAGGCGATAAATTATTTTAGCGGTTTTGTATGTTGATGGTTAAGACGATATCTAAGCAGATAGATATCTTCTAATATATATATATATATATATATATATATATATATATATATATATATATATATATATATATATATATATATATATATATATATATATATATATATATATATATATATATATATATATATATATATATATATATATATAAGAATTATTTGGGGGGGGGGGCAAAAAACCTATCTAATTACATTTTTTTAAGCCATGAAGCAAAAGAGAGTCTTCTCATATTCAGAAAATATTTATGCATTTAATTACTTTTACAAATACAAAGAACTATAATGACATTTTGGGATTTCTCTTGTGCAAGACACAATCAATTTTGCTTAATGCCATAAAATTACAAGTAGAAATTCTTCAAAGTAGCTTCTTAAATAAGGAATTATATGGATTTTAAACAAATTATGTGCAGTTGTGCAGCACAACAATAGCTTTAATACACTTTATTCCATTGTTTATTGTTCTTCTTTAAGTTTTATAAGTGTGTATGCTTAATGACAATGTTTGATAATGCATAATTCCAATGTAAGTGAAATATATAATAGAAAAGCATATTTAATTTTTAATTCAAAAATTTTAATTGGTTTCAAAATTTATCTTCTTTTTTCTTGTATTCATTTCCCCCCGAAATAAAGTTTCGAAATAAAATGTTAGATCAGCGTTGTTTAATCAAAATAATCCTCGATATGAGCTTAACAGCAAAATATTTGAAAGTATCTTTTTTAAGAAGTATAATAACTGTTTCAAAGAATAAAACATATAATATGAAAAGACATAAAATGTCTTCCAAAAACACAATATAAAAATGAACAACAGAACTCCCTTACTTTTCCTTACATTTAATGGAACACACTGAACTTCCATTTTTACTTACTTTTCGAAAGAGATAGGGCATGGTTAACACCTGCATTGTAAAGTACAGAGCGGAAACGCAAAGGGACTTTCTTTTTTGTCAAGTTTTTCTATTAATGGAACAAGAAGCAATAAAAAGAATGGAGGGAGACAAGTTTACAAAGAAGATACACATATTCTTGAAGAATGAAGTTTTTGAAACGGACTTTTAGTTAATTCTTACAAATTCTTTTTAACGTGGCATTTTTTTTTCTGCTACTTCTTTTGGACTTTTGAAAAAAAATAGTAATAGCCATAAAATGGCAGATTGTAGAAGTAGAGAAATATCAAATTAAGAGTATATAAGAGTACAAAAATATTTTTCGTTACATATTTTTTGGAACCCTTAAGCCATTTCCAATTATATAGTAATGAGAAGTTTAATAAATTGAAAATTATAAAACTTATGGATGATGTGGTACTTTTAATTCTTGGAAAAGATAAAATGCTTTTAGAACTCTTAAATGTTACTTAATATGAAATTATGTTAAAATTACGTTTAAATTACAATTAAAAACTAAAACTAAAATGAAAATTCCACATTATTTTGTGTGTAATACAAGTTATGCGTACGTAATTTGTGAAATTTTAATGATATGATTCTTACCTAAAGACGACATGTATGTTTGTATGATATTACGATGTCTTTTGTATAAATGATTTCCGATCCAGATTTCGAACTATTTATTTAAAATATCTGATGTTTTCATACTATTAAACAATATTATTTTCCTTAATTCTTCTTTAATATTGTATTTCAATTCTGAATTATGTTGTAAAAATATATTCCCTATAAAAATAATCTTCCTATGGCTAGCTTAGTTATAAGGATTGTCTACTTTTCTTGTCCAGAAATCGATATCCCATTGTTCCAAAGATTATATGTTAAATGAGGAATCGGAATGCATATAATATTTTCGAAGGGACTATTAATAAATAAAAGATCAATTTGACTTTGTCCTATTCTTAAATTTAACAAGACTGCCAATTGAATAATTTAAGTTGGAATTAGAGAATAGAAATTTGAATTTAACATAAAGGGAAACTGAATAAAATTCAAATGTGAGATTAAGGTAATCTTATGTTAATTTCTCTAATACAGTAAAAACTGTATAAATAAACATCAAAACAAAATGAAAACATAAAAAGTAACATCAAAACTCTTATATATAAAAGATGGAGCCATCACTTACTAGTTGTTTTAGAAAAATCACAATTGATGCTATAAAGAATCGCAAATTTCATATTAATCATGTGATTGCATCATCTAATCAATAGTATAATCATCTTAAAACTGTGTCATTATTCTATGAAGAATAAAATATGTAAAATACAAAAATTGATTTTGTAAATCATATCAAGTCGAGTCATATAACATCTATTTTGTTGACACTGAAGAAAAGTAAAGCATGAAAACCATCAATTTGAAGATAATTTAAGTATATTTTGAATCAATTTGGAATTATCGCTGGACATAAAAAAGCATTTTAAATTTATTGCAGTACATACATTTGTTCTTAAACCTTTAATGAGATGAGATTGAAGACTTTGAATTCACTGGGGTGCTGACATCTGCAAGATGGTATTAAATAAATAGTTAAAATTCCTCAATAAAAATATTATAACAGATTTGATACTTCATGTACTCTTAAGGATGATTTAAAGGAAATAGATTGTAATTAAATAAAATAACACAAACTTCTTATAAAAAGTTAAGAAGTTTTAATGTCTTTAACAATATTTTCGCCCAAAAGAGCTTGAATATAAGTCAGTTTATCTGAAAGATAAAAGTTGTGGTAATTATCTTTAAGGAACCAATATATATGATTTAGATGTGAAGAGTATAGTTTAATAAAAGCTTCAGATTGAAAATGTATTCAGCCTTTTCTAGTGCAATCACCATTTTCTAGTGCTATCATTCTATATTTAAAAATAAAACATATTTCGCCATTTAACTCTCACCAAATGGATTTTTTGAACATTATCTATATCATATATTTTTTTTTTCAATTCAACTTACTGAAATACCCAACAAAGAATATTTACTAATAATTCCCAGAAAAGAAATGGTGTAAACGTAACATCTTTAAATTTTATTTGGATTCATCATTTTATAAAATTAATATTGATTCATTCTCTTATTTGGTTTAAAAATACTTTTATCACAATTTTGAATGACATTGACAATGAAATACGTTTAATTAAATATGGTTAAATCATAAAATTGAATGCATTAAGACTGAGTTACAGCAAATGTAAACGAGAATTTAAAAAAAAATCACTCATCTTCTTTAGAGGTGTCTTATAATTCTTTTAAAAAAAAGTCAATTTTCTTTAAGTCACACAAGAGAAATTTTATTGATATGAACTGATCCATTCATATTTCCATATTAATCACGATATGAAACAAAGTCTTTTGCTTTATTTCCTTTTTTAATTTTATAATGAAACTATTGAATTGATTAATATTTGTATTTTATTGATTTACTGAGTTAGCATACTTTCTTGAAGACAACAAGAAGTTTATAAGAAAAGGACATGGATTTGTAATTATGTTCATAAGGTAAGACCGATAGCTCCGCAGGCGCTACCCAGGAATAGAAATTCCTGGGTAATGTCAAATGCGTGCACCAAAACCACAGACTCATTGACACTAAAGATAATAATACTAAGGGATTTATTACGTATATAGATATATTGATATTATACTAATATATTATGAGTCCTGAATGTCAATAGATTAAGTATTAAAGTCAACTATCGTAATCGGAATAATTAATTATTTTTCCTTCAGATTAAAATTGATGTAAGTATCAAATTATTAAAAAAATAGAATTTTCCGATGTTCACGGATATGGGCACGATTTAAACGGGCCCATACTTTTGAAATATATTTTCAAATTTTCATTTTCTTCGTGGAATTAGAGTATCTGTTCTATAACCTACTTATAGATAGATTTACATACATTGTTCTTTACAATCATTCCATGTGGGATGATTTCATTTATTTCTAGCATTAAAGGCGGTAATATTCTCAATTTTTATAATTTATTTTTACATTATTAATAAGGTTTTTGTGCATAATTAACCGAACTGAGAAACATAAATGTGCTAAGAATTTTTAATTAATAAAATTATTTTGATTAGTTTCATTAATAAAAAGCAATTAATGCTTTCATTCGATTACCTACTGCCTGCTGTCGGAGCTGCGCACTTAGGAATTTTATTTATTTATATTTTTATTTTTTTTAGGAAAACACATTATACTTTTAAGATATCAGCCTGATTTTGAGTGACATTTTGAGCACCATAGTAAATGAAGGTATAAGCATTTTTTTTTAATTTCACTTAAAATCTTGCTGAAATCTAAGCATTAATTATACAGAGATTTGTTATAGATATCATAAAAATTTAATTCACACGAAAACATAATTAATAGCTATAAAACATGTCGATTCCAATATCATAGCATAAATTTACACAAATTAAAACTAATTACAAAATACACCAGTCCTATACCATATATTAAATGTTCTGCATTTATTTTGAAATTGGATGCCTTTCATTTATGCAAAAGTATGTTTTGTACAAAATTACTTTATTTCCGTCTGAAATTTGCAGCTTCTATTCTACGCTTGAGTGAATGCAATTTATCCATTAAGTTTCAGATGAAAACTTATTACATCTCAGATAAGGAGTTATTAAATTTTACTTTACAGATCGAAGGAAGATTCAATGTATTTCCGTTCTCTTAATGAGGGAAGGAAAAGGTGTCTTGAATTTCTGTGCAGACTGTTTATCAGCAAACACAAACTTTCCGTGAATAGCATTAAACTATTCTCAGTTCCAAAGACATTAAATTATCCAAACCCGTGCGAACGTCTATTATCATTACTGGCATTTCCTCTTCGACAAGAAGAATGTTAAAGTAATAGTGGTGTAAAGCTATTTCTTTGTATCTGGTGGTTCTATGAGCGATTAAACATGTCATTTTATATTTTTGACTCACTGAAACATTTGTATATTTGAATTACATTACTTTATATATATATATATATATATAATTTAAAAAATTATAAAAATCAACTTTTTTTAGATTTTTTTCTGTCTTAAATTATCTCGTTTTTGAATCTATTCATAATAATGAAAATTTCACAAAGGTCTTTTTAAAAGAGCACTTTCAATAATGCAAGAAATTATTTTCTATGTTTTTGTCTATGGCAGCTTACTTGGAATGTTGGAATTCTAGTATGGATACTATGAAATTGGAATGTTGGTAATACTAGAATTTCTTATCTGTAGAACAACTATCAAATTTTTATAATAATAGATTTCATAATAATTTAAAGTAATTGCTTTTGGAAATTCATTTTATGTAAGGCAGCTATTTCTTTCACCTGTTATCTGAATGCTATATTTATTCAGATACCATTGATTAACAAATTTTACTTTTACTTTAGATTGCTATGGGTCAGAAAAAGTAGATAGTTGTAAATCTATAAAGTGAATTTTCACCGCTATTCTGAATACCAATTTTATATTTATTACGAATTATTCCAAATGTTGGAATTCATAAAAAAAATTGTTTTAATATAGTTTTTAAAAATAAATTCATTTTTTTTAAATCGGGATCTTTCCTTATGCACATATATCGTTTCTATTCACATCATTGTGCTTTTAGACCAGAGATCTATTATATTAGAAACTTTTCTTTTTCTTTTTTTTTAAATTTTAGCTTCAAGTTGTCACGAAAATATAGAAATTGGTAATCAAATTCATGAAAAAAAGACCTCAGAGCTGTAAATTTATACATATATTTTATTATGTTGAAATGATCGGTTGCTACTGCGTCGAAAAATCAATTCATGAGACATCGGTTATGTAACAAATGCCTTTTATACTGAAAATGAAGCCAATAGAAATTGGACACATAAAAGATTCAAAATTGTGTAGGTGACAAAGTACATTAGAACGTCACACAAACCTCAGGCACCTAAAAAGAATCATATTACGAAAACGCATATAACTTGGTAAAATGGTTGACGATGAATTTCAAGAAAAAGTGGTTAAATCTGGAGCACAATGGACATCCGTCTGGAGCTTCAAATGTTTCGTTTTTCATACCGAAATTGTATCTTGTAAATCGAACTGCTAAATAGTAAACTGTATTAGTACTGTTTTTAGTAAATCATATTGCTAAAAGTGGTGCAAAGTTTAAAAGAAGTTGAGTCTAGTATAATGGTCTAATAGTCTACGAAATGACAATTCTCTATACTGACATTCCGATAGAATAATCTCAATGTGAGAAAAGCCTCTGAATTCTTTTTTTTCTGGCTGTGTAATGTCGCAAGTTAAGTTGGGAGGAAGATAATCGTTCATGGAATTTTAATGATTTCGATTTGGTCCTTTGATCCATAAAAGGGATGTTATCCAAGATAAACCGTGGATATGTTCTAGATATCTTCTTCATTTCTAAGCTGCAAACATTGTGGTCAAAAATGTGGTTGAGTCAAATTTTTATTTTAACACACCCGTACTTCTAGTAAAAAATATATGTACAGAAAGCAATTAGTGATATGTTTGTTAAGGGCTTATACTGGCTTATTCATAATCCGATAATCAATCACACAGGACATTAATGGAATATAGAATTTCAGGCCCGAATATCCAACGTCTGTGAAAGTGATTACCAAGATCTATATTTCATAGAAGATGTAAAATTGATACCTAAAATTTAAGAAACTAATGATTCGTTTTCGTCATAAAAAAGTTACGATACTTCAACACCGTTCTCTTTAAATTAATACGTGCCGCAACGTTAAAATCAGTAACACATGAAATATTCAGAATCTTTTAATTATATAGGATAATAAAATTATATAAAATAATAATTATGCTGTTTAAGCAAATTATGACATCATGTTGTTAATATTTATTATCGTTTATTGTTGGACATTTGAAAAAGATCCATACAGAAATTTATTTCGGATCCGAATTTTTATGGTGTCCTTGTGTTTTTTCAATTACGCTCCATGACATCAAGTAAACAAACCGATTCGAACCCGACCTTTTTTCAAGTTTCGTGATTTGTGGTTGGCAACAACTTCAATGCAAATTTCGCTACTATTTAAACTCACCTCGTGTATTTTTTTTTTTTTTTTTGACGGAATATGAGAAGTGGTTTAAACTATTCGGTCGAAGCAGAAAAGAACTTTGCTGTGTGCAACTGGTTTCTTGCTTCACCATTTTAAGAGTTTCTTTCAGTTCGTTTAAATATTGGAAACATTTAACAGAAAAGATGAGTGGTTCTAATCTGTGGGACAAGGTATGGTAATGTTAATTTGAACTTTGATTTTAGAATTTATCGTATTATTTTGATTTCTCCAGTAATGAGCACATTCAATAAAAGTTATCATAAATAGTATGATAACTTTTATCGTATAATTTAACTTTTATATATTTAACTTTTATCGTATAATCAATAAAAGTTATTTTAAGTAAACTGCTTTCAACTTTGTCTCCTCGACATAAAATTCCACTGTCAGCTTTGCTGAAATTTGGGTTAGTTTACTCAGAGGAATAGCATTTATAATGTCTAATTTACAAAGCTTTATATAATCGTTATAATCTTTATATAATATAATTCTTCGAATATTGAAACAAATACCAAATGAGGTAATATCATTCACTCCATTCTCTCGTTCTCATTCACATTTTGAAAATAAAAAATTAAAATGAATACTACTATGAAATAATTCACTGCAGAAATATAAATTTTCTCAAATAATCAGAGAAATTAGTTAGAATTTGAATATAATATTCATGGGAAAATTGTCACTTGTCCCGTAAATGGCATATTTTTTTTTATAGTTCTGTATGTTATAAGCAAAATTCAAATGAAATATGATATTTTTGTAGAAGAGAATTTTTCATCTGAATTACGAAAATGCATTTATACACTGATCAGAGCAATAAAAGTCATTCATGATCGTAACATTTCAAAATCGTCATCCTTAATAAGAGATGCATCTAAATAGTTCACTACATCACTTTTCGCTATCCTAAACGTCTTCTTAAACGAATCTTTACTGAATAAAAGGAGTTAACATCATTCTTCACTTCGAAGATTTTCAAGAACAGTTCGTTTAATATTTCTGGTTAATTAAAAAATGTATTTCCAAAAGTGTCCTGCTACTTTTAACTGTATAGTGTAATGGAAACCAGTCGAGAATCGGGATATGTATTGAAATTGGAGATATTTTTCTAAATATTGTTTGTCTAGTATCCGATAGGAAAAAAAAATATGAGGATATATTTTCTTCTTGAAAGTAAAATACCTGGTTTGAATTTCTTTTTCAGAAATGGCTTAATATGCCACATAAATATTCATGACTTATCCAATGTATATATACGAACCATATAGCTTGTATAAATTTAGCATATATAAACTGAAGGAAAAAGAAAGCAAAGATTGATGTATACATTTAATATTTTACATTCTTGCTTTTTAATTCATAAAGCACAGAGGGAAGAATCTCGTGTTAGTCTCCCATATTTGTTCCACTGGGTTTATTTTGTTCTTTGAACTTCCAAAAGTATATAAACCAAAACTTCAACGCTTGTGTGAAGAATTCAGCTCTTCTGTGATGACGATACTTTAATCCGGTAGAAATTTAATATTTCCCTCCATCCAAATATTACTTGAAATACTTAATTTAAAAATGCATGCTATGTAATTATGCATAAAAACAGGTTATCTTTAAAATCGGAGCTTTTCTTCTCTCACAAAAAGTACAAAATAAATTTAAAAAAAATGTACAGTGATAAGAAACATTAATTTTCGTTTGTCTATTTTTAATCCATTGAATTATAATAAAATGCTTCATATTATATTTTATATTGTATTGATGTTGAATTAATGCTGAATTTTTTAAATGATCTTCTTTACAATTTTTTTCTTTGTATTCATTTGATGTTTATTATATATTTATTTTTTTTTTGGTTCACAATAAATGATTTTAGTTTGTAGTTAAGTAATTCCATTAACATGATGATGTTAAAAAATTTATATCTAATATTCTATATTGTGATATATTCTCACTTCAAAATTCATTGTTCTGAAATAATTATTTTATATATGTTTTTCAATCTGTAACTTATAAACTGTATGAAATGGTGTCAAAAATTGTTGCATTTTAAGTAGAGACTTTAAGTACACAACTTTAAATCCCCTGCCATCAGAAAATTTTTTTTATTGTTTCCATCTTGGGTGGGTGGGTGGTGGTGGGAGAAACGCATCAAAATTTTGAAAATGAAAATTATATTATTGGGAATTTAAGGGATAAATAGATTTGCATCAATAATTATCTTTTGCAAATAAAATATTATTAACACTTTTTGATAAAATAAGTCAACTTATCATAGTTAATTTTTCCTCTCTATTAGAAATGCATTGATGACAAGAAAACGGTCTTGCACCATTATCGTTCTGAACTCGGTTGGAACGTGTGATGGATATAGGCGGCAATGGAAAGATTATTCCGGACAGAATTAATACGAAACAGACGGTTCTTGAAAATTCCAAGATATTAGAGATGTTTACGAATGTGCTTAATCGAGATAATTGCTTCTAAGAGACATCTGAGAAATTTTCAGTCCACATCTTTAGATGTATAGAATTGCCATGAAAGCAGAGATCAGAATGTAATTTTCCTTCGTATATTTGCTGAATTCCAATCTTTTCAATTGCGTCTTGGCTGAACCATATAAATTAATATACCGTTTCGTCTGTTTGTCAGTATGCTAAGAAGTAGAAATTAGATGAGTGTTTTCAACAGTTCAGAGCAAATTTCAGAATGCTATGATTTATTTTTTTGGTTAAGGATTAGGCTAAAAAAATATCACTAGTAGAAAAGTCATTAGAATTAATTTTATTCAAAGCAAAATATCGAATCACTTAAATTCGGAATTAAGTAAAATTATAATTACTTCCTCATAATAGATAGTGAATATTACTTATTTAACGTATACTTCAAAAACTTCATTGCTGAATGCTTTTGAACACGGTTTGGAAAAAAAAATGAATAATTCGATTAAAACTTGCAACTGATGTAGTAAAACTATTAAGAATATGCATATACATTACATTAACTTTTTGAAATGAAAAAAATTATTTTTCTTCTGAAATTATATTGAAATATTTCATTACGTTTTCCAGAAGTGTTCGCCGGCATTTTCAGTATAAAATTTAATGTTTAATAAAATTATACAAAATAAAACTACTAGATATTTAATGATGCATTTTTTTGTAAAATATTAATAAGTGTATTATTAAATTCAAGTTGTATCAATTAAAATATTTGTATCTTTTAATCAAATGAAATAGAAAATATATAACAATATCAGAAACGCATAGATATTTGTAGCATTCTTTTAGTACTTACTTTATTGAACGTGTTGAAATAGAATTATTTCGTATTCCAAATTTTATATATCCGTATAATCGAAATATGTTGATACAAATTCTTCTTTGAACTTATGATTTTACGATATATTCGTATAAAAAAATTATTTTTCAATAAAGCAGTTATAACATTAAGTAATAATTTTTTTAATTAGAAAAATAATCACATGATTCAGGAAATATTTTGGAGATTTGGATATGCAAATATTTCCTTTTATTACAGGCTGAAATGCTAAACATTTATTAAGAAATTATTCCCACTTTTCTTGAGTAATTTGAAAGATTCCAAGTAAAAAATAGACATTTTTTTTTTCCTTTTTGATGTGCGTATATATATATATATTGTTTTATTGCCTTTATTTTTTTAAGTTTAATATTTTTATCAACGCAATTTTTTACTTTGTACATATAACTTTAAAAAAATGGATACGTTTCTATTATTGCATACGTTTCTACAGTAAGAATGAATTGAATAAGATTGGAAACATAGCAGAAACTCTGAAACTATTTATTATTAATGGATTATATCTTTGATTGTAATGATTTAATTACAATTAACTTGGATTTCGTTTCGAATACTAAAATGGTATTTTTTTTAGACCCTCAGATACAAATCCACATCTTTGTCCGAGTATGAAAAAGTGTCTTTTAATTTGCAGGATGAAAGCATTCTGTTTATCATTTGTAAGATAACTCGAAGTCAGGTTGCTCAGAATACTGGAAAGCTTGAATGTCTCTTTCAAAGATAAGAAAAATTCCGCACCCCTCAGAAACCGCAAGATAGTCCGCGTTAGTAAGAAATTGATATTCAAAAGAGCCAATTGCTATGAGCTATCTTTGCACATCAGAGTTGTAGGAAAATCTCCATGTCCTCCTAAACATATGTGAGCGAGCGTGTCAAAGCACGAACCAATTAACTAGATCAAAGACAGACTTGCAGAATAATATCCAATGGCTTCTAGGACTCTCTGCCGAATCGTTGATTGCCCATTTGTGGCCTGTCAGCATTGATAAATTGAATACGTATTCAAAGATAAATTAATTATTCATATAAATTGTTAATATAACTGAAAATATAAAACCAAAAGAAACTCGTACATAAAAATGCATTTTTTATAATTAAATATATATTTAATTTATCTATAAAGTAATCTTATTTATCTCCTCTATTTTCATTAATAATGATATATGCATCGTAACGATGGGTTTCGTATTTTAAATATTTACCGGCTTTTCCTGTCTTGGCGAGTGCACCCATAATTTTCATTCTCTTGGCCTCTATAATCTTCATGGTATTTAAAATCGAATAAGCATCATTTACCCTATTATATTTGATTATTACCATTGCATTACCTACTGCCTAATATGTAATATATATGCATAATTAATAAAGCTAAATACGAAATTATGGACCATCAAATGTTTTCAAGTTCACCAGGATTAAGCTATTGACATAAAAAAGTGAAATATATACTTTTTGCTTCCCCATTAGAAACTGCCATAAAACACTAGATGTTGGAGAAGAATTTGCCCTAAAATAAATGTTCACATTATTATCTGTTTCAAATCATTTTCTAATAACACAGTAAACATAGAATATATAAATATTCTTATTAAGAAATTAAGCTGAAATATTTGTGAAATGCATTAAGAAAACACTTTCCATTCCCACCCTTTATGGGTTTAATAATTTGAATAATATACCCAAGGTTTTGGAAGCCATAAACAAACTTATTCCTGTGTTTCCGAAAAAAAAATACTGAAAGTAATAATCATTATTACCGTAATATTCGAAGCTCTTTAAAAGGTGAATTTGAGCAAATTAAATTTGATAAGAAAATAGATATATATAAAATTGCTTAATACATTGAAAGCTGGAGAAGATTGAATAATGCATCATTAGCGATATCAAAGCTCTTGAAAATTAGTCATCCTTGTCATTGTTTGCAAAATAATTATCATAAATATATATGTATTAAGCAAATCTACTTTTTAAAATCTTAATTACAGAAGCTGAGAGGTTTGTTCTGTAAATAGTGAGTGCAATAATAGCATATTTACAGAAAAACAACATAAAAATAACTGTCGCATACCTAATACTTCACTGAAAAGATAGTGAGTTTGGAAGATTATAATGGCCTGTAAACTGTCCTCCGCATCGTCATTATAAGTTTGAAGTTTTTGCGTAAGAGATATTTGGCAAAAAAAAAAAAAAAAAAAAAAAAAATAGAAGGCATATTCAAATGGGGAAAAAAAAACCCTACTGTCTCGTATTTTTATTTTGAGTTTTTAACTATGTATTTTCATGATGCATATATATTTCGTTTTTATATTTAAAGCAGAAAATAAACAACCATTTTTATTTCATAAGTATTATATCTTAGTCTATCTTTACTTATTTTAATTTATATATCAAACCTTAACTCTATGAGCCCTAACCCCTCGATATCGCCCAGTTCGACAGGGACCTCATTCAGGCGCTTTGAGGCAGTTAAATGAGTTACAGTGGTGAAAGGTGTTTCTCAACGTCCCTTCATTTAAACATATTTAATCACCCCAAAGCGTCAATCAGGCTCCTGCCGAACGGGATGGTCAGGGCTCATAGGGTTAGGTATTTATATATCATGCATAAAAAGTTAGTTACAAAATCTTGACATATTTAAATAAGTGCGACTTTTATTAAGTTTTTGTAATTATATTTGAGACAAATTTTACTAAACCGCATGCATAAATGCGTGAAAAAAGTAAATTTGCATAATGATTACTTTTCTTAATTTCAATATCTATATATATTATACTATGCTGCACGATATTCAGGGTTTTACACTAATATGAATCAACCTAAATTATTAGAGGATATAAATAGTTGTCTTCATATTGTTTAATTTTATATGTAGCGATATGTCAACAAGGTTTGCATCCAATACTCTTGTTCCAAAGTTAATTAATATTATTGTTTTTTGATTTCTTATAATATTAAGAGACATGACAATTTGTAATATCTCAATGTTTTATTTTAATCGGATGTTTTTATCATCTGACTTAACTATTTAGCAATCTGCTTTTATGTATTTTCAAATGTTATCTCAATACTTCATTTAATAATTTACTTTACGTTTTTAATTGATATAACGTTTTTAATAACGTAAATATATATCTTTAAGAATGTTAAGACATGTCAATTTATAATAACATCTCAACTAATTTTTTTTTATATTTAATGGATATTTTAACCATCTTATATAGCTATTAGCAATCTGTTTTTATGTGTTTTCAAATGTCATCGCAATACGCTTAATTAAAAATAATTTCTTTTGTGTTACTATAAGGCACATTTTTTTCATGGTGCTTCTTATTTAAAAATACGGTATAAATTGCTTATGAAAAAATATCGTTTTATACTATTTTGGAGTGAATTATATGGGTAGAAAACATCTGAAATCTTCAACTCAAAATAAATGTTTCATTATTTAACAATAACTGAAATATTTATGGTGAATACTTATGTCATCTGAGTTCATATTATTTGCTCTGCCATATTACTTCATTTCAAACTGAGTGGATTTTTTCTATATAAGGAAAAATACTTTCCTTGTGATTTTACTAGAATTTCTTAAGACTTTCACTAAAAAGAAACTTTAGGAAAAGAAATATTTTAAAGGCTTTAATGAGTACTTTTCAATTTTTGAAAAAAAATGCTACTATTTTTTTGTTTAATTAATTTATAATATTTCTTGGCATTCCAAGTGTATAACATAAATTTTTAGACTCAATTAGTTCAACAACTTGTGAAGAAACTGAATTAAATTTCTCTATATTAATATCATAGCATTAGGGTTGTGTCATGCATTTTACTTCATATTAAGATTTTTATTTGCTATATGCACTTTAAAAACCAAACATCGTATTTTATAGAAACAGAAAAGTTTCCATCAAATAGAGTCGCAAAAAATTAATGTTTCTAAAATGAATTCAGTGTCTAATTTTGGTATAAATTCTGAATAGCTTAAATTATCGATAAAAATATTTTTTTTAAAATTTAAATAAGAAACTCGCAAGTTTTTATCGAATTTTATAAATTTAATGTGAATATTAGAGGAAGAGTATCTTTTATGTTCTTAAAAACTAAGCATAACTAATTTGAAATTCAGTTTTGAAGCAGTTCATATTAAAAAAAGGAATTTTAGTTATATTATTTGGAAAATACTGCACTTTACCTTCATTTATATTAACAAAATAATCAAATATGTCTGAACTCTGAAATATCTGCTAAAAAAATGTGAATAGCTGAGTTTTTTTCCCCTTCCTTTTACTTTAATATCGAAACCTTGTATTCTGAATTTTTCTGGGTTTCTCGTTAATGCGACAGGTTGCTCAAAGACGTCTGCCTTCCAGAAAAATTAGGTCTCATCACAAGATAAAGCAACATCTTAAATACAAATCACCGAAATACGCACAAAAAATAAATCATTCGGAAAGACGTAAAAGGCTTTCTTTTGAAGAGCATCAATTTATTACTGGGGTGTGCAGAAAGCATTCTTGGTTGTTGGAGTCATGTAATCCAAATATTCTCTTTTGACAAAATCTGAATTGTTATCAATGTATTACTTATTGGATGTATTTCTTAAAACTCATTAATGTGAAGATAAATAAACCACTAGAAAAATACATGATTTTGAGGAACAGCAAAATATTATGTAACAATATTTGAATCAATTGTATACATTATCAAAGAAATACATTTAATATGCTTATTTATTTAAAGATTGAAAATCAATTTATATTTGCATCATTTAACAATCATTAAATAAAATCAAAATTTATTCATTTAACAAACTCTAGATTTAGAAATTCCTAAATTTAATAATAATAACCGTAGAGATAATGCCCATGTTTGGCATGTTATTATCCAATTAACTATGCCTCATGAAATTTACGCCTAACGCCTAATAACTCTGCCATTATGAAATGTATATAAAAACTATTTATAAATTGAAATATTTTTGACACGGGAAAACTTAATTGTATTCTTTATGAAATATTCTTCGCATTTTTTTATTGTTTGTTTTAAATTGCATTCCTTTGATAGCATATAAAAAATGTGAAGTTATTTTATATTCATAATTTTCAAATTAATCGAATTAATTTCCGATTCAATTTTTCGAAATTTATTTGCATTCCTTATGTTAATGCTAGTTGTTTAGATTAGTTAGTCCTTAGTTTGATAAGAACAGGTCCTAGAACAATTATCTCAACTTCATGCTTCGAAAGACATTCAAATCAGTCCCAATTATATTCACGATTATAACAATGAACATTTGAGATTTCAACTCCTTTAAAATATGCAATACAATTTCTCGTGCTTCTCAGGGGAAAAAGAAATATAATTTGAATTTGAAATCACAAAATTCTGCAATTTTTATTTAAGCCTTTGGATAAAAAAAATATTCTTCAGTTTTGAAGGGAAAAGAAAGTTATTTTCTGCATTACAGATCTCAAAATCACAATTAAAGATCATGCATTTTTGAATATCCAAATTCAGTGTAGCATAAAGAGCATAAATTATATATAGAACAATTAAGAATGATCGAATTTATTTTTACCAAAACAAAAATAGTTGTGATTTATGCTACAGTCAAAGTGATTAATCGGTTATAATTAATAATAAACGGTTAATTATTAATGATAAGTCAACGCGACAGATATATAAAATATTTTTACAGACTATTGTTAATATCATCCGATTACTCATATTATTCCTATTAATTATATTAAAGATGTCTGAGTTACTTTGAGTATCAAATGATGATAAAGAATGAACGAATCACAATTTTATTCCTATCCAAAAAAATTAAAGTAGATATTTTTTTGTAAAATGTTATTTGTGAAATATATAAATGTCCGAACAAAGTGTTTCATATATTTTGCATCACCTATTATGTTTGAAACAGTACAAATTACAATTTTTAATCAAATTGTACACATTTTGATTAATAGCCTGATAGTTTTCAATGTATGTGAACAAACACTATTTTGAGTTCGTTTTACTTCCAAGGCAAATGAAAAGAAAAAAAGAATAATTTTTCTATTACCTATAAAATAAAACAAACTCGGAAAGGAATATATTTTTCATTTAAATTAAGAACATTATCATCAAACGTTATATCGATATATGTAACATTAGGACGGTTAATTTTTAACACTGAATATGAAAAAAAATGATACACAAAACCAAATACGTAGAAATATTTATAAATATTTTAACAAAAGTATTGAATTTTTTTGGAGCATAAAAGCTTTCTCCAGATAAAATTTCTAAGCAACAAAGGAGACTGAATGCAAAAGCTCATTTTAATATTATGAAGGTATTTAGAATCTTAAAAGCATTAAATTGCTTTAGATAACTACTTTCATTTTGAAGGTACTAAAAGCTTTGCTTAATTTATGCTTTCAGGCAAGTGAAATTAACTTCATTTTTTTCACATCGTTGAGTATTAAGAGTATATTATAATGTTAAGTAAACATTATGTTTGGAATAATTAAAATGCAAATTTAAATATGCAGAACAGTTTTGTATTTTATCTTCATGTTAAGATTTAATATTGTGTTTTTCACTAGAGAAAAATTCAATCTAAATTTTAAATAAAAAGGCTAAAGCAATTATGTTGATATTCTATTATGTCAAGAAATTCCCTCCATATAAATGGAAAAATATGAAGCGAATAGAATGAGCTATGAAATTAACTTTTTTTAGATATCTGAATAACATTTTTGAAACTGCCATCATTACAAATTTCAAAAAAGACTCATTATGCCAGTTTTCCTGCGAACCGAATGTTGGTTGGAATACGGTCCTTCATATAAGCAGATTCTTATGAGTGCATTAAATCATATTTATATATAAAGACCTATTTTTTTTTAACTTCGCTGACATTGACAAGATACTGCTGTTATGTATATAAAATATACAAAGTAGTTGCTATATTCATACAATTTTTAATTGCTCTTCAGGTCTTTTCCATTTTTTTTCTATTGCATTTGTTTTCAGTAAGTTAAATTTGATTATCCGTAATGGAATTCATCTTAAAAATTATTTAATTTTTCCTATATGTTGAATGCTTAATTGTTTTTATAAAAAGAACCAATTAAAAAATTAAAAGAAATGTAGATGTATTATTTTTACAGCCTTAATAGCTTATATTTTATATATATTTATATTTTATATATTTTAATATTATCTTCTTAATTACAACCATAATTCAGTTCTTTCATACCAGTTATTCTAAAGAACAATAAGAATATATAAAAAGAAATATTAAATTGAAAAAGAAATAATTATATAGAAAGAATATATAATATAAAGTAAAATTAAATGAGAAGCTCGGATTGTGTCGAACAATGAAATTGCGGTTAAAGTCTTAATTAAAAATTTAGTCGTAATAATTCTAAAATTAGAAAATATTTTACGTAAAAATTATTTAAAAAATGCATTTATCCTTTCAAGAATTAATGATTGTTCGTAAAATTATCATTGTCTTGACAATTTATAAGAGATTTTTCCAATAGCTAACTTTCAATGCATAATGAGAATTAAAAATAAATTTCCTTCGAAGTTTGATGACTATTAAATAACGAATTTCACTTGTAAATAACGATACGAAAAAATAACGAATACTTGACGTTCAATATAAAGTAGAAGCTGATGTTTTATTTTTCTTATTTGTGAGCTTGCCATTATAGAATCTAGGGGAGTAGTAAAAATATTGTTTGACTAAAAGAAGATATGATAAGAATATTTCGATCTTTAAAACAAATTATGAATTTCTTTGCAGCATTTGTTCTGGCATTTTAAGACTTCAATTTTCACGAAAATTAATTGGTAAAACTTTAATATCTTTACTGATGATTCCACCTTCGGTTATATAATTATATACTATTTTGTAAGAAATGATCCAATTTGAAATGGATAATCTTAATTTGGAAGGGACAATTAAATAATAGTCATCTTTTATTTTGGAGTACATTATCTTGTGGTGGAATGAAGATCAGTATGATCAGTGCTGTGGAAGCAAGAAGATCCATGTTCACGGGAACTTTTCTTTAATGATGACATTTCGCACAAAACAAAGACGAGATAAGACATTAACGCGCGCACACCTTAACATTAACAGCTTATCTTATTATTTACAACCGAAATGCACTATGGGATGCGTACCTAATCGGGTATCTCCATATATTATCCAAAGGAGAAGATAGATTAATACAACTGCTGCAATCTTGTAAAACATCTTTTGTTCATGAAAAATAATTGATATATTTATAGCTTAGTAAATTGAGTATGAATATGCATTCGTTATTCGTTCATATATGTTGTCCCTAATGATGGTTAAAATACACAAAAATATAGATAAGTAAGGGGAAAAATATAGCAGAAGACAAAATTTAGCTTTATCAAGAAATATGGGTTAGATTTTAGATATTTTAATAAATAATTATAATTCCTAATGCCGGCCTTTCATCAACAACTCATCAAGTTAGAAAAATTATAGACAAGAGACACAAGAGGATTTGGTATTCCTTCATTAAATATTAAATGTCCTTTACTGTCACAAACGGCTTAAGCAGCACTCTCCAAATATTTAACATTTTAGTAAAAGCCAAGCGAATAAACAATATGCTTAATCAAACATTTCAAATGTTTTTGGAATTTTTTTTTAAAATTAAGGGTGTAAACTTTCCCATACTTAACATTATCCTAATAAACTGTTATTATATCCATTGGATTGCTTAGAGAATCCAAAGGAAACTCTCCCAAATAATTCCTTTAAAAAAATTAACATTTTATCAATTAAAAAAAATCTGAAACATGTACAAAAAAATATAACTGAACTGTCCTTCGAAAAGTGGAAATCGTATAGATGTAATTGCTATATAGAAAACTTTGAAGTGTATTAAAAAAAAAAAAAAAAAAAAAAAAAAACCTTGCTGTGCAATATATCATATTAGCCAATCAGAGAATTTAAGGGTGAATAGAGAATGAATTCGTTTCATATAGTTTTTAAAATAATAAACACTAATTAATAATTATAGCTGTAAAGTAATAAAAAAATTCAAATAAATACATTTCAAAAAACTGAATTTTTCATAAAAATTCACAAATTTTATAAAATTTAGATAAGATATTATGATTTAAATTTGTATAAATTCTACTTTGACAGCCGGGGAATAGTCACGAGCCTTCGATATTCAGTAGCCAAAATTAGGTATGAATTCAAAAAGTTGGAAAATAATTAATTACAAGCATGCTAATAAATTAAATTTATTTCATATATCTATATTTATTTATTTATCTATCCATCTCCCTCTCTCTCTCTCTTTATATATAAAAAAATATTTTTATTCTAATTTTTTTGAAATTGATATTTTGTATTCAACAAAATGTCATCTACTTACCTACACATTTTATCTATCAATAATTCATTTCCCCATTAATAACACATTGAATGAAAACGATCTTTTGCCTATCAGGTCAAATTTATTTTATTTAATTTAATTTTCCTCAATATTAACTAAATGTAACGAATTCAATTTGTTTAATTTAACCTAATTTCAATAAGTTTTTGCGCTTAATTTATCTTTTCCTATGTATTCTCAAATTCTTAACATTTCCTCAATAAGTTGCTTTGAAACCTGAAGTAAACCTCTGTTTCATATTTTTAAAAATGTAACATTACTTATCATAATATGATAATAGTTCTTTATATAATTTTACGCTATAAAATGTTTCCTATATTTGCGTTCTTATAAAAATTCATATTGCTAATATGTTGACAAATTTATATTCGTAATATAATCGTAAGTAAATTTGCATTTCATTAAATTTTAAAGGATGGTAAATTTACATGTTTAAATTTTTATCCTATTAAGATTAATGGTGTGGATTTATTGCTTCCAACGATGATATTCTAAAATTGTAAATATTTTTCCTTTAAGAATTTTCAATTTTTCCGTAAAACTTGAAATATTTCATATATTTATCTCTCGTATTTTCTAACAAATTATTTTATTACATTTTAGGTTTAAACGTTAATTTTTATTTTTTTAAATATACTTCAATGTTTTCAGGTTTTTTTTTATTAATTACATTTTAGTATTAAATATAGAATTTGAAAATGAAAAAAAAAAAAATGTTCCTTTTACGATTCCAGGAAATTTTAATAATCACTCTTTATTTTGTTAATAACGGTTTAAAGTATTTAACATTTTTAGGCTTCGGCTGTGCAATTCTCCTAAATATATATATATGCCTGAAACGGAGCAGAAAATGTTTGTCCGAATTAATTTTATATACATATTAAATGACATTTTATTTTTCAAGGAGTCTATATTCGAATTAAAAGTATTGTATAAAAATTGTTTAATGATACGTAGAACTCTATAAGGGTAGTTTATTATTTGCTTAGTTTAGTCAAAACTAAAAAAATGTTAGCGAATGTTACGATAATATTTGCTAAGTTTCAAATCTCATAACTAGTTAATAATTACTAAAATTTTCAGATGTTTTTAATTTTCGAAAATTAAATCCATTAATAAAAAGCAATAAGATACTTTAAAGTGAAGAGCTAGAGAAAGAATATACAAACTCGTAACATATATAGCATCAAAATAATATTCCTGAATATTAATATTAATATTCTGCTCTTTTGAAATAGTTTCCATAGTAGATCATTTTAATTTATCATTATTTGATTTGAAAGATTTCCGTCCACAATAAATTTATTTATTACAAAAGCTTATTATAATATTTAACATGATAAAAATTATAAAAATGTTAAATATATTCTAAAACAAATATGTACATAAACTGATCAATCGATTTTCAGCATTTTGAAAAACAATTTATAAATATAGTCGACATAAAATTTTATAGCCGACATATAAATTGGTAAAAATAGTTTTAGATAAAATATAACTAATTTTCTAACTAACTAATAACTAAATATTTCTAATAACTAATTTTAATTAAATTCTTGTGAGCATAGAAATTATATATATAATTTATTTATTTTAACTCTCACTCATACGGATTCAAAAATATACAAAATGTGAATTTGTTAAATAATAAACATCTTCATTATTTCCTACTTTACTTTTACATACATCGCACATGAAAAATAAAAAAAATGGATTAAAGAAAAAAATATCAAAATCAAGGTTATATTAAAAATAAATATATAAAAGTATTTAAATTATGATATATTAATACAATAGTTATTATTATTATTATGATTATTATTATTATTATTTATAATAACTGCATCACATGTAGATGTTATTTTGCTTGCTGAAATGCTTTCCAGGATATATCTTGGTTCCAAATAATATCTTTCCCAGACATTTTTTCAATACCTTGGTCCATATATCTTCCATTTTTCATCGCTGGTCTGGGAGAATGAGTTCACGATTTTTTTTGATATGTTCTTCCGTTTGAGAAGTTGAAGAATATCCAGATGGATGTTTGCTATCTATCGGCATTCCGCCATTTTTGAAACGAGATAGCCACTCTTACACTTGAGGTTTTCGAATAATGCTGTTCTTATATGCTATGTTCAAAATCATGAGTATTTCTTGCATATTTTATGACCAGAAAATAATTTCTCGGCCATATACTGTTCTCTAAAATCAGCAATCATAAAAAAAGAGTGAAAATTATATTTTCGAAAAACTGTACTGCATAAAGAGAAAGCTTTTTTAAATCTTCCATACCTCTTGGTGCAATGAACTTGAAGAGAGTTGCGTTACACTAACCTAACAGAAACAATTGTCTACTGCAGAAGCTTGTCCAGGGATGCATTATTCAGGTTTTCATTTGGAACACCACTCTTATTTCATCTTCCATGCCAATACTAATAATCTATCACTATTGCTTTATTTTGACATCCACGAATATAATGGTTAGAATTAATGATAATATTATCTAATCAAACAATCGACAGATCATCAATAAAGTATATCAAAGTAAGCACTTTTAATTTTAAATGATACCTAAATTCTGAAAAGTAAAAAATGGTGCCGACTTAATATGAGACTTTTTTTTAAATTCTCTAAACAAGAAAACATTCATTATAATTCAACATAAAAATAAAAGGAAGTTAAACCTCAAGAAAGAAATGCAAAAATAAATCATCATTGTTGTTTCTGAATATATTCAGAAGTTATCTTAATATCAGAAATAGTATCTTTGTGTCATAAACAGAAACAAACACCGATGTTTCTGCTCCAACGGAAAAGTTAGAATAAAATGGAAAAGTAGAAGAAAAGTAAAAGTTAAAATAAATCTGCTCCAACGGAAAATTTCTTCTCTAGCTTGTTAAATGACTTGAGCGTCAATTGCTACAGATTCATAAAATATACGAATTTTTGGTTTACACCCGCTTTTTATACGAATTATGTTCCAATTAACGTCCTGTGTAAGTATGGAAAAAATATATGAAAATAAACGCTTTCAAAATAAACTTTTCTTCTGAAAATATTCTTCTTACTTAATGCCGATAACTAGATTGTTGTATGGAAAAATAGCAAAACAGTCCCTTCTTGCATATCTTAAATAATTATAATAATTTTTTTTGAAAATATAGTCATCTTTCAATCTCAATTTGCTTTCATATGTGTGTATAATTTATTTTTTGAGTTTTTATTTTTTTCATCTAATTCGCATTTTTAATTCTTTCTATCAAAAATAAATGTATATATTTCACACAATTGAGATTACTGAATATGCCTCTAAGTTATTAAATCATTGCTGGAAAGAATTACTTGAACTTTTCAAAATTCGACTTTGAAATAATTTCTGACACTCCTTGATAGAAAGGAATTGTATATTTATTTGAAATTAAGCTAAATCTGAAGCAAAAAAGTTTAAACCACTGATCCGTATTGAGTAATAACAATAAAAAAAGTATTCGTGAATACAATGTGTTGGTGGAATATATCTTTTGGTAGAGTATATATTATGTTTATTTGCATCAATAAAATTTTATATTAATCCTTATAATTTTTAGTCGAAAAAAATGAACCAAAATATGAAAATTCAATTATTTCTAAAACTTTGATTTTTAATGCTATAAATTAGCATACAGAATCTTATATAGGAATGTACATAGTACATCAATATAGAATAAAAAAGGGTCAAAAATTTATTTAAAAATATTTCTTATACAAAAGAATAATATAAACAGATATTAATTTGAAACACATAAGCGAATATATAATTAAAACAAAATATAATGGAGATATAAGAGCACAACAGAGAGTATTTAAGAAACGCTGTAACACACTTCAATCTTTTTTATATTTTAATTTGATTTCTTTTCAGCGTTTTATATCCATTTGGGGCCTCCTTATGATTCTTCATTTCCTTTCTTCCAAAGAATATAAAGACACTTCTCAGAATGGATTTTCTGCAAATAGATATCCTTGAAAATATTTCTTTAGTCGATGAATTTCTGCGAAATCATTAAAATATTCTCCGAAATCTAATCACAATGAAAATGTTTGATATTTCAAAAGACATTTCTCCGAATCTTTCGTTTTCTTAGAAACTTTCAATTTACTCTATTATTCGATCATATTGTCAAGTTATCGAAAGCTTGGCAGAATACGTGATGCCGAAAAGAAAATTCTAAACGCTTAGCTTTATAATGAAGATTTTGAAGTTATATGAAATGAAAGTTTTCAATGTAATTAAATTTTTGTGAAAAAAAATTTCTTTATGGGGATTGAGAGTTTTCAATATTACTATGGATACAGATTCAAGATTCATTGAATATCTGGAAGATAGTCTTTATCCCACCTCTATTATTGCAACAAATAATTTTAAATGATATTTCATTTACTTGTAAATAAATACTCTGTATAAATAACATCATTGTCAAAGACTTTTCTCAATTAATAAAAATTGTAAAATATCTAATCATAATATCTTTCATCTCAACATTTGTATTGCGAATTTTTTTCTAATAGTAATATTTGAATAGAAAAAAATATTTAAGTTTATTTTTATTGTTTCATATATATTAGCTGAAAATGATTTTTAGCAAAACAATACTACTGGGCTAATATTTTGAGCAATTTGTCTACAATACTCTTCACCCAATAGTTAACATCTATGATTTTCTGTTGGTAAACTGCTTCAAATGATGTAAATTATATTTGATCTTTGTGTCAATAAACGCACCCCTGAAACAATTATTTTTAAAGATCACAAGTTCCGCTATATAGTAATATTATATAGTATATTAATAATTAATATATAATATATTATACAATAATTATAGTAATATTAATCGCCATAGCTATAGTAATATTTATATAATATTACTATCACATTGGTAGAGGCGGATGATGTTAAACAATTTGATACAAGAAAATTCAAAGCTTCAAATTATTCAAATGCGAAAGAAGTTTCTTACTTCATTTATAATACTAGTGGGACAAGATAAATTTTCAGAATATGAATCCCAAAATCGTAACACAATATTCGCTTATCATAAAACTTGCTACTTTTAAATTTCATTAATTTTAAAATATTTTTATACAGCTTAAAATCTACGAATGGGCAACGAAATAAAAATTAATATATCCTTACGTTGAAGAGAACGAAAACACTTTAAATATCTTAGTTTTATTTATTTTCTACTACGTGTAATATTGAAATTTTTTGGACATTAATAACATAAATATTCTTACATCAGTATAGGTAAGGGTATGGAAATATTGGAATATTCAGATAACTAAGATATTATATAGCAGTATTACAGCGCAAATTAACTAGTTGTGGAAATGATTTTTGACAATTATTAATTATCTGCTAAAATAATACAACTAAAATAATTTCAATAGACCAAAGTGGATAAAATTAATAATCATTATCATTTGCCTAAAAACAATTAAAATATTTCAGTTTATTAAAGTTTTTTTTCTGATTAATTAATAGTGAAAATTTAAGTTCAATATTATTGGAGCATATCATTCTAAAATCCAAATACAACATGTTTATTCCTTTAATTTAAAAGAATTTAATTCCTTTATTTCTTTAGATAATGATTTTTTAGATTTCAATCGTAATTGTGCAGATAACTATAAATGAAATTTCCGCATAAGGTTTACAGTTTTCTGTCTTTTTTCAAAACTTTTAGCTTTTTTAAAAAAGTATTTTCTACTCATGATTGAAAATGTTGTCCTTTGCTAGTTAATACTCTTTTCCCTTTTTTTTTACCAATTTCCTGGTATTATCTCGAAAAATAGATGCATCTTTATATGTGGCTCATGAGTTCTGTCCATGTTGGATCTTCTTCCTAAGAACTGAATTGCTGATCAAATACCCACGTGCCATCGATCGACACAAATGGTAATCGGAAGGAGTGACGCTAGGAGAGTATGGCAAGAGCAATAAAACTTGTTATTTTAGCTTTTCTAAATGCGTCTTGACGGGATGTGGCAGAGAATTGTCATGTTGGGGGATAACTTAGCCATGCCTCCAAAGGAACTGTCGTCGTCATCACCTCTTTCTATGTTAGTTTCTAGTGCATTAATTGCATTCCATATCTATCCCTTGTAATGATAACATCCGGTTTCAAATGCTCATTGTATATTACACCGAGCTTGTCCCAAAAATGCAGAGAATAATTTTGACACCTTGAATATTAGGTCTTTTAAGGTAACCGACTACGTTCGAAGCAATATTTTTGAAAAAGTGGATTTTTTAAAAACTATTTATTGTTTTTAGATGTATTGTCAATTATAAACCCTATATGAACAAAAAAAATATTTGGAAATATAATATATTTTGAGAAAAAGGAAAATTTGTAGTAAATTTTAACGAAACTTAACCTAAACGGCTAACACTCTACACAAAATTGTAATGAAGCTGTCCTATTTTTCTTTGTACACAAGTTATAGAATATAATAATAATGATGAATGAAATGAACCAAAATCTAAGAAACATTTTGAGATTCAAAGAAATCATGGGAAAAAATGTACGTATATATACATTTTTTCCATAAATTTACAACTTAATTTTTCTAAAAACACCTATAAATAAAAAAGTGTTTCACTAACAATAAAACTTTTGGTTCATTTCATTGCACACGGTATTTAAAACACACGCTGAAATTTTTATGTAAATACCTCTATTAGTTTTTGAGATATCATGTTAACGATGGAAATTTTTTATAAAAAAGTTTAAGAAAATTGTTTAAAATTATCCTGGATGATAGATCAGACCTTCCTTTTCCTAGAAAACACTATTTTGGAAAGAGGAAAGCCTGAACTACAAGAAATAATAATAAAAGAAGAATTCGCCAATGTAGTCGAAAACCAGTGTTTTTAACATAGTTGGGCCCCTTAAATAACAACGATATGTCAGCGTAAATACATCAGTGCATACGTTGCGTCTCAATTGCAGTTTCCTTCAAGTAAAAGCATCAAAAATCAAACTTTCCGCAAATGACGAAATTTGGCCTGAAAATTTCGAACCAAAAATACGTATTTGTTATGAACACAAATTCCTTAATGCAGTGATTCATTATGTTAATATATGTAAAATCTAACTATGTGGCATTTTTGATCAAACTGTTTTGATTAGCACTAACCGCTTCAGCTATTTATTGAAAAATGTAGATACAAATTTGTAGACCAACTATAATTCAAAAAAAAAAAATTAATCATATTTTAAGTTTTATTTTTGAAATTATTCTTGTCTTCCAAATAAAAATTTATATTTCAAAAATCTTTTGAAATATGAAAAGAACAAAAGTCAATAAATTATTTTATTAAAAAATAATTATATTTAGCAGATAAAAGCTTAATCCAAAATGTCGTGGTTTTCAATAATACTATGTGTATATCTTTATTTAATAGATAAATATTAGCCAGAACAATTTGTTTTAGTTCTTCCCGAATTGTTTCTTCATAATTCAATTTTCTTTTTTATAAAAATAACCAAGATAAATACTGCCTTTATTATATTTTGACCGAATAAAAGTATCATTTGTTGTTGATCCCCGAGATGAAAAAATCATTTCTTTCTTTAAATGTATCTATTAGCTAAGAATGATAGAAGTTCATCGACTCCTTGATTGTGTCTAGTCTCAAGAGAAAAGTTTGAAAACTATTCAGTGGGAATTTAACTGCCTGATGATTTCGGGGAACTAAATCCCTGCTCGATTTAGCCTGATGAATTCGACATTTTCTTCATTCCCAAACCGTTAAGAATATGCATTTAATAAATCTGCAAGCCTCAAATCTTTTTCACATCTCATCGCATAAGACCTTATTTGAATAAATAAATACTAAATACCTATCAATCCTACTTTTTTTAAAATTATAAATTAGGATTTTAATGTTCGTCATTTGTGCATTGTTTACAAAGAATACACTGGCTGCAATATCTATAACTTATAGCGTTAATTTATATGACTGAAATATGGATTATTAGTCTCTCATTTTAATTGATATGAACTAAAATTTCTGTGAGCAAATAATGTAGTAATTCACTTTGAATGATAATAAGGAACAAATAAATCAATGTATAGGCATAGGAGAAGTGAACGTATTTGTTAGGCATAGGAGTTTATTCAAATGAATTCCAAATCAGCGCCTGCGTCTCATACTTTATCTTGAAATTGATTTCAGTACATATAAAATTGATAAAAGCATTGTCAGAGATATTGATTTTATTTTTTCGGAGCATGTGTAAAATATTTCAGTATAGTAGTAAATTATTCCAAACTTAACTTAATTACAATTTCAAAAATGAAATGAAGTAATGACAGACATTCAGGATAAAAATATAAACAATTAAAACATCAAATATCGTATATAGTTTAATAATTTTCTTTCTCTAATTCACAAAAATATTTTTATCGCTATAAGAGTGTGCAATATGTTAAAGTATTTATTTTATTTTCTTTATCAACTTGTTGATATTAAATGACAAATGTTCCATTAATTGACCTTAATTACGTGGGATAATATTATGGCTGTTTGTCGTTATTATACAAAATGGCTATAAAAATATTTTCACTGTTTCAAGACATGAATGTTATGAGTGGAATAAAACCAAATTTATCGGCGTCCTGGCATAGGGGTAGCGCGTCTGTCACGTGGTCTAGGCGTCTTGGGTTCGAGTCCAGTGCGAGCGTGGTTGTTCTTCTTTTAGAGATGTGTGATTGCGTCCACCTGTAAAAAGGAATTGTGTAAGCGAATGTGACGCATCAAGTAGCTAAGTCGTACCCTTGGCCCTAGTTGGTGCTACTGAAAAAATACGAGACGCTCACTAGGCTTAAATCGCTGACAGGTCTGCGATTTGTAAAGTGCCATAAGTCACAACACAACATCATTACCGAATTTCGTATGCAGATTGCCGAAGGCGTAAGGAGATGAATCTCGAGTAAAGAAAGAATAAATTGTGAAAAATCTCCGATGAACGCAATTGGAAATTCAGCATGTATATCTTAAAACACTAATGTTGGTAGGTGAAAGATTTTTTATGAGTTTTATATTTTAGGTCAATCACTCAATCATTTTTGTTCATTTGAAAATTAACGAAATTTTATACTATTCCTTTTCTGGTCGTCAGTTTTAATTATTGGTTAGTTTCCGGTGAATCTTCTGCAAATTTTATTTTATAGTAGGATTCTTTTCCCCATGCCGTCCATGGTGTGTCCATGATATTTTCATTCTGCTGTAAGATTTAAATGCAGATGAATCCAAACCAGGATATTACTGGTCATTCTATAATAAGTATTTAATGTGCTTAGTTCATAAACGTTTTAAAAATAAACTTAGCTGTAACTTTGCTGAAAATTTCAATGTATTGCTGTTAATGTATAAATTACTAATCATGAATCGGATTTCATTACTTGCTTTGTATTTTTTTTCTTTTCAGCGTGAACCATTTATTTTTAAAAATTAAAATAGTTTCAATCATTCTGGTGCTCTTTTAGTTTCTAATTTGAAACATATTTTTGTTATTAGCAGTTATTTATCGAATTAAATATTTTGCATTTTGACTGTGAAAATTCCATAATGCTTATAAAATGCTAAAAGCTATTCCTGCAGTTAAAAGTTATCTATATCTATACTTATAATAAAGCTCAATGTGTGTGTGTGTGTGTTGGCGCTCTACAGACCAGGTCATTTGACATACAGCTACCAAATTTGGTACATGTATACCTTAGAGGTCGGGAATGTGCACCTGGGGTCCGTTTTTTTGAAATTTTAATTAGAATTTTAATTATTAATTAAAAACTAACTTTTCCGCCAAAATAATCTTCCATTTTCCCCAACGCCAAATGATTTAGACTTTAGTTCTTTTTTTCTCCTAACAGTAATGAGGCTAGGGTTAAGATTTTTCGGCGGATTATTTCAAACGATTCTGTATATTTTCTTAATATTTTATGCATTTAAAATTAAACATTGTTAATTAATCCATGTTTCAGATTCATTCTGAAGTACTTTTGAATTAAAATAACACAGAATAAAGGAAATTAAAAATGTATAATCTGCATAGCGTTACCCCAACTGGCGTAGAAAAATTCACGCATTTGCGTTAGCGTAAAAGGCGAAGAAAATTCACGCATGCGCACTGTGTTCTGATTGTTGGCATGGCAACCATTAACAACGGACGATTTAAATTACTTTTAGGTTAGTTGTATGCTTTTGTAAGTAAATTGTATTTAAGTTAGTTATATATTTTTTTGTATATGCTTATAGTTTTAAGTACATCGTTTTTTAAGTAGTTTTTTTAAACCTGTTTTCGACCGATTATTTTAAACGATTCATTTTATTTTCTTAGTGTTTGATGCATTTAAAATGAAACATTGTTAATGAATCAATCCGTTCATGATGAATCTGAGAAAATTTTGTTGACAAATTCTTGAGATATTATATAAATTAAGAAAGATATTCTTTAGTGCCCATAAAGTTTAAACGCTCAGTGACTCTATTATCAGTAATCATATTATTAAAAAAAAATGCTTTGTTTCAGTAAAAAATATTATTATATTAATTGCAGATTAATCCTTTACACTTTAATTTAAAGCATAAATTCTACGAGGGGTAACAGAAAATTAGAGAGATACATATCACGTTATGACTGAAGGCCTTTATAATATTATGAGTGAATTATATGACTATCAAAATTTGAAGTTTTAAAATATTTTGCTGAAGAATCTATTAAAGTTGGATTTGCATAAAATATTTAATTATTAAAATTTTAACGAACATTAAGATTGGCGAACCGACTGGTCGCCAAAGGCGGCTAGTATTAAATAGTTTTGACATGTTTAAAACAAATTATTTCATTTGGTGCTATTTACATTTTCAGTATGTTATATACTTTATATTAATTACTTTAAATTTATAGGTGGAATTATAGTGAAATAATAAGCAAAATAATGTATAATTAAAAGGAACTCAAATTTTAAATAATGAGGATGATCGAAAAAATACTTAAATATTGTATGTATTGAAGATACTTTTATTTCTGCTGATAATTAGAAATTATTCCTTTTTCAAAAAATAATAAATACTTGTGAATTTGACACTCTAAAATATTATATTCATGAGCTACTAAAAATAATAATGGCTAAACGTTTTTTTCATTTATATAGGCATCAGAAGATGTTTTATTTTGAATCTTTTACTCAATTTTATTTAAATATTTGGAATTTGTATCATATAACTTTCAAAAACATATCTTAAAAGGATAATTTGACAGTGGTAATAATTGATAGTAAGATTTTTGAATGGTAGCAACGGATTTTTTTTCATGCTTATGTGTCATACCAAACCACTTTCTTTCAAACAAAAAAAAATCCATTATAAAATAAAAATTTGAATTCTCACAAAAAACTTCAAAATATTTTCAGTATATATACTTTGTATCTGTCATTAGAATAAAACTGTATTATTAATAATATTAAGTTAAATTTATAAAGGAAAACTTCGAAAAGCATTCTTCATCTTAAAAATACTTCTGTTATTGAAGGGACTTCGAAACTTAAAATAATATTACAATAACCTATTGCGACTGTAGAGTTTTGGAGATTCATATTTATTATATATAAAAATATACTTTGACAAGCTATCATTCATATTTCTAAAAATATGAATGATAGTATTTTTTTTTAATTTTCTAAATTTGGAAATGATTTTAAAAATTCCTCTAAAATGGTGAACTTCTAGTAAGGTCATTTAGTGTACCTTCCAGAAGAAATTATTCCCTTTGACTTCTTTTATACACCCACCCATGAGTTCCAAGAAAACGTAGTTTATCCCAAAAAGGATGAATGAAATATGTCGAAAATATGAATAAATGGTAACCTTCTTAAATCAAATTTAATACGATTTCCGATATTTGTATAAAACTCCATTAGCAGTAAAATTAAATATAATTTTTTTTCTTTAATTTAATTATTTCCCATTTTTTTAAATTAATGCTAATCATAGAATCTTAAAAGTATAATGGTTTGATTTAGATAGAATTTGAAACAAACCTTTTTTTATCAATTTGATGAAAATCTATGAATCTGTTGGTATAAAACAGAATGCTTGGGATTTATCTTTTAATTTGTTAATAGAAATTATCCTTTAATGCATCAATTAATATGGATAAAGAAATCCATTGTGAATTTAAAAAGGATTTTAAAGGATTTATTTTAATTTTCCTTCGAGGGATTCAGTCACATAAGTAAATATTATTGAAACCAGAAGTTAATATTTTTTTCTTTCTTTTCAACAGATGACTTTCAGCTGTGTTAAATAGATTACAAGTCATATTTAGTTGTTTTTTAGCCTACGGCAATAAAGCAGGTAAAGAGCTTCGAACGTTTAGAGATCAACGATTAGAAAGAAAAAAATATTCAAGTAAAAAACATGCAAAGTTCATAATATAAGAACAATGCATGCAATTTCTATAACGAGCAATCAAAGAGTTCCATATATTGTAATGTATACCATCATAAATAGTACAGATTTTATTCTAACAAAGCTTACAAAAAATGACACTAACATACGAGGAGATAGTGTATTTAAACGTATCAATGGGGCAGTGAACGAGTTTCTTTTGAATATTCCATGCTAATAAAGAAAGAAAAAATACCTCTACCTAATTTTATAGTTTGCAGAGCAAAATTAAAATATTTTCACACTATTGGTCAACAGTCCGCTTTTGCAATGTAATTGTTACATTTATAAAAGGACAATCTAATTTTTTAATAATGTCATTAAGATAGATTTTTAAATCTTTTTACTTAAAAGTATTTATTTGATCATGAAAAAGAATATCCATTAAAAAAAATCTTACTATTTCGACTTTTGCTCTCCATGGCTTTATATTTTCAAGCCATCGGTTTTTAGTCTTTTTTCTTAATGATGCAGCTAATGAAAATATAAACTCAAAGACTTATAAAGGATTTTTTTTATCATCTGTTGTGCTATATGAAGTAAAGATTTTAGTAATAAGCCTAATTAAATCAAAGTTATGTTAGAAATAATTGTCTCTAATATATGTCAAAAATTTAAAATGCACACAATGAAGTCCACATATCAAATTTCAATTATTTGAGGAGTTTTTTTACGCTATTGAACAATTCTGGTAAAAGCAAATTAATACAACCACATTCAACAAAAGTGTGTGCAATTTAGAACTGAAATTTGAAATTTAAATATAAATTTTGGAACAAAACTATTTATCAAATTTTATTCATTTAATTAGTTGAGTGTGAAGTTATGGTATTTTCGCATGTACATGAATTGATAAAGAAATCAATTTAGTAAATGACTTATCCAAATTCGAAACAACTAATTACATTTAGAAAGTAAATCACAAATTCTTTTTGTTTTGCTTTTTTCCTCTTTTAAAGATATTCTTTCTAAATAGAAAGTTACTTCGTCTGATTTAATGGAGTCTAAAATGTACGGGTTGGTGTAACGAAACTCATTATGGCAAATTTTTGTGTAATTAATAAGTAATTTCAACAACTGGGGTAATTGTGATTTCAAAATTAGAGAAATACATATTCGGAAAAATAATTTTTTTGAAAATTTGATCTAAAAGTATTAAATATATTTTAATCATTATAGTCCAAAAGAATCAAAAAATCATTTAGACTTAATTTAATTTTTAGATATATTCAACTTGATCCAGGCGATCAGCTTTAAAAAAAATTAAGAAAAATAGTATATTAATGTAGGAATTTATTAATCAATAATTATCGTTTCCATGCAACCAAACAATAGTATTTCAAATTAGCTTTAATGCAAAACATCTTAAAGATTTTCATTTTTACAAAATTTAAAATAATCCTCCGAAATATGATTTATGTTACAAAATTTTACCCATACATCAATTAATCGTTTAAATTTGTTATACGATGTGCAATATAAATATGATTATACGATATGATACTTGAATAAAATGATATGGATGTAATGCAGCCATACAATTTTAGTTAACAACTGCCCGTGTATAAATCAAATTTTGATTTATATGTATGTTATAATTTTGTAGAAAATCAAATGTGAAGTTTTGTTATGTCTCTCATCTGGAATTTTCCTTTGCATATTTCTTCATTGTTCAAATTCATAAAAGATTATGGAAGTATAGCATTATCTTCTCTGATAAGAACTCCTTATTTAAGTCTAATAACACGATTTTTTAGATTTCACAAATCATACTAAACAAATAAAAGTTACTATGTTACGCTTTTTTAATAATATAGAATATAGCATTGGAGATTATTCAAACATCATCCTTTTGCTCCTTAATTAGAAAACCTAATCAGAAAACTGTAAAAAGCAACCATATAAATTCCTTCCGGTCCTTGAAATCGGAAAAAAATAACCACTTTATTCGGACTTTAAGGCTAGTTCATGCTGCTTTAAAGCTACCCTCTCTGGGTGAAAGAAAAAAATCTTCCATAAATTGTCTGCATGAAATCCTGAAATTAGTCTAAGTAGCTATGAAATGGCTTAGAAATCTAGATTCTGCCGCGTAAAGTGAACACATGCAAAGACACATCTCATAGAAAGAGTGATTTACAGATTGTGAATGACTGTTGAAGCAAGCCCAGATAATGGGGTAGATGAATTTGTCTGCAAAGTCATTATAAAGTTCCGAAATCCTACGAATTCACACGGGAAAATTATGATAATTGCCATTGCTGTTCTAGATTCTTAAAACGTATTGATCAACAATGTTTTCATTATCTGTGTAACTCTGCTCCAATTTAATTATCTCTTTGACGTTAGGTAAACTGTTTTCGAAAAATATATATACTTTCTTTTATGTTGTACCAGATATTTCAATTTTATAATATAAATTTCAAATTCTAATAAATTTAAAATCTAATTTCATTTGTTTTTGAAACAAACAAATTTAGTTATCTACTATCATTATTGCTGAGCTCCCGATGTAAAACTCATATCAACAATTTCTTATTTTTATCCAATATAATTCCTTTCGAGAAATAAAAAAAAAATGTTTTTTTTGTAATGTAAAATTTTAATGTGCAATAAAAAATGTTTTTTAATAACATAATATATTCAAACACTTAATTTAACTTTAATCTTATGTAAATCATTAAAAATTAATCGGAATAAAAGTCATTATTATAGAATTTGAATCCAATAATTCATATAAATATAATAAGATATATATTCGAAGAATGAGAATTGATTGCAATTCTATAAACCAAATTTTCTCATGCGAACATTATATTTATTTAATGTATATCATGCATTTTTTAGTTTCAATCATGGTTATTTTCCGTTTGATAATTTAAGGCAGACTAACATTGATGCTTTTATAGGGGCAAGATCAACGTTAAAAAAAATATACCACAATCCATCTAAAAACATTATTAAATATAAATAAGGTTATCTGATATTTTGTTTTTAAAAAAGCAAACACAGACAATTTAAGCAAAAAGTGAAGCAGATTGGTACATTTAATAGAAAAATTTGATGCTTCATAAAACTGCGGATATAAACTCAAGAATTTTATTTATGGCGGATGTATTTAATAAAACAGTTCAATTTTTTTAAATGTTTTTTAACATCGATTTGAAATCTAATACTGGCAAGAGTAGCAACAAAGAAGATAAGTTACAAATAGCAAAAAACTTCTGCATTTGATAAAAATGATTTTTTTTCTTTAAAATTATAATCTTTAATTCTCATTTTCATTACCATCAACCAAGAATTAAGATCACACAAAATTAATAAGCATAAAATTTCTTACTTTTGTGACGCGGCAGGTGAGATGAAACACAGGTAAAAGGAAATTAAAAGAATTTCTAAATTTTTATGAATTGATTACGAGACCGATTTTATTGAATATATTATTTTTAAAACTACCCCGTAACCAAGTATATAAGCAAGAGAAGAATTTTATGATTCCAAACAAAATCTGTATGGCAATTAGCTCTGTAGATTAATGATTTCCCTTATTATATAAATGACAAGGGTCTTATATTAATAGACTGACAATAAGAGTGCTAGAATGACATTAAAGAGACAACTTCGTGACATGAATTGCTAAGCCAACAATTTCACTTGTTATCTGTCTATAAATAAAATACAAATGCATAACACTTCAATACACTCGGGAAATTGTTTTTCCTAGCTGATTTTGATCATTGATATGCGAGTTGCTTTTCATACAATTAAAATAAATATTAAAACAGCCAAAACTAAATTTAGATATCAAAGATGATTAGATATTAGATATAATGAATTTATTAGATATAATGAATTAATAATTATTTAGATATAATGAATAATGATGTACAGTTTCTTTGAGAACGGGAATGCCAGACTAATACATTTTCTTCAACTTTATGCAGCTTTTTTTAATAAATTCGCCATAATAAAACATTAAAACGCTATTTTAATGTACTATTTGAATTTAGTGGTATATACTTGAAACTTTTTAACTGGAACACACACACACACACACACACACACACACACACACACACACACACACACACACACACACACACACACACACACACACACACACACGTTTGTGTGCGCGTGTGTATATAAAATTTCTCTTTGATTGCAAACATTACACTTTCAAATGAAAATAATAATAAAAAAAAACCATCAAATTAAGTGTATATAAAAGAAATTCTGCAGCTTTCTTATTTTTGAGATCGTTAATAAATCGTATCCATTTTTTTTCTCTCCTTCCAAATTCGCTAATATTTTTTTTTTCCTTTTTGGTTCAACAGAATTCAGAAAGACCCTGTTTGAATTATACAAAATGCCTTTTTTATAGTTTGCTTAAATATGAATATCAGACAGGAAATTAAAATTAATTAAATTTTAAACTATTCAGATTCTGCTGTAGATATAGAAATGAATGTTTGGTTAGGTATCAAATATATATATCGAAAGGTTTAGTTTTCACAAGAAATAAATTAAATATTTTATTTAGACATGACAAACAAAATATTAAATATAAATTTGTTAAATGTATAACATATATAAATGATAAATTAATTCCTTTTCGTAAAATAAATCATAGTAAAGCTCCCTACAGTATTTTTTTAATTCACACAAAATAATCTCAAATTGATTTGTACAACTTTTACAAATATTAATAAAAAGGAAAAACCATATCAATGTGGAGAAAAAAATTTAAAAACATTCCTATACCTAAGTGTTTAGACTTAATAAACTGCGTTATCTTTTTTTTTTTTTTTTTTTTTTTTTTTCCGTCACTATATATTTTACGATATTATGGAATTTCAATCTTCTCATGGAATAATTAGATTTTCTGTAGAGTCACCATGCAGTTTATTTTCTTTACTTCTTCTCTTCATAATGACATATAATTTATATAGCACCTAGAAGTTTGACAATTATAATCAGGTTGGTTTAAATACATGGATGACTTCAACGGAAATTGAGTCAACTTTGTGTATCGCCTATAGGAAAATCTGTAACGTCCAATACGATCAATGTTGGCAATTCAATGTTAAAGCAAATATCGGTCTTGCGGTTTTTGAAAAGGCTAGTTCAGAGTATTCCTAAGAGAGATTTAAATGGCATAGTTCTCTTTATTCTACCCATGCCCCCCCCCATAACGCCGTTCTTTAATCATTCGATCAATAATAGATTTAGGTTATTTTAAAGAAATCATTATCTGATGGTAAATGAAATGAAATGAAATTTGCATTTATTTATTGTTTTCCATAAATATCATGCTACTCTGTTAATATTAAACACTCAATGTTCAGAAATTTACTATTTCCTTAAATAATTTTATAGAACAATAAAAATGATTCTGAAAATTCTATATATATTTCTGAAAGATTATATTTTATATGTACACTAGCTATAATACGATATTCTTCTTACAAAATTTACCTGGATCTGAATCACACCTTTTCATTTCCTAATTACGATTTTGCTCTATCTAATATGCTTACTAGATAATTTTTAATAAGATTTCTAACTTCTACAAATATTTAAACAAAAATAGGCGAGAACAATATTACGTGAACTACAGAAACAAGTCTCTTTAAAAAATTAGTAAAATATTTACTTTGCGTTGTTTGAAATAAATTGCTTACAGTTTTATAATCATCAAACAATCAAAAGAATTCTAGGCTAATATACATAGTATTAAATATAATTTTATTATGAAGAGGATTTCCGTTTGAAGCAAAATATGATAACTTCTTTTTACATTTCCTCAAATATTTTTCAACAATATTTTGATATGAGTTTTTCTAATTACATTAGGAAAAATTAAAAATTGTGAACATACATTTAAGAATACATATTTAGTTTATGATCCATTCGCTAATATGATTGTATAAAACAATTTAAAAAGTATATTTGCATTTAGTTTTCAATAATATAAAATTTAAAAATGTTTTCTTAAATAATATTTAGAAGAAGGTAAATTATAGGAACCAAAATTATGAAATTCTACGATTCATTATTTACAAAATATGAAATAATTGGTAAATAAGGACACTTTTAATATAATAAGATCTTCAAAATTATTAATAATTGCAGTATTTACCTTTACGATTTATAATTTTTATCTTCGCTCTGTATTCATTAACAAGCCATCTACCTCATCTATAAGAACTCTTTCTTATCTAATAAACTTTATTGAAATTAATTAATTTCCTAATTTGGTTCGAAATTCTATGGCATTTTTAATTTTTTTTCTTTCAAATTTGCGGCTGATTTTTCTAGCGAAACTTTAAAGCTTTTGTCACAAACAGTTTTTACTTTCCGTTCATGGCACTTAAAATTAGCGATTTTTCCAAAGCAAACCACATTAGTGGAATGATTAATTTGTTTCAAACTCAACAAAACGGTATTTTGAGACAATGAGTTCAAGTTTAAGCTATTAGGAATTTAAAGGAGAGGGAAGAAAAAAAATATCGCAAACATTTGAAATCCTTTTCCGCAGTAAGAGCTTTCCTCCTATTAAGCTCCTTATTTTGCGACTTTCTGGAGCTATTACGCTGATTGGGCAGACTCCTTCACTTCAATTTGGTCTGATCATTATTATTTTTTTATTTATTTTTATTTTTAAACTTGAAAGGCTTGATTTGTGTTTTTCCAGAACATGGCTTACGGCAAATTGCGCTTCTGACATTATAAAGGTCGATTCCAGTCTCTTGTTATCTTGGACTACTTTTAGTAAATGACATTTTGCCCTGAGAGTAAAGGTTGCCAAAACGAAACAATTCTCGTTTTTGTACATTAAAAAAATGCGATGATTGCATACTGAAATCTTTATATAAGATACATTTATTTTTTTTCGAAAACTGTCTGCTTCTTGCTTTTGCAGCACGATTTGTTACTTATGAATTTGCTCTCGTTTTCTAATAATTTAGATAAACAAAACAATAAGCAAAATTCCTAATTTAAGATATTTTAATCATAACAATTGAAACTACTTCAATGCTTTGAATATCATTCAAATATCACCTCCTTGAAAAAATTTCTGTTTAGGAAATTTATACCTAATGAATAAATTATTTCATATAAAAATTTTCCTGTTTCTTTTAAAATTTGTGTTGGTGCCTCTACGCTTTTTTACTACCATTTTACATTAATGAAAAAATAATACTCTTGATGATATATTTTATTGTTTAAGGTGTACGTACACACTATTAAAATTTAACTTTAAAATTCCAGTTTTTTTACAGTATGTCATTAATATATGTTTAAACTCATTTCAGTGAGAAAAAATATTGCACTAATTATTAATTAAATAATATTTAGCTAATTAGCATATTTTTTGAAACATATCTTAAATTCTACTTTGTATAGGTACATAATTCTAGTTCGAAATTATGCTTAATATTAGTCATTATGCTGTCAGCCTCAATCAAGTTGGTAAAAAATAAAACTATATTTTTATAATTTTTTTCATCAACGATGAATAGAAAAAGCGAGATTTGTTCTGTAATTTTAACTTTTAAATAGCTGTTAAAAATTTATTTCTATAAATATAACTTTGATTGAGGCACAAAACATCCACTGTTTCATACATTTTATTTTGATAAATAAATAATTGTATTTGGTTCATTTCTTGTTGAGTTATGATTGTTTGAATGAAGCAACATAACGCGAAAATATCATTCTTCATAAAATGAGTTTAAAAAAAAAAAAAACGAAACTAGAGTTTTTAGTGAAAGTACCTGAAGAAAAATAGTTATATCTCGAGAAATATTCCGAATACTGACAACATCTTGGTATCGTTTGAAAGATAAAGGATCAGAGAACATTTTGAAGCAATAAAAGTATATTCGATACGTTGAACAATTTCGAAGTTTCAAGTGTGTACGTACACCTTAAAATGTATTCATACCATTTACTGTCCTTAGACATTGTGTGTTTAACCCTTCTTTGCATGATGATGTAAATTTTCATCATAACATCCAGTGAACAAAACATTGTACTCAAAACAGGTGTACTGTAAATTGGATGTGGTTTCACGACTATTACGTTATAAGGAACGTAGCTGTCAAACAAAAATAAAATCAAATGTCTCAATTATTATAGTGCGATTGAACGTCATTTCGCTGTTTGTTGTGGTTAGAAGAAACATGCGATTTCTTGAGTATATTTATAAGTAATCTCAAATTCTTTTGCTAATAAAAGCGATAATGAGTGGTAAAATTTAATAGAGGGACGCTGAAGATTTTGTGCTGAACATGTAAATTTGCATGATGATGGGTGCTTACATCATACTGTTTATTAATATTCTTATATTATATATACTAGGATTTTTTTAAACATTTTTTTTTTAATCCAGAGCATCGTGATGGATATTTTTACGCCACCCTGGTTTATTTCACAAAAAAGAAAAAAATCATGTAAAGGAGGTTTAAGGCACCGATTACTTTTAGTTCATTAGTTGTCTTATGTTCAAAGGAATTTGCATTCTTTTATATTATTGTCAAAATGGTTGAAAGTAAAACTCAACTCGTAATAGTAGTACGAGTACTAGATAACTTGCTATAAGTAGATTTTAGCTTTTCTTTGCAAGTCAAATTGTTGAAAAGATATTTTTAGAACTCTTCGGAAATATAAAAAATAAGAAAGAAAAAAGTGATTTTGAATTAATAGCTGGGCCTAGTGGAGCATCAAAGTCAAAAATCATAGATTTTAGATTATTCGTCTGAAATCGACAAGATATTAATAAATCATAATGGTCTCGATTAATGATCCCTCAGATTTGTTTGGAAGAAGCATTATTTTCTTTCCATTTTGTAAACAGCAAGTTGTTTTTCAGCTTTCAAGTCATATTACAAACATCAATTTGCAAGAGCAAAAAGTAACGAAGAGAAAAGCTGTGTAACATTACACAATACTGTATCATAAAAGAAAAAAATTATAAAGTTGCCACAAAGGATTTCAATTATAAATCTTTTCTTTTTTTGTGTGGATTCTTTCATTAAATTTGCTTACGAAACATTTCCATAGTGCGAAATAAAGTCTTCTTTTTTGTATAAATTATATGTTACGTCTGGACGCTAAAGACATTGAAACATATTTTTAAATATTGCGAAACTTGATAATGGTGTTATGTTTTCCGCAACTACTTTGCATACTTTACTCATAGATGCCATTAACAGGAAAACTACGGCTTAGAAAGTATATGACCTTAAATAAACTTCACAAACTTATGCTAACTAATACAACAAAACCTAAAACGTCATATCAAAGCCATTAAATACGGTAAATTTAATGCGCATTCTACTCCCGAAAGGCATTGTTATGGGTGTCAAAATGCCATTCAAAACTTAGCTCTTTTCTGACTATACGGTACAGATGAAACACATCAGGGCGATTAAAACGTATTCATAAGTATGTTTAATAAATCACAACACTTAAGGTATTTTTTGCATTAAATATTTCATTAAAATTTGATGAAAAATCTTTTTAATGAATATAGTTTCGTTATTAATAATTTTGTGTTTTAGTACGGTATGGTATAATTGCATTTTAATAATATCATAAAAATGATTTCAAATCGAAACAGGACGTTGATAGTGAAAATGAGAAAACAATGTACCTGATATTATGAAGAAAATGCAAAGATGCTCAAGTTTAAACTGCGATGTAATCAAATATTAAAATTTTGAAAAACTCTTTCTTGAGTTGGAAACATCTAATTATATTTTAAATTGCCGAGTTTGCTTTAAATCTTAACTTTCTTTTATAAATGTTGAGAATCTTTGAACATATTTTATATCACTTCATATTGGGCATTATTTTTAAAAAAATGTATTTAGTACCTTTGGGCATGAGACTGTTTTCGAAATGCTTCTAATTTGGGGCCTTTTTATGATTCTAGAAGTAATTTTACAATATATATATATATAAAATATCTAGTGGCTTAAGCTTGCTTCAGAAACATCATCTTCAAATGCTTTAAAGCTGAGTTCTATTTCTTTTACTCCTTTTGTGCTCACACCTGCGACTGCTTAAAATACCGAAAATATATCGACTGGAAAATGTAAAATATTAGAATGTATACTAAAATTACGAGTTCACATTCAGTATCACTAACGTTCGTAAGTTAAAAATATAGAAATCCTAAATTTCATAAAATAAAAGAAATACAACTATAAAACTTTAATTTAATGCTCCGATTTGGCAGAATAGAATAGCACTGAATTCAATGAAAATTTTGATAAATGGCTTTCTTTATCTTTTAGAATAAAATAAATGCAGCGTAGGTAGTTCTTTCAAAAATGCATAGATCTTAAGATTTAATCCATTAAAAGTATATAAGATTTGATACTTCATTTTATCTGTATAAGAAGATTTATAAAGCAATCTTGGAAGGATTTTCTTTTATAAATTCTGATTAGATATTTCTAGAGATGAATAAATTATTTAAAAACAGTATTCATAGATGAATTAGATTTGAATTTTAAAGTATTTTATTTTTCGTTGTGGTATCTTCTTAAGAGACTTGACTTGATAAATTCGCCAAATGAATGCTTTATTTTTCACAAATTAAAAGCAAAAGTATTAACTCCTTAGAATAGGAAAATCCCTCTAAATATATTTGAGAAATAATGCATGTAATGTGGATCAAATTTTAAATCCAATTTTTAATGAATGGATTTTTAATTCATTAAAAACTCAATCCATTTATTTTGGTCTTCATCGACTTAACAAAAAAAATTTCTTTAGCTAATTCTGAAAACGAATGTTCGTACAATTTCCTATAATCCAAACAAACTGCTTAAGCTAGATTTACACAATGCGCAAAATTTCGCAAAATATTGCACTAAATATGTCACGAAATCAGTTGCTTTTTATTCATGATATTCAATATTTCCTCCTTTTGTAATTTTAATAATATTTTATAATTTAATTCGTCATAAACGGTCGTTAATTTAATCTGTATAATTTATATTATTTATAGCATTTCAAACACTTTTTAAGTATTTAGTACATAAACAATAACTAAGTTATCGATGCTCACCTGATCATATTTGTCGAAAGATTTGTAGGTTCAGCTCTGTGTTAATATGAGATGTTCAGTGAAAATATTGAACAGAAGAATAGCTTCAGTCCTTATAGTCAGAAAAGAGGAATGACATTTGCAGACGCCAATAACAATGCTTTTTGGAAGTAGAATGTGCATTAAATTTTCGTTATTTAATGACTTTGATGCACCGTTTTAGGTTTCGCTGCTGTATTAGTTAGCATAAGTCTGTGAAGTTAATTTAGGAAGTCATATATATTTTCTAAGACAAAGTTATCCTGTTAATGACATCTATGAGTAAATTATGCGCAGTGTTTGAGGAAAACACGACACCATTGTTAAGTTTCGCATCATTTAAAAAATCATTTCGGCATCTTGTCTCCAGATTTCACGTATAAATAAACTCAGTTAAGGTGCATATTCAATGTCTTCAAATAAAATATCTTTCTTTAAAAAATATTTATGATAAAATGTCTTTATTAGAAATCGGTATGTTTTGAAATATTTTAGATTCAGTTGATGCTGTTCAAAGTATAAAAGCGCAATCTAGCTTGGTGAATGTAGCTTTTTCGGGAATTCTTACTTTTAGAATATGAGTTCTCTTAAAATGCTCGTTTTCTCACAATATACAAAAATTTAAATTTACAGTTCATGAGAACAAACTAATAATACCATAACTCTTAATTATATCAGCATTGTTTTTATAGCATCGAAATTATAAACAATGTAGAAAGTGTAAAATAACTTTAATTTTGCTTTAATATTTCTTGAAATCTGTAAGAAAATTTCAAACCATCAGAAATATAATTATATTTATGTTGCTTATTTAAACTCAAAAATTCTAATTCTATAATAATTCTAGAAAATCTTTGAAAATATACATTATTAGTAAGATTTTCTGATTTCATTTTCATGATTTTTTTTTGTAAACATATTAAAATTATTACTTTTACTCTTCTCACGGGCAATAAATATAAGTTAATTATAATACTAAATCAAAAAGTTAATATATTACAAAATAATGTCAGTCTTCTCATCTATAAAATAAGTCCTAAACCTTTTTTTTTTTTTTTAAATTACATTATTTATATTCATTTTTCGTCACCATGTAACATTGCCCTTTACAATTTTTATTTTTAAACTTAATTTTCACAAAAGTAGAATATTTATGTAAAACTTAAACTTGAGTTTGGTTTAAAATACGGAAGTTATATTTAAATAGTATATTGTAAGTACTCAATGCATTTCCAAAATTTGAAATAAGCATATTTTTGCATTGTAATAATTTGATGAATAATTAAGTCGTTTTTTAAACAAAGAAATGTGCAATTTACGAAATTATATGTATTTTATGTCTTAATATTTCTCGAAATCTGTAAGAAAATTCCAAATCATCATAAATATATTTATATTGATTTAATTAAACTCAAATTATAATTCCATTAATTTATTAAATTCATCCTATGTCGAAATGAATGTTTTGTATAGAAATGATGTATAAAAACTAATATATATTAAAACTTGTATGCCATGGAAATTTTGCTTGCATTGGGAATTAAATATATTTTATGAGATGATAATTCGTTACAAAGTGTATCTTGTTTAAAATTTTAAGAGAATTTATATTATTAATCATTTATTATTTATTTTGTGTAATTATTGAAAACGTCATCGATTCTTCCTTCAATCTATTTAACGATGGATATCCAGCTCAGTTCACGTTTTCAGTTTATATATTTAGAACACAAAAAACTTGTAGGCAACATAGTAGGTTTTGACTGCCGATTAAAGTATAAGGAATGCAATCCTATTTTAATTGATTTATTATAATTCATTTGAACTGAAGTTTTATCAGTTTTACCTTTATTCAAATAGATTTATTCAATAAAATATGCTCAAATGCTTAAAATAACGAATTGTTAACAAATAACACGTAATTATTTAATATGTTGAAATTTTAATAAGATTATTAATTCTGAAAAAAGAATTTTTTTGTGAAAATCCTTTATTTAGTTTAGGGCTGCTTTTTTATTCAAAGAAATACAGTTCACACTCAAATTACTTCCTGTACAGAAACCTGTATGGAAAAACAATAAAGGCTAATTAAAACCTTCTTGGTTTCAATGAACTGGAAATATATAACTATTTTACCAGACTTTTACAGTCTATTCATACTACTTGAATTTCGGTTACCATGGGAGTAAATCAATAATCAATTTTCAAACAGCAGTAAATTCTGGAAATCAGCAACGTGACTAATTAACATGCTCATAAAGTCATTTTAAACCGCAAATATATCCAAAGAATATAAAACTTCAGCTGATGCTCAATTTAAACTATCGAAGTTTAACGATTTGTATTTTTCTTATAATGTTTAATTTGAGAAATAATATTCGATACTTTTCTGATGCTCACTCAATTCCTTTTCCTCATTTCCTATTCGGAAAGTAATTACTAAATTCTTGTTTCCAAGTGTTAAAATAATTTGAGCAGTTGTTTTTCTACTATGAGATAATTTTCATAAAATTTACCCTTACATCTGAATAAAAGGAAAGCAGTTTTTTATTATATTGTATTGGAAATATCTAAATTATTTGGCAAATACTCGAATATAACAATGTCATATATGAAAATATAGAATATATATTTTTCAATAGTATTAAATATATATTTAAATTATATATATTTTGACTTCAAATTATATAATTCTGAATATATTTTTAATATTATTGTTTCCAAACTTAAGTCATAAGTCATTTCATACAGCAAATCAGCTCGTTACAGAAACATGAATTTTTGTTTTTATCTTGATAATTTTGCTAAAATACATTCCGATATTTTGAATTCTATAAAATTACATTCTATACAAATTTCACATTATTTTTTATTATTGTCTTCTAATTTTTATTGATATTGATTTTCTAATGACAATGTTTTATAAATTAAGTTAATAATTATATTTTTGACTTAAAAAAAAGATTCTACTCTTTTTGCAAATTTATATACAAGATATGTCAAAGCTTTCTTTAATTTCAAGTTGCGCCAATTTCGATACTGTGAAAGAGCAAATTCTCAATAAAACTTATCACGAATTCCACGAACCGAAAATAAATAATTACTTTACTCATGTTTTACGACCAATTCCCACTGTTTCAAATCTACCCGGCTAGGAAAGAAGAAACTGTAGATGGACTATCAGCATCGAATTCCGGAAATCGGTGCATCTAAACAGCGATAGAAATCTGTTTAAATTTTGTTTTCTGACTCGCAGTGGGAAAATACGTTGACGCGAAACTCATTCAAGGAATGATTTACAGATCTTGAATGCCTTTTGAAGCAAAGTTGGAGAATGGAGCAAATTAGTTTGCCCGTAATGCCATTATAAACTGCGGAAAATATTCGAAGAAAGTAAAATGGGAAAATTATGGTGATTGCAAATGCTGTTCGAAATTTTCAGAGAGTATCGAATAGAAACGATTTAATTCCTAAAGATTTAAGTCCGAACTTCTTTAATGATTTCCATTAGGTTAAGAAGGTTATTTTGCAAATATAGTGCATTTGTTTCTCTTTCGGAGTTTCTGGATAAGGATATTTTTGTATGTTATATTATAAAATATTTCAGTTGAAAAAATATATGGAAATTATATTTATATTTTAATTTTATAAGGGTAAATATTAAGGAATTGATAGATACGTTGTAAATGACTCTTGATAAATTTATAAAATTATTTAACCTCTGAAACAATTGTAATTGTAAATTATCACTATTTCTATTAAATAATATATATATTGGGGGCAGCAAATTATAAAATAATGCTTCACACGAATGAATGCCTGTTTTTCTTATATTGGTTCATTTGAAGAACTATTTTTAAATGTTCAGTTATAGAAAGCAAATTTAACTCGAAACTTGTCAATGTTTATATGTACATGATATGTCGTGGTACTGAGAACATGCTTCTCATAAAAACATGTTGAGAACTTACTTTCATTGTATCTATTTAGCTAAGGAACATTTTTTTAGATAAATACTTTTACAAAAGAAAATTAAAATATTATTACAAGAAAAAATTGCACCTTTAATTATTAATACAAAATATTAAATTATACAAGATTTCAAATAATTTCTTTCATTATCAACTTTAGTGCATATATCATATAACAACTGCCCAACGTTATCGAGAGTTATTCGGCTAAATTATTGACTTTTTAGCGGTTAAATTAATAATATGGAATAGATTTTTTTAAATTTTAATTTTTTTTATAGTAATGAAAAACATGAAATAATTAAAACTATACACTGCAAATAACTGTTTTTTCATATTTAAATATATACTATGCTATAAAATAAAATAAACTGTGTTTGAAATTCTACTTCGCATTCCTTGGTCTAAGACTATGAAACTGATGATTATTTTAAAATTGAACAATTCGAAATTTTATAATTCCTTCAGATTTGATCGCAGAAGACATAATTTTTTTTTGTTTTGTTTTTATAATAAATATTTTAAAACTTGGAGATTCAAAAATATATTTCGGAGAATATGATTATTTAGGATAAACGGAGTGTATAAAATTTAGATTTCAAAGTTTAAAAGCCGGAATAAAATAAAATATAGTTTACAACATTTAAAACTTTTTTAAAACAAAAAAAATTAAATACTGAATTTTATAAAAAATATTAAAGATATTGCATAAATTATGAAAATTATTATGCAGTGCACATTAGTTTTCAATGTCAAAAATTTTTGTTTCTTGCCCTCATATTAAAAAAAAAAAAAAAAAAAAAAAAAAAAAAAAAAAAAAAAAAACCTTCTTGGTTTCAACAACAACAACAAAAAAAAAACATTATATTGCTTGAAGATCAATGAATTTCACTATAATTTAAAGTTCAAATTTTTTGAGAGATTGCAGAAAATTAGATGGATAATAGTATAATGAGCTGCTTAAAGCTTCTATAAAAGTATCGGCTATATGAAGATCAAAATTTGAAGCTCAAAAATATTTTCCTGGGGAAGCTATGAAGGGACTAGGTTATATCAAAATATTTAAATGAAAATGTTAGTAAACTTTGACCACGCTGACACTACTTACTAGCCGCCAAAGGAGGCTAATGAATAACAAGAATGATGCTGTTTCGCATATGTTGTCATTTTATATGGAGATATTTATGACAATGAGAAATATTATTTCGTTAAAATTATGATCAGGGTAGTAAAACTGTATGTATTTTTTTTTCAAACACTGAAAATTATTGGTTTTTTAAACTCCAAAAAAATTATTTAAAACGTTGGCATTTAATATCATTAAGGAAATAGCATAAAATGGAAATCATTTCTGAATACATAATTAGTGCAAATTCTTGTATTTTTCATTGCAATTCTAAAGAAAAAATAACTTCCATAAATTTCTTTCTGTTTTTTTATTATTCCTTTTGCGAACACTCAATTTTCATTTTCATAATAACTTTAAATTTTTAAAAATGAGATGGGTTTTTTTTAATATTTTCTTTATGATTAAAACTCTTTCTGTGTGAATAAGTTTATTTCTAGTCATTTTAAAATAAAAATAATATATTTCTTTTGAATAAATTTGAATTGACAAATTAATTTATTCGTTTTTGTTCTAATGTGTATCAAAATGCAGGTGATGATATGTGTTCATAAATTCTTAGATTTCGCTTTATAAATTATAAAAAGTTTACTCATAATATCTTCATAATACAGCATAAATTTCTAAGGACAAATCTTCATCTTTTTAAAATTATGCGCTGTTAAAAGGTTAACCATTACTTAACATTACTGTTGGGTCACTTTAGAGATTTGAAGATTTTTAAAAATAATTCTGAAAAATAAATTTATTTTTCCTAATATAGTTAAAATGTGATCCAAATTAATTGGGTGGATTTTTAGGAACATCCTGTAAAGTCTACAAGCAGGATTACATGGAAATTTTGTATTATTCTGAGAATGCGGTATTGATTTCATGACTGAAATTAATTCAAGTCTTAGCCAACAAAAGAAAAACTGCGCTTTTATGAATACAAATTGTATAATTTTGAAAAATAATAGCTTTTATTTTAAGAAGAAAGGTTTAGTTATTAAAACACATGTGCAGTATTGATATCATATGCATTTGCTACTGCTTAAGTTTTTCTTTAATAGCTTTTTTATCTTTCTATATTTTTACTAGACTCTGAACGTGTCTACAATTCACCTGAAAAGTGACAACAAAAGGCAGAATTAAACTCAAAAATCATTTAATAGTAAAAGATGTTCTGCTCAACTCTTTACTTGTTAAAATATCTTAATCTTTGTAGAAAAAGTTCCTTATCAGCTATCGAAATTAGACATTAGATGATTACCCTTTATTTGTAAAATAATATTTTCTCTTTGGACACAATTACTACAATAGCTGCTTAATCAAAAATTAAAAAAAGCATGTTTAGAAAGGATTTCAAAAATCTAATTTCATGCAAATTACTAGCATTACAAAATTGTAATTTTCTGCCTCTTTGCCAAAGTAAGAATTATTTTTTGTTCATTTCCAATTGAAAACCTGTATTCAGAAAAGTAGATATGCAAAATTTCATAATAATCTTGCCAATAGGTTGTGCACAGTTTAAAACCTAAACAGTTTGGTGAATAATTATGCATCGATTTATTTTTCGTACTGAAAAGGGTAAAATTGTGTTTAACATTATGCTTATAAAATATTATTTAATATCGCTTCATTCCAGTTTCAATTTTAAAATCACCTGTAGGTTTGTCAAAAATGCATTTCTTTTATAATCACAATAAAAAAAGTCACTGTGTAATTAAGAAAAATAAAATGTAATTATAAATATAATTATGAATAAAAATTACACTTATTAATTTCACTAAAATTCTATTTTTCTGGACAAGCTAATTATTTTTAATAGACTTCTAACTGCAGCTATATTTACGTGGGATAATAATATTCTTAAATGAAGCTCGTGCCAACAATGAAATTGCCGTGCTTGTTCCAATTTACTATACGATTTGTATTCTTTGAATACAGGTCCATGAATTGCATGGTTAAAATAAAGCTGAGGTACACCACTGAGAATCCTGAATGTTAGCAATTTTTCATAAATATATTTTTTTAGGTAATGATTAATCTCATTTTCACGACCAATGTTGATTCTGATACTAATACTATGTAACCACTTTGACTTTCTGAACCACTCGCTTTTTTATCGTATTCTCTTGGTTATGCCAATTCTTTCAATTACTTTACAGTTCCTGAATTAAGGCTAGAATTTTCTGGACTACAAATGTTAATACCAATTGAAATAGTTCTTAATTTTATTGATAAAACGTACGAAGTGGGAAAAAATTAATTATAAATTTTTGCTTACTCCAGATATGAAGCATTTTATTCGGTCAAAAAATAAAAGTAAAATAATTATTAAGCCAAGAAAATTTAAACGTCTATGATTATTTAACAAATATGTATTTCTTGGCTTATTATTCAATTAACTAAGAAAATACAAGAAAGAAAACATACCAATCTTAGAAGCTTTACTTATATATAAAAAAATTCATTTTGATTATTTGAGAAAATATTCACTTTAAAATATTCGGAAAATAATACGAAAATAATTTTATACATATATTTATGAAATTTACAACTTTTTTTCTAACGTTATTAAATTGAAAGATTTAATTTATGAACTGATATTACAGAAACTAAATATTTAAAATATATACTTCCAAATAACTCTTAAATCTATTATCAAACATTTAAAATTTAAATTAAAAAAAGATTAAATTAAATTTTATCTATTCAATTTTTAGCTATATTTGTTGTTTCTAGTTTTGAGCTGATTGATGTATTCTTTGAATTTTAATCATATAATTAAATATATTTATTTGCTCTTAAAATCCCTTTTGTAATTAGAAAATGTACCATGGATAATTATAATCGCTCTATTTCAGTTATCATTACTAATTTTATTTTATTTTCTTTTATTTACATTAGCTTTCAAAGTGAAATTAAAACAAATGCAATCGAATAAAATTTCAAACTTATATATTTGTTACTTACTTGGGATTTATCACAACTAAATTGAAGTTAAAAATTAAAATCTGATTAAATATATATTTGAGGTTTCGCATTATTTATGGAACCCACGTTTACCGAAATATTAAAACTTTAACGTTAAACAAAGAAATGTGATCAATGTATATTTTTCATTTAACACTTAATGTTATTCAGAAATAATTATTGAGACAATTAATAAAAGAATTAAATAAGAAATGCATAAATTTGCGTTCTTTAATTTTCTGTAATTCGTTTGGAAGCAAGTAATTCTTACCTTAATTTTAGATAAAATTCTACACTCCACCATTCGCTAGGAAGTATAAATAATTAAAGATATTAATTAAATTTTCTATAATTTATTAGAAAGAGGAAAATGCATCATCTTAATTTTAAATAAATTCTTCTCTATTGTAGTTAAATTTACCTTTTCATTCTTACACAGTTCATTTAACGTTTTGGTAGAATTTTTTTTTTTTTACGTTTTCATTTTTGGTAATTGGGCATTTTTATAATTTTTTAGACAAATGTTAGCATACACATAGCATTTTTATATAGAACATATGAAAATGAAGGAACTTTAAAATACATATATCAGGTGTGTGGTAATTTATATAATTACCAATATATAAACACAAATAAGCACCGATTGATATAAATAATTGAATGATTCCAAATTTAACTGCAAGTTTAAGAAATTGCAAATAAATAATATTCCTTTCATTGGAAATCAATTAATGTATAAATTTGTTGCATTAAATAACTAATTTTCTATCGAATAAATTTTAATAAATAATAAGTAATTTTCTATGATAAATTCATTTTTTGTAAAAAATAAAGTCGTCTATTAATGAGATTGTATAGCCCACTTTCGTTCTTTTTCCAGAATTGGAATAAAAATAATAATGGATAAATATAGGGCAATTAGCAAGTATTGTAATTCCTTTAAAGCATAAATGAAATTTTAGCTATTACTTGCAAAACTATTTATGCAAGTAAATTTTCTTTCGAGTCTTTGGTGTACCAGAAAATATTCTATATGAAGAATGTTGCATAACTTTTACCTTGTTGGCATTAATTTAAAACTTCTGCTGCTACAGCTTCGCCGATCACACGGAAGGATTTAATGAAGATTGAAGCTTGGCATAGATAGAAATGCCTACGCCTTTCATCTCAAATTTTCATTAACAACTTGAGGATTACTTGTTTAGACTGTGTTTTGACTTAATTGCTTTGGGTAAAATTAAATTAATTCACTCAGGCATGAAATAATTAGCGTTATTCCACTTTTAGATTATTCATAGAACAAATTAGTCATGGCTTATTTTTACCATAAAGGAAATTTAATGCATTTGGAAACATATGGTTGTCTACCACGGTTTAGTAGAACGGGTATATGTCGTGTTATACCAAAATTGTATTCATATGATCTCCTATATTATATCGGAAGATTCTTTTTCAGTTAAAATTTTGTTACAATTTTGACACGATTTTATAATTTTAAAAGTAAACCCATCATCAAAATTTATGTGTAGGATAAAATTGATTCTTATTTATTAAAATTCATTGTTTCGAAATCAGAAAAATGTTGTAAAAGGCCATCGTAAAATACAGAAAATAATTTAAGGCATCTATTTTACGAAACAAATACATATGAAGACACCAGTAATTTAGAAGTGATTACGTCAGCATCGAAAAAATATCTACAGTAGAATGAAGAGATGACATAATCCTTTAATAGAACCTTTCTCTCATTTGCTGTTTTGACAGCTTACATAAAGACATATACAATTTTAGGTTAGAAAAGGAACATTCGCATTGGTATTTAGCATATATACATTCGTTCTTTCTCAGTTATTGTTACTATTTGAAGCTCATTAATTTTTTTTATGAAGTGGCATTAAGAGTATTGAATGTTTAAATTTGCAATAAATAATAGACTATTAGATGTGAGAGAATAAAATTCATTCATTAAATATTTTCCGATTCTTAGGATTCTGGTTAAATAAAATGTATCAATCCTGAAATCAGTTTCAAAATGCCATAGGTGGTACAATATTTGTAATTGGGGGGGGGGGATTTCAAAGACGCTCAATAAAATATCCAATCAACCAAAGTATCTAATATCTATCAAATATCTTTTCTTGAATAAACTTAAATGATTATATAAAAAGCCTGTATGACACAAATTCACAAATCTATTTCGTCAAAACTATCTTAATAAAGTTTCCTAAGAACAATACAGTACTTTACTAAACACTATAAAACACGCCAATGTTTGTAAGTATTCCTTTTCATTTTTTTTAAAGATTAAAGTTAACTTTCATCTTCATTAAGCGTCGTACAATGGTATCATCATTCAGAAATGGTGTTATATTATATACTGCTGGTAAATTTATTATTGGTGCAATAAAGATGTTTCCATTTTTAACATCTTGCGAAATTGATGATGTATATTATACTTCAAACCTTTATTTTCTAAATTCTATAAGAGTAATGGGATTTTTAGCACTCAACAAAACAAAAAAATAGACGACAAAAAATTTTGTACACATTTTTGAGTTTTATATCACAGACATTTAGAATATTTTAAAGCTCCATCTTAAGTTTTTGATAATCGTATAAAGCTAATTTACCACTTTTAGCTATGATATAATGCTAATGACTATAGAATTAGAATGTCCTTTATGCCCCTTACTTTGCTCTTCGATGCTTAAAGAAGAAAAAAAAAAACTTTTGATTAAATAAATATTTGAGAAAAAAATCAATAAAAATGTATGATTATTCTCTGTTAAATCTGCAATACTAGATTCGAGGTGAAAGATGCAGATTCTATTGGATTATTTTAATTTCTGAGCAAACCCTTCATTGCAATATTTCATATTTATTGAAGAACTTTTGTTTTCGCGCAAAATTTTAACGGAAATATATAAGAAAAGGTTCTGTTTATTTTATGAGCAGAATTTTTGATTTATTCTGAGAAATATGACACAAAGAGCAGCAAAATTCACATCCGAAACATAAAAAAATTTTGTGATCATATAAGGTTGTTGAAGAATTCTAAGTACGTTTCGATGAATATTAGTTTATCTGAACATTTGTTTCATAATAGATCATTTTCTTGACATAGTTCCAAAGTTTTCATTGATGAATTTTAGTGTGATAAAATTATAGTTAACCATCTATACGTATAAAATGAATTGGAATTTAATTTCAGAAATCAAGGAAAAGTTGTAGTTCTCTCTTTATGTTTATTACATAATGAACATTGATCAGAATCATTTCCATTATGCATCTCCATGACGAGAAATCTGTCATGATATTTTCAGCCAACAAGGGGTTTAATATTTTATAGAACAACGTTATCTTTAGTTATTTAAAAATTAGACAATTATGTAAAATAAGATATTGTTCATATTAAACACAATCCAAAACTATTATATTTTCTTTACGGAATTTTTATTATCTTTCATATATAGTATTTTTTTTCCTATTGGAACATTCGCTTTCACGTACTATTTTTGTTGATATTGTAAAACAAGGCATGCTGTTTCTAAAACTGTGTAATTAAAACTACATGAAATCAAACACCAAGTTCGAAAATTTTCTGGAAAATACCCAAACCTTCCTAAATTATTATTACTGCAAATTTACAGTATTTAAACTTGTTATGTCGATTATTATCGAAATCTTCGGTCTTATGAGTTTTATAATTATAATAAACATATATAAATATAATAAGTGGAGTTTTTAATGTAACTCTACAAGCTATTGAAACAATGATAAATATAGTCTGTGTTTATTCATTGTTTCTTCAAATTCTCTTCAATTAGAGATATTATTTCAATGATCTGAAAATGATATTATAAAAAGGCTTAAACCAATAAAAAATGTAAAATAAGAAAACGCAGTAGTGCAATGAATGTGCTAAATATAATTATTTGTTAGAAAAAATATTAATTAAATTAACCGTTTTATATATTCTAAGGAAAGCTTTTTATATGTCTTTAATCATTATTCAGTTTTACTTAACTTTGAATAATTTTTTTCAAGTAGTATTTATATAAAATTCTCCATTTTAAAATATGATATGGCATATGATTACAAATGCAAATCTATATGATAAAATGAATTTTCTCTCTAAGGATCTGAAATATCCTATCCTATCCTATCATATCGACATATGCATTAAAAGTGTTTTCTATAAATTTACAATACCTCAATGAGTTAAGTGAATTAAGTCTAATTATGTCTTTAGAAAGCTTTATTTAAGTTCCAAAACAATTTCAACTATCTAATTTTAACTATCAATAGTTTAAGAACCAAATAATTAAGGGGAAATTATAGATTGGTTTGAGTTCCTGTGTTGTTAATTATTCTATGCTAAATACTTCACATCAATGCCTTCTAGATCCGATTAACATTTCTACTGCCACGCATCTTAGCAAAGTGAATCATCTGTACCACCGATTATGCACAACAAGCTCTAAAACGAGTTTCAGCTCTGATAGATGAGAAAGCATGCCAAAACATTCCTAATTTGAAGTCCTGAGAGGATAGGCAAAGCGACAGAAGCTGGAATAATGTTAAATTTCAATTGGAGGTTGAACCATAACCGTTTTGAAAATTGCAGGTATCAATTAATGCAATATTTATTCCATCAGCATGTTTGATGTGTTGTGTATGAAATGCAGGCAATTGCATTTTTTTCAGCTCTAAGTATATTGTAATTATTGAAGTTAAACATATTCATAATGATCATTTCATTAATCATGTTAGCATTATACACTAAAAATGATGGTATTAATAAATTTAATTCAGGTTATGTTATAAAATTCTTACTTATAGACTTATTGTACTTATGATTATTTTTTTCCTTATAAGAAGCAAAGTAATAATGTGTTAGTAAGTTGTCTTTGCTTGAAAGTGGTTATAGAAATTGTAATAGACTGTTTCGATAGGCATAATTTATGCTCAAATCCAAATATTAATCATATAATATCTTATATATATATATATATATATATATATATATATATATATATATATAATATTAGTGTGTGTGTGTGCGCAATATATCCTACCGAATAATCATATTTGCTTATGCAATGAGGATTTTTAGAATAACGAGAAAAAATTATGCTTATAAACAAGTATTTTTATAAGTAGCCATTTAGTTTAATTTTCTTTAAATTGTAAAGTATAGTTAATCTTTCGTTTATTCTGTTGGAAAAGTAATGCTCTCAACAACGTTAAGTAGGATATTCTTTTCAGGAAAACAAAAGAACAATTGAAATCAATCAAGGGAAAACTCTGTATAAAAAATATTAACAATTAATATCTGCTTTCATTTTAGAACTGATCATTTAGATATTAAAAGTAAGACATATCAATAAAATATTGTTATATTTTAGTTAGTATTAAATATGTGTTATTAGCTTTAAATCACTAGCAGTATTAAAACTAAACACATCGACACATTGTAAATACTATTGAGGAAAGAGTCATTTTGTGGATTTTACTAGACTTCTGCATAAAATAGAATTTATACAGAAAAATCTAGGTGAACTCGTTTTGTTTTAGTGAATTATTTCGATTTTTTTATAAAATTCACAAAGAAATAAACGAGATCATATTACGTTTCACATATTATTTAATTATTAGCAACCAAATTGTATTTTGAATGTAATCACAACGATTTTAAAATTATTCCATCCATATACTGTGTAGATGCAATTCAGACAAGCAAACTTATTTAAGACTAATGCCAATACTTGTATAAAATATTCGAAAATATCCGTCGCTTTCTTCACCAAAAAATTCCATATCATTTCAGAAATAAAAACCAACGCTTCTTTACTCTCAGTTAAATTAGACTGTTGTCTTATTGCTGTAAAACTATTACATAATTTAAGATTAAAAAAAAATAAGTTAGGTGTAAAAAAATCCTGCATAAATCTTTCTCTAAAGATTTGTCTATTTTATCATTAATCTAGTTATACGTGTAAAACGTTATTATTAATTACAGCAGAATATTCTCAAGGCCTCTTGAAGATATTGTAATTTAATGTGGAGAAGGGTCTGATCTAGTTACTTAGACTAGAATACTGATATAAGGAGAATAAAAATTCTTGGTGAATTAAACGAATCTAAATTACAGCATTTGCAACTTATTGTAGATCATTATCTTAATGTACTCATAACTTTTATAAATTCTAGACATACTATGTCGCAATATCTTCTGAAGTGCTAGTCTAATCAAAGGAATTTTATCATTGATTAGTTAATGTAAAGTATCTAGGGCCTTAAAACTTTCAATTATTATTTAAATTATTTTGAAAATAAATTGACAGTTTCATCATCATTATAAACTAAGTAATTATATATTTTGTACGTCAGTGTATGGAAAGTATTTATTAGTATACTAAACTATTCTGTTCATACTAATAATATTTCTCACAGTAACAATTTTTGCGATTTTGAATCAATTTTAAATTTCTTGCTTTATTAGTTTATAAGTGGTTTTATGATAAAGAAGTTCTAACAAGAAGATATTGATTATTAAATTCATCGCTTATTCATTATTAAAATCAGAAATATGTACGAATAAATTTCTCTGAAAATTTTTCTATAAATTTAACATATAAGTGAAACTTTATTGGAGCATTTAAATTAACGAAATGGGAGAAATGTCTTGAAGTAGGTAGGTACATGAAAAATAAATTGGAATGGGTGATTTATCTATAATTTATATTTATCTAAGCTGATAATTTAAAAAAGAACATGAAATGGAAAGATAGTGGATTTATTCGCATGTGCTCCTACAAACTAGAGGGCTAGATTTATTGATTCTACAGATCAAATTTAAAAAAAAAAGTATGAGTAATTCTAAAAATTTAAATAGAATATCAGTCCCAGTTATTTAAATATGAAATAAATACACATAACTAAATATTTGAGGAAACAAATGAAACGGTCTGAATTTCAATGTAGCAATGCATTCTTAAATATTATTCAAAGAATATCTTTCTATAAAATTGTCAAATTACAGGATCTAATTTTGCGACTAATAAATAAAGAACATTAGTGGCAATTACCGTTTTAATGAGAATTTTGTATTTAACAATTATAGGAAAAATATCTTTCGCGTAACTATGTTTTCGTAAATTATTGAATTAAAAGCCATTATCTTATGCAATTTGTAATTTATAAATTTCGAATTAAAAGCTGCATGGAAATCGCATCGAAATTTCCCATTACCACTTCCAAATTTTACTTATTCGCTAATTTATTATCTATAGATAAAACGGTCTTGCCGCTAGAATACGAATACACACTCTTTTGTTATTAGTTGAAATGATTGAATATATGTAATTATTAGTTGAATGAAATTATATTATTCATTCTAATAGAACAATTATTTTATTAAAAATGTTGATAAAGAAGGCATGGAAGATGATGTGGGCCTCAAGACTTTTGATCAAATAGTTAAAAAAACCAAAAAAGTAATATATAAACTTCTAATTAAGCTCTTAAGGAAATGTTTCTACTCTCATAATGTTAGACAGAAATAATTCGCCTGTTATTTCACTGTTTTCTTGGAATGCTATTTCGGCTAATGCAACCGACAATATTCCATATTAAAAGGCATGTACGAGTATTCTGAATATAAATACTATTAAAACAGATTTAGTCATGAATAAGAAAGAATAATTCTAAATATCACTCATAGATATTGTCAGTTCCCCCTCGTACAAATTTGTTACTGAAATTAACAGTACCGATAGTGAAAGTCTCTATCTATTACATCTATTATATATATATATGTAACATTATTTTGGATGAAGCAGAATGCAGGTTCGGAGACGTTGAAGAGACATGTTATATTTTTAAATTCGTTTTATTCTCTTTAATATCCATCTTGGGAAAGTAATTTATTTACAAGCAGACACAGCTCGGCACAAAAGCGGAAGTAAGAATTTCGAAACAAATGATCACTAGTCTTATATAACATAGGATTTCCGGCCACGCGCCAATGGAATACTTATGTTGACCTTTGAAAAGGGCAACGAAGTATCACTTTCATTTGATCCGTAGTACTGATGGCGCATAAGTTTTACAGAGGAATTAATTAAACCGAAAGTGAAATTCGATCACGAAATAAGACAATATTTTTAGAATGAAGTTACTATGGGCTAAATGAAGATAAAATTTCGGAAATTAATTAAATTGAAATTAGAATTAAAATATCATTAAATATATATATATATATATATATATAATATCTACCCGAAGATATCTCAAATCTTATTTTCCTAACCTAGCATTCAAATGTAAACTTTGGATAATGTAAGAACGTATTTGATATTATTAGTGAACAATAATTACAAAATATAGATATTTTGCATGAGTCTAGCATTTTTTAAATTTATTGTGCGAATATACATTTTGAACAATTTCTTTCCAGCCAGTTGAAACCAAAACTTGACGAAGATGTACAATTTCAGTCACAAGCGAACATACAGAATTTCATTTATATAAGTTATCTCATTTGAGATTGTTGTTGCATTAACACTAATGCGAAAGACAGGCAGACGGTTAACCTTTAATAGGTTTATTTTCTTGTTTGATAAGTATCTACATTTTAGATAGTTAGCATGTATAATAAATTCTAACTATGTAGCCAGTTACATCTCAAAGTTATTGCGTTTGGAATTGTAACTGACGAAGAAAACAAATAAGTCTCTCCTGAAGATTATTTCGCTCAAAATTCTAAATGCATGTACAAACTTGCTATCCAGTCCATATACCAAATTACATCAATCTATCCCAAATCGATTTTCAGTTATCATGTTCAAATATTGACAGGAAAGCATGTATATTATCAAAAGTGTGTTTTTCGAATATAAGGAGGTCTAAAATTTGATGATGAGTCAAAATCTTGAATTTTAATTTTTTAATGAATACACCATTTTCTCTATTCTTCGTATATGAGAAAATATAAAATGTCTTTATTTCAATATCTATTTTTTTCGCCCAACCAGAAACACATCAATGACAGGACCAATGACTTAAACCAGTTCCGTAATGCCTTGTCTTGGAATTTGTGCGAAATATAGGAGTCAGGAGAAGGATTATTTCGGACAGCATTAATATGGAATCGATGGACGGCGCTGGAAAATTCCTCGGCACACTAGATGTTTACGTATGCGCTTAATGGAGATAATTGCTTCTGGGAGTGACCTGAGAAATTTTCGACCGATATCTTTAGACAAATTGAGCTTCCTTGAATTGAGGGTCCCTTGCTATTATTTCCTTCATTTCATCAGAAGAATTGGCATGTTTTAAATATGTCTTTGGTCAAGCTTTGTCATTTAGAATATTTCTTGCTTAATTTACAGGCCAATTATATGTCAGAAATTGGATTGTTTAAAGAATTTAAATTTTTAAGAAATTTCAGTGTTAAGAATAGTTTCAATATAAGTATTGGAAATGAATATTGATTAAAAGAATAATTGCTTCAATGTTAGGAATGAGTATTGCTTTAAAGAATTATTGTCTCAATGTTAGGAATGAGTATTGCTTTAAAGAATTATTGCCTCAATGTTAGGAATGAGTATTGATTTAAAGAATTATTGCCTCAATGTTAGGAATGAGTATTGATTTAAAGAATTATTGCCTCAATGTTAGGAATGAGTATTGATTTAAAGAATAATTGCCTCAATGTTAGGAATGAGTATTGATTTAAAGAATATTTGCCTCAATGTTAGGAATGAGTATTGATTTAAAGAATATTTGCCTCAATGTTAGGAATGAGTATTGATTTAAAGAAAAATTGCCTCAATGTTAGGAATGAGTATGGATTTAAAGACGACTTGCATCGTTGTTAGGAATAAATATGTCTTAAAACAAAAATTGCTTAAATATTAGGAATGAATTTTGATTTAAAGAAGAACTGCTTCAATATTATATTTGAAATTTGGAATAGAATTCAAGTTTCAAGAAGAATTGCTCCTATATTTTATTTGGGATGTGGAATAGAATTCAAATTTAAAGAACAAATGCTTCAATATTATATTTGGGATGTGGAATAGAATTCAAATTTAAAGAACAAATGCTTCAATATTATATTTGGGATGTGGAATAGAATTCAAATTTAAAGAACAAATGCTTCAATATTATATTTGGGATGTGGAATAGAATTCAAATTTAAAGAACAAATGCTTCAATATTATATTTGGGATGTGGAATAGAATTCAAATTTAAAGAACAAATGCTTCAATATTATATTTGGGATGTGGAATAGAATTCAAATTTAAAGAACAAATGCTTCAATATTATATTTGGGATGTGGAATAGAATTCAAATTTAAAGAACAAATGCTTCAATATTATATTTAGGATTTGGAGTAGAAATCAAAATTCAATAAGAATCGCTTCAATATTATATTTAAGATTTGAAAATTACTTAAGATAACATTATTTAGTTTAAAAAAAAGTAGATAAAAGAATGAAAGATTTAATATTCTTTGTAAAAATAGACTAACCATTTTTACTACAAAAGTAGACTAACAATTATTCTATAATGACTACTTTCACTTATTGACAGATTATTCTAAATGCGTCTTTATTATTTAAAATTTTACGGATGATTTTTAAAACGGATTTGTGAAATTTAATTTTTAGAGTGATTAGTGTAGACACAAGACACCAAAAAACCTGCATACGTATCAAACCGGTTACTTTTTCTATTTCAATTCATTTTTAATATTTCTTGTTTATAACTAAATATTTAACTTTTTTGGAATTTAATTTATATTTTTTCTATTTTAACAAAATATAAGTTATTTTAATAGTGTTCTTAAATCAAAGACCAAGAAGGGGAATCTTTATATATTTTCTATACATAAAAAGAAGAATAAATGTGTTCAAAAAATATAAAATTCCAATAATATAGCTGATAAAAATTGTTTTTTTATTAGATTTCTTTAAAGTTAATATATCCATCTTCCTAATACTTGACTTTTCGATTAAGAGCTCATAAGAATGGTTAGAATGTCCATCTATTTTAATGAAATGATACAACTGTTGCATTTATTAATGAGTATTATCTTCTTTCCTTTTTTTATCTTGAGATTTTACACCCCTGTGTAGGTATAATCTGATTGATGTTAATGTGGTAGCTAATGAAAAAGAGGAAAAAAGAACACGGAAGACACTTAATAAAAATCGTAATATTTTAATTCTTGAAAATGACGAAAATAGATTTCAATTTCAGTATTTTGTAAGAGTTTAGAAAGAAAGATATAATTAGTTAAGGAAAGAGAGAATAAATTAATAAGCCGTAAACTACTCAAATTTTAGAAATAATTTTCTATGCAAAACTGGATTTAGATCGTTATACAAGCAGAAAAAAACATTAAAAAAGTTAAATTTGACTTAATTTTGACAATGATTTAAAAATTGATTAATGAAAAAAATATTTTTTTTTAAATTTTAAATTACGTTAATATAAAATTTCAAATTATCTCTATATTATCATATTATATTAAATCATATAACAATCATTAAATTTTTGATTGAATCATTTTTAAATCTTACCTTAATGTTTCAATTTATATAATTTTTCTTATAATTAATTTAAATAATTTTCATCGCAATTAAACTGATACTTTTTTGTTGTAAATCCAAATTAATTTCATTGAATGCAATTTTATTTTTCACATTCAATAAAATTTCATTTATTACATTATATGCAATAAATGAAATTTGACACTTTAATTACTACATTTAATGCAATTAATTAAAATAATTCTTAAATTTATATTTCTTATTTCACAAATAAATTTCTTTTACTCGATAAATATTTTTACATATGTTTTTTGCAATATTTAACAAAATATTTGTTCATGGTAATTAATAGTAATCGAAAGAATAATGTAATAAAAATATAAAAGGAATACTGTTTGAAAGGAAATAATTAAAATTTTATCTTGGAAGATTTAGTAAATTATATAGTAGACAATTAACATTTTGCCAACATATTTATTTACAAATTATCTCATTTAGAACTTGATAAGTATGAGAATTTACATTTATCACGAGCTATACATTTCTAAGAAATATATACAAGCAAAGATCTACAAAAATAGATGTAATCTGAAAAATTCGAAAAATAATAATTATTTTTATTTAAATATTTTTGATAAATGCATTTTTAGATCATTTAATGTACTGAAACATGGACAATATTACATTTAGTATCATTTATATTAAAATTAAAAACAACAGTTATTCGTCTTATTTTGAAAATATTGTGAAAATATTACCTTCATATTGTAAATCCCTTTTCTAAAAAACTCAACAAACATATTGACGTGATGTTTGTTTTGCAGATGAATGCGAGCATAATGGCATTTTACGATATTAGAATTACGCTGAAAGCAGTCGTTTATCTGAACATTTTCTGAAAAGACTTATTAAAGTTGGAAGATTATAATAGATTTGCGAGCTCTTATCTTTTGAATCAGTATTTCTCATAAATATTCCAAACTTTTAGGATAGTAAAACACTGAGAGAAAATTTCATAATCATTTTTCGATAGTAAATCACCTTCTCTTAAGGTTTATTTTGAAACTTTCTTTAATGGGTTTTTGAAAAATGCTGTGAACTCTCTTGTTCCTTATATTTTATTCTTTTTCTATAGGAATTTTTGCCAAACAGATGCCTTTTTGTTATTTTGGTAAGAATTTGAGCATTTATATTTATTTATTCATATGCTTGTTTAGGTCGGCTTATTAAATCTTTGAATGATAGAATGTATTGTAGTTTCTTTTCCATATATATCTAAATGCTCGATTTTATTCTAAAGTTGTGAACTTCTTTATTTAATAGTATTGAAAAATAATTTTATCGACATAGAACGAATAGAAAAAATCGAATGTCATCATTTTGTGTATTTTATTTAGATAATTTCAAATAATTCTACACTGCAAAGACCTGTTTAACTGCAGCTGAGAATTTCTATAAATAAAGAGAGAAAGTTGAGAAATCTCTATAAATTTCTACAAAATTTATAAAAACATTTTAATTATTGAATACTTTTATGTAAATTCTTATAAGTTCGTTAGTTACAGTATCATAGATTTTTATATATAATTATTTTACAATTAAATGATAATCATTTAACAATTGATATTTAAGTGGTAGAAATGTGGTTATACGTAAGCATTCAAAATTCATAAAGTAAAATTACGGAGTTAAAGTTAACTTTCACGGTATTAAAGTTATGGATTGACATATATATTTATTTTATAATGAATGTTTCAGCTTTTAGCATGGTATTATTTAACATTTTTCCTTGATGGTTTATTAAATTCTGTGAAAATTTCTACCATTTTATTAAAGCCGCTAGCATATTAATAAAATGGTAGAAATTTACATTTGTTTGATATTCTTAAAAATTAATGCGGTATCCCAGCATATTCATTGCAGCATCCCAGAATTAGACCTTCAAACAGTATTAAAAAAAGTATCAAAACTAATTTAAATAACTTTGACTCAAAAATGTCAAAAACAAAATTTGCTTTTTCCAATTCCTGATTTAAAATGGGTAAAACGAGTCATTATATTTTTTTGGGGATATTGCTTAGAAACTGAGAGTAGAAATTGCCATTTTGAACACAAAATGAGTTCGGAGGTTCCAAAATTAAAGCATGGGAAATGCATTGAACATTTTATTCCTTTCTCCATAACGAAATTTGATTTTCAATGGATGACTCAAATCTTTCTGCTAGGTGCGTATTTTTGACTTATTATTTTCAATTATTGTCTGATATTCTTCTGAAATCATTATGGGATCTCTATAGAAATCTATGATTTAACTCTACTAAATTTTCTAATAAATAAGCCTTTTTTAAGTTTCCTTAAACACAAAAGCATCTGAAAATATAATGAGATTTTAAAATACAAATGAACTTTTCTTTTGTTTATTAATATATTTTTTAGCTTTTCTGTTGCTACATGTGACCTAAGAAGCTAGCATAATAAAAAGATCATAGACAGTGCTTAGTAAAAATAATATGTCATTCATTAAGTGAAAAATTTCGAATGAATGCATTAAAATTAGTTTAGAAACACAAAAATGCAAACTTCACGCAATCAGAAACATTAAGGCAATAAATCTTTTGTACAAAATTTAGCATAAAAGCTAAGCTTTAATTTAAGGAGTATGATAAAAAATAACTTGAATAGTATTGGGTATTCAAAAATGATCTTACAAAATTTTTCATTCAATAATCATAGTAAAACGTCAGAATCTTGTGTATTACCTAAATATGAAAAGTGTTTTTTCTAGATGAATGCAAAAACTGAGAACTCATGAATGAAAGCAAGTCAGGAAAACTTTAGTTTGTTTGCAGAATAAGCTGGATATTAGAAATAGATTCTTAAGAACTATGTAGAAATCATTTTAGTATATGTTGCAAATTGAGGAGAATCGTCTATATTTTCTTTCTTATAATTTTTATTAATAGTTGAATTAATCAACAGCAATTTTCTAATAAACAAAAATCCAATTTGAAAGAAATATATGCTCAATAAATCTTATATCATGGTATAATTTTAAAACATTTTTTTTTTAATTTTTGGGTGCTTTTAGGATATTTTAAAATAAATGTCAATTTTGGATATTGTAAGCATGTTATGTTAAAAAGGTAAATTGCTAAATCCCTTTTATTATTTTTAGTACTGTTTCTCTTTACTTTGCTTATGAGAAACTAGAAAACAAATTTTATCTTTAATTCTTAAAATTCTGAAAAGCCACAAACGGTTGAAAATGAAACCACTGTGGATGACCGAGGCGCTCGATATAATTTTGAAATATTTTAGAGTTTTATTATGATAGATGAAATACGCTTGGTGCTCACTTAGTTCTTTGAAAAGCGTTCTCTCAAATGGGTTTGGAGGGAGGAAGGGTCTGAGAAAGTTTCTCAGAACTTCTAAAGCCTGTTAGAGCAAACAGGTGTTCAGCAGCCATCAACTAAGAGGGCAATTTTTATAAGCCCCTTTATGAACACGGTTATCATTGCTGTTCTTGAGAAAGGGTTGGATATTTTTCTTAACTTTATTAGAGAAACTCGGGTGTTCCAGCATCCTGAGTACTTTAATTTGAATGAGCTTATAAATTGAAAAGTTAAGGATTTTCAAAATAACGATATCATATTTTATATTTTAGAGAAATCAAATCAACTGTTCCCCCTGCTTTACAGATATAGTTTCCCTTATATCTAGAGATAATTGTAACATTTGGTATGTTCCCTTTTGTATGTTCTTATTATATTATGAGATTATTATCTCTACGTATTATATACAATACTACGCAAGAATCTTTACATATTGCATATAATACTACATAGGAAGTAATATGGTGAATGGAGCTCCTTACCTAATGTAGGATATTTTAAAATGGTGTCGTTATTTATAACCGAACGCATATTTGATGAAGTAGTGTTTCTGAATAATACAATGATTTTAATCTGCAAATTGTTATTATCAGGTCAACCACAATTAATCATTCCTCTCATACAGTGATAGATTAATCCACTGTATGAGAAATTTTCGATTCTTTTAATGGTCCCCGGGATGAAAACCGCCTATAAGGGTCAATGAGGGCAAATGAGAACGAAAAGTAATTGGGAACCTTGATTATATTACCCGCGGGTAGAGCGAGTTGGCAAACATGTGCCGCCTTTGTGGTAAACTAGAGGAAAATAAACACTTTCAAGCTTTTTTCAGTAAAATTTGTTCATGGTTGTTTGTCTTAGCTGCAAATGTAGTAAATAAATGTAACATTTTTACGAGTGTCATAATTCAATCTTTAAAACGGCTATTTGCAAGATAAATTCCTAAGTTCTGCATTTGCTGGACCTATAAATTATAACGCGTACAAATAACATTTAATTTTCAATTTTAGATTTCATCCTGAGAAATAGGATATGGGTTCTCAGTTCCTTTGACAAGTTTCATCGAAGAATAATCAGACAGAGATAGATGTTCGAAAGGAAAATTTTTCAGAGACAACTTAAAATTGTTGTTACTTATGGCACTTAACAAGCCAGCTGACAATTATCTGTCGGCGATTTAAGCCTAGTGAGCGTCTCTTATTTTTTCAGTAGCACCAACTAGGGTCAAGAGTACGACTGATACTCTTCATGCGTCATATTCGCTTGCACAATCCCTTTTTACAGGGGGACGCATTCACACACCTCACAGATAGAACACAGAGGAACAAACATGCCCGAACCGCGACTCGAACCCGGGACGTCCAGATCATGGGGAAGACAGCCTAACCTTTTAGCTTAATTATGTTAGTAAATCTATAAACAAGCATTTATTATATTTACGGAACTGTAAATGTCTTTAAACACTTTTTTAGGTGAAATATATTCTTAAATAAATTCAGTAAATTTTTGGGGAAGAAAAAATCGTAGAAAAAGACTTGCTTCGAAAAGAAATAAATAACTCAATTTTTAAATTCAATATGAGGTAATTCATATTCTATACAAATTAGATTAAATATTTGAACTTTCTTTTTCTATTGAAGATAGCTAAAGCATGCGTATGTCCTGAAGCGCAATATTTAATATTTCAGATATTATTAAAAAAAATCATTTCTTTTTTTTTACTCTAAATGTTACCTTTACATGAACAATATTTCATCCGTTCTGCTGCGTTGCGATATTAGGAATAAAATTTTGATAAAAACTTCTGCGTTAGATTTTTTTTTACTTAAATAAGAGTAATACACCACTGGGAAACTGGAGACTCAAATATTTTCATTTTTAGATATTGCATTGTATTGAAGTTGTAACTTTCAAATTTTATGAAAATATGATTTATTTCAGTCTGTTTTTAATAAAGAATAGAAAGAGCACGACAAAAACTTACTTCAATACAAATTACAAGATAAAAACGAAGAATTTTTACAAAAATATTCATATATTTAATATTTTTTTTTTTATCATTCACATCAACACAGCACAATTAATAGAGAACAATATATAATTGTTTTTATTCTAAAACAAATAGTTTATGTACAATATTAATTTCATAATATCCCATTTAAATTTAATGGACTTGCGAAATTATTTCTTTCCTTCTGATAACTTACGATTTGATATTGAATTATATTTTGAATGTGTAATATTTTCTAAGAACAACATAAATTGTACTTCTATGTCACCGTTACTCAAAAGAAAACGGCATTAAAAAGCCAATGACTTCGCTTCAAACAAATGTAAGAGAAGAGTTTTTTACAATTCTTTTGAGTTAATATTCAAATAAAAATTATCAAATGCTTAATGCAATGCCACTGCTTTTGTATAAAGAAATTAACTGTGTAGTTTATTTCATAAATAATTTAGAAGATTATTTTTTTATCTTTCTGGCTCTTGCAGGAAAAAAACGGTGGTATCTTACGTTTCATCAATTCGTAGCTCGATTTGTACCGATAGATTAGGATAGGATGGTTACCTCCCCTTCTAAACCAAGCTTGGAAGTAAACAAAATGGTTACATCCAAGCCGTTTTTTCTAAAAAGTAATATTTCTTTTCTATAAGAGCTAACGTCTGATTTCTATATTAGATGCCACCTTAGGTGACTAAGCAAAGATTCAATTGTTTGCATATATCATGATGCCATGACTTGATTATAAGAATCTAAGCGTAGTAGATGATCGCCACAATTTCTTACAAAATTTCTTTAAACTTGAAATAAAACTAAATCTTAACGTTAAAGAAGATATTCTTGTAATACTTAAAAAATAAACCACTTCTTAATTTGGAACAAGCAGTTACCATCCCAGCAAAAAAAGGACGTATATTTCTTCTCTAAACACTGTAAGTAGAAATTTTTTTATTTCAATATCTGAGTAAAAAGCAATATGTGGCATGCTCTCCTTATTTTTACCATTTTTTTAACCGGCACTAAATGCACAAAAAAGCTATTTCTTCATGCACTACTTGAATAGCATGGGCTGTTTAACTGCGTCCCCTCCTAATTAATGTAATCTGCCCTGTACAATATACAGAGTTAAAAATTTCTTGATCAAAACGAAATAAAACTTGTGATTTTAAGAGATTCTATTTCCTTCTACTTTTTTCCATTTAAAAAAAACTAAGATTTTTTTTGAGGTTCTAATTTAGTTTTTACTCTCATTACCTTTTTTCTATGTACTGGATGTTAAAAATGCAATAAATATAGGAATTCCAGAAATATTTGTTTACAATTTTATCATTTGATCTCTAATTATATTAAAAAAAACTGACGGCATTATAGGAATGTCTATACAAAGAGTTGGAATTAGTGAATTATTTTTAAACTTGGTACCAGTGGCATTTCAGCAATTTCAAAAAATTGAAAGAAAAGTTTTCTTAAATTAAAAGATGAAAATAAATTTGTCGATTTGCTTATAAAAATAATAAACATTAGTTTCTTATTATTAGAATTTATCGTTTCCATTTTCTATTATTTAATTTTTCAAAGTAAATACATTAATTAGCGTTAATCATTTCTGTAATTTAAAATGCTGTATAACTTTCATTCATATTTAGGATCAGAATTTCTGAGAGAAGTAGTTATGCAATTTTCAACCAAGAGCATGCCTAGCTTACAATTTGATTTGCTTAATAATTATAATTCTTTTCTTTAATATCATCGCTATAGTATGAACATAATCAATTTTAATCATGAATATATTTCACAACTTCTAAATATATTAATGAATACGTTGCATTTAATCACTTACCTTAAATAACAGAGTATTACAAAAGATGCGTCAATTATTTAAAATAATCATAAAAGTAAATTAGTAAATTTAATTAATATTGAAACAATCGTAATACATTCTCATTTAAAATATATTAATAGAAATATGTAGAATATCATTAGACTCGTGTAAACAAAAAACAAAAAAAAATATCAATGCCATCGTAAAATTCTTATTTCAATGTAAAAGCTATTTTTGAATATTTAAAAAGAAATATGTTTATATTTTTAGATACATAAGATTTACCGTTTATAAATTAATTTACTCAGTATCCTGTAGTATTCTTATAATATCCTGAATATTATTAATAAATTATTTATAAAATAATAGTGTTGAATTTGTATGATTTAACATTAGCGTGGAATATATATAATTGTTCGTAAAATTAGTTCTGAAAGAAACATCAAAAATTATCTATGATAAGTATATTAATAAGATATTTAAACTATCTAAGATATCAAAATTATATTTCCAAATAAATATAATGAAATATCGGAAGCAACTAGACAGATTTAAGAATACATTTCTGTATGTTATATATGGATCTTAAAATGTTAACTACTCTGTTGGGAAATTTACTGCATTTCAACAGATAATTTTTGGAGTTATGTATTTTTAAATATGTAATTATTTTTTAAAACCCTTATCTGATAGGTTCAAAGCGAATATAATGAAAATAGTATTAAAATCAAATAATTTCTTATTTTTTGCATCCTTTCATAAATAATTGGAACCTTACAGTATATAACTTTTATCTATAAAAAAAACATCCTGTGGGAGATCCTGATCAGAAAGAAATATATAATTGAAATTCAATGAAGGAGCCTGAAAATGACACAGTAGTATTATTAAAAATAAATGTTGCACAAGAGATTTGGAAAATTGATAGTCTCCATGATTTAATGCATGATTAAAAATATAAATTTTTAAATATCATTTATTTTGATTGTCTCATCCTGTTATGCTTAACCACCACCTGATCCAATTATCGAACGCCACCTATTTTGTTTGGCGTTTCCTGTAGTTAAGTGATAATTTATGAGTTGAAACAGCTATTGGGAAAAGGGATAATGCATCACCAGCTTCAACTTCTCTTTCAATGGGGAAATAGAGACAGGCATACTATCTTTCAGGTATTATGGATATACCAAGGTCTCATGGTCACTTCGCTTGTTAATGGGAAAGACCTGGTTATTAAGCAGCTCAAGCTGCATCAGATGAATGCAGTTAGTAAGATAATGGCATGTCCTAACTCCATCCATTCTAATTCATGCGAAGAAGAATGTGAAATTTGCCCTCAGTTCTGTGAATTCGATATGAGATAGCTTGTTAGTCCGATAATGATACTTTCCAACTCCATTCTTTCTAATTCATGGCTTGTAGGATGTGAAATTTGACCACAGATCTGTGAATTTGATATGAAATGCCTTGGTTACTCAGCTAATGGTACTTTCTGTCTCCATCTTTTCTAATTTATTCATTGACAGATGGGGAATTTGCCCACAGTTCGGTGAAGCTGATATAAGAAGTGTACTTATTTTTTGGTAGCATTTATCGTTTGTAATATATTCAAAACTTACATTTTTTTTATCGACGATATAACTTTCATTTGACTTTGTAAATTTAATGGATCTAGGAACGATGAATACTGAAATATCCAATTGGAGTGGAGGAATTTAGGAAAATCTAATAGGAACTCTCTAATTGGAATTGATGAATTTAAGATAAATTACTTGAATTAATGATGAATTATAATTTTATCAGAATTTGATGAAAAGAACTGCTGTGTTTATCTCTAATTAAGTTTTATCTTTTAAAAATACTTCAATATTTCGCATTTGAATTCTTCCTTAATTTCATTAAAAAACATGTTAATATAATATGTAATAATATGTTGATAATAAAAATTCTTTTTATTAAGGTTATAATATATAATAAAATATCGTTAATAAACGCTATTTTATTAAGTACTCTTTAGAGCATAAATACTGTTAAGATCAAATATTAAAGAAAATGAAGTTTTAGACGCATTGAAAAAGGTTTTGCAAACTTGTGATTAATAATAAGATTACTTTACAAGACATTGAATTTTTACCGATGAAGCAAAAATTCTGAATATCTCTACAATTTATGATACAATATATAGTAAGACGTTTCTCTTGCAAAATGTCAAAATTTCCAAATATAAATTGATATTATATTAAATCATGCGAAATGTAGAAGCCTAATTTTATTTTTACACGGAAATACATTTTCACATTTAAAATTCCGATAAAATAGTCAATAGTCATATTGAAATGATATCATTTTTAAACTCTATCTTAAAAGTTACAATATTTGTATTCTATGTTATTTTCTAGATTCTAAAAATTGCAGCCTTTAAATTTTAAATTGACTGATATTCTTTGAAATTTCAAGGCAAATTTAGTTTCTTTCAGTTACGTCATGATTGGAAAAAATGATAATATATGGAGCAACCCTTTAATAATTAATGTGATAGGATAATAAAGATGATATATAAGCCTCCATACAACTCTCAAACTTTTACATCACCAGCATGAGGAATTTTTAAGGTTTATACAACTATAGAATATATGTAAAAAATAACACACAAATAAAAGTGTCTCTGAATCTGTAAATATGTGTATATATTTCAAATTGGGAATCTTTTCAAATAACCAATTAAAAATCAAATTATGAAAAAACGATTAAATGTGCTTCAAATACTGTAATGAAAAAAAAGGTACATTCGAAACTGCAGACATTAAATAATTTTCGAAGGGTGAAGAAACGAAGGATTGTAGAGATCTTTTATAAATACAGCTACGTAATATCAAAGATCTTATAAAAGATAATGCAGTTTACGATAATAAAGACTCTGATAATGGTAATTCTCTATTAAAATGATGCTACTATTTTTCAGATGAGGCTGATGAGAAATTTTAAATTTTTTTTTCTTGTATCTTGAAACAAAGTCTTCTTAATGAAATCTTTTACCAAAATCTTAAAAAATACTCCGAAAATCAGAAAACTCTTTGTAAATATTAAAACAGTTATGTGTTTCTTTTACAAAAATAAAAACTATATAATAGTTATTCAAATAAGTATTAAAAACTTCCGAAACAAGCAGGAAAGGCTTGGAAAGAGAAAATTAAAAATAAGACAATATATAACAGATGAAAATATTTATCAGTTTAAATCGAAAATCTAATTTTAATTTTTAATTTAAATTTATCTAACATCAAAAAATATATTCATTAATGCATCCCAGAGGAAAATAGAAAATGATTGGGTGACCCTTAAAGGAAGCCTACGTTTATAAATTTCTTACTTTTCCAATTTAATTAATATGCAGTGCGACTTTTATACTAGCATGAAAGTGCAGCAAAATTAATCATATCAAAAATAGAATCTATGAAGAATATAATATGAAAAGGAAGATCTCAGAAACAATAAAGAAATATTATTTCTATTCGATTGAGCAGAAAGCTAGAAGAAGAAATAGTAAACAAGCAGTTACATGACAAAAATTATATCAAATTGATGAAATTGATAGAAAAAGTGACACAAATATTAGAAACTGCTGAAAATATCTATCACATTTTGGGGAAATCATAGTATTTTAATATCACCCATACCATGGTAATTTCACAGTATTTACAATAACCACAACTCATTTCTCGCTATTATAAGATAATCAATCGAACATCATAGATTATATACTTATTTGGCTTCACTCATTTATCGCTATTATAAGACATTCATCTTAGCTTCGGAATAATTCATAATTATGAGTTCTTCAGAAATTTCTAGTTCTTTAATTTCTGTTCAAGTACTCCATTAAGCAAAGACGTGTATTTCCATTTCTAGAAGAAGTAGGGTTCTCATTTGGACAAAACTGCTCGAAATGAATAGATTTTACGAAACATTTGGATAGCAATAATTAATTTCTGTATATCTAATGAGCCCGAAATAAAGAGCTGAGGTCGTGTTTAAAGAGCCGGAAGTAAAATCGATGACAAGTGGAATGAACGGAATAGTTCTGGTTGGGCTTGAGAGGCTGATGTTTAATGTCTTGTTGTAATAGTATTATGTTGAATAAATGAGTTCGTTAAAGCGGTGAAAATTCTTCATTTAGTCGTTATGATAGCAGTGATGATAATAGATATTACTGGTTAATTCTATGAATATTGATTTTTCTTGAGAAGAAACCATGTATGCACAATGTGATATTGTTTATTTTGAATAATGTTTCCCCGTTCTTCGTATTTTTTTTATTTCATAATACTAGTTAAAATATTTTACTGTCGTGTCCTGACCTAGGGGTAGCGCGTCTTCCCCGTGATCTAGGCGTTCCGAGTTCGAGTCCTGGTTCGGGCATGGTTGTCATCTTTCTTGTGTTCTCTCTGTGAGGTGTGTGAATGAGTCCCCCTGTAAAAAGGGGTTGTGCAAGCGAGTGTGTGTGTGCTATCTTTTATTAAATTTAAATTAAATTTTATTTATTTTTTTAAATTTTGCTTAAAATAGTCACACGACGACAACAACAACAAAAAAAAACTTTATATTTAAATATTATTAAGAACATGGAATATATAGTTATTAAATTTAGATATTTCAATCTATGAAAATGATTATTTTTAATGAAAGAGTTTAAATTCAAATAAATAAGAGTCATGAAAAACTAAGGAAAAATTTGAATTCAGTATATTTAACCCAATTCAATGCTAAAAAAGTGCATGCCAATTCTTCTGATCAGAAATTGTGTGTATATACAACTGATCAAAAGTCATAGATGCTCAATAGAGCATAACGACGTTTTATTCTTCTTGAAACACAGGTAACAAAACAACACTTGCAGAATGCACTTGTTGCATCACTTGCATATCAATAACGGCAATCAAGTAATCAATATTAAACAACTACTACAACGTAAAGCACTCAGAGAGAATTGGATGAAGATTAATGCTCCAAAAACAATATTTACTTGAATATATTTTCAGCTCTGCCTCTTGTATTGCCACGAAATATCTTATTGATTGTCACGAATGTCAGAAAGTGTAATAAACCTTGCATCCATTCAACAGCCAGCGTCCTGGCATAGGGGTAGAGCGTCTTCCCCGCGTCCTGGGTTCGAGTCCCCGTTCGGGCTTGGTTTTTCTTTGTCTGTGTTCTATCTGTGAGGTGTGTGAATGTGCCCCCCCTGTAAAAAGGGGTTGTGCAAGCAAATGTGTGAGTTTACTCTTTATATGAGCTAGAAGTCAGACTTTTGCCCTCGGTTGTTCAGGGGTCTTTACCCTCAGAAGCTATTGCACCCCCTTTCCGTGGTAACGCGGACACGACATCATCATCCATTCAACAAGCATAAACATTTTTTTTCCGTAATATTAAACTAAATGGGCAGGGAAGAAAATTACATATTTCAAGCAAAATTTATATTTCCATGAATATATATTGTTAGTGTTTTCATAATGCTATATTTCCTCTAAAAATGAGTTTTATTTATTGCTTTCAAATTATTTGAAAAATCTAAATTTTTTTTAAACACCTCTTTCTTTTTTTTTAATAAATACTATAAAATTAGTACAAGTTTTTGAGACAATTTAATTTATTATGAAATGTATGACGCCTAAAATCAAATCATTTTTTATGGTAAAAATAATATGAAGCAATATTTTTACTATTAACTTACTCTTTTGTTTATGCTATTATTTCATATGTATTCATTTAAAAAAGTGTGCATATTTCACAGTTAATAAAAAATAAATTAAAAACATATTTAAAAGCATATGATATAACAAGCCTTTTGATATTAGAAAAAGTTAGAAAACACTTTTAAAATGAGCAGATTAATTTTGATATTTAATTTCAGAAAGGTGAAATTAGCAAAATTTATTCATTTTGAAATTAAAAGCAAATGAAAACTAACGTTTAAATAATGATGATTCAGGTTTTCAGTATATTATCTCTCAATACTTATGCATTTCAATTGCATTTAATAAGGAAAATACATCTTGAATAAAGTATGTGGTTTGTAGAAATAAATCTGGAATTGAAACATCGTTTCGATAGTTTATATATATTTGCAGAAATAATTATTTTTGTTTTATTGCCGAATGTATTTTAAAATGTTATAAAGAAAGTGCCAATGCTGATTGAATTGCATGAATTGAATATTTGCATGTTAAATACTATTTTCTGATAGACTTTTAATAATCTGAACTTATTAAATTCTTTCATAAAATAAATTTAATTATATTTCTTCAGACAATTCGTATAATGTAATTTTAATTAGTTAAGATTTAGGATTTGGAAAGAAATGAGTTTCAGCGGCGAATTAATTATCTATCACATACCAAAGGAATTTAAATTATATTGTACTTGAATGTGATAATATTTCACACAATTGTGAATTAATAATTATTGTGAATTAATTTTGGTAACAAAACGAATTATGTATTTTTTTTTTTTCTGATTCATTGTTGTGAGAGTATATACAACAATTGTAAATGTAAATGTATGTTACAGAATTCGGGTTCCGTGGATAAAATTAAACAATTATCTAAAAATCTACATTTCTAAGATACTTTTAACAAATATTAATAATGAAGCAATTATGTGCTAGGTTGTTTTATCTCTATTAAAGTTCAAAATTTCGGTATATGAAAATGTGCGTAAAAATTATGGATATTCATAAAAGTCGAAGTAGTTCAAGATGGTATGTTCTTTAGATGCCTCAGAATTTATCCATTTATTTATTTTTGAATTGGCAAGTGCGTATTTGGGGCTTATTTCCTCTAAAATATGACTTCGAAACCACTGCTTCATAACAAAGTTAATTATTTAGCTCATAATTTTCATACCACACATTTCAGTTTCAGTCTCCTTTAATGGTTTAGAGGTTCTAATCTTTCATTTTCAAAAATAATCATTAAAATCCTCAATTAAAGTATTTTTATTACTAGGCTCATGAATTTCGAGATTTTTTTCTAGAAATATACCTTTACTAGGAAGTTGAATCTTTTTCTCGCTCCGCTCCAACACTTAAGAATCATCTTTTGAATTATCTGAATTTTTATAAAATTATTCCAACTCGCTAGTAATAAAAGTAGTAATTGTTTTGGTATAATATATATATATAATATATGTGTGTGTCAGTTTTATATAGCAAAAATATTTTAATCTAAGATGTTCAAAAAAGTATTTTTTGATTAATAATTCTTATTTGTCTTGACGAGTATTTTTTTCTGAAAAATTTATAAAATATTTTAATTTTATTATATTTTTGCATAAAATAAATTGGAAATATACTTATAGAATAAAAATTTATTAGTTAAAAGTGTGTTAAAAGAGGTTAAAATGTGAATGAAATCATTGTAGTAACAAAAAAAATCTAAATAATACAACTTATTAACATATAAGTCATACTAAAAAGTTCAATTGATAGATTTTTTTAATTAAGATTTTAGAAAACGATTTAAGAAATAAAAGTTGTAATTTTTTTTAAATAAAAATGTTTGCAAATGGAAGAGAAAAAAAAACTACAAGGAATTTCATGATTTTTTTACTTTTTTTCAAATTATTAAAAATGGTTTCAGACATGATCCCATTTACCATTATGAAATATAACTCATTTCACTCTTAATTAGTGCTAACTTAAAATTAGTGCTTGATTTTTTTTTTTACGCTTTTATTAATTATTCCTTTAGACATCAATTTTTAAAAGAAAGTACATAAATATTTCTTCGATTCTAAAAATCAAATTAATCATCTCGCTATTTTTGTGGTTTTTCTTTTTATTATTCTTTAATAAATATTATACTGTATTTATTTTCTGTCTAATTGGGTAGGTTATTTTATATTGTAATGCATGTTTTTATGTGTTTCCATATAACTAACTAAGGGGGAAGGTTAACAAAATTCAATGGAGACAAATATAGTGTTGGGTTTCTTTCAACTCAATAAAAGTTCAAGTATATTATTTAACATTTCAGATGCATCTTTTTTTCCAATATTCATTTTAAGATAATATAATCTTTCTGATAACATAATCTTATCAGAAAGTTTAACTGAAAGAACTTAGAAAGTAACTAAGAAGACGTAGAACCTAGAACTAACCTAGAAGAAGATAGAAAGGCAAACAATTCATTCTACGCTCTTACTTATAAAAAATCAAAAACAAAAAGTAAACTCTATATAAAGGACACAATAAAATATAGAAGCAAATAAATGTTTAAACCAAAGACAAGACCAAAAAAATATAATAAAGTTTGTTTTTTTTGATAAATTGTAGTGCAAACGTTTGCGGAAGTGTTAGTCAATGACGATCTATCAAGAAAAAGGGTCGTTGTAATTCCTTGGGAAAACATAGGATTTTCTTTTGTTTATCTTGAAGCTGGCGTTGTGTTATTTAAACTTTCTTTTCACAATCGGGAAAGAAAAAATAATAAAAAAAGAAGTTTCTTTTTTCTCAAAAGGGCAGAGATTTTGTAACTCACTTATCACAAAATCAGTTGAGTACACTCTGGAAAATGATAAAACCGAAAACACAAATGGATTATTTGCATATAAATTACATGTTTTTCTTTTCTTATTTTGCCTACATTTTAAATGTATCAGTACTACAGGCATTATAAACGTGTTTAGATATAAATGTATTTACTAAATTCATTGGAATTTAATAGATTTGGAATATTTAGGTTTCTAAAATTATGTACCTCAATATTAACAGGTTTAATAGGAATATGTTTTAAACGTAATTGAATATTTGTGACTATTTTTTAGGAAAACATCTAATATTTTATAATTTCTTGCAACGACAAACGTGAAATCTGAATAAAGAATGCACGATTTTGCTTCACAAAGACTTGGTAAAAGATAGATCTCTGGTTAAATTGGTACCACATTCCTATCATTCGACTTTGTAACTGATAGACTATTATAATATTCTTCGGTCGTATTCGGCAATTTTAAAGCGCTGGTTTGTCCTAAAATAACCACTCCTTTATCTAATGAACAATAAACAGCGTATTAATAAATCAACCGCAAGTATTTTTGGTCCATTTCAACTTAAAAATTGCCTCGTACATTTAATACACAGTGGAAGAAAATTTATTATGCAATACTCACTGAAATTTTATCTGATAAGTTTTTTTCATTGCTCATTTCCTTCAAATATATTTAAACTGTAGAGCAGGCATTTCTTGTAGCTTCACTATCTTAATATTATTTTTCTGGCGCATTCGATATTAAACTATTCAATTATGAAGAAAATGTATGTAAATTTTTTTCATAATCCAATTAAAACTTCTCTCGCTGAACATGCCCTGATATATTATTGCTTTACTGTCCTTTCAACAAAGCGCGCAGATACTCTTTAATCACCTTTTTTCAATTTTACAGTTAACCAAATTGTTTTTCCTTCATTTCCAGGTCACCAAATTCGTAATTCCGAATCACTATAGGGCGTAATACTGCATACTTAATTAACAGAAGCAAAATTATTGAAATCTGATAAAATCTTCAGATCGCCCAAAATATTTGGAAGAAAATGGATAATTTCATTGTTTCTTTAATACTTTTTTTAAAGCTGATTTATTGATATTTTTTAGGTATTATATATTTGATATTTTTTTCCCAAAACGGTTCTTTGTATACTGCTAGATTAGAAAAAAATATTTATATGTATGTAGGAAACATCTTGTAACCATGCATATCATTTAAATTTTTTGAAAAAAAAAATGCAATGTTTAGAAAATTTTTATAAATTTTGAAAAGTAACCATTTTAATTTATTTTAAGGTCCTGAACATTTTAGAATCAAAAAGAGAGCCAAAAAATTTGTATAAATTATATTTTTATGTAATATATTTAATAAAATGTTTAACATTAATCTCACATGCCTTAAATTTTTAACTGTACTTGTGGAAATTATCTATTGAAATTATATTACTAGCAGTCTCTTTTTTTACCATTTGATATTCTTTCCAGTCGGGCAACAAAATTACATTGGTCAAAATGCATCAGAAGGATTATTCAAACAAATAAAATAATGAGGATGTCCATTTGCAGCTATAATCAAAATGAGGTATCCAGCCGATGAACAGCGCATATTTTTTCGTAGAGTTTAATATTGGTCCATTACAACAAAGAAACATCCAAGTGAAATCCCTAAGAGCACCGTATCCACACTTCCACCCTCTTATTAATATAAATGAATATTAATATAAGTAATATAAATGAATATTAACATAATCAACATAAACAAATTAAGATAAATTATCAAATAAAATTCAAAGTTTGATTTCTTTTAAAACTTTTTAGGTTTGTCTCTCAACAAATCATTTCTTTGATGGAATTTTAAAATTCTGAGGAGAGGTTCTCCCTATTTTGTGCTCGAGGTTCTTAAAGTAGCTATTTTTCCAACTCAAAATACATTAGATGAATTATTGATATGACTCAAATTTTATAGAATAATCTCTAGAGACCATCTGCTCCATTTCAGGGCATAAATAATTTAAAATGCAGTAAAACATTTAAGAAGTATCGAAAAATTCTTGGTCATCTTCTTTTATAGTAAAAAATTTGATTCTATTAAGTTCCTTGCCTTGCGAATTTCTGTGATATTACGTTGATTGGGTAGGCTTGTTGACTGTCTTCGGTTGCAATGACAGTTATTTTCTATATTGCATTTAAGTTATATGAGTTTGATTTGTATTTTTCTGACAATATTACATCTGAGGCACTTCAAATGACAATCGTATATCTCTCCCTTTGAACTGACTGTAATTGCTCACATCTACTAGAAAAATCGTTTTTATAGCGTAATCTTTTTTATGTGGTGCTAAGGCTCTATGCGTTCATAAATGGAACAAATTTTTAAGCTTAAAAAAGTCTCGGTAGCATTCTTCATGGACATTGGATAGTTGTTGAAAGTTTCTTGATACATCCTAAATCAATGGTTGATATTTTTGGTTTTATTATCGTAAATTTACTTCTCTATCGAGCAAGCTGTTTGGTAACTTAATTCTAATGCATTCATGGAACATTTTACTTATATTGTTCAAGTGTAGTAGCCCTATTGCATTTTAAAGACCCATCACTTTTTATGAAGAAGAATATTTTGTGTTTTTTGCTTATTCTTTTTATCTTAAAACTCAGAAATCAGTTTCAGAGTTTAAAAAAGCAATAAATAGAAAGCTTAATTGTGCATATAGAATGGTTATAGTTAAATTATTCCTCTTCAAATCAAAATAGGAAAGAAAGTTTATAAATATGGAAATGTAATCTCCGTGACAGGCCTGACAAGAAATGAACACTAAATGAATAATATTCCAAAATTAGTTACAAAGAAACAGATCATTAACTGCACACAGATAAATAATCTTGACGAACAAGAGAATAGCTGACGCGATTCCTATTTAGGTATTCAGCAAGGTTTTGAGGGGAGTTTAAAAAAGCAAATATGTTAAAATTTATATTTTTTATTAATATAAGGATAAAATTATGAATATAAATATATTAAATTTATATGCAAATATTGAAGAAAAAGCATAATTTGAGGTACATTTTAGCACTTATTTACAAAATCCAAAATTGTCTTAAGGAGAAAAAATATTATAATTTTTAAGTTTTCTTTATAATATTACATGTGTAAAATACTTAAGAGTGAAACTGGCTATTATTTAAGAATTATATTCAAAAATAAATTTTCGAAGAGCAATATATCAAATTTTAGAATTTTTTTACAACAATATTTATATTAAATAATCATAAATCCACTTCAACAGCATTTGAGCATTTAAAATCAAAATAATATTTCATTACATTCTACATAACATAATGCGCACTAATTATAAATTTCATTAAGATATATTACTTCATTAAGATATAATTACTTTTTGAGATATGACAATCCTCGCATAGTGGAATAAGAGAAAAATTCATTCAATAGAAAATGCATTTAAACTTTTTAAATGCTTGTAAATACGCAACATTTATATATCAACGGTTAAAATACTCCAGGCTCATATGTTTTGCATTCAGTTTCCTTATACTCAGATTTTTTTCCTTCCATTTAGCACTTAACTTTTCACGGAGTTGTTTCACTGCTGGCGATGAATGTCTTTTCGAGCCGTGGATTCTCTCGAAATTACGTTAAAAACCATTTAATAAATTCTTTCTAAAAGGAATATTTAAAGTATCCAACAATGATGAAATACTTTAAAACCATCATTTAATTTCAAAACAGCAAGATAGGAACCAAGTTTTAAGGTAGAAAACTCGTTCTACCTAAAAAACAAAATGTTACTTCAACAAAAGTACACTTGGGTATGATGGACTATAAAATATTGATGTTTTGAATCATACTATGTATAGATTTTTTTAGCAAAGATTGTTTTCAATTTTCTATATGTACAGGCTTTACAACATTCAAAACATCTGCTGGAAAATTTGAATCTTTGTCTATGTAGGTTTCGTGTAAGGCTTTAAGCTTCCGAATCTTGTTTCTTTCCTAACTTTCTTTATTCTATTTTTTGAGCTATCTGTGATAAAATCCAGTGGAAACAACACTTTAGTGCAATATCCGATTTCGAAATCGTTTCTTCCGGTAGATTTTAAAAGCGAATACAAATTTGGCATTTAATTGACACAGAGACAAAATAAAGATACCGATAGAAACACAAATTCACTCTTTTTTTGAAACAGCAAATACATAAATAAACAAATAAAAATGTGAATTTTCATCCAAATTAAAGATTTAACCGAGGCGGATTCCTCAATTACGAAGTGATTGTGGTATAGTGTAAATATATAAATTTTCGTAAGTATGCATATGCCTTTTTAATAAATGAATATAAACAGAGAGAATTAAAATGTAGAAAAACGGCCTTTTTTACCGAATTTCCTTTTTTTATTATATTGCAAACTCTTATTTTAAAGAAATGGTACTTTTTGGCAGGTTTTAGAAAAATAAACGTTTATAGCAAGCTTCATTTTTATTTTTTTTAATTCATTGCAAATTTTCACCTTTAACATTCATACTAACATGACATAATGTCTCAATGATTACATTTTCTTTAAATTATTCTTAATTTCGATTCATATATCTAGTCTTCTACTTTTTAAATTCAAAATTGGCTTTTCTTCGCTGAGATAACTTATGAAAATTTTGGTCAGAAACTTTATTTCAATTATCCTCATTTATTGCTACTGGGATAATATTTTCTCAAGAATTCTATCCTAATTTAATAACTGTAAGCAAATACGATTTTTAATTATTCTTATGAAATATGAGCCATTTAGAATGCTAATCACATATTATTTGCATCTTTCCCTGATTTTCGAACACATCAAAGTTTCTGTGCTAGACTCATTTCAATGCTTGCCATTTCTGCTGGAAAATTAAAACGACATTTAAGTTTACTGTGGCGACCAAATCCATTATTTTAATTCCCCACGTGATCCCTTAACTGGCTCCTAAAACTTGAAATTTCTTCGTGAAAAGAGAATACTCCATTCTATTATTAGATGCAAAGCTGAGCTTGAGAAGATCTAAGAGGGAAGAATTCCATTACTAGTTAGAAGAATTCTTTGTCGAAAGCACATGGAAGAACTTTTGTAAAGATTAACGAATTCACTCGGAGAAGCTGGTACCTTTCTCAAGTGTTTTATTGAGAACTGCATTGTTGATTGCTAGCTTAGCCTTTGTGGTCTTCTTTAAATCTAATGAAACAACATGGATCATCTTGTTACATTTACTTTGTAACAAAAAAATGCAATTAAATTGGAGAAAACATTCGAACAAGAATTTGTGGAAACTCAGTATCGCAATTGTTATTCTTTTCAATTTGCATTTATTCTTTTAGAGTCGGTGCAGTGCAAGAATTTTATTTTATAGAATTTAACTAATTAGTCATAGTTTAAAATATTTCAGTCAAAATGTTCTAATTTTTCGTAATTACTATTCAAATCTTGCGGTTTCAGTCTATGATCAGAGCATGTTTGAACGATACGAATTTGAAACTGATTTAAAGTAAAAAAGAGAAAATTTCAAGTGCGATACATTGTATTAATTATGAAATATTTATCGGTTTATGTCAGTAAAATATTTGCCATATGATACCTTAACTTACTTTATCTTTGCCAAATTAATTATACATAAAATGTATATTAGGCATATTGTATGTGATTGTCCGTCTAATATTTTAAAAAGTAAAGTTGAGCATTTTTTTTTACCTATGTTCTTCGAATTCTTTTTGCAAATGAATTTCTGGAAAAACCCTTATTTTATCTAATGAAGTGTGCATTATGTAGAATCAAATCCTAGCAATTTTCCCTGCAAAAAATATTTAATGTAAATGAATTGTTGCCAATTCACTGAAACACACAATGACGAAACAATAAATACCAAAGTAGAGGGTAATCCAAATTTAACATTAGCACTTCATTGAGAAATGATAGCTCAGGCGTGATCTTTACTAACTCATAGAATACCTACTATACTACCTATTTACAGGAGTAATTTATTTATTTATTTATTTATTTGCCTTGATGATATAACATAATTTATGCCTGTTTTTTATAATGTTTAATTCTTTTGCAGGTAACGTGGATCCTTCTTGGAAGTATTCTCTATCAATTAACTAACTCAATACTATATCATCACTTTTCACTCGTGAAATAGCATTGTAGCCTATAAATTAAATAACAAAATAACATTTTATTTGAAAAAAATGTGAAATTTCATATACTTGGTGTATTTTTTTTTCCATAAAAATTATTTGTAACTAGAATGAAATTTATTAACAGATCCCTTGAACATATTTATTTAATTGTAATAGATTAGAAAATTCAGTAAAAAATGTAACAAATATAATATATGCATAAAGAAACGTCTATAATCATATATATTTTATGCTGTGTTTTTTATCAGCATGATTAAGTTAACAATTGATATGTTTCCGTTGGTAATGGTATTGAGAAAATTTTCATAGACTTGCTTTGCAAAATTTTAGCTTTTAATATTAGGAAAACAAAATCAAGAAGATTCATTTTAAACAAATGCGTTCACTATTTATATGTTAGATGACTCTTCGCTAGTATGTCTTGTTTTTATCAGGTATTTTCCCTAGATCTTCTGCAATGTAAATGAAATATTACTATCACATAAAGATGTGTCTAATAATATATTTATATATATTTTGTTTAGGCTAATTTGTATTATGTTATATAGACAAAACTATCATTTTCTTGAAACTTTGCCATATTGCATACTAGATAAAAGCAATTTTTTCTGTAAAATTTGAAATATTATAAATATTTATTAACAGAAACTAAAGTATCATACTGTTTTCATTTTAAAAACAATGGTAATGGCTAATGTCGCTTCATATTTAATTAGTAAGAGCAAGAATTTTATATAAGTTTTTTTTTCTCAATTTAATAATAAATATAATTATCAAATGTAGCTATATAAATGCATTTACGAAGATATATATTGAAAAATGAATCAACACATTGTTGAAAACTAGAAATGCATATTAATATTCAAAAGCTGATTAGAAATTTTATTGTTTGTCTTTTCCCTTTTAATCAGAAAATAAAAATAAATGAGAATCCTTATTATATTCCGATGTTTGACCTTTGCATATTATATATATATATATATATATAATATATATATATAAATATAATATAAAAACTTCCTTTCAAATATCTTTGGTCATAGCCCATGCAGAAGATAAGTAAACATTCATAACATTTCCATTAACTACTTTAATCGAAGTAACTACTTTATTAGATTTTTATAACTATTCCATGTTTCTTTAATGACTCTCGATAAGAAAAAGAAAAAAAAAATACTCAAAAAACCACCAACTTTAAATTTAGGAAATCAGCACCTCTTAACAGTGATTGTTACGGTTAAAAATCGGCCTCCGAGATAGAATATACGATAGCGTGAAACTCATTAAAAGATTAATTTATATATCTCGAATGTCTTTTTTAAATACATCCAAAGAATGGAGCAAATTAGTTTACCCTTAATGTCATTATAAACTAAGGAAAATATTCGAAGAAAGTCAAATGGGAAAATTATGGTGATTGCCTGTGCTGCTGTTCAGGAATCCCAGAGGGTATCAAATAGAATCGATTTAATCAACTACGATTTAAACTACAGCGTCTTTGTAAACTTTTGATATGGTAGGGTATTATTTCAAAACCACGCATTTATCCCTAATATTTTAAAACTAATAAAGTGTAAAATATTTTAACTGCACTTCTAACTAAAATGGAGTTTTCTCATAATCGTTCAAACTTAAAAGAGTGGGGAGGAATTTTGTAGGTCGCCTGTTCTAAGCTAGCTTATAAAATATTTTATCTTTGCTCAAACCTATAATTAAAAATAAATTAAGTCTATATAATTAAAATTAGATCAAGTTAATGTAATTATTATAAGATGAATCTGTGGTGGAATTTTGTAATATATATGCTTGAAATTAACTCATAAAAGGTTATATTCAATATTATGTCTTTCAGGAAAAAAAATTAAATAATAAAATATTTACAATAAAAAATAAGGTGATAATTCAAATAAATGTATTTATATTTCACTTGCATTAAAAAAATAAATAAATAAATATATGAGGAAAACATAAACAAAAATGTAAAGTAAAAGAGGCACTACAATACTCCTTCAGAATATGAATAATATATATTTTTAAATGAGAAAAGAACTAAAGAAAAATAACTGATGCAGAAAGATATTAAAGAGTTGAACAGTTAAAAAAGTAAAGAAATGAAATCTATATTTATTGAAGAATCATTGTGACTCTGATTCCTTACAGAAAAAAAATCACCGATTGAATCCCTGTCTCGAGTTGACACTTAAAGAAGTCTCCATGCTGGATTCTGTCTCCATTTTAGTTGTTGTCGTTTCTTTTTAACACTGATGTTTATATTTACATTTTTCTTTTCTTTTACTTATGATGTCATTTATGCAAAAGTTAATTTTTTTCCCGAAAGTATCAGTAAAATAAAGAATTTATCATAAGAAATTTAATGTATATTATCTTATTTGTTGACATTAATTCGGAAACGTTAACCATTACAAATTCTCCAATCACTGGAAACATTTAATGAGGGTCGATTCTATTATTAGAGAATATCACTGAGAATTACTTATTGTGATTGTGGTTTCACATGATGGCCTCACGTTTAACAATATATAATTATTCAAATGTGAAATAACTGGGATTGCTTGGCTCTTAGATGTTTACAAAATTCCATTAGTTTTAATCTTCAAAAAGTTATTCAAATTATAAAAGGATATTGGCTTAAAAGCCCTAAATTAGTATGATTGATGATATAATGATTTGATAGAATGAGTGAGCGCGACATTAAATATATATATATATATATATATATATATATATATGCTTAAAAGTATGATATATTAAAATTTATGCAATTTTAATAGATTCGCATTGTATGAAAAAAATAACATTTTAATTTACATATTTGAAAAAAGGGATTAAATTGATAAATGCAAAAAAAAGCCTTTATTTTTTATGTAGTCCCTTTTTTTTATTTATTCATTCAAGAAACACAAAAATTAACAATTATCATTTTATTCCTTTTTGGGAATATAATGCAATCAACGGTATGAAATTTGCCTTTGGTTTTAAAAGAATACTTATATATAATGCATTCAATTTAATTTAAAAAAAAAGGTTTTGTTGTAATAATCATAGTTGCTTTTACATTTACTTCCAGTTGTGTCCGAATTCGATATTTATAAAAATTCTATATTCCCGATTTCAGTTTAATAATTTATTATTTTTTTAAACTTTATGATTTGTTAAACGGTTAGACTAATTAAATTCTTATTAATCAGGGAAGGACTTGTTAATAATTTTAAAAAATGGTTTTGAAATCTCATGAAATTCATAATTAAGAATTATAAATAAGAAATTAAAAAGTAGAACAAAATTATTAAATTGATCTGCATGCCTTTTGATAGTATAATCTGGAAATTAATAATTTAATGCTCACTTATTAATAATCCAACTAACAAGATGTGAAAATATTTATCTTCTCTTGATATGCACTAATTTTGTTAAAAATATAGAATACACAACTGCAGACCTATGGAATAAGCAGCCTGAAATCCCTTGTTTTTAAGGAATTATTCTAAGTTGAATATAAGAAATATTTCAAACATCTTAATGATCTTATTACGATCAATCACAACATTTTGTCTTGATTAAAAAAAATATTTAAAACTATCTTTTAAGCATTCTTTAAATATCGCAATTGATTTATCAAATTTAAAAATCATTCAGTTTACTTAAAAATACTTTTGGTCTTATTAATAACTTATTATAACTTATTTGGTCTTATTAAAGAATAATTATATAACATATTTCCAAATAAATTATTTCTTTCTCGTCTTCTGAATACTAGTTCAAACTTCAATTGAAATTGGACTGATGTAATTGACATATATTGATTTGTTTTTAAAGTTTCATATAAGTTCTTGAATTATGTATGAAGTTTATTCCCCAGTATCAGTTTTATCTAGAGTTGATGAAAATATTATTAAATATCTCTCAAAATATATTCTATCCTGATATTACAGAAAAACTTCACCTAACGATTTACAATAAACGGTAAAAAACGTGATATACACACGCAATGGAAATAACGTTTAACGTTGGAATACGCTGACTTCGCAGTAAACTTGTCTTTCTCTGATAATATTTTAAAACTGAATGATGTAATTTTTTATACGCAGATATTTTAAAGGAAAATATACAGAGGGAGATTTAGATAGCTTTATGAGGAAAAATTAAAATTAATAAAAAAAAATTCTTGATCTATTAAAAACTGAAAATATTTCTTCCCAATAGCAATCATATTTCATTTCAATGAAATGCAGTCAGATTTTATAATTTATAATTAATTTACGTTTCCCTGACTGTTTTTATTATTCTTTGAATGACAATATTCCTGATAAAGTGCTTATCAGAACTCCTTAATGATAATCTTATGATTGAAGTTAACATATGTTTTAATTTAGACATTTATTATTTTTATCACATCTTTTAGCCTTTGATAAATTAAAAAAAGTATTCATATTTACACATACAAGAGATAAAAACTTATCTGTATCATATAATTGCTTTGGAATATTAGGTGAGCATTGGAACTGTACGAATTTCATGATAGCATTGTTGGATGACAAAAGATTTCTTCAGCTATAATATCCCTAACTTTTTATGGCTGAACAGAGATTTTTTTCAGCTATATTAAATAAGAAATCATCATTCTGGATTATACTTTAGTCAAACAGAAAAGTGCATTAAAATATATATATATATATATATATATATATATATATATATATATATATATATATATATAATTTTAAGTGAAGACAGAAGAGAAAATTTAAAATCTTCTTTTCGTTTTTATACTACTAACATTAGAAACGCAAGCTTATTAACATTTTTATAAGAATAAAGTAATTAAAAGGAAAAATAAATGACATTAAGCAAACTTGCATATATTTCAGAACTCTGATAAAAGCTGCAGGGCAGAATATTTATCTAAATATCATCTGCTTCTATTGAAATAAAATGAAGAAAATTAAGCGTGTCATATCAATAACGCCTCCGCCTTTTGCATCCCTTCCAATGTTTTAAACACCTCCCTATTTTCATTTGTTTGTTGATCGCATACTTGCTGTAAATATATTAAAATGAAATATTTTTGCGTTTGCAATAAATATTGGCATTCTACTTTATGAATGACGAATCTAAAACTGGATCCCTTGCCTTTCCATGGCAAGGAAATTAGTTATGACATAAATTTGAAGCTATACGTCATTTCAAATTGATTTTATGAAAAATATAATCGAACTTGAAATGAAGAGAAAATTATACATTGATGTGAAATAAATAAATATAGATTCATTTTTTATCAAAGCAAGTTATTCCAAAGATCAACAACTCATTTTGTAAGAAAATGAAATATAATTTTTATATGAAAGACATATCAAAAATGTATTTCATATTTTCTGAAACAAAAAAGCATCCCCATGTCGGTTTAAAATTTCTCTATAAATCAATGCGGAATCTTGAATTAAAATTTTAAACCACAATGAAAACAATTAACTTGATTTTGGTGAAGCCGTGTTCTCATTATATATATTTGTTGCTTAGAAATAATCAATAATTTAGATAATTATATTCATATTTTACAGATACTAAAATTGATGTTTCGCAATCTGCTTCTGAATTACTATTTATAAATGTTTATGATATTTCATATTAACTAATCATGTTTTAATTAATAATTGTTTCAAAGCTTTTGCATAGGTGTAAAAATTTGTATTTACACAAGCGTCGATTTTTAAAATTAGTCTTCGGTATCTTATGACATAAATTGAATAATGAAATGAATAGATATTTTAACTGATTTTGTCTGCTTTCATAATTATTTAAGAATAGTTTGATATTAATTAAATTAAAAAATTATATCACTGATAACAATACAATCTTTCAAATTCATCAGAATGTACCTGTATATATTGGAATACATATATGTGTATACTGTCAGAATATATCTAATATATACATATATTAGAATAAATCTAATATCCCAGAATAAACATCAATTATAATAGAGCGCTGATAAAATATTTCAACTAAGTTTTATTACAGATTTTAACATAATTTAAATGTGAAGTATTTACTCTTTCATGACAATAGTATAGAGATATGAATAAGATTGATAAAATTTTAATTAATATAATAACAATCTGTATCTAAAAATTTGTACATACTTATTTATAAATGAAGACAAATTGACAAGTTATTTCATAATCACTGGAAAATGTCGTCACGTACCCGTTGTAGAACACTTTGTCTTTACAAGAGAGCAAATATTCCTTCCTTTCTTTTAAATAGAAAAAAAAAATTTCTCAATAAATTCTTTTAATACTTTATATATCTTGAGAAACATTTTTCTTATTGTTTATAGGTTACGGGACCCATATATTCCGTGTCTAGCGGAACATATCTGATTTATAACAACATTTGAAACATTGTTTCCATCAACCGTTGTTTGCTTACTTTGAGAAATGACAGCTTGTGTCCTCGAAAATGTCCATAAAAAACCTCAGCGCTCAGTAATAGTCATGACAAATGTTCTTTACCATGTTGTGTAACTAAATATAAAACTTCAAAAGAGCTCCATCATCTCTACATTGCAGACGTAGAGCAAAGAAAGCAAAAACATAAGGCTGAATGTTTAAAACTTAATTTTTTTATGTGCATATATTATTATTGTTCCGAAGAAATGTAATGTACACACGCGCACACGCACACACGCATGCACATGTCTATGTATATATACAAGAAGTACAAGTCAATCTCTCTCTCTCTCTCATATATATAATTATGAACAAAGAATGATAAGAAAAATGTAAAATAAATTTCATACATGCATTTTATGACAGAATCTAAGTACCTACAAACAACTACAGCGTTAACAAGAAATAAGTTACTTGCTTCATAGGGCTCTAAAATGAGTCACACTATTAAAAAAAAATTTGGACTACAGATTATTCAGATTATGCGCTTTACATATATTAAGCACCAATAGATGGCATTGTAACACCAATGTCATTTATTTGCCTATATTGAAAATGTGAAATATAATTTGCGTTACAGCGCATGTCTGTTACCATTTTTCTTTTGATAAAGAGAAGGCGGATTAGTTTCTTCTCTGTTCGTCATGAATACGTTGCAAAAAAAAGCGCAACAGGTGAATTTGTTCTACCAGAACTAATAAAATTTCGTTGCAGTTCTAAAGGAATTTCGTCGTATGAAGCAGATACGAAGATATCCAATGTTTCCTGTTGAATTCTGGTAGAGGAAAACCCTCACGTTATCCAGGAACAATCCTTGCCTTCTGAAAAATGAAAGTATGGTGTGATTTTTCAGCTAGATACCCTTATCACTGAACCGTATTTCTATAAAGAGATACTTCACATGGAATCCAAACCTGTTCCGTCGCAGGACAATGGTGCCATGATATGCTTTTTTATCCCAACTCTTCTACAGCTTGGATGACTTCAAGACATCATTTTCATGCAGGATGGCGCACTACCTCATATTGATTGTTGTATAAAGCGATTGTTAATACAGCATTTCACAGAAGCATGAGTTATCAGCAGTCATTTGCATTGATATCCTGCTAACAAAAAGATTATTATTTATATTTAATTTTATCCTATCAAATTGCTTATATCTTGTTATGAATTATTCAAGAACCGTTCAAGGTAATCTAATCCGAAATGCTGATGAAACTAGAATGAAATCCAAGGTGAGTGCCATACCTTTGAATTTTTAATCTTTGTAGCATTCTAATGAATTTCTTATCTTGGATTTCTAATCCTTGTAAATAATTAAAGAATTTCTTTTCTTAAATTTCTAGTTTTAAGTTTTAAAGGAATTTTTTTAATCTTTTTTAAGGAGAATGAGAATAAAGAAAACAAATTGAGCTTAAAAAAAAACACTTTTGTTATAAATTTACCTATGTGTTATGATTTTACATTTATAATATGTATTGATAAATCACACTGGAATATTATATAACATTACAAATGTGTGGACGTTTTAAGGCTATATAAATGAATTATAAAATAATGAAAAAAGAAATTAAAATGTATTTCCCGCATCGCAAATTCACGGAAATTAGGATGAGATGCTTTCGGCATGAGGGTTGGACCTCACCTCCCTGAAGAGTACATGAATAAGTGACGGGCAAGCTCTTCCCATCGATGACTGGACATACTTCCTTAGGGAAGGGTTGCACCGTGGCCGGTGATGACTCTTAGGACTCAACCGCAATTCCCGCCAGTGTTGCTGTAGTGGCGGTCCGGTCATTCAGTATTTATAATACGTGTGCTTTCGGGAGAGTCGGAGAATCAGTGATATGATCTCCTGTATTGCAAAGGATTTATGTACTACAGTGTTAATACTATTTTATAACATATTTTCAAATATTGCATGACATCTTTTTTAAGAAAGAATTTCCTATCTTAGAAAACTCTTATTAAAGGCTTGTTTAAAGAAACGCTTCAATAGTTATTTCAAATGGGTGGGCATTGCGATATAAAATACTATACATTGTTTAAATGTAAATATCGTCTTTTAGGCAAGAAGCTTTCAAATGCTTTAAGTGGGTTTTTCTATGAGAACACTAGCTAAAAAGAATTTTTTGATGTAAGCTATTAATGCTTAGAAAAACCTGTCTGTTAGTCTCTGGGGTTGAACTTAAAAGCGACGTAACATTAAAAAAATATTTCTCATCATATAAATCTTTTTATTGCGGTTTTTTTTTTTTTTTTTTTTTTGTACTGATTGGTATTTTTTTTTCTTATAAATCTCCATCTGTATATATCTAATTTTCTACTATCCGCCCCAGGAAAGCAATAAAGTAAACATCAAATGTCACGTTTCAAATTTTCTTTTATTACATCGACCTATTGAATAGGCTATTAGAAAGCTGTTTTTCATTGGAATTTAAAAAGAAACCATTCAGACATTTTTTCTAAATTTTTTATTTGTAAGCAGGAATTAATTATAATTTGATGAAGTCTCGTAGAATAATTTGACGTAAAACATATTTGATAAAAAAAAATCGATCGCCTTACATTATTATTTCTATTAGTATGGTATCAATTAATATGAATCATTTTTTTTTCTAATTAACAGTGCCCAACAAAGCTGGCTTTTGTATTTTTCAATGGCAATCTATTTTGAAATAAAGGAAAAAAAAATTAATTTCAAATGTTCGTTTTCAGTTTAAACAGATTTGGTAATATTTTTCTTGAGAGAATTTAGAACATTTCATTTTTTTTCCAATTAACTTGATCAATATAATTAAATTCTGTTTTTTAAATATATTTTTCGTATGTAATCAGTCCTTATTTTGAAAAAAAAATCTTTAAAAAAGTAAGAAAAATTCAAATGTTTATTTTTTTAAATATTTAGAAGCACAGAAAAAAACTTAAAACAAGTATTATTTAATTTTAATCTCTAAATATGTTCAAAGGCATGAAGAATCTAAATCAGATTTGGACAATCAATATTTTTACATTTACTCATACATTTCAAGGGAGATTATTTCCAATTATTATTAGTCTATTTTTTTCACACGAACTATGCTTAAAATTTTCAATAATTCATATTTTATATTACGTCTTCGCAAATTTGTGCAACAGAATTTACTATAACAAACAGGTTTAAAAGTAAGAAAAAAAAAATGAATTTGAGATATGATTCACTGCAATTTATTTCAGAAGAACTAACTCCATTTCTCTTTTAAGAAAATTTCTAGCCTTTTAATTTTATAAAAATGAAGTCAGAATTGTTATTTCATGCTAAGTCATGACACTCCAATGGCATGTGTATATTTAAGTTTTCTATATCAAATCACAAGTCGTTTTTAATAGTTACTTACGTTCAAAGCTTGCGTTAAGTCAAAATACGTTTATATCATACCGAACTGGGTAGAATAAAATATGATTTCTGTAATGATTTAGGTAAGAAGTATGCCAACTACAAAATGTCCAATGTTAATGGGCATTATTTTCAACTATCGCTATGATGTAATATATTTCAACAATTGTGAAAATGAAAACCTCTGCGCTTGAGTTTTATTCTCATTGCAACTTTTAAGTAAATTTTATAAAATTGCTAATTGTGATTGGTAACTATTTCATTTGTCTGAGTTAATGATTGTTAAAAATTTCAATTAAATATTTCATGTAACTTTATTTTAATTGCTTCCCCGGCAAAATATTTTTAATTCCTAATTTTGACAGACACATACTTATACAAGGACCCTTACCCCACTCTATTCATTTCTATGTACTTATCTAAATTTCCGCCTATATCATTATTCATATAATTATATCACAAGAAAAAGAATCAAGCATGAGCATACTATAAGATATTTTATGTGTATTATTTCTGATATTAAAGTTTAATTAAAATACAATGAAAATACAAAACTTTTATTAAAAATTTGTCTTAATCTGAAACCTATATAGAGTGGGAAAAGAAGTTAAATCTTCATATGTTAATCATCAACAGTGGAAAAATTGACTCGATGAAGTATTAATAACAATACTGAAGATGATTTAAGTTTCACTTCAACAATTAAATATGTTAATGAAAAATATTCTTAAGATTTTTTTAAACATCATTAAAAATAGGAAAGAATTTTACGGAAAAAATATTGATACCTATAAAAAGAAGAAAATCTCATGATTATGTAAAAATGAGTTCGATTTAATAAAAAGTTTAATTAATTAAATCTAAGAAAATAATTTAATAATATAGAAATTAATTTTAACATAATATTTTCCAAAGTTATAGCGGAAAACGTTAACATTTCATTAATTTTTTTAACTATTTGTAATTTTTGTAAAAATTTTAAAGAAACATCTCCGTTGTGCATACACCCCCGTCTAAAGTATATATGTGCCAATTTCAGAACTCTAAATTGAATAATACGAACTGATGAGAACCAAAACACACACAAACATTTATCTTTAATATTAGTAGAAAAATATTTCAGTAAAAAATGAGATTTTTAAATATTGAAAAGAATAAAAATCAAAGCCTTAAATGAAATATGTATGAATTAAAGCGACGTGTATTGGTTCTCTACAGTTTTTTTTAGATGCCGCTATATAAATTCGTATTTAGAAAGAGACATCTCTGAAAAAAAAAATTAGGAATATAAATATTTATATTTATATTCCTAACATATTGATAACATATATTGATTTTTTTCTTCTAAAATTTAAATTTTATATTTCAGATTTGCATACATTAATAATAATTTTGATGTTTGCAAATAAGAATCCCACAGACAAATTAACAAAGCGTTTGCTGTCTTTTAAAAGAAGTTTTGCTGATTTTGAAAATCTAATTTGAAAAATTTTCACCTCATTTATGCTGTTTCATTCGAAATCATTACAACATTAAAATAATCGAATCAATTTTAATATTATACTGCATTTTTAAAGCATATATTTTGCATATTTAAAAATAATTATTTTAACTTGGGAAGAAAATGTGACATTATTAATATTACTTATTTTTTCCCTGCAGTATTTTATCTTCATTTGCAATAAGAATGAATGTCTATGTTTCTGTGCGTTAGCGCCGTACACCCCAGATCGTCTATGTAGACCTCCAAACTTGTAGCATACATACTTTGGAAGATGGGATTTGATACCATGGAGCATTTTAAAATTTTATTCGGTATTGCAATTAATTAAAATTCTGGCGTTTTTTCGAGACAAAATTGAAATTTAATCCAGCACAGAATTACTTTTCACATCGTCTAAAAATTATAAAAGGCACCATATTTTTTTTTATTGTACAATTGTTGTTTTAATTTATAATCAAATTCATAAAAAAATCATGGGCGTATTTTCTAGTATTCATGAAGTTAAATGCAAATTGTTTCCGTTGTTACTAACAATATTTGCTATTCGCTTATTCTTCATTATTTTCATGCAGGGCATGAGCATTCTGCTTATTTTTCCTATATTGATTAGGTTTCAGAATAAGGTATGATTTTAATAAAAAAAATTGAAGTTCTGTTGTGCTTATAATTAGGGATTTTATGAACCAAGAAATAGTAACAAAAATTTTATGCTCACTTATTTTTAAATACTTTAGATCTCTCCGGCGATATAATTAGATACCTAAAGTAGAGAGACTGAAAATTAAGGAAATGAGTAGTACAAAGAAATGAATAGTGAATGTATTTTAATAGCATGCGTTATATGCCTATCAAAATAAGAAATTTAAAAATATTTTGCTGTGGAATCTATTGATATATTGATGCACAACATGTTTAATTGAAATTTTAACCATCTTTTAACATTCAAACTAATAAAACAACTGATGATTTATTGGTCGCCAAAGATGAGTATTAATTAATAATTAAATTATCAATATACTTTATTTCAGCATTTACAAATAATCTAGTTAGCTAACAACATATTTCTTTTATCTTAAATTTAAAAAAAAAAAAAACTGTAGTTTGTATTAGAGGATATTTGACAATGGTATTCATAAAACTTTTAGCTTTGATATGATATTTAAAATAGGAAAATAAAACTTCAGTTATTGAAAATTGAAGAAAGCAACAAGCTTAGAATAGGAACCAAAATTCGTATGTAAAGTTTTCTTAGAAAGCAAGCCAATTTTGTATAGATTCTATTATTCTATTCAGAATACTCCACAATCAGTGAAATCGACTCATGCCACTGTTGCTCTGATCATGACGGAAATAGGCACCAAAGGACGGATTACTTTGGACAGCATTAATATGGCATCGACGGTACTAGAAAATTCCTGGACGTCTGATGTGTTTACGTATGCTTCTAATGGAGATAATCCCTTCTAGGTCTGACATGAGGAATTTCTCATCAAAATCTTTACAGAAACAGAAATTCAAGCATAGAATAGATTAACTGTAATTTCCATTTATTTATCTGGATTTTTCGAAAAGGAAATGCTTTCAGTGCATCATAGGTCAAGCAACTCAAACATTTAATTTAATAAATGTGTCTCATTTGCTTGCATATTATATGTTCCTTGTATATAGTACACAATATTGTGTAGCATTTAGAATATCGAGCAATATTATGAAAAAAAATTTGCCAATATTTTAGTTTATTGTAATTTATTTCAGAATTAGACAATTTGAGAATCTGATCAATCAGAATTAGACAATTAGAAACCTCTTAATATTGTATAATTTATATTGATTAATTAGAACTACAAAAAGTAATTCTTTATTTTTGTACTAAAAAGTGCTTAAAGTAGGGCAGTTCTTTAGAATTAGGTGAAAAAAAATCATATATAGTTCTGAAAATATAAAAAATACTAAGTTTTCAATTACTTGATGATTCTTTTACTTGATGATTTATTTTCTGGGTTTCTTTTAATCATACTGCTATCCAATTTTTTAATAATTTCTAATTCTTAAATAAACCATAGATTATTTATCCTCTTTTAAAATACCATTTATATCTCTCATACCATTTTTTGTCATAGTTTTCACCTATAATTAATTAATTATAACTGGTTATTTTTTGTTTAAAAATTCAGTTTTTTGAAAAAAAATACACTTACCTTTTCTACACAATATTTTCTATTCATTTTTCAGTAAATATTTCACATATGTATATATTTCTATTTACTAAGTTTCCTTAAAAGAAATGAAAATTGTATGAAAACATTTTAGCTTCTGTAAAAGTTGATAATAAAAAGTTAAAAAGATTAAATCTTTGTCTCTCTTAGTGTCAAAGTGTCGATTAATAGAAAAGTTTCTGTCGCATTTATCAGTGCACATGAAAAAGACATAGTTTCTCTCGAAACAATTTGCAGATATAAGATCATTTTTAAATTCAGAGGGACTAATCACTAATTTAGATGGAAACATTCCTTTCAGAATTGTTAAATTATTCAATAATAATCGCCTCTGTCCAGCTTCTGGTTTGTTGGCGATACTCGTTATATTTTAATTCAGATAAATCGTAATTTCGTAATCATAATTTCATGTCCGTGATTCTTTCTAACAGATAGATATTAAAGTTGTATTATTTTAATCATCTTAGTTAAGTTATAATTATGCATCTTTCTACAAGAAACCAATCTAACAGCACCACGGCGCTAATTAAGAAAAAATACCCAGTTCATCTATCGTCTAAATTTCACGGTGTTGTAACTTCATAACGGTATTCGTTTTCTAAAGGACAAATATATTAAATAGATTCCTCCTCAGTTCTCAACAATCGAAGTAATTGAATATTTTATGAAACAAAAAAAAAATAGTCAACGAAAACAAAACAAAACAAGAAACCACAATAAATATATATTTTTAACCCTTAACTGGGGAGGTGAAATTTTAGAACTTAACTGGGGAGATGCGGTCTACGAGACCGCATTTCATTTACACTCAAATTAAATTTTCTAATGAATGTATTAGTATGAAAAATTGCCAATATATTTTGCAGATATTTTTCTTGATATATTGATATGTTTTAGAATATTTTCAAAATATATTATCATTGAAAAAAGTAAATGCGTTGGAACATACTATTTCTTCTCAAATTACATGTTATAATAAATAATATTCTTGAAAAAGCATATTACTTTTTACTTTTTAATTCGTATTTGTTTCTACAGTATATGAAGGTATATAGAAGACAATATAATATAAAATTCAAGAATTATATGAAAATAAAAAAAAATGACAATAGGTAAAATTGGCTCTTTTTTTATCGGCTTGTGTGACTTTCATAGCACGGTTTTCTAGGGCATTTTAAGCATACAGGTTAAGAACTGGTATAAAAATCAACCTATAAATTCTGTATATATATATATCTCTTTGTATATTAATATATTTTATAAATTTTTCAAAGTACATTATCACTAGAAAAATTAATTATGTTTGAACATACATATCAGAATCAGTTGAATGCGAACTTTCATCGAAAAACTGTTCTCTATAATTATCCTTATCACTAAAATCACTTCCTGGTTCATTTAAAAGTGTCTGGAGCACTGCTTCATAATAGGATCAGTAAACCGGATGATATTTCGGGCCCCAATTTTTAGCGCCATCTGCTAAGCCTTGTTTATCACTGGGTGGTGGTGGTTGAGAGTTTTAGTGGCGCAAGAGCCAACCTTGGCTAAACTGCGCCAGTCGTATGGTTAGATTATTGACGATCGGGAAATAAAAACGTTAAAATATTGTATCTAAGGATTTGTAAAAGAATTACTTTAAAAGATTAAATTCCACACGGTAAAAAGTTAAAAAATGTTATTAGATAAAATAGTAAAACCTAGATATATTCGCAAAAGTCAATGGCCCTTAAAAACTGAAAAAGATTATCATGGGGATTTACTCCCACTATATCCGACATTGTTAGTGATGAAGTTTTGAAAAAATGATTACGGTGAGTATTAAATTTTGGGCACTCAATCAATATATGACTAACACTAAAAATAATATTGCAAGTAGGACATGTAGGTGCCCTTTCGCCGAATAGTAAATATTTGTGCGTAAAACGCGTGTGTCCCACACGCAGACGAGTCAATCTCACATCATCTCTTCGCAAAGGTAGAACTGGCCACAAACCTATTGAAGGTTTAACGGCATGCAGCTTGTTATTGGTTTTTTGATCCCAGGTTTCCTGCCATAATCCATGTACGAAATTAGTAAAGGACCTCTTGACATCACAATAAGCAAGAGGGCGCTGCAAAAGCAAGGTGGCATCTCTAGCAGCTTTGTCTGCCAGTTCATTGCCAAGAATACCGACATGGCTGGGAACCCAACAGAAAAGAATTGAAATACCCTGATTCTGGATAGTGCGTAAAAGGATGAATATTTCCTGAACAACTGGGTGTATCCGACATTGAAAATTAGAGAGCGTTTGCAATCAACTCATGCTGTCGCTATAAATGCAAAATTTGCTGTGAGTGGAAAGTGATATTTTCTGCAGAGCACAGAGGATAGCTGTGAGCTCAGCAGTAAATACAGAGCAAGAGCTCTCCAGACGATAACTGTGGATATCAGATCCAATTACTACTCCACAGCCAACATGTTCGTCTGATTTTGAGCCATCAGTATAAACTGGGTGTTTATCACTGGGACACTAACAGGGAGATGCGGTCTTAGAGACCGCACTCGAAGAAATAACTAAATTATTTTAAAAATCATCTTCTGAAATCGGTTGAAAAAGTGCACGTGTATTGAAGGTCACAAAACAAGAAGCTACAGAGTCAATCCATTCAATTGAGCTAAAAATGGAATAGGGGTGACATAAAATCCATCGCTGGCGGTCTCACAGACCGCACGTCCCCAGTTAAGGGTTAAATTATACAAAATAAATCTTGATAATCGTTGTATCGGTAAATGATTTTCAGAGAATCATTTTACTAAATTGCAATTTTACTCTGTGGTTTCAGATGTTTTTTTAAGTTTATAATCATAAATTTTTATTGAAGTCAAATTGATTTCATAAATTTCCCCATCTTATTTCATTAAACTTTGTCATTTAAAATGTAAATCTAAATTCGATATTTAAGGAAATAAACTCTTATTCTATATTGTTGAGATATTATTAATATCCTTATTATGTAATAATTCATAAATATACTATACAATTTTTCATTTGGAACTGTCACAAAATTTTAGATAATTGATTTTTTTTTCCATTTCATTAGTGTTCTAATAAAGGAGTACGGAAGGAAATTATTCGTCAGAAAGATTATTTTTTGACAAACCGAGGTAAAACAATAACACATTCTTTAACTAAACTACTAACTTTTGCATTCATTAGAGTTTAGCTTTTATGATAGCTTGATCAACACCTACTGCTAACGAAAGCGAACATTTTTGTACATTTCCAAGAAATGATGAAAAATAAAATTTGAGAGATGGAAGCAAAATTTGAAATAATTTAGATGATAAAATATAGTAAATTCCCGTAAGTACCTTTAAAGGAATGCAACTATTTAGATGATTTAATGCAGTGAAAGTCTAAAAATATTACATGCTACCTAGTTTCGTTTAAACCGATGGAAAAAGCATGAATGACTCGCCTTTTTCTGAAAGCATAGCAATAACTTTATCTGCATCAAATAACTCAATTTTCTCAAAACAAAAATTCCTTGAAGGTTTGTTTAATAGATGACAGATAGCATAATGGCATTTTATAATAGAAGATTAACATTGAAAGCAGTCGTTTATCTAAACATTTTCAGAATAGATATAATAAAGTTGGAAGATTATAATGGCTTCTGAGCTGTTATCTTTTTGAATCTGCATTACGAAGAACAGAACTTTTAGGTTAAAAAAAAGAACAGGAAGAAAAATTTATAATCTTTATTCTACAATAAATTATTATTTCATAATGTTTCGTTGAAATTTTTGATGATGTTTTGAAAAATGCCGTAGCTTATTATTTTCCTTTCTTTTCGATTTCAATAGTAGAAAAATCCACGTTCGTTTATATTTGTGAATAGTTATATATTCGTTTTTATTTGCTTCAGTTTAAGTAATAGTGTGCGTTATAAAGCAGTCTAACTGAATACGTCAGTACAGTTGTGCTGCAGTTAAATATATGATTCAGACATTTGAACTTCTTTCTGTAAGTATTTAAAGAACAATTTAATCGAATAGGCTACAAGGAAAACTACTACAAAAAAGAGAGGCATTTAAGTATTTTATTTGATTAATATCATGATATTGACTAAAATTATACTCGCATGAATATTTCCTGAAAAGTATACGAATTAACTTCAATTTACATTTCAACTGAAACAAAAAATTGCTAAAATTTTATATTTAACTTTATTATTAATTGAAAGTGTATAAATCTGAAAGGCATTCGCAGCTTACACCCTTATTTACAATATTATACTTAAGGCTACAAGTGTTTAATGCCAAATACAGATTTACAATTAAAAAAAATGGGGAATTATTATCTCATTCAAGTAGCTTAAGAGACATTCTTGGTGTCTAAAACCAAAAAGGGTTGATTACGGAACTTACTGTTTGATATATTTATTAATATCATTTTTAATTGGAATTGCATTATGAATTATTAAAGGAAATATATTCAGTTAATAAAGAGATAAATACCGAAATTCAACTAAAATTTCTTCAAATAATTCAAAACATAAAATTTTTTCTAACCAACAAATTGAAAAAAAAAATTGTAGTCATTCAGTAATCGGAAACCAAAATAAAACTAATCGAATATTTGCTACTGACCACCAGACAATGTTCGGTAAAATATGATGATCTGTCCCAATTAATGAATGCTTGTGCCAAAATAGAATAACGGTAATATTTCAGCAAGGTGACGATTGCGTCTCCGCTTGTGTTAATGTACTATTAATATTATTGCTTCAACATATTAGTAGAACTGAAGCTCTCAAGTTTGTTTTTTTATATTCGAAAACAGAACATTATTAAAATTTGATCTATAACTTTTGGCTGATGTAACAGTGAACCAAGTTTGGTACAAAATTATTTGAAAGAGTGAAAGACGAATATATCACGTTTGAATTTACAGTAATTAGGTTTTACTTAACTTAATTTCAAAATGAACTGAAATTTCAAAGCGAACCGCGCCATTTTAATAGCCCCCGTTAATGACTGAATTTTTGCTTAATTAAATGAGAGGATTTTCTTAATTAACCGTATATGAAGACTTCTAATATGGTACCTTGTAAGACTTCTGTCCACACGGAAGTTTGTCCTGATTTATTTTTTTTCTTTAAAAGGTATTTTTTCAAAAAAAAAATTGTAATTGTAAAACGACATTGCAAAGCATTAATGTTTTTTTCTGCTATGCTCCTTCAAAAAAATATGCATTTATCTGCGTTTAAGGAAAAAAATTAATTACCAGAATTAATAACGGGACATTTAAAAAAAACCTTTACACTCATCAAATTCATTTTAATTAAATTGAAGATACCACATTGTGTATCACTAAATTCACTAAATTTAAGCTCTGCTTATGCATTTGACGTGATGCACGTTTAATTTAAAAATACGTGTTAGGAATAGTTATATTAACTGTTTATAGTATGCCATTGAAGTGAAAATCTCATAAAATAAGATGTATGAAAATGTGTTTTTTTACTACGTATAATATTCACATGTTTAGACTTAGAAATACAATGACAAATTTTAGGATTTTCAGAACTTTCACTTTCTTATTTAATTTCACTGCTGTTATAACATTCAATCACATGATTTAATGATAACATATCTGAATGAATACAATCTTTATAAAATTTTAATTTCATTATTTTGTATAAAATATACAAAGTATGTAAAATTAAATGCATCAATGATTATATTTTTGATAGATTTAACTTAATGTCATTTATATATTTTATATGCTTTAATAATCAATTTCATATATCTACTGTAACAAATATATCAGAGGAAAAAGATATGCATTTGTAAATACAAAACAAAGAATCCGATTACTTAAATTTACAAAACATCTTCTACTATAACTTTCCATGTATGAAAGAAATTTTCATTTATTATTTCTCTGACGAAATAATAAATGCAAATTATTGTTGAAATCTATACTGAAAGTTCTTTTCTTCGTGTATAATGGAATATATTGAAATTAGTTATTAAACAAATAAGATTTGTTTTATTGCCATTGATTTATCCTAGTATAATTATAAAATAATAGAAAGTAACATGAAATTAATATGCGTAATTAAACGATATCCATAATCAATAAAATTCATGATTTAGTAGAACTTTAATTCTGAGGTTTAGGAAAATGTATTGCATGCCATGTACTCTACACGAAATCTGTAAATAAAAAAAATAAAAAAATAATTGTTCTAAGCATGTTCTTATCATGAAAACACAATATTTTTTTTTATAGATTTTACATAAATTTCAGTTAGCTTAGTTTAGTTATAAATTAACGTCCTATTGTAAAGAAACACGAGGGCTATTTTGGGACGGACCTCGTGATTTTGAACCGCTGTCAGATGACGAGGATGACACCTGTGCTGGCACCCCCTTTTCCACACCACACCTGCGAGAGGACGTTTGGAATGACGGATTTAACGTGCAACAGTCCCCCTTACACGACGGTTCTTAGGTGGAATCGGGTCTCGAACCTGAAGCTCTACGGTTCAAAAGGCGATAACTTACCACCAGGCCACCGCGGCCCTACATAGATTTCAGATATTTGTGTGTATATTTCGTTAACATAATAGGATAATTTATGTTTAGAAGAAGTGAAAGTTGTATAAATGATCACTGAAACCACGAAGATATATTAAAATGTAACACATTTCGTATTTTCCTAAGCGATTCATCAAATGAAATTGTGGTTAGTCATATAACAAATTATACATATATAAGAAAATATTAAATAAAATCATGAAATTGCCAATTCTAAATTTAAGCAAAGGAAAACTGCGCATTCGAAATAAAACGCTGAAAAATTCCTATTATCCATCCAATGGTAATTTTTCTTAATAAATCTATACCTATTTTTCACATCTTCACATCCATTAGCAACAAATGTGATTTTGAAGAACTTCAAAAAATTCTTAGAAATAAAGGTTCGCCAGAAAAGGACTTGCATTACATGCAGATGAAAATAATTCTAACTATGTCAAAATTCGCATTCTGGTATTCCATATTTCATGCAAATTGGATTTAACATTTTCAACTTTGTCACATTTTTCGAAAGAAAGCAGATGATATATACATAAAGTTTTCCGAAAGTTCCTACTTAATATTCCGGATATTGGGAAGGAAATTCATTTTTACCCTCAGTACTGTACACGTATTGTCACCTAAATGCAAATGAAAAAGCTGGAACTGTATTGTAATTTTAGTCGTAGAATTTTGATCGAAATCCTTTGCATTGGTTTTATTTTAGCGCAAAATAATGAAATAAAATAATGTTAGTAAGTGGAATTTCAAATGTTTTCACTTTCATGGAATTATATTTTGCTAAAGTTATGTATCTCATATGCTATTAAATTTTATCATTATATTTATTATCAAAATATATATAAAAAGAAATTAAAGTTATGTAGAATTAAAAGAATTTATCCTTTTATTATATTTATAAAAAATTATTCCATTAACAATAGCTATAATTATTAATAATTAATAACATTAATTTTATTTCATTATAAATAATTAGAGCATTCAGTTCAGTAAGTTAAATATGATATAAGCAGAAATGCAATCGAGAAAAAATTTATTTTTAGTTTCTTTCTAAATTTTTCAAAAACTATTTTTTGGAAAATTTGAAAAACAAATCAGTGAATGTTGGTGACAAATACCGATTTTTGCATATATTTTTCCTTTGAAACTCGGTAAGTTTAAATAGCTTTTCCATATACTGCATTCATATAACAGGTAATTTAAGATAGACTGAGTTCATAGAATAATAAGCTTTAGTCTACGTTAACGCAAGACAGAATATATTGAAAGAAAAAAAAATCTCAAGGAAAGAAGCATTTAACTTGCATTTGATTTGCTTTTAATCTTGGCATGCAGAAATATGGTTCTTTTGTCTTCGAAGTCATATTGTATCTTATAAATGTGTTTTTATGTAATTCTGGAAAAATAATCCATAATATATATAATATTCTGTCTGAATGTTTCAAATGTTGATGTAAAGATATGTATGTAAAATGAGCTTGATGAAGTATTGGAAAAATGTAGCATATATTTTTACAAGTTATATAATGTTACTTAGAGATAATTAATGTCTGCTTGATGTTAAACGTTTGTATAACTATTTGGTTTAATAATTTTTTTAATTATTATACCTTTTAATTAAACCTGCAAAACCTTATAAATTATCAAATTGATGAATTTTCAGAGATTGTTTGTGGTGAATTCTATAATGTTAAATTTTATATTTCCTCATGCTTATTCAAACTGAAAAGAAAAGTTGTGGCATTCTTATACCTTTGATAAAATGTTACCAATTACAAATAATGCTCCATATTTAATACATAATTTTGGGAGAATGTTGCTAATGTGTTACTTTCGCAATAATTTTAACAACGAACTGAGCTAAACTCAAAATTGTGATTTTTTAAAAACTATAATTTCTTTATATTACGCTTATAAACACTATTTAATTGCATATAAGCCATTTTTAACATATGCGCCCTTTTTGTTTCCAAATATTTTAATCAATATCGCATATTAGGTTATTGATTAAATTTTTAGAATTATTGTATCAATGCGGGTGCATAGTTGCAGGGCAAAATGATTCAGTAAACAAATATTTCATCAATTTGCAATGGAAAATGTATCTAATCTTCAGATAATTTAAAATACCTGGTGAATTAAGGGATAAATATTATTGTTTTCAACGCAGAAACACCGAGCTCATAAGAAATAGATATCACCGTGTATATTTTAATGTGTAATGTTAATGTAATATTTCTTATCACACTTTTTTTCGCACTAATTTTTTATTACAAAAACAGTCATTCTTGGATTGCATACTTATTTCTGATTCGTGGATTCAGAGAATGATTAATATTGAACATTCTAGAAATGCGAAGCGGTTTCGGTTCAAGTTCTTAACTAGATGAATGTTTGGATTTCTGTTTCAACTGATGGTAAGGGTTTCTCGTTTGGGCGAAAATATTCGAGAATCATAGATTCGGCGAAACACTTGGAGAAAGAGACTTTGTTTTTGGGTGTCTAATGAGGCCGAAGTAAAGCTGCTCTTTCGTGTTTAAAGAGATGGAAGTAAAATCGATAGCAAGTGGAATGGGAGAATTATTCTGGAGAACTATGCGAGGCTTAATGATTGGTTTAAATAGCATTAAGCTGACTTTATGATTGTTTTCTTTCGTTGGAAATCCATTTGCCTTCTCCTATCGGTCTAATGTCATTAGATGGTTAGAGTTCTTTCTGAGCTGAGTCTCGTTATTCTGCTTTGAAAAATACGTATTTCTTCTAAGCACGATTTTTTGAAATATATTTTCCTGGGTTAAATGAATAGTTATTTCCATTTTACTCTACTTCGTACAGCTAAATTTTATAAAATGAAATCAATTTAAAAATATTTAATCTATTCTTGGGAACATTATAAAAATATTAAGACGAATCTACCTTCAATGTGACTGGTATAAATCAAATTTCTGTCCCAAAGAAAACTAGAAAGACTTGATGCAATTGTTTGGAGAACAATGTTGTTTCAATATTAAGGACTTGAGATGACATTATAGTAATTTTTTTTTCTGAACCTTTAGAAATTAGAATCTAGGATAGAATAAAATCGAAATTAGTAAATTATTAACTAAGAATGATTAATATCATTGGATGTTAATCGAAGAAGAAGAAATCGAAATGTTAATCGAAAAAGAAGAAAAACAATTAAATGGAACCAAAAAGTTAATTTGAAGGAATAATATTTAATTTTATTTCCTGATATACCATTATTAAATCAATGAATTGGAAAAAAATATTGTTTGTGACTATGCAAATTTCGGGTAGAAACATCAATGTTAGAGAGCAATAAGAATTATTTGCACAGCCATACGATTTTTAAGTACAAATCACTCTTAATAAATCATTTTTATTAAGATTAGAAAACATTCCAGTGTGGCATTATGTGCCTTATATGCAATACATTTTATATAGGATTATTTAAAGATCAATGATTTTTCATTGTGCAAAATGATTTAAAAATTTGAAAACGTAGGCAGGTTTCATTCAAGATCAACAAGAGGTTGACCTTCATCAGAGTTGCCCAGTTATTGAAAGACAATGACTGGAGCAAGACCATTCAATCCTTATCAAAGGTTCATGTATCCGTGTAAAGCTGCCCTCAGAAGCATTTAGATATATTAGAAAATGTTTCTGTCAAAATCAATGCAGAATGCCTTTAAATCTGATCATGTTACAATATATACAAGAATCGGAAAGTTATGATTGCATATTTCACCAAAGTTTTGCTCATTTTATTTACAATAAAATGGGCCATTGATATGATATGGTTTCAATAGGGCATTGAAATGATGGAATGCATTTCACATATTTTACAATTTTAAAGCAGAGCACAGAAACTCAATTTCCCTAATTGTTGTGTAACATACAATTTATACTGAGAAAAAAATGCATTTTTTGATAAATAAATCGGTTTTATTTTCACCCAGTGTAAAATATTTTTTATCAATTTTTGAATTCCACATTTTAAAGTTTTCTCACAGAATGAAAAAAAAAATATAAACATAATAATGTCTTATAAATAATAAAATATTAAATGTTTTATAAATATGGATTTTTAGAAGCAAATCTGATGGTAACGCAATTAATATAATTGTACAAGAAAAAACTTAATATACAGGGTTATTAAGTGCAATACAAACTTTATAAACTGAAATTGAATAGTCTTTTTTTATATACCTTCATCAGCTCTTATTGCTTCTATTTAAATTTGAAGAAATATTTTGTTAGAATATATTTTGGAGTAATGATTCAAAAAAAATATTTTAATTTAAAAATACAAAAATATATTTCTATCTAATTTTTTATTTATTTTCTATTGCATATTTCTTATGGATTTTTAAATCTTTCAGGGAAGAATAAACTTTTGTCAGAGTTGTAAGTTGCTAATTTTGAAAAGCCCTTTACAGATAGAATAATATGTTAGTGCAATTTTTATATAAAATAGCAGTTAATAAATGTAACTCAAATTATTCTATGCAAATGAGGTTGAAAATAATTTTTAAAGACATTAATATAATATGACTTTTAATAATTAAAACTATTTGATGTAAAAGTATATCAGTAGCATACGAATACCTTATGATATATCATACTTTGATAATACTTTATATAGTTTGTATATATTTAGATATCTGAATGCTTTTGCATATTTGATTGAATAATTTTACAAAATGCTTCCACTTCAAAAGAATTATATAATGGTTACCTCAAAACTCATAAATAAGAGCTAGCATATAAAAATTTCCATTGAAATAAAATCTCGATTGATATGTTTTTCGAAGATTAAATATAAAAGGCACTTTACAATCAAAAATTAGAAATATGGTGGATGAGATTGTGCATTTAGGCATTGACGAATATCGTTTTACTAAAGTATTTTTTTTCTAAATTTAGAAAATTTTTAAAAATTTTGAACTTACTTAGCCAGTTGATCTTACTTAGCCAGTAATTTTGCCTTACTCAGCCAGAACTTAGCCAGTTGATCCTCAATAAACCACATTTGAGACTTAAACAAATTACTATATATATATATATATATATATATATATATATATATATATATATTAAAGTGCAATATAATTCTCCTTTAATTACAAGAAAAATAGTTTTATGCAGCTCCTTCTAATTTTTTTTAGATAATGCTGTAATGTTGCATAATGTTGAATTTAATTGATAAACCAATTAAGCAAATGATCGAAAGTATGCCTTACAGTTACAAAAAAAGAACCCTATTACAGATTACTTTTTCAACATGTTCAGAAAAAAAGAAAATTTATTTCGATCAATTAAAAAAAAGAAATTTTAACTATTTAATGCATTTTTTTTCAACTTACTCTGGTGAAATGTTTACTATGAACATATTTTTTTAATGAAAGGATTTTTTTGCTTTTCATTAATTAAAAACATGGTAGTTGTGCGTTGCTCTGACTAAAGTTAAATATCAGAAAAAATGTTTAAAAAAATCCAATCAAGGAAAATTCGACAAATCATAAATTAGAACAAAATTTAATTCAATAATTGTCTCGTATTTTTTCATAAATAGTCACAGTGGCGCAAAAAAAATTTGAAACGAAATCAATGATGTGTTTTTTAAATATTTAACTTCAATGAAGATAAATTTAAATTGGGGCTCATATTTCGGAATATAAAGCATCAAAAATTAGCTTTAAAATTTTCTTTAGTTGCCAAAAAAAACGTATTAAATAGATTTCTTTTCTGTTTATTTTCTATTATGAGTTTATTTCAAATCATTTAGAAAGTAGTTGCGATAGAATTGTAAACGATTACAAACGTTCAACAGTTTGATTGGAGAATAAAATTGCAGAAATCATAAGCTTTAATCATAATCAATGTAGAACAATGTAATCAATGTAGAAATCATAATCAATGTAGAACATATTTGTTACTGGCCATTTAAAAATCTTATTTTGATAGTTTGTTTGAACTTGTTTTTGAACCTTTAGTAATTGAAAGAACCAAGTATTTATAGAGTTAGCAAGTATAACGTAAAAGAAATTAATGAATGTAAAAAAAAAAAAAAAATTAAAGGATTTATGAAAACAATTTCTCGTATTTGTACTTTTCCTCGCATTGTTTATTATTTCATTATTTTGCAGATTTCCCATTTCACTCTCAGATTGTCACAAGAAAAATTCATAAACTGCAGAATTCAGAACGTCATTTACATTAATGAATTCTTTGCTAATCGCACTCAAATGCAAAAAATTTTAATTGTAAATAAATAATATTTAGCAAATAAAATTCAATTTAATAAGTGGATAATTATAAAAAAATAATATTACTGGAGGTTATATAAAATGCATTAATATATTTAAACAAATTCAAGCTAAAGTTCCACAAATATACTTAGTAAATAATAATAAAGATAAGGAAGTATTATAATAAATATCTCTCATATTCTTTAAAGTAATAAAAAAGAAGTACAAACTTATGTCATTGCATATCCATCAGTAAACAACCACATTTAAAAGAAAATAATTATTGAATTTTAAATATAAAATTATAATACATACCTAAAACATTTTGAAATTTTCAGTGAAAATGTAATAAATTTGTAATAAATGTTGAGCAATAAGAAAATACAGTATCATAATTTCATTCAAAACAAAAAAAAAAAAAACTGAACGGCAGTACAATGGATTTTTGACAGAAAAAAACAACAACATGCTAATATAATTTAAACAAACCATTAAGCATTAGAATAGCATTACGATCTGAAATATTTCACAATCCACTTCCTATTGATTCAACTTCCGGCTCTTTAAACACGGAAGAGCATTTTTACTATGGACTCATTAGACAAGCAGATACAACGTCTCTTTTCTGTGTATCCCATCCAATCCAATCAACTTACAATTCTTACCAAACGAGATCCTGAACCATTATCTAGAAACAGAAGAACAAACTTTTGTCTAGTTAAGAACTTAAATGGAAACTTCAATTTGAAGGGGTTCTTGAATCATTCATCATTAAGCCTTCAAGAAAGAAAGAAAAAAAAAATTATATATAATTTGAGCAGGTTGTTCGATTAGTAACAGAGGGACCCTAAATCATTCATCATTAAATGCTTTTTTTCTAAATCCAAAAAATACAGATAAATATATATTTGAAGATAAATCTATACTTTGAATTAGGTAGTGAAAAAAAATAACTCTTAGTGAAAAAAATAACATTACTCTGAATAATGCAAAACGAGGGCAAAAGAAAAATACTCGTGGGGACTTTAAAACACACACACAATGGAGTATTTGAAATTAAAGTAACTTTCTTCAAACTAGCCTGGAATCTTGAATTCAAGAAGAGTTTGTCTGCAGTTTGAAAAGTGACTGCAATCAGATTGCTCATATGTCTAGACATCTACTTCATCATTGTTGAAAGTCTGTTTTGATATCGTACATCATGAAGTAATCTGCCATATTTCTACTCGCCTTATTATTTCCAAGCATTTGACTTTCAATTGTCCTTTACGAGTTCAAAGGGTTTTTTTTTTTTTTTTTTTTTTTTTTTTTTGCACAGTTATATAGATTTAGGCGTATAATAATGCACATATTTATAATGTTTTATGAATAAACATCTTTTGATTTACACTCATGTAATTGTATGAGAATATTTTTTTTCTCCTTTTTGTAATACATCTGTACTACTTTAAAATATTTACATAAATATAACCGTAGAAAATGAACGCTTGTAAAATGCTAATATTATTATATAATTTTACATTAAGCCAACAAAATCTTGCCCCCATATATAACGTATTTTATAACAAAGATAATTCAAATTCAAAAATTGATTTTTTTCTCCTGGATATATTTTTTATAGATTGGAAAAGGATATTTATATATTCTATTAGGAACCAAATCAAAGTCTTTCCAGTAATTGTATGAATATTATTTACTATAATTTTATCTATAATTATATGTTTTCAAAAATATAAGATAATTATTTGAAACTTTTAAGACATTGAAATTAAAATTATAGTTTCGGTAACTAATATGACTTGTTTCAAAATGATTAAATTAACTTCATCAAATGAACCTATCACAACCATCACTGCCGACTTGACGAAGAGATCTAAATATATTTGCACCACTTTGAAGATAGTGGGAAATTTTAAGTTATTTTCAATATACTGTCGGATTTCATTGCCTAATATATGTATTTAGTTTATTAATGATCAATTCATAAATATCATCACTATTTACAATGTATGCTTATAAGAAAATGCGCGTATGATTATATGTATATGAGTATTGGTGCTCTACTTGTTAGACAGCTTGCTCAAAGCCTAACGAATTTAATATAAATATACTATGGAAGGTTGGAATGTGCATCTTAGAATTTTTTTTTTTGAAATTTTAAAATTAATTTAAATTAATTAAAGATTAGGAGATTTTGGTACTCCAAAATCTTGAATATTGTTGTACAACAAATATATTTTATTATTTGAATTCAAACTTATCTTTTTAATTATACGAATTTAATTATAATTCAATTTTTCTTCATTCCGATGTTCGTTTTTTAATAGTTGTATGCCTAAAAGGCAATTATAATTGTATTTTTTCAAACCTTTTTCATTGCTTCATCAAATACGTAAAATACTTCTTCCATTTTTAATTGAAAAGAGGTTATATGTTTCTATCGTCATATCATATAGCGATGGTGTGATAATATTTTGCTTTCTGATTTTATTTTTTTTAGAAGTAGTAATATTTAATTTTTAGTAGTGTATAAGAGCCATTTCAGGTATATGGATCAAATTAGGAAATAAAATCGGTATACTGAATGTATGCGTTAACTGATGTTTTGTTCTATTGAATACATGCTATTTTGTTCTTCAATACATGCTATTGGATATGTTACGTTCAATGTGAATATCAATTATTATTAATACTAACCGGTCATTATTAATAATAACTGAGCCGGTTAGTATTAATAACCGATTATTCATATTGACCGTAACAGATATGATGATTATAAGTATCGCAACTGCGATGTAACAATTTAATGTAGCAATCAACAAAGCATAAGAAATAAAAAGGTGGTTTTTACAGTACCTTTACAGAGCGTAATTTGAAGTTTGGTAAAGAAGTTGATTATAATTCTCATGAAACCTGAATTACCGTTTTATTAAGAATTCAATAACACAAAGCGCAGAAAAAGTATTAGGAAAATTAAATAATCTTCTAATTTATTTCATAATTTAAAAATATTTTGTTTAAGGAATTATAATTATTACTAATCCTTAAAATATTAAACCGAAATCAACCATTAACTGGGAAGATGAAAATTTAGGAGTAAACTGGGAGGGAGCAGTCTACGAGACCGGATTATCTTAAACTTAAATTAAATTTTCTAATAAAAGTATTTGTAGGACAATAAACCAATATATTCTGCAGATATTTTTCTTTATATATAAATATGTTTTATAAATTTTTGAAAATATATTATCATTGAAAAAAGTGTACATTTTCTTCTCAAATTACATGTCACACAAATACTATTCTTGGAAAAAATAACATTCCTTTTTATTTTCTAAATCATATTTATTTTTTGAGTATACAAAGGTATATAGAAAATAATATAATAAAAAATGTAATACATATATGAAAAAAAAATTGACAATGTGTAAAAGTGACCCTTTTTTTTTTTATCGTCATCATTTCTACACTTTTGAACATTCACCGCACGCTTTTCGAGGGCATTTTAAACATAGAGGTTAAGTAGTGGTATAAAAATCAGTCTGTAAATTCTGCAGATATTTCTCTTGGTATATATATATATATATATATATATATATATATATATTAGAATTTTTCAGAATACATTATCACTAGAAAAAGTAATTATATTTGAGCACACATGAGAATCAGTCGAATGTGAACTTTCATCCAAAAAAATGTTCTGTACAATTATCTTCATCGCTAAAATCTATTTCTATACTACATTTAAAACTCTCTAGAGCTCTGCTTCATAACGAGAATCAGTAGGCTGGATGATTTTACGAGGGTACGTTTTAGAGTCATCTGCTATGCCTTGTATAATACTGGAACACTAAAAGGGAAACGCGGTCTCAGACGTCGAGGAAAGAAATAGTTGAAATATATAAAAATCCACTGAATCAGGTTGAAAAAGTGTGCATTTAGTGAAGGTCCTAAAACAGGAAGCTAAAGAATGAATCCACTCTATTAAGTTGAAAATAGAATAGGGTGACCGAAAGTCCATCCTTAGTGGTCTGAGATACCGCATTCCCCCCCCCCCCCCAGTTAAGTATTAAAATGATCAATTTTCTATACAAATCATCTCGTTGCCAAAGATTACTAGTATATCAATAATTGCTATCTATAGTAGCTTTAAATGGTCGCTTACAAAATAAAATATAAATGGATATTCTTTAAAATCGATCTTTTATTCATTCATCAAAAAGCTGAGGGCTTTTTTTTACATCTAACATTATGATAATGAAGATATTATTTATTTTAGATAATCACAGCAATAACTAGAGCATAAGATTAATTCTCGCTTACCAAAATTAATTCTTATTTTTTTTCAAATAATAAGTCGTTATAACTCTTATCTTTCCATATTTAATTCCTTTTCTGCAACATTCGTATTATCTGTTTCCCAGTCCTAAAGAAAAAGCATTCTAAGGAATGGCTATTGTCGGAATGATGGGCGATTAAATGCAATTAGTATTAAGGAAAGGCAGACATACAATGGACAATACGACTCCAATAGTATTTTTTTTTCTGTCTTTCTTTTCCTATAGCAAAGAATGAAAACAAATGGATACTCTTAAAAACACAGCTTTCTAACCTTTTTTCTTCAACTAGTTTTTTTTTCCATTTTTTGTTGTCTTAGTGAATTGTGTTTGTTGTATTACATTAACTTAAACTGGAACTTAATTTTCCGGGAAAGCAGACTTCGTTCAGCTCCACGTTGCATTAACACTGAGAGAGGGAGAAAAAAAAGCTTTTCAGAGCACTAAATACTGAAAAAAGCGAATGTCGTTGCGTAAAATAAAAAAGTCGAACAATCTACACAAGCCTGCTTTTGAACAGATATTCCGATTGAAATCCTTGTTTTTACTATGTTCATATAATTAAATGTGAAAAGAGACATTCTTATTTCTGTTACATGTTTTTTCGAGACTTTTATGGTAAGAACTATTCATTGTCAAATATAAGCAGCAATGCAGCAGTATTTTTTTTTTATTTTTTCGTACAAGAAATATAGATTTGTATTGTAATCTGTAAAATAAATAAATAAATACAAATATTTTTTTTAAAAAAATGAGCTCTAGATTTTGTCGAATATCTACGTTTCAGACCTTTTTGTATCAGAAAAACATATTTTTGACATCATATATGTCTTCCTGTCAGTCAGTTTGTCTGTTTGTCAATCTGTTCTTCTGTTTGTCTGTGAACACGATATTTGAAAAACGTTTTTTTATTTAGAAGGAAGAAATTTGATTTATATTATCGAGATCCGATTTGTGGATTTCTATCAAATTTGGAACGAAATCCAATTCGCAAAGATCCTGGCAAGCAGAATGTTATTTAAGCCTTTACGATAACTATTTTCAAAAGACTAATCTATAAAATACATAAGAAATTCGTCATACATAAGGGATTCGTCATTAAATTTGCATTTACCAGTAGAAAATTTAATTTGTACACAAAATATACATTTTTAAAAGTACTAGAAAAATGTATTAGGGTGCAATGTCAAAATTATTAATTGTTAACAAATACCACAAATTACTGATATAACACTTAATATAGCAAGTTCAAATTTTGTTGAAATAGATTTATTTTATATTGTGAAAATTAGAAGTCCATTAATAATTAAAATTTATGATTTAAATTTGTAAATTTTTAAAAAAACACAGAAGATAGTCATATAAGCTTAATATTTAAATATTTTCGAAATGAATATTTTATAGAAAAGTATTTCATAATTCATTAAGTTTATGAAATCATTGGATTTGTAAAAATACCTTTATACATAATAAAAGCAATTATCTATTTACATTGAGCGAATGCTCAATGTAATGTTACAATAAACGATAAATTTAGTAAATTAAACTTGATACTCTAAAATTTCTTTCCAGATTGAAATATTAATACAATTAGTTGACAATTTTAAATAAATCAATAACATATAAATTATATTAAACATATTATAATTTTTAAAGTTACATAATTTCTTTAAAAAAAAATTCAAGACTGGATATACAATAAAATTATATATTTAATTCACAGCAGATATTAGATGATTAAGAGTAATAGATTATTTTTAAATCCAGACCCATCTAAGAATTCTAAATGAGAATTCGAAATGAATTTTTGATTCGAGCGTAACTCCGTCCTGCTGATCTGACTGTACAAGAAACAGAACAGTTTAACAAAAACTAAACAAAAAATTGCAATTTCGAGTTCTCACACAAACAAGCTATTTTATTGAAAGTATCCTTTATCCATGTCTCCTCTGTGAATATATTTCGAAATGAAACTGGGAAGCGACTCTTTTTTTAAAGATATTATTTTTAAATTCTCGTTTAAGAAGGCAAATGTCTTACGTAAGATCACGTTTCTTTATTTCCTCTTCTAGTCCAGGACACAACTTTGCACTTAGTATAAAACATTCCGACGTATATACATTTCGATTCCGAAATTGCTTTCAGAACACGAGTATTTGTCGATTAGCGATAAAGAAAGAATATTTTCTTATTCGGACGTTTGTCGTTACAAAGAAGTCACGTCAAAACATAAACATTCAATTTTTGAAAAATGCGATTGAAATGCTACATTTTAACAAAGAAATTTAGATAAACATAGAGATGTAGCAGCCCAGATGAAGTTTCTAATGCTGCAAATAAAATGCAATATAATTTATATATTTTTTACTAAGGGTATTATGAATAAATTTGTCGACATAGTTTTAACAAAAAATTACCCATTAAATATAGTGATCCAACTAAATCCTGAAGTTAAAATAGAAGGATTTACACAATAAAAATTATTTTACATTATTGATATTATTTATAGATTTCGGTTCAAATTTTTACTTTATTTTAATTTATTGACATTACTTTTTATATAAAATCCGAAAATAAAGTTCCAATTCCTAATTTTCTTTTTATCCATTTCCATATCTCATTTTTTTTCCATTCCTAATTTAACTTCGTTAACTAAATATTAATAAAATAATTTTATCAATTTTTTTACTCGAAAATGGGTCTTTTCTCTATCCTACAACAGAAATGTTCCATTTTTTGTCGCATACATTTGGTGAGCCTAATCCACCTTTCTTACACGGATAGCAATATTTTTTTTTAAAAAAATAACATACATATCATTAATGAGATTAAATTTTTAAACAGAGAATTTAGTTTCTATAATTGCTTATATCCGACAGTTGCTTCCAAAAAAATGTGCTCATAATTTTTCATTTGGATTAGAAATTCTGTTCTTATTTCCAGTAGATGAATTTATTTTATATAAGAGGATTATTTTTTAAATATTTTTTTTGTGTTCTTAAAATAAAAAATACTGAATAAAAACTTTAGGAGAATTATTAGAAGCCCAAATTATTTTTTCATCTATGATTTCAATAATGTTTCATATTTCTTAAATCATATGTGAATTCTGTTAATGTGTAAATACATTTAAAAAAAATTAAGACCTTATTCCTAAAAAAAATGTATATTTCTAACTAGTCCAAGGGGACACCACGAAATTTTCTCATATGCACGCTATACATACACGGCTCATACGCCTGTACATACACGTCATACGCCATACGTACATGTCATACACGTCTCATATACACGTCTTATCCCTCTTTTCCTTCATAAATTCCTGACCTTGTTAAACGTCACAAATACCTTGTATTTCAGTGGTGAAAGATAGTTACGAAATATAAATCTTTGCAGTAATTCTAGCACTTTATTGAATCAATCACAATAATATATATTTTTGAAGCGATTTTTGATGGTCTATTGACACCTAAATTCGACATGAAACGACTCTTGCAGTCGCAAAATAATATTTCGAATTTCATAGGTTTAAGTCAGTATGAATTATTGCATTTAAATGCATACGAAACTACAGACACGTACACGGTCAATATTTTGACGGAGTTGGTCATAAATGTGATGAATATGCATATTTTAGACACTAGACTTGGGTACCCAATTTTATTTACTCTTTACGTTTTGTAGTTATTAAATCCACTTGTACTCGAGCAAACAGATGGAAGTTCTGTGATTGGATTCGCATAACAATTTGAAAGACATCTATGAATTTAGTTGTAATTCCATATAATAAATGTTAACCATCGAATTCGAAGCTTTTTTGAGTAATAACATTCACAGACATAATGCCAAAAAAAGTGATTCAAGGGGATTTAACATGTGGAGATTCATCAAATTCTCGTGTCCGAAATTTTAACGATTATAGTACTTCCTCTGTACTTCGTATACGAAAAAATGAAATACAAATTAATTTACTTTTAATATACAATTAAAATGAATGATATGTAAAAACAATTATGCATAGTAAGAAGGACTTTAATATGCAATTAAAATAAATGATATGCAAAAACAATTATGCATAGTAAGAAGGACTTTAATATACAATTAAAATAAATGATATGTAAAAAGAATTAATTAAGTATAGTAAGAAGGATTTTTAATATACAATTAAAATAAATAATATGTAAAAAGAATTAATTATGTATAGCAAGAAGGACTTGTGTATAGTAAGAAGCGCCAATTTTAAAACGAAAATTTATTCAAAGTGCAAACTCTTCTGCTGTTGTTTTTCTTTAACATACTATTATATCTGAATATTCAAAGAGTTTCATTCTTTATATAGGTAAATGATTTTCATTAAAATTATTAATCAGTTACTTGTATGATTAACTAATGACTACATTTATATAAAATTTTTATTGAAATCTAAATAATAAGCAACTTCTTTTTTGTATTCATATTCATAAAAAATGCACTTTTGACACAGTCAAAAGTTTCTCTTTTCAATGCAAAAGAAAAATGTGGATGTGAGTATATAAATAATTCTTTTGGGAAAAAAAGCAAACTTATTGACTTGTTTTGGCAATAGCTCGTGTAAAAATATAAACATTAATCACTCAGTTTTATGAAAAGGGAATATTCTACATAGTTAAATTTTCAAAGCTTAAACCGTCATTTTGAAACTAAGCATTATTTTTTCATGCAGGAAATTAGGCAACAACAGATATTTCTTCTCTGTCTACGTATTTTTCTTGTTTTAGTGGATAGAAAATAAATTCTTCTGGAATTCTTCATCTTATTACAGTATTTGATGAAGAGATCCTCATAAACCCAATTTTAGAAACACTTCTTCGGAAAATGCGTAATATATGTGTTTGTAATGTTATGCAATAAATCCTTTTTCTCCTGCAATTAATGCCAGGGCTTTATTTTCTTTTATTTTTTATTCTTATGAGTTTCAGAAAGTTTCGTTTTAATGTATGCCTTTTATTCATCTTCTATTATTTCTGGAAATAATAGAAGATGAATAAAAGGAAATTATTGATTGTGAAAAAAGATTGAAAAAATGATGTGAAATTATTGATTGATGTGAAATTATTGATTGAAAAAAAGATAATTTATTTTAATATTTATTATAATTTATTTAATATTTATTTTTATAATAAAACTTACATAATTTATTCTAAATAATAAAAATATTTTTTTTGTGTTTCTTATCCGATATTATTTATATTAAATTCTGGGTGATTACATCGGAATTTTTTATACCCAACTGTTTGATTTATGAATCATTAATCTCTGTGTAGCACCACAATTCTGGCAGCCATTGAAAATAATTAAAACAATTTTGAGATTAAAAATGGAGAATAAAAAGTTATATTTCACTCCGGTTTAATTATGATAAATAAACTAATGCCATTTAAATAAAAATACGTCTGAAAGAGAGATTTATAAAATGTTATTTTCAGTCTCTAAAACATGCAATAATTTCTTACTTTAAACTTCTTATATGTTTTCGGCTTTTAATTCAATATTAACTTTTAATATCCTTGCAATTTTTAAAACCATTTGCATACGAGAAAATTTTAAAAAATATATCCTTCTGAAAAAACTGAAATGGTTTTTATTTTGATGAATTAAAGATTGATGGCCAAAAGACCACAAAAAAACTAATCGAATGGAAATTCATGAATTTTTGGCATTCTTTTAAAATTTGATTTTCCTAAGTTCATAGACTTCACGAGAATATCTTGATTAGAGCGTAGTAGTAAATATGCAAATTGTCAAAACGCGTACATTATTTTTTCATACAGAAAGAACTTTGAAAAAAGCATGGATTTTATAGCTCCTTTTCCAATTTTAAATAAAATTTGTGAACTCGATATTTACAAAATTGGACTGAATATAATTGTTTCCATTATTTCACAGCAATTTTTCAAATGCAAACTGGCATTTATAAATTTTGTGTTTTAAACATTTATATCTTGATCATCCCGTTTTCTGCTAAGTCAGAAACATTGAAATTCTAATATTTAATGAAGGATGTACTTTACTTCCTTTAGTAAATGCTTTATTTACTGTAGGAATATAAATATAAAAGTAAATGTAATTGCTACAAGATGTACTTTTTTATATTTTAATAATTACAATTAAAGAATAATTACAATAAATTAGTTTTACTTTATTATTACGAATTTCAAAAAGGTGCATGAATAACAATTTATTTTAGAATGAAGTTTAAGTTAAATTTACAAAAAAAAATAATTATTTAATTCGAAAATTAATGGAATTCAAAATTTTAAAAAACAGTAAAATATTTTAACAAAATTTGGAAATTATTTAATGGTTGAAAATGTAGTAAAAAAGAAGATTTATATTTCAATGATATAATTTTAGTTTTTGGCTTGATTTTTCTTAACACAGATCCTAAAATTGACTAGTTATCATTGCACTGGAAAATGTTTCATCAAGTAACATCAGTATCTTTTAATATCTCTTTTTATATAAATTTAAAATTTGAGTAAATTAAGTATGCTCATTTTTTTGCACTTTCAAACCTAAGTAAGGATTAAAAACAGCCAGGAATCAATAAATCAAGCAAAAACAATTCTGAAAGATCACAAATTGATTAGATTAAGTACTCAAAAGAAGTGTTTCATTTTAGTAAATTTCATCAGTACAAGATGAAATATTCATTTATATTATCATTAACGCCTTTTAAATGTATAGGATTGTTATTGTCTATTATATTCGTAATATTCATAATAAAATGAATCAAAAGAGCTGGCACTTTATAATCTAAGATCAGTATATTGTTATATGTGCAGAAAAAACATCAATAATTTTGAAATTATGCGACAATGTGAATGAATTTAGTAAATTTACTTTTTCCTAATAATCTTTCTTTAGGCAAGTTTTTTCTTACTAAATCCTTAATAGCCAGAAATCATTTCTATTTATCAGAAAAAAATAATTATGTGATTCACTATTCATGCATGAAATAAAAAATTCTTACTCTTTATCCTTAGTGTATATATTAGCAAATAAGAGTTATTTGCTAATAGATGCACTAAGACTGTTTGACTGCGTCTTCTTTAAAGATAAACGTAAAAAACTAATCATTAGAAAGTTTACTGCTTAATGACTTTGTGAATCTAAATCTTCTTTTTCTGCTTCTTCTGGTGAATTTGACTATTATTCATTTTTTAAGATTGATTAATTTTCTTGTCTAGGATTTATTTCGCGTCTCATCATATAATATGTTTTATCTATACAAATTATATTTTTTCTATCATATGTTGCTTTATGAATCTTGGATTTCCATATTTGTCAAAGAAACAAACTTACTATTTTGAATGATGAAATATGCACGGACATTCTTCAGCTCTTTAATTCAGATTGATGAAATTATAAATTGGGCATGTTATATAGCAATATTTTGAATCGTGATCATTGTCTTAAAAGAATATATATCTATTCTATCTAAATGTTTATTTCATAAGATTTTGAGACAAATTTCTGTTGTCTGATTTGACATCATTTTAATCATAAGTATATTCTTCTGAAATCTCACCTATAAGCAATTATTTTTTTTCCATAAATCTCATCATTCCTTCACACCACATTAGTAAGTTCCATTACGTATTTTATCTAAATTTACAATTCCTTACCTTATGCTATTATTTCTATCTATTTTTTCTTCTATAAATTTCCCAGAAAATTAATTTATGTAATGTAATTTCATTTTAAGCCCATTTTAATGCAATTTTACTAGTGAAAAAATAAACACGTTGAGTGTTTTAATAAATATTTAATATTTAATACATTCGTACCTCAGGGTGAAGTGTTTGATAAGGAAACTGTTACAAAATTAATTATTAATGTGCAATAAATTAGCTGGTAAATATTGTAATGTTTTTCTTTTGCATGTGCTATTACTTACATTTTTTGTGGACTACTTTAATTTTCTCCAACAATTGTCTCCATTCTATAATTTAAATGACATTAAAAAATTCGTTTCCCTTTTCTATGTTATTCTTGAATTTTTCAGGAAGCGAAATGTTATTTCTAACAACGATCTTCATTATACCTTTATAAATAGTTCTAACAATATATCAAAGATATTTGCCAAAGAATAAGATTTTTGAAAGGCTTGGAATCTTGCCTATAATATCATATTCCAAAAAGATGCGCAGCAGAGATTCAAAATTCTTTTGAAGAGATTGAAAACTTGGCAATTAATGAATCCATTGCAAAATAGAAATTTATGAAATTCATTTATCATGTATCGTATCAGTTTTCTAATTATTATATTACCTTGAAGGTGAATTATTTATAATGATAGAAAATAATATTATAATAATGGAGAACAATATTATAATATATAATACATATATGGATTATTAATATTAAATTATATAATAATATTTTGCAGTTATAATTGTTAGAAAAAGAGTATGAAATACAGTAATAAAAAAGCAATCTTACTTATCTTTATAATACTGAGTTATTCTCCCGATATATAAATATAAAAATTCCAAACTCATACTAATCAAAGTCATTTGATTCATTGAATCATTTGATTATAAAATTAATATATCATATAATTGCAAAATTCAGATTTAAATGCATAATTTACGTTGCATATATATGCAGGTAAAAGCATTGAATAATAAAATATATTCCATAATCATTACATTACTTATTCTTTTATGCTGTTTACAATTTCCTTTAAAATACTTTTTATGCTTCTAACAATTTCCTTTAAAATACATTTTATGATTCTAACAATTTCCTTTAAAATGAATTTTTTGCTGCTTATAGTTTTCTTTTAAAAACTTCAAATATAAATTTCTTCGAATAATTTCTAGAAAACTTTTGGAAGCAATACATTACGCTATCAAAACATCAATAAGGAAAAAATGTTCCATAGGTAATCTTGAAAAAAAAAATGAATATGATGATATCCAAGAGAATAGAATAAATAATGCCATGAAAAAAAACCTGAATGCAATGAGGAAAAGATTGCTTAAAAGAAGTATCTTTGAAACAATAATGCTGTTTATAAAAGTGTGTTTGCATTGTTGATGAGGCGCACTTTAGGAATTGTTTTGAAACTGTTGCATATTTCAGAAGCCAACTTCCCGATATGAATTCTATACATTAATGAGAATCCCTTCCGTCATTGGAAAAAAAAATTAAGAAGAAGAAAAAGAAGTTTTGAAGTTTCTGTTTATATTTTGTTAGTAATATCTTTCCAATATTTTCTCTCCAAAGGCCATTCAATTTCACAAAAAAAATACAGTTTTTAAATAAACGCGTTTTTTTAAATAGATGCTTGAACCTCGCCAAACCTCAACAAAAAAAACTTACTAAAATATATGAATAGGATAGTAAAAATGCAAACAAAATAATCCATGTATATTATCAAATTAAATAATCGACGGATTGTTAATTTGTAATTATGTATATAGTCTTTAAGGGTAAAACATTCAAAATTTTCTCCGTATTTAGTATAGGCAGAGGTATAATTAAGGAATCTTCAAAAATGTTATTATTTTTAAAATTTATTTTAACTTTCAATTCCAATATTAAATAAGTTATTTATAACACAAGGCCATATGACAATGTAATATCTAAGCTATATCTCAGTCTCTTGGAATAGATATATGTCATTATTTCTCAGCAACTTGCAGACCCATTTATGAGGAAATGAATTTTCTGTCAAACCTTTCACTGAAGCGAAGTTTATCGGCAAAGAGATTAACTTATAACCTTTATCTTGCTAGCATTAATTTAGAAACTTCTGCTGTAACACCTTCTCCAATCACACGGAAGTATTTAATGATGGTCGACGTTTTGACTTGATTGAAATGTCAAAGCCTTTCATCTCAGATATTCATTAACAAGCTGAGAAGTACTTCTATGGATTGTGATTTGATGGATTCACATTCATCAAGATATATTCATTCAGCTGTGAAATAATTCCACTTGAAACTAATTCCTCACCGCCATTAGCTTTCGCCATCGAAAACTAACTTCAAACACAAAAGGATTTTGATTCATGTTCAGAACTTGAGACTGTTTATTACCAATGCTTCGAATAAAGGGAAATCTTATGATTTAATTATGCTTTCCTTTGTTTAATGCCTTATAAAAGTATGCAAAAAATTCTCGTGTTTCATTCGCTCGTGTTATTGTTTAAAGTACCCAAATATCAAATCTAAATATTTCATGTTACAGAAGTTATTGACTTGAAGCCTAATCTATTAAAATCTTATATTATTCACACATAAAAATACCAAGTATTTTTTATAGTTTTTTAATTGGTTTTATTTTTCTTCAGACCTTAAAATTGCTTCCACTTTTTTTGCATTTATAACTAAGTTTTAAAAATATTTTTAATGTTTATTTTGACACTTTAACATACAAAAAGGAAAGGAAATCATTTTTAAATTTCAACATTTCTTATTATACTCATTTTAGAAGTTTCAGTTCGCAGGTTTTATGCTGAAAATTCGATTACGAATCAGTACTAATATCGTAACAATATCTTACGAATATTCATTCAATTTTCAGTTCGTCTTATGATAAGAGATGTAGAGATATTTTAATAGATGCTAAATGATTCCTAGGTTAAGAATATACTTCTTTGGTGTCCATTTGGTGACAAAAATAAAGATTCTAGGAAGGAAAAAATTGTGGTGAAATATTCATCCCTATTTAGTTCTGTAATTCCTTCTAGAACATTCGATATTCTGACACGGGATCTATGTAACAGAGAATGTTGTAAGAAGAGTGAACTCTCTTATCATGAAGTAATTGATAAGTATACGACATGGTGCTTGTGTAAGTGCTATTGATTTCTGCATGCACTCTCTTTGTACACGTTTTGGCCGATTTTTTATACTTGCTTTTTTTGTGAAATAAAGTGTTATTATCTATTATTAAGCATGTTTTACTCTTCACCATACATTCATTGGGCATATATAATGCACAAAACATTATGCCCTATATGATGCATCTTATAGATTTTTCAATTAATGGAATGTTGTTTTGGTGATTATCAATATCTGGTTAATCATACATATATAATTTTATCTGTATTAATTTTTAGGCTTGTGGATAATGGTATATTCAATTTACTGGATATTTTTCATCAACTAGGGGATACATATTTATAAAAGAATAAACTATATTTTATGTAGATTCAGAAAACAGGATGCGATGTATATTTTAAAATAAAAAATTATGAGGAAAAAAGAAAATTTTAATATTAGTTTTCATCATAATCTACCCTACTTATTCAATATAATATTTTGTTCCATTAGAAAATTATGGATTTGCTTGGACAAAGAAAAATCAATATCTTTAAAGACATGTCTAAAAACAGTAAAAGAAATATCAAAAAAATCGCGAATAAAATTTAAAAACTCCGTGTATAATATATGATTTTGCTAAAATAAATCAAATAGGTTGATTAATATCAGATCAACTAAAGATATTTTATATTATGTAGTTAAAACAATCTTCTTTATGCTATATAGAATGAAAATTTTCCCAGATAACTTTTACTTTTTGTGAAAAAAAATATTTAGGGATTCATGCATTAAACGAGCTTATTTCGCCGTTTCTTTGAATTCTCAAAATTAAATAATAATATTTGTTAGTCGAAAAAAAATGTATTTGTATTAATTAAAAAAAAATGAAATCATTTTGGAAAATTTTGAGAAAATAAAACAGCAAATAAATTCGGTTGTACTTGCATCCAGATTTGAGGCAACATTAAGGCTTACTTGAAATGGATCTTGCAATTTTGAGCCTTGGTCAGATGATGAACTCTTTAGATGTCCAATGATAAATGAACTCTTTATATATCAAAAAAGATCCAATACGTTCGATTCAGTTAACCTATTTTATTTTAAGAAAGTATTAAACTATCAAATAATTTAAAATACTATGCAAACATGAATATCCTTTATAGCTGAAATCTCTATCCAATTGCCTTGAAACGCTATCTTAATCACTATGTATAATAATCCCACTCATTTTAGTGACTAAAGCTCCATTTTAAACCCCGGAACAATTTCAATGAGCTAATTGCAGCTATTTCATAACTGAGGAACCGTAAAGGTTAAAGGAAATTCTCAAAATGGTTAAGGTTCCTCCTTTGTCGTTGACCATCCAAGCAAAATAATTCGGAGATATTCCTAGATCCTATTAACGTGTCCACCATAACGAATCTTGGCAAGGGAATCACCTAGATCGCCGATTTTGCTCGGGGAGCCTTCAAACAAGTTCTGGATCAGCTGGCTGAGAAATCATTTTAAAATATTCCTAATTCTAGATTTTGAGAGTTAAGTTAAACATCAGAAACAATGGCAAGTGTTTAATTCAATTATAAGAGTACCTCATATGAAACTTGCAGTATGTGTTCAGTATAAATGCAAAGCATATTATACCTAGATTATATTAACAAAGCATATAAAAAAATGACACTTTTTCTTTTGTTTCTTGATATACATATTAAATTCTATATATTTCTTTCGAAAAAAAGTTCCATAAAATAAATATGTGATGTAAATGTAATATTTAATGTAAATGTAGTTATTGATTTAACTTCTTGGTACAGGTATATAATTTCATTAGGTTTGCATTGTTAGGCTAAACAAATGACGTCGAAGATGAAAAGTCCACCAACTTTCTCACCTCTAATTTACATTCCTCTTTACTTTCTTCCATAGTTCTCATTAACCTTGAAACAGTCTGTTCGATCTGCACTGTATCTATTTCATATACCTTTCTTTCTTTCTTGTGTACAGCTGAACACCCCGCCATCACTGAACGAAGTAGTATCGACAGGATTTGTTGTGGCAGACTGCTATCTTAAACATAACCTGTCCATAGCATTGGTCGTTTCTCCAAACTGACATAATCTCTATTTCATATACCGTGTGTCAAATTTAGTGTACCAAATAAATAAACATGAAATATCAGAAAATTATCTAGCCAGAATAAATCACTTCTGTTTTGGAGGAATTAATCATTAAAAAACATTTTTATTAAAAGTAAAATAAAATTTTAATCATTGAGGTTAATTTCAATAATATTATCCATTAAAAACCTATTAATTCTTTTTTTTTATTTTTCTTACATTATTTGCCAATTTAAAGGTGTTGTCTCTTGAACCTGGTCCAGAGCGATAGTAAAATCGATCAACAAATTCACAAAGCACAGCTAAAGTAAAATACCGTAAACAGCCAAAACTAAAACAAAAATACCGTAAAAGTTGATGTAGTAGACTGATTGGGAATAAGGGGTCAAAACATTATAATGTTGAATAAATAGATGTCTAATTGCAATACCTTATGAGGTTATATTATTAAACATTAGAGGTTATAGTTTTCTAAGATCTTATGGATTTAGAATATGCAAATTTCTCTCCAGATTATAGAAGAGTTTTGAAGTATATGGATATTGCATTAAGTGTGTTAATTTCAACAATGAAAGTATGAATATGACGAAAGTCATGAAAGCCAACGAAAGTCATTTCTCATCTCATAGAAACTTATTTATGGAAATCGGTTCTCGTATAAGAATTCCTTCCTTAAGAAACTGCATCTAAAAAAATGTCTGAACAATATTTGTGATGAAACGGAAAACAATTGCACCACTGCTTAGGACCACCAGTTTAGGTTACCAATAATCTTATATATATTAGCACGGTCAAACATATACATAAAATATATAGTGAAAAGCCGATAAGAAGTAACAGAGAACGAAACAATAATCCATTTGATCTCTTCCTTTATTGACAAATTCACATTTTTTTTTTTTCTATTCCGAATTTTAATAGTTTAGTAAGTTTGAGGGCATTATATACCCTACGTTTTCTGAAATTTAGGAACTCATTTGATGTCATGCATTCGCTTATTTGATTTACATATTTGTAAGTTTAGTGAGTTTTAAATTATATAAGTTCATGTTTTCTCTTAGTGCAATTTAGTTTTTTTAATAGAAAAATATAAAGAGAATCAATGAACCTATATTTTTCAATATATTTATTAGGATCCTGCTGTGATTTAAATTATGTATGGGAATATGAAAAGAAATGGAAAATCTATTAGATTCAAACCTTACTGTTTGAGTAATTTTGAGAATAAAAAGTGTGAATAAAAATTTCATGTCTAATCCTATTATATCATAAATAATAAAATTATGTATATTTAATTATGAGAAATGTTGAAAAAATTTGAAGTGCATCAAACTGGCCACAAAACTAACTTGTGCTTCGGGAGAGGAATTGACATTTAATTAATTACTTTTAGTACTACTTGAGCCTTCCATAATTTACTCAGTAAAATATTTAGTTAAAAACAATGAGTATACATATATCACACCTCTTTTGTGCACAAATTTATGGGATTAAAAGGAATATCTTATGTCACTTCAATTAAATATGTTTATTAAAGTTTAATCTTGATTTAAAAAAGACAAACGTGCTTAACTATATAAATCCTTTTTAAATTTAACAAAGAATCTTACACTGCATTTAAAATTTATTCTATACTAAGATATTATTTTGTCCGCCATCTGCTTTCATATTTTATGACAATTTTATCAAATAATTTTAAGTAAAATATTGGCATGGATAAATATGGCATAAATGATTTATTTAATAACTGTCGTAACCGTCATCTCCAGATGATATCCCACACCATAAATGAATCATCAAATCTATTTGATATCTCCAACTGCTTTTGACAGATGTCATAACCTTTCAAAGATATTATCATTAGAGGAAATTAATTTATCAATTTCTACCTAAAAATATATTGCGCCAAAGTCTTTCCATATTCATAAGTATATCATAAAACATTTAATCTAATTTTCAGTTTAAGCGAAAGCTGTTAATTAACACAGAGCATTCCTTGCCAAACTTTCTTGAAATGCAACATAATTTTCTGCTGATGGTAGGAATATTTTATCCGGGTGTTCAATATTGCGCAGATTTGGTGGAAGACAAAGCCTGGAGTGATGGTGTAAAGTGAATAAAAGTCTTGAGTGAATTAGGAAGAATATCCAAGCTCTCGCGCCTTTAGTTTATTGATTAATATTAACTAAATGAGTCCAAAAATAATCACTACTGCGTGAAAATTCGATGGATCCAAAATCAATTATACGCCAGTTGCATCTGATGCGCAATCTAATTAAAAGAGTTTATTATTGATTAGTCAGCTCAAAGTACTTGTACACATTAAGCCCTAGTTATAAATATTTCTCAAAGTATGTTGGAAATTTTATCGCCTTTATAAGTTAAAATAATGAATAAGCTGCATAGTTATTAAGCTACATAATAATTATTACTAAAACATACGCAGAAGTTTAACACGAATTAAGATTAAACTTCAAACAATAGCATTATTTTTGATACCTAAGAGTCTCAAATATCTAGCCTCTTTATTATAAGTTTTAGAAGTCTTCAGAAAATATATCTTGAGCAAGAAGAATATCTTCATTTAATTAAGTATTTTGGTATTTTAAGGCTTAATTCTTAAGAAATGATGGACCATGAATATATTTTCTTTAGACAACAGCTAGGTAATTTATAGATAATAGTCTGTACATGGATTATGATTGTGATAAAAAAATGAAGCAAGAAATATGTTTAACATAATCATTTTTTTTTTGTTATACTGGAAAGATAAACAAGGGAAAGTCAAACGGCAAATTGCTCAATTATATCTACTTACCGTACACACTAAAAGATTTTTTTTTTAAATTTTAACTTTAAAAATCCTGTTTTTTCACAGAAGGTTATAAATATATGTTTAAACTCATTTCAGTGAGGAAAAAAACCATATTACACTTATTATTATTTCATTAAATAATATTTAATGAGCTAATTAGAATGTTTTTTTTGAAACATGATATCCTAAATTTTAAATTGTACAGACACACAATTCTGGTTGAAATTTATGCCTAATATTAGTCTTCATGTTGATCAAGTTACAAAAAATATAGTTTTTTATAACAATTTTTTCATCAACGATGAATAGTAAAAGCGAGATTTTTTCTGCAATTTTAACATTTAAATAGCTATTAAACATTTATTTCTATAAATATATCTTTGATTGAAGCACACAATATCCACTATTTCATACAGATTATTTTGATGTATAAATAATTGTATTTGGTTAATTTCTCGTTGAGTTATGATTGTTTGAATGAAGCAACATAGTGGAAAAATATAATTCTTCATAAAATGAGTTTTAAAAAATCCGTAACTAGAGTTTATAATGAAAGCACCTCAAGAAAAATAATTATAATTCAAGAAATATTTCGAATATTGACAACATCTTGGTTTTGAAAGCTAAAGGATCAGATAACATTATCAAGCAATAAAAAATATTAGATATTTTGAACGATTTTCGAAGTTTCAAGTGTGCAAATGCACCTTAAGCCCGCGATAGCCTGATGGTAAGGTCTCAGTTTCAGAACCGGAGGGTTTCAGGTTCGAGATCCGATTCCATTGAAGAATCGTCGTGTAAAAGCTGTACGTTAAATCTGTCGGAAAGAAACGTCCTCCTTCTGGTGAGGTGTGAAAGTTTGGAGAGGGGATACCAGCTGATTTGTCATCACCGTTAACCAACCATGGTTCAAAGTTACAAGGTCATTCTCAAAGTAGTCCTAGTATTGCTTTAAAACAAGAAGTTAATGTAACTAAACTAAATCTTTCAACACCGCATTTTCTTCTGATAGGCAATTGCTCCGATCATGAAAAAGGAAAGCTAAATTTTTCTTTTATATTTCTAAAATATATTTACTATTACAAAAAATGTATTGAGTTGAGTGTTAGGTGAGTACACATGCTTCTGATAGATTAAAAGATCAAACAAGAGTCAAATGTTTGACTGATAATACTAAATGCAAAAAAAAAAAAAAAAAAAAAAAAAAAAAAAAAAATGGTTTTAAAACATTTTGAGATAAATATGTCGATTAAATCACCTTCTATTTTATAATTGTAAATTAAATGAAGGAAATAGTGTGATTGTCTTAAAATGTGTTCTAAATTAATTGTTATTGTTTCTAAAATTCCAAAAAATACGTAAATATTCCTCAATCAATGATAGTTGATATATTTATAAATAGACATATATATAATAATTTGTCTGCAAATATGTTATTTTGAATTTATTCACGGTCATTAAATTTTCAGAATGTTAAAAGTGTATTTGTTTTTAGTGTTTATTGTGATATTACTTTAATCCAATGATTATAAAATGTGGAACCTTCTAGTGATATTTTTTTTTATGTTTTATGAAAAAGAAACTGAATCAGTATTTCATTAATATATGCATTTAAATAAATTGAATTTTTAAATTTTATATTAAAATTTTAAATAAGAGGTCTTATCACAAAATCCGGTCAAAATACTTATGTTTAAGATTCATCCAAATACACAATTTCATTTTCTTCCAATGTTTTAAAAATTTTGTTTTAATATTTTAAAAATAAAAGTATAAATCTATTTTACATAATTTGTAGAAATCCTTTATATTATAAAGAATTTCAACAAATAAACTTCTTAGTTCTGGAGTCAAAAACATTATAAAGATAACGAAGAGATATCACATATTAACACTAGTTTTATTTTCTCAAACAATGGAGTAAAAATGAAGAGAGAAAAGAAAAAGAAACAGAAAAGGGGAAAAGAGAGAATAAAAGGATAGGTACGCATAACTGCTTAAATTGAGGCGAAATCGAAAGAAAACATACATGTTTCCTTTGTAGTTTCCAAGACTGTCCAACAGACAACATCTATTATATGACCTCACAAGTCAGCTTTTAACATAATTTTGCTCTTTGCACTCTAAGAAAACAGTCAAAATATCTCTTTAAAAAGACATTTTCAATTATCTTTTCTGAATAGACTAAAAATGAATATTTCAAGAAAGATGATTTATGCGATTATAGTTGAATCTTATAAAGATGCATAATAATCTTATAAAGATGCATAATAATATCATGACAATAACGTTTTTGTAAAATAAGTTATCGTTTCTATGTCACGTTTCTATACGTATCGTTTACGTATCAAATACGTATCGTTTCTATATACCTTCGTAAATATTTCATTAGTCAGAAAAAAGCATTAGTTATTTCTGACTAGACATTTTTAGGATTGGGCAAATTATAGAACTTTGTCCTTTTTTAACATAGCAGTATCTAGAATTTAGGTATTTTTTTTAAATAATCAAGTATTAATATTAGGCATTAATAGTTTAAGAGCTGTATAAAGTAAAATATATCGTTTAATTCTATATCGAATAAATTCTTAATAAATTTAGATATCAATCTATTTTAGCAGTATTTTCATGATGACAAATATTCCGAATATTTCCTATTTATGCAAAACAATCGACATCATTTCACTGGAAATATCGTACATCAAACAATATTCGAAGACTGTTTCCGTCATGTTTTTCTTATTTACTTTGAAAAATGATCATTTTAGTTCTTCTTCCACGCCATCCATAAAAACTGAAAACACTGCGATAGAAATGACAAATGTTCCGACTACTGTTTGTGTGTCAGATTGAAAAATATTTATCGAAAACTCCTTGATCTAAAGCAGAAGAATTGAAAAAAATATATAACGTAAGAATATATATTCAAAATATATTAGAGAATGATGGTTTTTATTTGGATATTAATAGTTTTAACAATTTTTGCTTTTCCCCAAATAAGGATTCTATTCATTAGCAGGATAAATTTATATGTAGTAGAATATGGATAAAGTAGATGTGCAACATGTTAATATGAATATTCCTCGAAGGTGAGAATCTATAAATAGAAACAAAGAAAAAATAAATAAATGAAAACATTCTTTTGTCGTTTACAATATTTTATATCCAAATTTTTAAAACTTTTTTTGAATACAAAAATTCTGGTATTTAATTAATCAATTCAAGAAAGAATTTAGCCAATTTTTCAATATATGGTTCAAAAATGACAATTATCAATCTATATCTCATTAAAATTTATAATATTGGAGATAACGTAATGTTGGTTATGTTTGGCGAAAACTATGATATAGAGAATAGATGTCCGCCTATTCAGAAATTTAAATGAATACTTCAAAATGACGTTCTAATTTTCCAAACAGTAATAAACACAAAGAATAAATGCCTAATTTTCTGCTTAAATATACTTTATCAAAAACACTTCGACACGCTAAAAATCACGGCATTTTATTTCTATAATTGTTGTATTCTGTGTAAGAATTTCAAAGATATTAATAGCAAAATAAGTATTTGCTGCACATAATTTGTGTCTATTAATCAGCTGTTTGTGAGAACACATTCTAGACTTCCAAAGTCTGAAAGCTAAAGTCTACGTGGAATGATAAAATTTCTTTTTAAGTTTCATTGAAAGCTCCCTTAACAGATATGGCAGTTTTGGGTGTTCACTGCTCCGCACATGTGAAAATGAACCTCATCTGTCCATAGGATGTTCCATGGCCAATTCTGTTCCACCTCCACCCTTCCCAAGAAAGTTAATTGAAACATCGTTATCGGCAGGTTCTTTTTCTTGCAAGTGATAAATCTTATACCGATAGGCTTCAAGTGTTATCCGCATGTACCACCAACTCTAGTGTATGGTAATTCTTGTTCCCTTGGCGCGAGCATTAGATGACCTTGCGGTGTTCGAATTGGCTTCCTCAATGACCGAAATTGCATCCCAAACCCGCTCTAACGGCAAAGCTGTCTGTTTCTTCGAAACGTTTTACCATTCGCCGCAGAGTGCAATGTGTTATTGGATCCGTATGCAAAGATTTCATTTAAGCCACAAGTAAGAAAGAAAATAGATAATATAAAAAAAATCATTTATATGCATTAAAATTTAAGAGAGCTTAATATTATCTCAATAATTTTTGAATTCTTTTGTTCTTATCTCTTCCAATTACAGCAGTTAAATATTTTACATAGTTAAACGTAATCAGAAGTAAGTATGAACTCATAGATCTTACAAATTTAGTTTTATTTAATAACTTTTTTCATAAATTCATTTTTCATGCAATGATTTGTAAATCAGATTTTAATTTCATTAACGAAAACAAAAACTAAAAATATTATTCTCAAAGTTAATAATTCTTATTAGATTTTCTTATTATCTTAGCAATATACTTTAGTATTTTCTTTTGGAAATATGCGGAGAAAGGAACGGAGAAAAATAATTTGTATTATTGATAATGAATTAAAAAACATATTATATAACTACTGCATGTTTTAATATTTTATGAGTAGATTTCATAAAAATGCACGTAAATAAATTTATTTATATATGACCAAAGTAGAAATTTTAAAATCGAGGAATAAAATAGTAAATATTTGAATGCAATGTTCATATTTTTAATATTCATTGATAATTAATTATGTATTTTTTCATTAAATTATTTGTATTGATGGCGATTTCAAAATAATTTATTTTCAATGTTGACTCATTAAAAAAAAAAACGGTAAAACATATTATATGTAATTCCAAAATACTTTTTTGTTTAAATTTTGAGAAAAATTTTATTTTGTATCTAAATAATTTTAAATAAAAAATACATAGATAAATTTCATTCCAGTAAGTTTTGCTTAAGAAAAGCAATTAAAAAAACAATTTCCCCTAGCATACGCATGAAAAAATTTTGCAAGTGAAGACAAAGTGAATTGATTGGACAAGTAAGTAAGGGATTTTATTTAAAATTTTAATTTAGGGATTTCTTTAAATTAGGGAATAATTAATTCGTAATATCAGCAATATGCACAAAAAGAAAAACTTTCTTTTTGTTCGACGTGTACTAAAGCATTCAGAAAAAAAAAATCTATGACATTTTCAGAAAACATTTTTGGAATTTACTTTTGAAATTAATTTAGGAGAATGTATAAAAGTTTAGAAATATTGACTTTAATCTGAATTTAGTTTCACAACTATATTATGCGGCACTTTTTTTTTACTATTCTTAAAGAAACATATACATAATTTCAGTTGATATTAAAAGTGCAATTATTGTCCTATTTTCGGACTTTTAATTTATTTTTTTATTCCTATAAATCAACAATTAGCTAAGATTTGGAGCTATAAAAAAGTTCAAAATGTTTAGACTTCTTTCTGGCGCAAATAATGCTTTTCAAGTTACTACTCATCTCATAAGTCCTAAATAAGTGTGCATTTGAAGTTGAAATTTAAAAGGCATCTTAACCATAATTGTTCTGTAGTTACTTAAAGTGTATATATATATATATATATATATATATATAATTAAAAATTAAGAAATGCTATTGATTAAATTCAAAATGAATAAATAATAGCTGCGTGAGAATATAAATTGAAAGATTTTATGAATATTACATTCAAGAGGGAAAATAATTGTATCGTTACAAAATCTACAAAATACGAACGGAAGAGCTGATATTAAATTTCATTGTGCTGAAAATCTATTTGAAAATATTGATTTTAGCTGAAAATTCATTGATATTTTAAGCTTTCTTGTTAATAAAATTTATTTGTTTTACTTTTTAACAAAACATTTAAAAGTATTTTTGAATTTTAATGACCTATTAATTGAGGGGGGTATAGATATTTAGGGAACAGTGCACTCTTTTAGACACCTTTGGGAATTATTCAATTAGGATTATGAAATTTTCAAGCATATGTATTAAAATATAAATACATCAAATTTCTTTAAAAAAACATTTTAAAACGAAATATATATTTTTTTAATTTAAATTTTCCTTTTCTCTATTTTTTTTCTTATTATCCAATGTAAATTTTTTTGTAACAAAACTAACATATGATTTTTTTATTTCCAATTAAATGCTGATTTTTTTAGAAATATTTTTATCCATACTTATTGAATTTTCATAAGAATTTTATATTTTTCTGAATTAAATTGGCATTTTAGTTTGCTAAAAAAACTCCCAACATAAAAAATACATACTTTATTTTCTTTTAAATTTCGACCGAAGTCTTTATTATCAATTTTATTTAATTTCTTCAAAAATTGACACCCAAACATTTCAAAGATATTTAAGGCTGATTACAATATCATTTTGAGAAAAAACCATTAAGATGTATTTTTTTTCTTAATCCTTCAAAAGTTTATTTTATTGAACAATACATTTTATAACGCTATTTTAGTTGAATATAAACATATTTTGGTGATGAAACAATAAAAAATAAAATTGCACGTTTTCGTCCATTTTTGCTTATTTCAAAGTCCACAGTCCCCTTTGGAATTCCAGACGTTCGGCTGCATAGAAGATTCGGCTTTCTAAGATAATCGTTCCCTTGAGATAATCCTGCATTAAGATCTAAATATGACAGAAAAGGGAAAGGATTTCAAGGAATACATTAGGACCACTTTTTCTTAGAATATGCAAGCATATATCAGAAAAAAATTTATGATGTAATATAATTTATAAATTTCCACATTGAAATAAACAAAATTAACTATTAAATGTAAAAAATAAGGCTCATTTCCTGTAAGGAAAAAAATTATCTTGATTTAAAAAAGTTTGATTAGTTTATCTAAAAATAATGATGTTGTCATTGATAATAGATTTCAAAGTGAAAAATCTCATTGTGAATAGGATAATGATTTTTTTTTCTCAATGCATTTAATTTGTCACTTCCTAAGAGTTTCACACTAATGGGTTTTTTGCGAGGTTAGGAAAAAAAAATATCTGTTTTGAAAAAAACAGTTCATTTTAAACAAATGAATCTGAAATTGAAGTATTATTTGAAATGTATTACTTTTTTTTCATTGAACAATGATCTATTGGCTTTTTATGCGTTTATAAAAGTAAAGAAAATGGTGAATTTTGCATTATGACATTTATGTATCGATTCCGCCCACCTTAATTTTTTTATCAAAATGCTTTATTTTTTTATCAAACTAAGTTGTTTATATATCAAATGAAAACTATTCAATATTATATAAAAAAACTTTTTATGCATTTAAAAATTAAATTATATTAATTAAAAATTATTCAATTATGTATGATAATATTTTATTTATTAAAAAATTATAAATAAAATATTATCTTCTTTTTACTTACTTTTTAATATAATTCAAAGAAAATAATTTAAAAAATGAAGTAGTAGAAAAGTGATACTAAGATAAAACATACTCTATATATATTACAGTTGTGCGATTCTACGTTTATTATGAATAATGATAGAGGTCGGTATCAATAATAATCAATTTGAAACTCTATCGGAAATAATATTTTTCTTTTATTATTAATACCAATGTCTGCCAATATTGACAATGCCTAATTATTCGCAATGACTGAAACACAGCATTCAAACATCTAAACATATTCCAGATGCTTAGATACCTGTTCATACCTGATGTTACTGAATTTTATTTTTTTTAAATTATATTCAAACTTTTAAAATCTTTAAACATTTTCTGATGCTTAAAAAGTTTTTGAATTATGAATTTCTGATATATTTATTTGTATTTATTAGTTTAAAAGAGCAAAGAATAAAAAAAAAACTTTCTCTTATGTGCTAAATTTAGCATACTGTTTTTCTAAAAATAGTGAAGGATAGACAGCTTTCATTGTTAGATTTAATACTAAACAAAATATTTTCGCTGAATTCAAATAATATATTGGGTAATTTTCAACAGTTGTAGAACCTGAAATTTTCAATTAGCTAATATATTAGATTGATTAATTATGATTGATTTCTCGATATGTGCAATGTCATACGTCTTCACGATAATATTTTTGTTTGCAGTAAATGCTTCTAGCAAATTATGGAATACAAATACTATAAAAAAAACAGTAGTTAAGATACATAATAAACATTGAAAGAAAAAAAGTTAAATACAATTAAAAAAAAAGAAAATCTATGTTTTTTTTTTGTTTTGTTTTTTTTTTTTCTTTTTTTTTTTTCCGAAGACGATGAAGTTGAAAGTTAGAAACAGGCAGTTAACAAGTACTGCAATGCAGGTACATTGGGAAATAAAGTCGTATTTAACAAAATTCAGATATCCGATTCCTCTGCGGATAAATAATCCAGATTCCGATACTTCCAAAACAGGAGCAAGTTATAAATAAGAGGTATTTTGAATATTTTTTTTCAACAGGTTTCTTTGCTAAGAATAAGGTAATCGATGAAAAGCTTTTACAACTTTAAACTAACAACCACTCTCAAATTACATATGCATTTCTGGTTTTGGATCTTGGAGCTTAGCACTGATTTCTTTAGAAAATGAAGTTGATAATGAGTTGGTTTTATATCAGTAGAATCTGTTAGATTGGTAGTAGGAAGGTACTTCCAATTAGTTAATTGAAATAAAACTGCTTTATCTTGCTATGAACACAGATTTTAAATGTCTGGAGATGTAGAGATATGTGGCTAATTTCCTATTCATTTCCGTTTCTATTCCTTCACTATTTAGTGTGTTAATTCACTATTTAGCCTATTCATTCACTATTTAACCTATTTATTCAGTTTAGTGCTTAATGAATTTATTTTAATTAGTTGAGATTTTAAATATAATTTACGATCTTTTGGCGAATACTTATCGACTTGCCATTCTATAGTGAATGGAATCATAGGATGTTATTAATTTCATTCTGCAATATATGTATATATTTAAAATAGAGGTAATTAGTAATATGACGATGTTTTCTAGCTTAATTTATTTTTATTTATGTGTAGAAAAATGTATAAATACATCGCATAAAACCATCATAAGAACACTGAATATTTTTAAAGCATCACTTCGCCTATTTTTATGTTAATTTATTTTCTTAATTCCCACATTCTATATGTTGCAAGAACTATAAAGTGTCTTTTTTCTATTTGTAACCTGTTATAAAAATTATTGCTTCGGATATAAATTCTATGTCGTATAAGAATTCCGATTTGATGTACAATGGAAAATGATGCTTTATTACACAAGAAAATATGAGATACATATACAAAACAAAATAACAAAAGCTACATAAAGAGCAAAACTTGTAGAAAGGGACAACAAATGAGCATGAGTACATTCCAGTATTTCTTTGTTCTGATTTTGAAGGGCTCTGAGTAATGGAAATGCTAAATCTTAAATAAATGCTCGAATAAATATACTGTAAAACGATAAAAAATTGAAGTGGAATCTAAAAGAAATAACGGAAAAATAACCAGAAGTTCTTGACTTTAAAATAAATATCGGGAAAAAATGATCTTGAAGAACAGGTGACTAGGTGGTAAAATATTGGAAATAAATAGGCAGGGAAATCCAATGCTTAGAAATCCAATGCATTGAATTTCCGATTCTAGTTGAAAAGTAAATAGTAAACCAAGTGTAAAATAATTGAACATGCCTAATAACCTCATAGGAAAGTACAACAGTTTTGAATAATACAGAATGAATAACAGATACTTTGAATATTTAATATTTGTTTTCTTTTATTCTTTATTGCATGTTAAAGTCAGTTTTCGTACAAAATATAAACTGTGATTTTCTTAATTAAATTGATTGAAAGATGAGTTTATATTAATGTTTTGAAACTCTCGTTTTGATTATAAGACTATTAGATAATAGTTTATCTGCAACAACTACAAACAGAATAATTTTACCATACAAATTTGCAAGACATATTTCAAAACTTAACTCTTATTTCTTTCAGTAAATTGACGTAGTTCGGGTTATAATTTTAAAATTTTCTATTTCAGTGAATTTTTGACTTAAATATCATATAAATATCTTTTACGCTTTGGTATAGCTAACTTTACAATATTTTCATTTTCGACTCTACTGTGTAGATCATGCAAATTTGAAGGAGTTAAGTAAATTGAGGGAGCTAAGTAAATTGTTTTTTGTTTACTATTATCTGATCAATCATCAATAGTTAGAAGAATTCGAGACCAGGCTACTGCATGATTGTTGATGTTAGATTCGAATGGTGGTCAGTCGATCATATTTTTCTTATACATGAGAATTTAGAATCGTGAATACAGGTTATTTATGTGAAATATATCACAGAAATTATGTAGAACTGGTAATTTTGGTAATTTTTTTTAAATTAAAAACTGATGGGAATGTAATAATATTCATTTGTATGTGCAATATTGTTTATAGATAATTATTTATTTAAATTATCATTGATAATCAATTTAAATCGAAAAATAGTGTACCTTTATAAATAAAATTTTCTACAAACTATGTTGAATCATTTACATATTTTCTTGTATATTTCACATGTGAACATTTTTATTGATAAATGCCTTATTTAAAATTCAGTATATTATAAATTTCGATACAAAAAATTACTTATCGATAAATTATGCAAGTTTAATTTGAAAAATCATTGTTACTTATAAACGAAATAGCCCATAAAAACTATATCACATTTTTTTAAACGCAAATGCTAGAGTATATTTTTAAAATTAAATGCAACTTAACATTTTAAGTTTTTAGTGAAAATATCCTTTTCTCAAAATTGTATCGATAAAAACAATTAAATAAGTAAGCAAAATGATAAAAAAATATTTACTTAGGAATAAAACATTAAATGATCTATTCTATATTCAAGTCTATTATCTAACAGAATGAACAAAAATATTTTATCAGAGGTTGTGATAAATTTTCGTTGATATAAAAATACTAAAATGCTAATACGTTGAAAATAAATTTTGATAATAAAGAGTTCTATTTACCAAAACATCATTAATCATTCATATGAAACGAATTAATTATTTATTATGTACTTTAACTAATAAATAAGTTGTTATGCATTTTGAATTTGCAGATGCGATAATAATTCAGTATTTCATTTCTTTATATATTTTTATTGCAATTGTTTTGATTCATTGGATTGAATATATTTCTATTACACTATTGAATAATTGCATTATTCTACTTTTAGCAGAAATTGCATTCTTAATTGTGGTTAAAAATTGATTTCAATAAATATATCGTCACCTTAATTTCGAAATGTCTCATCAATATAATGAGTTCTGATTTACAAAAGGTGTCATATAATCTGATCTCAGAAACAATGGTTTATGTCCTGTTCTATAGGATCTGGACACAAAGTTTTTCACTTTAGGAAATATAAACTTTGCAACAAAAAAGTAAATCTTAAATATTTTAGTTCATTACTTAAAGTTAAAAAAGAGTTAAAGTTAGGATTTAAAAGCATTCATATTTTAAGCTAATCTAACTCCTTACTTGAAAAACATCAGCTCATTGTTGGATTAAATTTACTCCTATTCTTTTTTATCCAGAAATTTTAACTGCATATTTTAAAGATACAAAGCCTTCAGCAAGAAATTTTCTTCGGAAAAAAATTGTTTACATGCTTTTTAGTAAAAAAAAATACTTTATATATGACAAATATAAAATACCTATCAAATGATCAGATTTAAGCACGAATGCATGACAAAAACTTGCACAAATGAAATCTTTTTTTCTGTTGCTTGGAGAAAGTTACAAAAAAATGCGTCCGTTTTATGGTGTACAATTTTTTCAGTTCACTACCGAAGAGCAAAGAGAATTTTTTTACATGTTTATTACTTCAGGGTTTATTTTTTTTTACCAAGGAATAAGGTTTTTTCGTTCATTAAGAAAAAAATATATATAAGTGCTTTTATCCATGTTTACAATCTCTATATAAAAATCATGCGATTAAAAACTTCAATTAAAGAAATATTTGCTATATCCTAGTAAAAAAAAAATATTTTTCTTATATAGCGATGCTTAATTTTTTTCTTGTAAGTACAAAAAATATATGATAATAATAAAAAAAATATGTTCCAACGCTTCTTCATAATTGCCATTAACCTTTCATTAATTACAGTTACTATAGACCTCATACGATGTCGGTGAATTTCTCTCATATTTTATTCTTTTCTCATTCTACAAAATCTTAACTTTAAAAACAAAATATTCAAATGTAAACATTATAAAATCTGCGTCAATATGCCATAAACATTGCAAAGGCTTCCACATCCCACACCTCAGATTTCTTGAAATCCTTTTTCACTCTATGTTTTGAAAGATAAAAGGAAGGTAAGATATAAAATTAGTGTCCGATTTCTCCCAAAAAAATCATGCCAACCATTCAAATCATGCCAGAAGTTTTCCATCTTGGAAGGCTACAAGGAATATTAGCCAATGACTTTTCTGGCTGCAAAAAATTGCATTATTAAATCTGCTAGATGTTATGCCAGAATGATTCAACATTGGTGACCACACATTAATCTTATGTCTAATCAAAAGGTGAAACCTAGGGAGGGGGAAAGCGTTAGGCTTTAGTCAAGTCAATATATGATATTCACCATTGAAAGATGTTCTTTGAGCACTGTAAAATCATTTTCTATTGACAAATTAGGTGAGACGTAAAATGCAAATTTTATAATAAATATAGAATAAAGAGAAAAACTCTTTGCTATTTTAGACAGTAAGATATTCGAATCGGAATTACAAAACTCTTAAACAAGCAATATGGCTATTATATAAACTTTTAATTTCTTTTATATTTTTTCGACAATTTCTTGTTTTCTTATTTGATTGTAATATTTTCTTTAAGTTTTGACGCTCTTGGATTTACGTATAACAAACCATTGTTTCTTCAAAACACTAAAATAAGTGAAAAATAAAAGCCAAATGGGCCCCCAATTTTAATTTTGTATAAAAAGTTGCTAATATTTTTTATACAAATTTTCATATATTTCTCAAAAAATAGAGATATGATATTTTCTTTAAGGGTTTAAAAGTGACATATGCCATGCTAACAACATAAAATTCCTTAAGGCACTCATACATTAACAATATAAAAAAATGAAGTATTATTTTTTTTTATTTTTAGTGCAACATTTTAGGCTTTATTATTTTGTTTTTCAAAAATATTTTTAAGAATAGTTAGCGCTATTAGGTCCATGGAAGCACATATTGCATATCTCTAAATTGAGAAATCTAAACAGAAGGAAGTCATGACATGAGTGGGATGAAGCTGACACTTAAAAGAAGAGAAACGCTTATTCTAAAGATTAGATGAAAAAAATATAAAATATAAGAAAGCTCTTTCACAAATTGTTGTTCAAATATTTACTGAAGTTTTAGCGAATAATGATCTATCAAGAAAGGAGACTACTTTAAGTCCTTAAGCAAACTTGACGCTTCATTTCTTTATTTCGAAACTTATTTTCTATTATATAAAATTTATTCCTACACAAGAAAAAGCGAGGGGATTAAAAAAAAACCGCGCTGGGTATCTTTCAAAAGCAAAATTTATTCAATTGATAATATATACTTTATTAGTGTATTTAATAAACTTTAAAGAACACTTAACCTCACAAAAGTTAAATTAGACTTCATTAAAGGTTAGATTATTAAATTTGTTTTATTTTTATTTTAATAATTTGTTAATACTTCTTCATCTAATATTCCTAGATTAGTTCACATTTTAATCATCTCTTCCTGAAGATATTAAAAATTTTGGGGAAATTAAGTTTAATTTAAAAAACTGAGTTTGAAAATTAGCAAATATAATTTAATATATTTGCTTACCTTGATTGATTTTGTCGGTGAATTATGAGGAAATGGGTCTTTATTTACCAATATTAAAATGTAAAATTTGAAAAATCTTTAAAAACTAAAAACCAAAATGCATCAGAAAATTTTTATGGTTTACATAAAGTCTCAAGATTTATTCAAAAACAAATGTTTATAAATGCATTTCTTATGTAGAAGAGAAACTAAATAGTTACGATTATAGTTAATCAAAATTAAAATTAAAAAAAGCAATTTTTCGACTCTATAAAAATTACTCTTTTAAAACACAGTCGCGAATAAAACATTATAAATACATCGCTGAAATAAAACTAATGATTCATCAAATCCTATATCCGACAAATTGCATATACCTGAAATTTGAAGAAAATAGGAAATTCTTCTTAACAATAACTGAATATCTCGTTATAATTTGAGTAAAAGTAAAAGTGACCGGACGATGAATTTTCTTTAAAAAGAACTCGGAAACATATTTAAAAATCAGCAATAAATCCTCTATTCAAATTCTCATCCATAGTTTTCTGCTGTTTGAACAGGAAGGAGCACTTTTACATCTGCCTCATTAGATATTCAAAAACGACATTTCTTTTTCCAAGTGCTGCATTCAATCAATCCATTTTCCAATTCAGTTCAAACGAGGCCTCTTATCATCATCAAATTCTTCATACATAGCAAATACAATTCTTCATGCATAACAAATACAAACCTACACCTAGTTAAGAAATAGGAACCGAGTCAAATCAAGTCCGTTGCTGAAGCACTCATCGTTAAGCATTCTCGGAGTCAACGACATAGAAATAAATATGAAATGCGAAAGTGGCTGTTCGCTTAGAAACTACAATAACAAGAAACGAAATGGGATGCCTTAGTTGTTAAAAAAAGAGAAGAAATGATTGCTATTTGCTAAGCACTTGCTTCAGAAAAGGGGGAAACTATAGTAGATCTCTGCAAAGTGACCGGAAATGTTGAATTCTCCTTGAGTTGGCTTCATTTTCCACTGTGGCAGCAACCAAGTGCTTGTTTACTGCCTCTTTCAAATCACCTCTCCAACTTCGTTGAAGCACGTATTTTCGCATCGCTCGTGGTGGTGAAGAAGGGTTATAATATTTCTTTATTACTTATTATTTTTTTCGGATATTTCGCTTTCTGAGTCTGTGATTCTATTTCTCTCATGCAATGAGTTTTGAGCATTACTTGTTCATTATTTGTGCATAGGAAGAAAGATCAATTATTAGAATATTTATATTCTTACACATTGTTTTATTGATTTATTGGTATCCTTTAATTGAATTATGTAATTTTGAATGGATTTTTCTTGTGAGAATTTATTGTGTATGAAGAATTTTTGTGTGTATTTTTTTATATATTTATGTAAATATAGCTGCAGAATTTTAAAGCAATTCTGTATTAAATTTTATACGATTGAAAAATGCACATTTTTCAAAGTATTACTCGTTTTTATTCAATGCATCCAAGTCTACTTCACATAAAATTTAAATATTTTTACTGATAAGTCCTTTGTGTTGCTGATTAGCAAATAGAATATTTTCAGAAAAGGAATCGAAGTTAAGTAAGAATAATCGTAATTTTACTTTAGCTTCTTTAAAAAATTCATCGTCACAAAAGTTTTAGAAATATTTATTTTTTTATTATTTATTATATGATTTATAATTATAAACAGATTTTTAATAAAATTGAAAATTAAATAATTTCAACTAGAATGAGCTATTACTTTTTTTATACTTATAAGTCCTTTGTGTTGCTTATTAGAAAATATAATCTATTCAGAAAAGGAATCGAAGTTAAGTAAGAATAATCGTAATTTTACTTTAGCTTCTTTAAGAAATTCATCGTCACAAAAGTTTTAGAAATATTTATTTTTTTATTATTTATCATATGATTTATAATTATAAACCGGTTTTTAATAAAATTGAAAATTAAATAATTCCCACCAGAATGACCTTTTGTTAACATCAATGATTACAATGAAGTAATTAAAGTTGGTGAAATGATTTGGTTTCAAATTCTGCATTTTTAAATGATACTTGCTTTTATAGCAAATTTCAACATCACATAGTAATACTCAATTGCAAATTTAATTAATTCAGTATTTAAATTTTAAGCGATTGAGAATTCTAAATTTAAATTTTGATTTCCAATATAATTTCAGCATCATGTGACGTTGCATTTTTAATAAGTGAAATATCAGCTAAAGAATTCGCAGAAGCATTTATTTGTCTATTCTTAAATTTCTCATAAATTATTTTTTTTATTTTTATTAGCATATATTTATTGCCTATGTAAATAAGTATAGATAATCATTTTTTCTGTACATATAATATTTAAAATGAAAAAGGGTTGATTCGTTTTTCGTAAAGCAATAAAATTATATTTAACAGATGAGTCTCAAAGTTCAACAATCTCGTTTAATATTGAAACGGAAAATAACTTTTATATCAGTCACACATAGACTTTTCTAGGAGACAATTTATCGAATTATACTCTTAACTGCATTTTAGGTCAAAATATATTCCATACTGAAGAAAAAAGAACAGAAATATTTAAATTTTCAGGAATCTATTAAAAGGTTAGGTAAAGTCAAACTCAGTACAAGTGTATCATTAAAACATTAAATACCTGCATATCTTAAAATTTAATTCTACCATTGTATTCCATCTTGAAATCTCCATTCAATAATACGCTGAATTAAGTTCTACATGAGAAAAGGCAATTTATTCTGGTTTCTAAAACTCTATTTAGCTTTCCAAAACAATATCAGTGAGATAAATGCAGCTATTTTACTGGTAAGGAACCGTAAACTATTTAAGGGAATTCATACAATGGTTAGAGCTTATCCAAAGTCCTTAATTGTATTACACTAAACAGTTTAGAGCAATTCCTCCCAGACCATGGTAGTATCTCTACAGCCACGGATCTTGGCAAATTGAATCGTTTAGAGGACCAATTATTCCCAACATACTTTAAACCGAATTCTATTCTCTACAGGACAGAAACACAAAGCATTTTATATCTGGACCCTAAGGGTATAAATATGGTCTCAAAAGCTCTAAAGGGAATTTAATTTAGTTATAGGCAAAATTATCATCCTGTGGAAGCTATTTCATCCCAGAAATGATATCTACATCATTTATGTATATAAACTAATATATGCAAAAATTATGTGTATTTGAATATACACATGCTCTTTTAGGAAAAAATAAAATTTTGATTAAAAATAGGTACATGTTTGCTGAAGTGTAATTATGTGTATGCAATTGTTTGAAAAAGTTTAATAGTTTTTACTCATATATTACATAAATATTTTTTACTCTGGATCTAATGATAATTAAAATCAGAACAATTAAGGTGATAAAAGAAAAATTATGCGTATGTGTAGTTTGATTTGTCCATAGTTTCAAAAGATAATACAAGGAACGATAATCAGCTGGAAAAGTTAACCCTTTTAAGGGTCATTTTTTTCTAGTCATATTATGTTTCTAGTCATAAATATTTTAGGCTTGAAATTAGAATAAGAAAAGGGATTCATTTAGCTTATTAGATAAATTTAATTTGATTAATTAATTATTTTGGTTAATTAATAATTAAGTAACAAATCAAGACACATCATTTTGTCTGTGATAAAGAACTGAAGCATCTAAGTTTCTGACTTACTAAAAAATTTGTTATAACTTATGCCAATCTACATAATTTCATACAAATATTGATAAATTTGGTTAGAAGCATACTTCCCACTGCCCTAGAAAGGGTTAATACAAGGAACATCATTTTTATAACGATGTATATGTTTAAGTTTGAAATTTAATAGCAAAATATAGCAAAACTTATATATCAGAATTTAATAAATTTCTAAATAATATTAACGCGAAAATTTTATTGAGGCGAATTTTTGTATGCAAAATGGTGCTACTCCGTACAAATCCAGTGATGAGGAAATGTGTTCAGCTGCTCAATTTGTTAATTTTTATGAATTGGGATATTCGCTGCTTCCATTATTGGTTTCAAACTTATAATTGTTTTCTGCATTATTGATTACAAGCGATATATAAAAGTTTATTCAAATTTCTATTGAGTGTGTAGTTGTGCTTTTAAATCAATAGATTTCCATTTTTAAATATCTTTTGATAAAATTATTGTGAATGTATTCCACTATATATTTCTCGCATCTACATGTCTTATGATAAAGAACTATTAATAAGTTTAATTGTTATTTTTTTAAATTCAAGAATCTTCAGATATGCATGTTAAGAATATCAAGTAACTACAAATCATTTCCAGATAAGGAGAAAACATGATATGCTAAGATATCTACAAGAAAGAGAAAATGGAAAGCAGTGTACTGAAGCGGTAAAAGAAAGAAGTGCACTAAGAAGATTAGATGAACGTTCTAATTTTATTTACTTGACGAAGAAATTTATTTCTCTTTTCCATTAAGTAGTTAGAGAGAAAAATGTTTTTTAATGTTTTTATGTTTCTGTCTCAGCAAGTAATTACTGTTTAAATGCACCCTGTTTTCTACGAAACAGAAAAGCAAGTGAAACGTAATCAGTTATTTTCAAAAAATGTATATCACCAAAATAAAATAAGCACGTTGAATTCTTTGTTTCATATAAGAAGTTTTCTTCAATAGGATTTCGAATTAAAGAATGTTTCAATAAATTCATGTATACGCTTTCCTTAATTTTTAGAATGTGAAAACTTTTCAAGCATAAGATTAAAAACCCAGATTATAGCACAAAAAAATTGCGTTCATTAAATTTTTATGATAAAATATTTTCGTATAAAATTTCCTTATTTAGGCTTTAGAATACTAGAACATTCAAATGGAGTAAATTTTTTCACTTTGATTATTAGTGAAGAAAATTACAAAGATTTATTTCTTAAAAACAAGGAAGTGTATCTTAAATTTGTATTGAAATTAAGAAACGTAACTAAATTGTTTAAGAAAAATGTTTGTGCCATTGTGTTTAAAGTCAAGCATGATGCCTAAAATGTATTTTTCGAATTCTAGGAAGTTTGAAATTTGTAGATTCGAGGAAATCTCGAGTTCTAACTTTTTTGTTGTTAACAATAATTTATCTGTACCTCATATACGAGAAAGTAAAATCGGAATTTCTACTGGAAATATATGCCCCGCAATTTCTAATAAAAAAAATAATCCCAGCTTTCAAATAGATTGAAATTTATAGGAAATGGAATACTCTGCAACATATCTCATAGATTATAAAATAACTTATATTTTTATGTGAATAAACAACTTCATATACAAACACAAACCTAAAGATATCTTTAAATGATGGCTTTTGAAATTGAAAAATAGTAAAGAAAACTGAGGGTACCAGAAAATCTCACCATACGTTAATAAAGTAATTAAATCATAATAATTTATTTGTTCTGAAGAAAGATGCATTCTATTGAGTTTTTCCAACAAAAATAAGGTAAATGAATAACTTGAACTGATGAAAATAACTTAAATGATTAGCAATGGGGAAATATAATAATTCGAACTCGAAGCAGATATTTTAAATATTGATTCAATTTATCAATTCCTTCTCCATGATTTTGGAACTACTTATGCTACCATTTGCATTTTGGAAACAACTACAGGGGTGATGTATGGTATGATTTGGAAAGGTATATTCTTAAATAAAGCACTCTTCCTTCTGTTTCGAAAAAAAAAACTATGAATGTATTACTTTCAAGATATTGAAATGTTACCTACAAGTAATTTTCCGTGAAAATTGAATTTCATTTCATCTTCGTGCATTATAATTCCCATTATCGACATAATATATTGGGAAATATGTTGTCGATTCTCTTAAAATTGGAAGTATGCGTAAAATGGAGCTATCTCTATGTTAAACTTTTCATTCCAAAAATAATTTGAATACAGGTTCCTCATAAAACTGGAAGATACACGTTATAATTTCAAAAAATTAGGAAAAATGTCCTACCCTCTTTAAAACCTGTACATTAAGGGCTAATGTACAAAAGTGTATCCCGTTTATCTGACAATTATTAAAAAAAATGTATGCTTGGACATCCTTTAATACATCTCAGAGAACCTCTTTTTCCCCCAACTCACATGGCGAGTGTCTCTAACAAACGGAGCATGGGCCACGAGTATTCAATCAATCAAAGGGAGAAGGAAATTTCGCTATGCTACTCAGGTATCTTGGCGTCCATCGTAGGATAGCTGAACGGATATTTGGGGCCTGCCAGTACGACACATGTGAAACTGTTACTGATATGCATTTGAAAAATACAGGATTAAACAGAGTGCGCCAATGCTCATTAAGAATATAAATGCGAATTAAACTAGAATGGCAGAATTAGCTTAATTTTTTGTTGAATAATTAAATTAGAAACATAAAAAGCGACACTGTGAATTCATTGAGAAAGAAAGTGGATAAATATTTTACAGTAGTTTTATAAAGAAATCTGTAATCGAATTCTTAAGATAATTTGGACAATCAATCTTAATCTGCTTAATATGCTGACTTCTTTGATTTTGCAACAGTTTTAAATAAAGAGTAAAATTATTTATTTGGGTTGGAAATAAAATACATACTTTCATATCTTGTTGATTAATTTACAATTTGTTTTGTAATGAAAGAAAATTTTACAAAAGAAGTTAGCAAATCAAAGCTTCAGAATGTATTCAATATGTACATACAATTTCAGCACTATACTATTATCAATTGTTCCAAGGTTATTTAAAAAAAAATAATAATAAAAATTAATTGGAGGATAAAAAAAAATTTTTTAACATTCTTTATGAATATTTATAAAAGTAATCTCTAGATTATAACATTTATTATTCTTGTTGAAAAATCATCTAAGAAATCAAATTGTCGAAAACTTTTTAAAACATATATTTTTTATCTTAGCAAAAGATATCAGAAAGGTTCAAATTAACAAAAAACTAACATACTGTGTTTTAATTCTTGATATAAGACAAGTTTAAAAATTACGAAACAACAAAACTTTCATTATAACTTAATTTTAAAAAACAAAAAGAAAAAAAGAAAAAGAACAACCTAATCATAAAGACGGCAAAAAACACGAAAGCAATTCTTTATTCGGTATTAAAGAAATTTCGTGTGATTTTGCAATAGAAAATCAGGAGTAGCAGCCTTGTATTATGAATCTGTAACAATCACCGAGGTTTTTACTTTAGGGAAAAATCTAACTAGTTCCTGGCGCCGTTGAAAGACTCGTGTACCAGATGGTGCAGATTGATAAGATATATGCTGTTTTGTAAATTGCTTTTGCTTGGCATGCGAAATACGCTCCAATTTGCGTCCTGTTCGAGAAGTATAGCAGAAATATACGAGAATAAATTTTGGAAAAATATTCCCTGATCCAGTGTTTCTTTAACTTATGACTTTCATTGTTAGTTCTTGCTTATGCAATTTCGCTTGTTATATTGAAAGGATGGAAAGATAAATTCATTTCTACTTTATATTTTCTAGTGAATCTTTTTCATGTTATTAGTTGTAGAATACATTATTTTATTTCTTGTAAATGCCATAAAATATTTATGCGCTGATTACCAAATTTGAAGTGGTAACTTAGATATAATCATTATTTAAATTTTTAGTCAGTTCCATCAAAGATTAGATAGCTTTGAAATAGAATTAGTATTAAAAACATTATATTTATTTTGAACAATTCCAAACAAAAAGTTATTTAAGACATATCTACATATGTCTATTTGCTGTTTTTTATGCTTTTGCTCTTGGTTAAGATGGATAATATATTTGTTGGTGTGATCAATTCTTTGGTTTAAATTTAGCTAAAAACTGATTTATGCGGAAAAACTAAATAAATAGTTAAAAATAAAAAAAAATTATCAAAATACTAGAATTCCTTATCAGAAAACTTGCTTTTTAAATGAGTGTATTATTGATAAAATATTTGAGAACCGCATGATTTAACTCTCATGCTCTCTCTCTCTCTCTCTCTCTCTATGTTTTGTATGGGAGTACAGAAAAATAAATGACTTTAATTCATAAGATTACGGGTATTAACCATGTAACAGCTTATTCACCAACACGAGATACTACTCACTGGGTAGTATAGTTCACATACTGATATTTTTCTCAATACCAAATATTTAATAGAATTTTGTAAATGCTTGCAGGTTCGACAAAATGTGATATTTGTTACTCCCGCATTTCTGTATCTGTAATATATTGAAAAATAATTCTTGTGAAATATTTAAATTTTAGCATGGATAGTAAAATGAAAGATCTTGAATGAAAATGATTCCACTTCAGTTTTTTATTACCTCAAGGAATATGAATGGTTTATGATTTATTTTATAATTATTTATAATTTATTTTATAATTTATTATAATTTATTTTATAATTCAATATTGATGGAGATTCTCGATTTAAAGGGGGATATTGCTATTTGCTTCTATCTCCAAATACGATACATTTTATACGTTGAATGTATTAACGGTAATTTATAGGCTAATTAAAATATATATTGGGCTCTAATTTTTTCTTTGTATGATAATTACAGTATGATAATACGATGTTTAGTCAAAAACTAAACCTCGTATGTTATTCTGGTATTTAAAATACGCAATTCTTCATATATGCGTTCAATTCAGACTCTTCTTTAATAAAAAGTGCAAACATAGCCTTATATTTTGTAAAATAACTTGTTTTTTGAGATGAATTAATCAATGTTATTTATTTATTTATTTTTAGTGATGAATTCAGAAAATTGTCTTGATATTTATAGAAGCTTTCTCTTTGATGTGTTCAGAAGTTCCTTGTATTTTAATATCGCTTCTTAATGCGTTTCTTAAGTTATTCATCTTATAGTCATTTATTAAATGTATTGATATGTATAATGTAGGTGATTTTAAATGTATTATTATAATTTTCACTGAAAAATTTAGTTGTACTTTCTAACAGCTTCTTCAATAAAAAAATACTTGTTTTACATTTATGTTTTTGAATATTTTAAATTTTATGATGGAATTATCTATGTTTAAATGCATAAAAACATCTCCAAAGTTTAATATATCCATCTACATAAAATTGAATTTGACACAGAAATTAGTTCAAATGCATGTGTCTAAGCTATAAGTTTTCATATGATCTACGAGTTTAAATTAATTAATAAACGATAAATTTAAATAGACATTTTATCCTCTTCAATCACTATCGTTGAAACATTGGGTTTTCAGTCCGAATTTAAATGGACTATTTTCTTGATGAAACTTGAGATTATATAAGATGGATAACGTACAATACATTTTATTTTCATCGCGATCAAGGCTATTGTAATTTATTGAATTTTACTAAAGTATTTTTTACTCAAGAAAATAAAGCTTTTAAGATGATCCATCAGCACTGATAATTTTTTATGGAGCTCTAAAAATCATCCCTTATTCCTGGATTTTTTTAGCTTATGAATTATTAATTATAATTAATCGATAGTTCTTTGAAAACTATTTCATCAAGTATTAACGATATAAATCCTTAAAGGATATCCTATTCACGTATTCTATAACTAAAAAAAAATGAATCTGAATTATATTTGAGTGCGTTTTGTCAGAAATATTAAATGGAACTTGTGGAAATTCATATACAATCTTGTCGTAAATTTTTATTTTTTCTGTACAAAAAACTGAAGAAAATTAATCGCGAATATATATATATATATATATATATATATATATATATATATATATATATATATATATATATATATATATATATATATATATATATATAATTTGAAAGCTATAATGTATAGCCATTATTTTTTTAAATGTAAATAAGAATAGAAAATTTAAAAAAAATAAAAATCTGGTATTAATTTAAACATTAGCAAAAAAAAAAAAAAAATAAGAGTTCATGTATCGATTGAGATAATCTAATTTATGTATTAATGTTCATTTGAGCTTAATCAATAACTTACAGATTATTCGGAAGGTAAGAATTAACGCACTTTTCAAACTTTAAAAAATGTTTTAGATAAAAGTGTCTAACTCCTGAAGAATAGTTCTTGTCTTAAACTTATAAATACCATAAGCTAACTTAAATGAAAGTTCCTTTGATTTTTCATGCTTTTTTCTATGTCTTTTTTTTATTTACATAGGTTTAAAAATTATTGTTTTGATTTTAGAAAAAAATTCGTTCCTTTACATAAATAAAGCTAAATTAGTTTCAAATATCCTGACATGTGAACCTGAACTATTTAAAATATCCTATTCTTAATACGGCAATTTTAATTAAATTAAGAATTTTCTATAATTTTAGAACTGAAATGCTGCATATTTTTTTAAATACAGTAATTTAATTTTACTTCATTCATGATTGTGAAAATGAAGTATTGCAAAGCAAATAAAATTTCAATTAGAAATATTATAAATCATTTTTTTATTCAATCTTTTAGGGTTTAAGGTTTGAACTTTCCCATGTGTTTGCATTGTGTGCCAAAATTCTCCATTTAAAAGATTTAACACATTTAATAAAAAAAATATTCAATTTATTTGATATTAAATTATTATTCTTAAAGAGTAACAATTCTTACTGTTATATTTGAGAAAATATTGATATGATGATTCTACAATTTTAGTAAGGATGAACTCAAGATTGAAATTTTAAAAGTAAACTTTACTAAAATAAAAAATATCTTTCTTCTCAGTGATCTAACTAATTTTTTATCATATTTATTAGAGATATAGAATATAAGCCTTCAAATCAAGATATCTGTGATTTTCTTCATTTTGTCATTCAAATTTACTCACAATATCCAGTCATTGCGGTTGTTAGTGATTAAGATTTATCGTAAAAGATAAATTTATCATGAATATTGAATAATCATGTTATAAAACTTATGTTAGTTCTGATATATGTCATAGTAATACAAATAAATGTGAAAACATCAGTACATATGATTAAAATTAAAAAATGTCGAAATAAACAGGTAAACTTGATAAATAATATTTGATTTAATTTGGCTTTTTCACACTTTACAAAAAGAAAAGGTTTGTTTTCCAAATTTTTCAAAATAGGTGGGTTTTTAAAATTCCAGCATATAAGTAAATATTTAAGTAATAACTGTTTCTGAGTTTTCAGAAGATATTTCACTTCCTCGGTTGATTCAAGGAATGTTGGTTGACTCATTATTGAGGTATGACATTACCACGAATCAATCAAAAGTTTCTTGAAAGCCTTTCTGAACTCCATGTTGAAAATAGTGTATATAACGGGATTGACACAGCTGTTGATGTAGCCTAACCATGTTGTGAGAAGAAATATGGTCATTCCTGGCCTCCAATCATCATTTTCCAATTTGATGCAAATGGCATCTAAGATGTTGCAGGTAAAAAATGGCACCCAACACATGAGAAACATTCCTATAATAAAAGTAACAAATCACATAAGTGCAATATTTATTAAAAATGTTAAATTATATGAAACTGAAAAAAAATTAAAAATTATGAAAATTCATATACTGGATTGTTTTTGACAATTTTAAGGGCAAAATTTATTTCTTGATTTAGTGGCTCATGTATAACACTTTTTTCAATATTTTCTAAACTCCATTTAACATAGTAGTAAAATCTAAAATAAAAAATTCTGCAATTTTTAAGAGGCTATTGGTGGAATTGTTTGATGCGTTTAGGTTTAAAAAAAACTTAATTAATCTTTTAATAACTAAGTTGAAAGCGTAATGTTTCAATAAATAATTTGATATTGTAGAACAGAAATTATTATTTAATTCAGCTGCCTCCAATCATTTTTTTCTTTTGTAATATATATTCATGTATTTATAATGGTGAATATTATAAATGTTTCACCTCAATATTTCAGCAATATAATTGCTGTATTCGAACTTCATAATGACAAAGAATAATATCTCGGGTTATTGCTGCAAATTATTCTTTTGAAAACATAATGATTATACAAAGGAGCGGGATAATATCGTAATAGCCTATATTTATATTAGTTTGATTCTAATAGCATATATTGTATGCCCAAATCATGCAAGATATTTTTAAATGCAAAAAGACATTTTTCATCATGTTTGACAGTTTAATTTTGTTTTAATAATACGCATCTTTTAAAAGTCAAGTAAAACTTGCTAGGAGTTCATATTTGATTTATTGTTCGAAACTGGCATGCAAAAATTGTCACATGCTAACTCGAAAATACTTTTCTATATAAAAGCATTTAAGATGTTATCCAGTTGATTAGATCATCCCAAATGTGAAAAAAATGGCCTTCATGTTTCATCCAGGAAGACTAATTTGTCTTTTAAGACTTGGGTTATGAACAGAAATGAATGCTAAATGTTCAGATACTCATTTATATAATGGATCAAATATTTGAGTGCAATATTGGTTAAAATAATTCTCAAGCACTGATTAAAGTGTATTTACGATTCCCAATTAACATTAAAAATGAAAAAAAAGTTTAGATAAAAATTCTACAAGTTTAAATATTTTATAAATTTAAATTAAATAATATTATAATTGATTATTTAAAATAAACTATTTTTGTAGTTGTTAATAAATACGATTGGATGTATATTATTTTGTTCATAGAAAATATCCTAAAGAAAAAAATTTGACTAAAATTAATAAAACATCATTTAGACGTGTAATTTGCATTTAATAAAGTGCAAGGTTCCAAAGTAAGACTTAGGTTTTTGTTTTAAAAATAAAAGCTAGAAAATAGGTTTCATTCATTTAGAAGTTTTTAGTTGTCTATATATAACAAAAAGAATTGAGAATTCCAATATATATATATATTCCTTTATGTCTTTTAAGTTTGTATTAAAATGCAAATTTATGATTTTTGAAGTAAATAATCATTACTGAAAGGAATTAGCTGTCGACAGAAACAACTAATTTAAGTAATAGATGAATTAATATTCATTATATCCTGACATAAAAAAACAGCCACCTCTTATCAAAAGGAAAAGAAAATGCTAAGGGTGTTTGAACTATAAGATTTTGTTTAAGTTTATAAAAAATTTATAGTTGATAAAAGAAATTTAGAAAACTGAAAACAAATATTAACTTTTTTTATAAATTAAATAAAAAAACAAAGTCTTTTGAAGAATAAAAGTTTGTCTTCTTCTGGATTTCTTAATACTCACCTAACACTATCGCAAGAGTTTTAGTTGCCTTTCTCTCCCTTTTTGCAGACACTTTCTCCCTTTTCTTCCGGCTGCTTTTGTGTCTTCTCCCTAGATTAAATCTCGACTTTTTCTTTATCCCTCCGGGCATGTCACTTCCGTCTCGGTCGCCTTTCCTCTTGGACATACCGTTTCTTTTCAGTTGACCTCTAGCTGCAGCAAGGTCAATGCCAGAGATAATGTGCTTTGGCGAAGTCTGCTCAGTAGTGAATTGAGTCTCCTGCTCAACATGAGAAGTGCCATATCCGGAATCTGTGTTACCATTTATTGGTATCTCGATTCGGATAGTCTCTGTCATGAATGCACTGAGCAACATGGCTGAAGCTGCTGTAGCACCGCGTACAGATTCTTGGCGGTAACTGTCGTCCCCAGCTGTATCGTCATCATAGTCGTCTTCCTGACTACCACTACCAGTGTTCGTAGTAAAGCCGTCTTTTTCCACCACAATCTGTAGACCTTTGCTTCCGTAACCTCCTGAGCTGCTTGGTTGTGTCTGCCTGTTATGTGATCCAGCGGTTTCTGGAGTAAGGCTTGAATTGCCTGTACTGCGGTAACCTCCTGATTCCGAATTTCCAGTCCTGCGCTTGTTTTTCTTAGCACGCTCGTGAATCGCCTGTGGAAATAAAATAAAAAAAAATATTAAACAAATGGAATTGAATTGGCTTATAAATTTTGATTTTATAATGTGAGGACAAAATAATCAATAAGAAACCCCAAGAAATTTAAAAATTTAAAGAGTAGTGTTTTAAATGTAAAATTTCCGCAATCAATTGAGAAAGAAATCAAACCTTATATTTAATGAATTGGTATTGAAATCCAGTCTGACTACCAAGTCATGTTTAATATACAGCTAATCTAATTACGGAAACGATTTCAATCCACGTATTGCAGTTAAGAATTATTAGAAAAAACAGCATATAGCTATATTTTCAGTTTTTAAATATAATTTTGTGCTCCATTAATATACAAATCCCTTATTATGTTTATGCATGAATTTGATAAAATTTGGCTGGCTTCTATATTTATTTTATTAATTAATTTTGATTAGCATATAAGAAACGTTCTTGTTTTCTGCTATAATGTCTTACTATGATTTTTTTATCACACCCTCTACGAGTTGCTATCATTCTGTCAAACTAAAATTTATTTCCTGATAAATAAAATCTGAATGTATTAAAATAAAATATCGTCATCGAGATCATATAATTGCAGGAATTTGATACCTTTAATATATGAAAAAGTGAACTAAAAATTCACTATAATATTTAATGTTTAGAAGCATGAACTCTCTTTCTAGTTAAATAAAGCAAAAATAAAAATGAATGACTTCAAGATATTTTAGCATATTTAACTACCTTCAATAAATAAATAAATTAAAAAATACTTAACTATTTATTATCAATACTTTTTTCAAGTGATACACTTCTTTTTTATTAGAACCCTGATCAGTATCGCGATATAATAAAATTATCAAATAATAGTGACAACTTGTTTAGAGATGCATGTCTGCGCTGAATCTAAAATAACATCAACATTCTATTTTAGAGGCGTTAAGAGTTCAGTTAAAGAAAAAGGATCTCACAACCAGTTTTATTTGTATATATGTTCGTAATACTCATTAATTTAAATTTGCATACTTAAATAAAATGAAATAAATAAAAAAAATGCTATATATATATATATATATATATATATATATATATATATATATTAGCATTTTAACTGAGACACCCTTTTGTGAAACTCTATTCAACGCTAGTGTGTACAATTGCAATTTTTTAAAATAATATTTGGATTATTCGTTAAAAGTACATGGAAATATAATAAACGCGAAATTATATCGTGGAATGTTTTCAAAGCTCTATAAACTATTGTTAAGTTCCTTACATAAGTTAATATTGTAAGATTTTAGATAAATAAGTAATATTCTAAAACAAAATGTAATTTTCATTTTTTTTTCAATTTTTGATCTTTTTTTTAAATATTCACAGTGTTTAAAACTATAACTATCAAATACTGAATAAAATCATTCCCATTTCAAAATATTTCGGAAAAATGTAATGCTTGACAATTTATAAGCATTTAATATAGTTGTTAGAGTTACCCAAGCATAAATAATAGTATTACCTTAAAAATTTTGTAATACAGGAAGATCATAATAATGCATGGGATATAAAAGGAGCTGAGTGAAGAATAAATGATGAAATCTGAATTATAGAAAACGCAGAGCTGTGGGGTTCTCTCTGGTGATGTATTGAGTCCCAGAACTATGGGTGATCCAATGGCGGCAGAAACAAGCCAGACAATAGCAATAGTCAATGAAACTCTTGTACTATTCTTGTGCTTAGAGTATTTTATGGGTTGCGTTACAGCAATATACCTGAAAAATAGTGAAAATGGATACAATGGATCAGTTGATCAAAATTTTTATGAAATAACTGCCAAAAAATTATTAAAAAATATTCAACATAAATATTGCTATTCTATAAAATCTATAGACTTGAAAGTAGAGAATCTCATACAAAGTTTTCATTTTTGCTTTATTAATGTAAAAGAAATATTTATAATTTAATTTAGTTTCAATACAAAGTTTTAAAACAAATACAGTTGATAGCGTGTTCTAATAATTATCTGAACGAAAAAGAAAAGATCATAAAAATTAACAAAGGCATTTCTTTTCTAATGCTGTAAAAGTTATATGACTTTCTGAATTTCATTAATAATCTCTTATGTCTTACAGAGATAACTATTTTTTTCCAGTTTCCGATTTAAGTACAAGTTGAAATAAATAATTTTATTTAACATCTTAACTTTATTAAAAATTAAAGATTCAAAAATTGCATAAAAGTTTCAAATTACCTATCAAATATGTTATTGAAACAACATATTTAAATTGTATTCATTATATTTCGTTCATATGAAATAAACAGTTGTAGGCAATGTTAACTATTGTATAAGTTAAAGATATACAGTGTTCAAATCGATACATTCAGATAGAGAAAATGTTGGGTATACATAACTATAGACTTAAAATATAGATTTAAAACAGACTATTGCCTGAATCATAACTTATGTATAAAATATGTAGAAAGGGAAAATGAAATTTGAATTTCGATGAAGGAATTTGTTGTAAACGTTAAACAAGAGTTCTTGTAAATAATTAAGAAAATCTCTTATTTGTTTGTTTGTTTCTTATGGCACTTGCCACTGACAAGCCCGCTGTTACGAAGACAGCGAGTTAAGCCTGAGGGGGGCGTCTCTTATTTTTTATAGCAGCGCCAACTAGGACCAAGAGTACGACTTTGCCACTCACGCATCATTCATTCGCTTGCACAACCCCTTTTTACAGGAGGGCACATTCACACATCTCACAGATAGAACAACAGAAGAACAACCATGCCCAAACCGGGACTCGAACCCGGGAAGCCCAGATCACGGGGAAGACGCGCTACCCCTATGCCAGGACGCCGGCAAATCTCTTATTTAAAAAGAGTCATTTAACTTATATACTTATATATATATCCGCTGGTAGACATTTTTTAATATATCACTACCGAATTAATGAGAAGATTACAAAAGAGAGTAAAAGCCATGCAATAAGACTTTTATATAAAATTAAAATTTAAAATACTATGGAAAGTCCTTTCTTAAGCATTCATTGTATATAAGATATTCAGTGAGAATACAGGAAATAAAGCAAAACTATATAAAGTATTATATATAAATAAATTAACATCTTAATTTTTATAGATAATCTATGTTATATTATAAATATATATTTTTCTTTGTATAATTTACTTTTTGAATTATAAATCAATATTTTGAAGGAAATATCTGCTTTTCTTTAATTTTGATATTCAATATTTTAAAGCAATTTACACCGACAAAAATTCATAAAAGTTTTGGAGCAGAAACATATTTAAAAAAAAACATTTATGAGAGCTCTAACTCTATATTAAAAATTATATGATCTATATTTTTAGATCATATAATCTATCTCTATATTTAAAATTATCTCATAAATTAGATATTTTTAAGAAATGATTTATTTCTATCTAATTCAGTTTCTTTTAAATTTACATCCTTAAGAATACATCGTTTTTGAAACACTTTTATAAAGATAAAATATGTTAAAATGGAAGAAAGAAATTTAGAGAGTGATAAAAATTTCTATGAAATACATAGCTCAAAAATCCACAACTGATTCTCAAATTACAATTAATAATAAATTTATACTTTAAAATACATTAACGCTCTGACAATCATCGGCTTTCATAACTAAATTTCTTCCAATTATGACATATCAAGATATTTCATCAAAATATCTAATAAAAATTTAAAATTTTATTTAATTTAAAACCAGTAGTGTGTCAGGAATCTGTTCTGCTGTTAAGTAATTTAAGTAAATCCTACAGAGATATACTATTCTAATCTCGTATAATTATGCATAGATACATCTGCATTGTAATAGCACATTGACTTAAGTGCTCCATGAATTAAGACTACTTATTCACGTTGCTACAACTCCCATTTAAGTCCTAAAACTATTTCAACAGCTAAACTACAATTATCTCATAGTTGAGAGGCTACAAAGGGTTAAGGAGTATTCACAAAATGGCTATAACTTCTCTACAGTCATTAATTATCCTGTGCTAAATAGTTAAGTGTAATTCCTTCTATATCATATTAACATTTCTATTATCCCTCCCTTTGTCAAAGTGAATCATCCAGATCACCGATTATATGCAACGAGCTCCGAAACGAGACCCAACTGCTTCACGAGGAGACATTCCAAAACATTCCTATGTCGAAGTCCACAGAATTTAGTTAAGACCTTAGAAGCTGTGAGTGGAATTTAATTCAACAGCAGGTAGAACTCACATTCCCTCTGACAGCTGTTTTCATCCATGACGTGGTCCAGATTCCATTTAGTTGGATATTGAGATTACATTTATAATCTGAATAATTTCTTTTAAAGTAAACATAAAATTCAAGCATGTCGGTATTTAAAGCTCGTAATCTTGAGATCGTCTGATATGATAACTTATATTCATTTAACAAAACATAATATGGATCTCAAAATTAAATTTAACATAGATGCTCAAAATTAAATTCAACATCAATGCTCAAAATTATGATAAGGAATTTAAATTCCAATTCTTGGAAATTAAAAAAAAATAAAAATAAAAAAAATAGGAAAAACTTATTAAGAATATTAATTGCATTTTCAATTCAACATAAATATTAGATTTTCTGGTGAACTCTTAAATTTTATACAGATGAAAATCTAAATTTATAGAAAGTCTATTTATATTCCAACATGGATACTATTTTGCTGGAAATTGAAATCATAAACTGAATTATTAAAAAAATTATCTATGGTTCTTAAAAAAATTCCATTTTAATATTTTAGCAAATGATATTCTTCAGGTCACAAAATCTTTAAATCCACAAATTCAAATAAAGAGTCATGGGAACTTAATATATTTTTTTTAATTCTAATCTGTTTATGACAAATCCTTCTGATAGCCAGATTTGACAATCTGAAGATATACCTCGAAATATTATAATGTTCTTAAATGACAAAGATATTATCACTTTTATTATTATATATACATATTGTGACGACTTTTGCCTATATGCACCGATAATGTCAAATGTATCTGATATAATTAAAATGCCATAAAGGAAGGAATGAAACTGTATAAAGCAGTGACAGAGTGCAAAAAGTTTCCAGAAAATATGGAAACAGCTTAAAAATAATTTTTCTTTAATTATTGATAATAATTATTCTTTAAAATGAGGTTGTGGTCTTTTTTTAATGTTTAAAAAAAATATATTAAACAAATTTAAAAATAATTTTATTTTTCTGTATAATTTCAACACTTTTGATATCGGGTCGGAATAATGAAATTTTATTATATCTCATTTCCATCATTGTCTTTATGTAATGTTGTAGCAAATAAAAGATACAAGATAATTTTACAAGGTGAAGCATTTTTACCTGTCTATGCTTATGGCAACTAAGTTGAAAATGGAAGCTGTGCTGCACGTCACGTCCACAGCAATGTAGAAGTCACACAACGTGTCGCTCAGTTCCCAGTCTCCATTTACCTGTGACATCCACAAGTGGAAAAAAATACAAGTAAGTCAAAGATGTAACAGAAATGGCATTATAAATCTTTTTTACCTTTCCTTCATTCAAAAATAAAGGGTCTTTATCTATGCATTATTAATAAATGATTAATTATAAATAATTTATTTGAATAAATAATGTAAATTTATTACAAATGCAAGAAAAAATCAATTTAATTTAGAAAACTTAAATCTCATTGATGACATTTTTATGACATTAAAAAAATATGAAGCATTAATCGGTTACCAAATATAAATGCTAGTATTATTGTTTTTCCTTCTTTTAACAAACTATAGGATTAAAAGTAAAAAAAAAAAAAAAATTCACAGACGAAACATTATTTACACAATGTCCTGTAGAAGTACTTAAGTCTTCTGAAGGTATTCTTGACTTTTGATATTTTTTATGATAGTTATTACTTAATCAATCTCCAAAGAATCCATGCAATGACACAAAACTTTGAAAGATAGCAAAATACGAATTGTTTAAAATTGCCCTTATATATATTGCATTATATATATGATTGCTAATAAAGGCTGAATTAATTTCACTCTCATACAAGAAATAGCCGCAGAAAATTTTTAACAAATCTTCAAAATATTTTGCATTGAATTTTTGTAACTTGAATGCTTGAAAATGCAGTTATCATCTAATTTATTTTTACAAAATTGTGCAGCTATTTTCCTAAAGTGGATGACAAAATTGAGAGGTCGAATTTTTTTCTCAAAGTTAAAAAAAACAACAAAACATTTATTTTATTTTTGTAATTTCTGAAAAGTCTTCTTCAAAACATAATTTGAATTCTGTTTCTAAAGTCATTATTTAAGGTTTGAGATTGACTTTAATACACATTCTAATGCTATTTTCATCTTTAAAGGTTATTGCTTAAAACTTTACATCTTGAGAGAATTTAATCACAATAAATCTTCATAACCCTAAATCCAATATAATTTAGAAAATTTTAAATTCAGTATCGTAATTCATATTAAATTCAATATCATAATTTATCAGTATAATCTACAGTTTCTAAAGTGGAGATTAAAAAGTCTGTTTATTTATAAATATTCTACTGTTGATTAAATCCTTCAAAATAAGAAAATTTTCTCTTATTTATCAGTCGAAGATCAATATTTAAAGCTGACATAAGAAGTACAACTAATTTTTCACTTCAGGAATTAGGTTCATTATATCATAGGTTAAGTTATCTTAGGGTCATTATCTTAATCTGTCACCTAGAGTTTGAACAAATCAACTGAGTATTTATGGAATTAGAAAGCAATTGTTTTATATCACTTTTTAGGCTTTTTTCACTTTTTAACAAATTTAAATATTTGATTGATATGTTATTTTCGTAGAAATTATATCAATCTATTTTCTGAAAAATTAAAAAAAAAGAAAATAGAATTATTCCGCTGTGTTTTTCAATAATACTCATCTCAGAACTTAATCGCATGCCTTAATCATGTAGAAATGAAATTTATTGACAAAATGTGTAGAATTTACGCAATTAATAGCCGATTGTATTAAAAAACAAACAATATTCATTTAAGTAAGGAGTATTAACTAAATTTAATTTTAATACAAGCATTTTAAATGTGAAAATGAATTGCTAGATAAATACATTCAAGCTGTTTGAATATTCCTAGCTATTTTGTAATATCAGGCTTTAGAAAAATTATGAAAAATATCGCATTGTAAGAAATTAAATTTCATTTATAAAAATTAAGAGTTACTGTAATTTCTTTTCATACTATAATGCATAATTAAAATCCTTATAAATGTTTGTTTTTATCAATATTTTTAATTTTTAATAGTGAAAGGACACCATAAAGACATCGATTCCTTTGAAATTCTCTTCTCTGTCTACCGGAAAACCAGCATTCCCGATTAGTAGACAAAAACTTTCAATATATTTTAAAGCAAGCAAATTAATGTTTCCCTTGGAAACTTCAATTCTATATATTTTGCATTTTATATCTTATTAAGCAGGAAGATTCAGAAATTCTTCTATTGAACAGGGATAAAAAAAAAGTGAATATTGTTGGCAATGATTTTCTTAAAATATCGGGCTTTATTTATTTTACGAATCGATATTTAATATATATATATATATATATATATATATATATATATATATATATATATATATATATATATATATATATATATATATATATATATATATATATATATATATATATATATATATATATATATATATATATATATATATATATATATATATATATATATATATATATATATATATATATATATATATATATATATATATATATATTTATATATATATATATATATATATATATATATATATATATATATATATATATATATATATATATATATATATATATATATATATATATATATATATATATAATTAAGTTTGAAAAATACAAGCAAAAGTCATTTAGTCAGCCATTATTATATTTCTGAAATATTAAAAAGTACCCAGAAAATGGAAAATCCATATTCAAAAATTAAACTTTGGTGATCTACTTAAAGAAATATTTAAATTATCATGAAAGAGAAAGAGAGGAACAAGAGATAATTTTGATTTGAGAAAGGTCCAAACCAATATTTTTAAGTACAATTATTTAGTATAATAGCTAATTTTTATAGATTAGAAATGTTTTAAAAACATTATTTAGATTTTTTTTGTTAGAAGGATTAAAAATATTTTATTATTGGAAAGTAGATATTTGTTTAGTAAAATTATTTCCATTTTTTCTTATTCTTTATTTATATAACAACATTGATGGATTTTAAACAAACAAGAAAAAATTAAACATCGTCCATCATTAAAAACGACACATTCTATGCACCTAAAGTGATTCCCAAGTGTTCAGTAGTTTTAAAGCAAATCCTGAACATATGAATTTCTAAAATATATATCTTGAACATGTGAACATATGAATACATATCCTCGGCATATGAATTTCTGAAATTCATTTTTTATTATTCTTAATCCGTGTAAAAATATCACAAATAAATTAATAAATTATAAAATTTTGCATTTAAAAATAAATTATCTTCATAAACAATTGGAGTTTATAAATTTTTGTTCAATCAGAGAATTGTATACATTCAATTCAAGCTGACATTAAGTAACGCATTTTTATTAAACATTAAATTTCCCTTTTTATTCTCTTCAGAAAATATTATTTCATGATAATAAGCCAATAATATTATTTAGATGTTTGATAATCTTAAATGTTTTAGATAACTGCCATGATCCTTCAAGAGAAAAAAAAATACAATATTAAAAATATATATATTGTTGAACATTGTAGACTATTGGTACATTTTTTTTATAGATTATCTTGCAAAAACTATTCTATAATTATTAATATATTATATTCATAATTAATATTATAATGCATTAATATTCATTATTAATATATTTTATTAATAATGAATTAATTGAATTTCCATAGTTCACAATATTAAATAAATTACTTAGAAAATTGGCTAACTCTGATATCCATAGTCTATCGTGGATATGAGAGAAATTTCGACGAGATGCTTAACATTGCGCAGACTTCGTGAAAGACTGTTCTTTCAAGTATATTAAAAAATAAGTAAAAATTATTGCAGAGATTCTAAAGTAAGGTATAGTAAGGCCAAACTAACGCAATTTTAACTTATTAAATAGATTTCCTTAATGGATGAATAAATAATTATTAATGTGTGAAATTTCAATAAATCAGAGATCAATTATGCACAATTTGCGTCTGATGTACCAATCTAATCAGTATAATCTTATCATGACTTTTCAATATGAAGTACTTGCATTAACTAAGGTTTAATTATATAGAAGGTTTTTAGATCTAATCTTAAAATAAATGATTGAATGAATTCATAAGTAAGTATAGAGAAATTGATTTATAAAGTATATACTTAAGTACGACATTTAACTATTCCGACCTTAATGGGAATTTACTCCCAGGTTATCAGAATCCATCCCTTACTGGTTAAGTGAATCCAATTTTTACATGGGTTATCATAGACTGAAATATATTTACATGAGATTATGTAATATTATGTAATTGGAAACCCTTCGCCATTTTTAGGTTTTTATCATTACCAAGATTTTAAGCATTTCTTGAATGTTTTACAAAACTTAACATAATTCCTTACACAAAATTTCTTAAATTAGTTTTGAAAAAAAATCAGCAATTATCTATTATCTATCACAGTAAAAACTTATTTAATTTAGAATGGGCAATTTTTTCAATGGCTCCCATTTTTATAGTTGTGTTCAATTCAACCTTTCAGACTTCTTTTGACCTTTGGAAGCAGAAAGCGTCTGCCAAGTTCACGTCGAGGCTGTAAGATGACTCCGGTAAGGTTTCAACTCAGATCCATGCCAGGCAGATGTGTTGGCCTGGAGCAATATCATGGTGGAGCTTCCAGAGTTCGATGATGATCACCATTGTTGAGCAAAAGTTGAGATCTTCGGCGATTGCTCAGGAGATTCTTCACTTAGGTATTATTTTCGTCAAATCCCTCATTGAAGGTGGCCAAATAGCTGAATTCTCCAATCCAGTGCGTTCGCCCACTCTTGAAGTCACTGAACTACCTGGAATCTTGGAACTTTGATACGACGCCATCTTTATAAGTCTCTTTAACCAAGGTAAAGCGTATCGGAAAATATTAAGAAATGATGAAAGCAAATTTAAATCGCGAACTGCTACACCAGTGTTCGCCCAATTTTTGATTACTTCTGTGTCACTTCAAACATTTACAGTGTCAGAGCCTGAAAGAAACTGCAATCCAGTGTGTTTCTTAGCTTAAACTCTCATCTCAAATCTCGTATCCAAGGAACACTGCAGCGAAGCGCGGCAGACAGTCTCTTTACTTTATGGATACGCACTGTATATCAAATATATACTAGATTGAAGAGCGTTTACTGCTACCGGAATAATAAAAATTGGAAACACAAAAAGGATAATAAATCCATAAAATAAGGATGTATCTTTCTTATAATAAGATGATCATTTCAATTTCTTGTATACTTAAATATAAATAAACTGGAGAGAAAATAAATCCCCGGAAAGCAATATTTATTTAATACGAATAAGAATAGTAAATTAGAAAACCTAAATAAACAATGCATATGTCAACGTTTCGAAGATTACAGAGTTGAAAAGAAGTATGTAAGGAAAAAAAAATCTATTCCACTAGAATCAAAATTTTGGCGAATGACTACATGATTTTTAAAAATTTAGATTGAGTGAAGTTAGTTGTAATAGTCCTTTATATTTAGCACGATTCCATCTTTAAATAGTTATGACGTCCCATGGAGGACACCTCATAATTGAGTATGAAGAGCTTCCGGTATGGTGTTGGTTCTCTCCATCCTTGTGGGTACACAAAAAAAAATGGGGGTCTGGCTTCTCCCATCGATGACGGGACGTATTTCCTAAGGGTTCCTTCCTTGTACTGTGGCTGGTGAATAGCCTTTAGGACTCGACCACAATTCTCGCCAATGTTGCTATTGCAGCAGTTAGGTTATTGAAATTTTTCTGTGTGCTTTTCGGCGGTTCGGAATAGTCAGTTTGAAGGTTGTGCTTAGCTAGTTATGATGAAATAGATCATAAAATCTTATTAGGAAACTCGGAAATGATCTGCGTTCTTTGATTTCTTCAAATGTCCTTTCGATTAAAAAATCCTATAGCTCACATTTTTTTTTCTGTAATTTCCATGTAAGAGCCGTAATTTGGCATGTCCAGGAATATTATTCATTAAAACTACAATAACAACATTGGGGAATATGAATATGGGGAAACCTCATAATGCATTTACAGGAATTTGATATTCTCTAATGAAATTTAATATCGATTAATTATTTTAGGTACTACTCCAGCGGGTGTATCCTAGATATGCCCATGTGAAATTTCTGGTATTGTGGTTCGTTCTCATCATCCAAAATATAACATTGGTACAGCTAATTATGAGATTACTACCCCACATCAATGATGATGGTACGTGCCTCCTATGGAAACGGTTCTACAGTGGTAAAGTTGCAATAACAATTACTTCATGGGTAAATGAATGATCTTAACTTGTTTCACTCCTGAATAATATTTAATCTATAAATACAATTCCAGAAAACTTTTTGTACCTTTACAATTTATTTCAGCGCCATCAATAAAAAAATATCACAAAACAAAATACACAATTCAATGCATACTCTGTTCATAAAAAATAAATTGGTGACAAGGAATTTTTCGAGATTGTTTCTTAGACTTTTATTTTCTACTGAAACAATTTAGCATCTTTTATTTTTCAGCAAAAGGCATCGATTGAACCAGCATATGATATATCACAGTTTTTATCGATACTGGGTATTGAACATCACTAATGCTCTGATCAAAGGTAAAGGATGTTATTAATTTTTCTTCAAACCAAGGTAATATTGGAAAAATTCTCAAACGTAAATCAGAAAAATTTATCTTCAAAAAATGATGCATACCTTATCTTTGATATTTCCTTTCGAGCAATCTTCTTTCTTGTAGTTATTGATTTTGAATCTAAGCTCCGAATTTTTTTTTTACAACGTAGGAGTAGAATAAGATAAGAAACAGGTTGTAAAAGATACTCGTCATGTTTTATTGGTGTAAGAGGAAAATTTAAACCTAAAAATCCAAAATCCTTTTTCCCTATCCCAATACAACATTATTTGTCTAAGTACGTATTGATTATTTCCTGTGGGTGCCCTTATTGAATTTAATGACTTTATTCAAAGAAATAACATAGCATATTTAGGTTAGATAGTAAAAAGGAATGATCAATCCAATTCTTAAATAAAATCGATATATTAATTTTTTTGAATTTTTATCACTGTGCTGCTAAAAATGGAACTTTTGCCTATTATCAATTATTGAAAAAATTTCTTTATTTAGAAAATTAAAAAAACTAGTTTTATAATTAAATATCGTTAAGTTTATTTGACTTTTGATGTAATGAATTTACAAGAGTTTCTGTTCAATATTTATATAGATTCTGTTGTACAGTCCAAGATCCTGTTATAAAGGTTTACACGAGTCCCATTTGTCAAATATTCCTTTAGCTGATGATCTTACAGAAAGTTTATTAAAAGTATAAAGAATTTATTCTATTCTGGTAAATAATGTTTGAATTAAAGCAAGCTAATTTATTGTATATTTTATTGTATGAGTTGATCAATAAAAATATGTATTAAGAATAACATGCAAAAGGTTTTGATGGCAAATTCATAAAATTTGGTAAAGAGTGTGTATTTAAGCAGTGCACATCTAAACTATTAAAAACAATTACTTTTTTTCTCCATGTTTGAAGGTTAGCATCTATATCAGTTCGATACCCGAATGATTACAAAGAATCAATGTGGTTAAGATATTTAATTGAGACGTAACTAGGTATAAGTCTTATCATTTATCAATTGCATTAACGTATTCTTAACTTATACAGTATCTTATCTAACTTCTTTTTCAGTATTACGTCATAAACACAAACAAGGCATTATTCAACTTCATCTCTTAAAAAATACAAGTTACTTTTAAATTTCCTGCAATTTCAAAACTTTCAGATAGAAAGTTACTATCTATTACCAGACTTCTTCTTCCCTAGTTATATAGTAATACAGAGTGTATTTAGTAGATAATTATTTTTTCTCTTGAAGATATATGAAAACCAAGTTCTCTACCAAAAAACACTCTGAAAATAAGTCAAAGACAATACTAAAAGAATTCTTCTAAAAATAAACTGTTATTAAAGGGCTTTCGAGAATAAATGTTTAACAAATCTGAGTGTTAATAGGAGTTTGATTTCATACTAATTTTTTAATGATAATGAAATAAAAAAAATAATTCAAAAAATAATAATTTTAAATAAAATGATAGGTTAATATTAATGATGAAATGCAATGTTAATGAATTTATACTACATAACAAGTAATTAAATCTTGAATGTTTAATCCCAAAATTATGAATCCAGATAATTATCTGGATTATTATTTCAATAATACTAAACCAAATATTATTATTGAATTAATATATAGAATTAAAATAAGTATCCTCTTAGATTTTAAGATTTTATGAAAATTCTTATTTTTGAAATCGAAAACAACAAAATAATTACTTTTTATCCCGAATTATCTTCAGAAATAGAAAATATTTTATTCTAAAAAATATCCTGTTAAATGATTAGATAAAAAAAAGCAATGAACAAAAGCCGGAAAAAAGAATGCAATCAGAGGATCTACTAACTTTAATTACTTGACGAATATAGTTTTCTATTCCATTAAACAACTTGCGAGAAGAATGTTATCCAATTATCTTTTCCTAAGCAAATAATTACTATTTAACTACTCCTTGTTTCCTGTAAATTAAGTTTGACGACTGAACCGTAATCTTAGATATCGAAAAAAAAATTCCAAATCGAAATAAACATGCTGTTTTTTTTCCCCTTTGTTGAAATGAAAAATATTTCTTATAATTTACACATTATTTCATCTGCTTGAGAAGATAAATGATTTTGAAGCATAAGATTAAGCATTTAGATTACGCCATTAAACTATTATTTGCTCACTTAGTGAGTGCCTCAAAAACCATATTCTTACCGTAAGACAACATTTAAAATGAAACATCTTAAATCTTTAATTAGGTTAATTAAAATAACTTTAAAGTGTCTTCAAACTGTGATTGTTATTCTTGAAAACAAAGATAAATTATTTTAGCATGTATGAAGTAATATAAAATAGCCAAAACTTTTCTACTGATTTAAACTCATTAATTTCTTTTTCTATTATAAAAAATCCATCTATGCATCAAAATGTAGTGATACTAGAAAATGTGGAATTAAATCTGTAAGGAAAAAATTGTATAAATTCTTGTCTACTTTTATTGAAAAAAAAAGTAAGAAGGATATGTTAATATTGAGAATGACATTTTAGTATCATGGTGTATAGGAAAGGATTAATTTTTAAATTATCTTTAAAAAATAATGATTACCATCATTGATTTATAAATTAAAAATTATTCTCATGCATTTATGAGGAACATAACATGTCTCATAATATCGAAAACGAGGGCGAGTTTTAGCTAGCTTTTACCTCTCCATGTTTCCAAACCATCTGCTAATCAAGATATTTGACTTCAGATTAAACAAGCACTAGACCCACTTTTGCAGCAAATAGTTGGATTAAACAAGGACTATATACTGGAACTCGCAGTTTCCCATATTGAGATTTTATCAATAATTTTCGAAACAATGTGGGATTTTTAACTCAATTATAGCGTGAACTTCTTGCGTCTATTTCCCATTCCCTACTTTGAAAAAAAATGCCTATTGATTATAAAATGGAAAACAATTTTTCCCCCAAAAAAAAACGTAAAAATGTCAGAACTCAACCAATTTAGTATGCTTTATTTTTACATTGCAACAAATATTGTTTTTATTAATTTAACTTGGAAAAAGTATCTTAATAAAGTAAATATGTTGCAAAAGTTACAATTATAATTGTATTATACATGTATTACAATTGTTTTCACTATTTGTGAAAGGTAAATAATCTCATCATAATTAATTCCATTATATTAAATATAATTTGAAATGAAATTTCACTATTTAATTTTTTAGGTTACTATTTATTTCCTCACGACTATCGAGAAAGAATTGAGATACGTGATCATGATAAATACCCATTATAATATTTATTTAATCATATTAAAACAACATTCAGTTTTTGTAAAGCAGATGAAATAATTAATGCAAAGACATACCAATAAATATTTTTGGACAATTTTTGGCAACTATTTTTTTATTATCAATAAAAGGATTTTATAAGAAAATATAATATATGGTATAAAAGCTATTAAAATCATATTACAAATGGACGTTTAGAGTGTTATTCTATTTAATCACCAAAACACTTATTTTATTTAATCTCCATTATTTTATTTGTACAATGTGAGTAAATGAAATTGAGGCTGCAATTTTCAATCATGCAAAGCTAGTGAATATTATCCTGAAAAAATGTTATGAAATAAATTCAACTTTTCTTAATTATGTTATATATTGCAAAACGTTATCTAGCGTCAATGAAAATTGAGAAATATGGTAAACTGAAACAGATACAAAATTATTTTATATTTATTTTAATATTTGGTATATTTATATTATTTTAGCTGTTATTGAAAACTACCACTGAAAAATGCTAAATATAAAATGAACATTATAAAAAAATTTAGAGATAAATATTCTAAAGACAAGTAAAATTCTAAAAACAAGATAATATATTGATTGAGAAATTAAAGTCTTATACTGAAACAGTGTAATTCTTAGATAAATTTCATGATTTTGATTCATAAGCAAAAGTTATTAAAATTCATATCCATTCTAAATTTCTATACCACTAAAGCAAGGTTTTCCATTGGGTGATTATAAATCTTTCGACGGTTGCGTTTGTATTAGACGATTGTACACCATTCGAAGGTGGCCTCAAACATATCATCCAATCAGTGGATGCCATTTCCACAGCAATGCTATTGATTGGCTTTAATTAAAATTTCTCAAACTGATGCATATTTGATAGCAGAAAAATTAGATATTATTTGTTCAAAATATTGATAAGGCAAGAAAATTTTACTATTATTTTTATATTTTCAGAAGAACGTTTAATGTTTCAACTATTATTATATGCATTTTTTTTATATCAGGACATTTTACTTAAAAGATTTTGGGGATTCGATTAACTTAGAGATTTACAGATGATTTACGATTAGAGGGAATAGTTTGTATAAGGATATATAAAATGAAAATTAATTCTTATGATGAAAAATTTTGATAGCGTGTTTACTGTTACTTAGAAAATGTTGCTTTTATCAAAAAAATATTATTTTTATATGTTCTAAAACATTTGAATTTATACATTAAGTTTGTTCAAGGATATATATTCACCTAAATTTTCAAAAAGCCTTTGTAATTGTTTAATAAAAATGTATGTCATCAAAATAAATTAAACAACATTCAAAATCCTAAAGTATTCCCTCGATATATATTCTTTCTTTCAAAATACACCAGCAAGGATTATCTTTTTAGTATAGATTTCTGATTTCACTTTCCAAAATTCTTCTTTAATCTCAATTAACAATTTTTTTTACAAGTTAAAATTAGCTAAAATGCTTCGTCATGAAACTCTCCATTGTAATTATTTATTTATTTTTAAAGCAAACTAAGAATAAGACATTATTATCTTGTAAAGAAATTTTCACCATTTTTTATAAAACCTATTAAACCTGATATATTTTTATATAAAATCTATTAAACCTGTTATTTTTTTAATAAAAGCTGTTAAAGAATTTCCCGTTAACCACCTTAGGAGTGAAATAAAATAAAACTCAAATACCTAAATTCCTTTAAGTTAATTGATTTATTAAATAACCATTCAAAATCTATTTTGCATAAAAATTCTTTTTGTCATTAAAGCAATTTGCCGAGTTTTGACTATGGATTGAAAATGCAAAAAATTCATTAAATCCTACAAAAATGAATACGGATAATTTTGATACAAAGAGAAATAACAACATTAAAAAATATCGCTTTTTTTATCCATCTTTCTTTTTTGTTGTTATTTCATAAAATATATCATATTTCTTTTGGCTTCAAATAAAATTTCGGAACTGTTTAAAAAAATTGAAGTATTATTATATTCATATCTTATTGATTTATTCTGACAGTTAATTTTCAGTTTGATTTACGAAATAGACACATTGAGATTTTTTTTTTTGCATATAAAATGATTTTTCTAGATAAGCTTATAGTTTTAAATTCGTTCACTTGACGAAATGCATCAACTTTAATAATATTTAATTAATTTACATCATGAATATAACACTTGAGTTTGTTGCTAACTCTCGAAATCCATAATTCATCTTTTTAAATAAATACAAAATTCTTTAAAACAAAATTTAAAAAACAACAACAGAGTATTGGTACCACTGCAAGTAATATCTGACGAATGAACGATGAAGCGTGATTTGTGCAATGCTGATAGAAACTTCCGTTCTGCCTCAGTTGTTTGTTTAAAGTAGAAAAATACAACACAAATATCAATGTTGGGAATTATATGAATAATTAAAAAAAAATAATAGCAATGATGCACTTCAGTCACATAATTTCAGCTTTTTACTTTCGGACTGTACCAAGAAAAAAAAACTGACCACCTGCATATAAGTTGTTAAAGATTAGGTGTTGCAAAGTATTATTTTATATCTCTCATGGTATCATGCATTTTTGAATCGCTTAGTACCATTGACGATGAATTTACATTCTTGCATCTTGTCAAGAATGTCATGATACCCCAATTGTAATGACTTGATTTGTAGCAGATGATTAAAAAAATGAGTAGACTACTTAAAGAACAGTAAAAAGAAATACAAATCTAGTAATTTAAGGATTTGGCAAGAGAGGAAGGATTTATCTACTTACCTCATTTAAGTTTTTAGAATAAATATTTCTGTAATCTTAATATCAAATATATTCATTCATACCATACACTAACGAGTTATTATATATGCGCATATTAAATAATCCTATGAAAATAGAGTAATACTTTTAAAAGCTTGAGGCACTACTTACTACTCAACATTTGAGAATGTTAATAATAAATAAAGTAGTGAATATTTATTTAAATCAAAGCACGTTGTGTAATGTGGATTTCGTTTGAATTCTAAATTTTATACCATTAATTCTATATTTGAAATGGTAGAATTTCCTCAGTAAGATTCAAGTGAAAACTTATTACTCAAGAAATAAAGGATTATTAATCATTGCAACTACAAATCGAAGTGTTTCTCTGCTTCTAATAAGAGAAGGAAAAGATGCCATACATTTCTGTGTAGACTGTTCATTAAGAAGCATAAACTTACCGCTTAAAACGCTCAACTATTCAAAGCTCCACAGACTTCAAATTATCGAAACCAGTGCAGACGTCTATTATCATTACTAGTGTTTAAGCATTACACTTAAGATGGTGAGAAAAAGGAATTCAGAGTGATAGTGGTTTAATGCTAATACTTTGGATTTCATAAAGTGGTTAGTAAAATTCAACCACGCTATCGTAGCGAGACTTCTGATGTGATATTATAAATTTTATAAGTACTCTTCATATATTTTTTTCATACACACATTAACCTGTGTAAACACCCTTCGTTAAATATTTTAGTAAATATTTCAACAAAAGGATTATGTGAGCGATTTTGTATTTATTGATAGGAAAGGGAATATTAATTTATTAAGCTTTAATTCTTTGCATTTTAAGAAATACATCTGATTTTCTATACTAAATGATTATATACATAGTTCAGTGCGTGTAAAAGTACATCATAGCTGATATGGAGGATTCTACTGTAATTTTCGTAACCCAAATTTGGGAACCAATTCTTCTGAAATGCCAAAAAGGAAAAAAAAATCTTTAAACATATATTTATTTTTAAATTCTCAAATTTCATTTGATTCAAAAGTTTGTTAATTTTCTAAATTCATGCTATTCTTTATAACGTCGGATAGTATCTAATGAAAAACTAGGATCCCATATAATCAGTTTTCATGATATTTAAATAAATTCTTGTGGCAAAATGTGTGCCTTCGAGATGTAATGAAACGCACAAAGAAACTAAATTGTAATTACATATGGATAAAGATTTCCTAACATCAAATTTAGTCACTCATGCCAGGTTATATTTCCAATTTTAAATGAAGGACTTTGATTTGATTTCCTCAATTTCACTAGCAATGAGAGCAAAAAAAAAAAAAAAAAAAGGATTTTTTTTCAATTATTTATTTGTAATTCTAGACCACAATCAAAATTAAAGTCACATCTTACCACTTTATTAATTATCTTGCATAAGCCTCAGGAAAATAGGCAATAAAATTCTAGGCGGATTTCTGGAACAAAATATTTGTAAGAAAAAGAAAGGGGTATTAAATTGTATTAAATAATGCGAGTACTATATTTCACCTATTGAAATCAACAACCACCATTGAATTACTAAAAGAAACAAGATTAAAAATGCCACATTCTTTTTTTCCCAACTTGCAGAGTTATTTTTTAAGCAAAATTGATACTTTATAATTATACTATTAAATAATTTATAACTTTAATGATTAATAAACTTCTTTAACAGTGGTTCTGCATATCATTATAAGAGATATATAGAAGAAGTAAAAATTAATCTATGAAGTCCTTAATATATTTTATTATAACTAACCCGTATATTAAAATTTAATATTTTATTTAGCATTTTATTTAAAAAAAACAGTGTAACTCTTTCTTGTGGGTGTGATTCAATTAAATACTAAAAATAAGAAATACTCTAAAAATATTAATAAACAATTAGTTCAAATCGTAAATATATTTAATTTTTTCCACTAATTATATATAGGATATTATTTACAGAAAAAAGATTTTAAAACAATATGCTAAAATTGTGTAACATATAAAAAAATTAAATTTTAGGATAACTGCAATAGAAGTATTATGCATATTTTTACTTTAAACTTTATTTATAAATCATATTTCTCTACAGATTCATTTCATTAGACAAGTAATTCAATTTACGCTTTTTTTTACCTATTTTGCTTAAAATGCTCTAAAAATAAAAGATGAACCACTGGAATAAAAAAAATGAACTTAACGATCATTAATTGATTTCCATGCGTCTCATTTTGGCAGCCTAATTTCCTAAAAGAAATCAACATCATACAGTTTCTTCTATCCAAATGGGGACGAATAAATGGCATCGATGACTCGCGCCACTTACATTCAAAACATTCCTCAACAAGTGACAGATATAAGCAACAGAGGAAAGATTATTCCAGACACCATTGATATGGCATCGAAGGCAGCAGGAAATTCCTGAATGCTGGAGATGTTTACGCATGCGCTTAATGGAGATAATTGTTTCTGGGAGTGACCCGAGAAATTTCTGTCTGACGTATTTGGATAAATTGAACTTCCTTCAATGGAGGGATTGTAAAGCAATATTAATCCAAAAGATTTCGAATGTTTCAGATGTCTCAGGTCGTGCAAACAAATTAATATGTGTGTACTTCAGTCTATAGGAATTCTAGATCCTGGAAGTTCAGCAATTTATTATATATTTGTTTTCTGTTTATCAGAATTCGATATCTTAGAAGTTCAGCGATTTACATCAATTTTGTAACTCTAATATCTAAGGAGGATTGCTTTATCAGAAAGAGAGAAGAGCAGAGAAGAGGAAATTGTTGAAAATGGTGCTTGATGTCTTTTCAATGGAAAATAGAAAAATGAATGATAGATTTTCAATAGAAATATTTTTTCTTAGATTTGTAGAATTAATATGATTAAATTCATTTATTTAGTTTTGAAATTTATGAATGAATATTATATTTTTAATTAAAACTGTCCAACATAATATGGAAGAATTAAATTATATCCTGGGAAAATATACTGTTTTTCGATGAGACTGCTATGTAAAATCCATATTCTTATTTTCTACAACAACCTTGTCAGTTCGATATCTATGTATATTTGAAGAGAAAAATTATCATGTTCTTTAAAACGAGTATTTTTAAGTTAGGTGATTGTGTTAAAAGGTCGCTTTTTTCGAATATATGAATTTTTTTTTATTCAATACTTTTGATGTTTGAACAGTTTCCTTCATAAGGTCATTTGATTTTTGATTCAAGTCCGTTTTGGGGGAAATAAGATTTTTTTTCTAAATTTTCCTTTATGTACGTTATAATGCTATTTTTTTATTCTATAATAGCTATTTTCTTATATTCTTACTTTTGGTAGAATTTTCTTATGTAAAACCTCTTAACGTAAACATATTATAACCTAAAACATATTTTTTGTTCATGAAAAAAAAATCATGTAATAATTTCTCAATATGTTGTGCCGTTCCTCAAGTATAGAAAATGTAATACATTCATTTAGAAATATTCTATATGTCGTGGCTAGTTCGTGAGTGCTTTGAAAAAATTGGCAAATAGAAAACTTAACAAATTTATTGCAGATTCGTTCGAGTTACTCTGCTCAGTAACTCCTTCTTCTCCAAGAGCAAACACTCGAATGACATCATTCTTTCAATTACACTCGCGCTAGTTGTCTAGCGCCATCTATGAACGTTTATTTCCTAAAGCTTCAAAATCCAATCACTACACTATAGTTTTCATATTTATAAATGGGTGTTCGGCATTTTTAACACCAATAAAAAAAATGTAGTAACTTAAATGAAATTTGCTGTTAGAGGCTTTAACCCTCAAACAGGATCATTATAATAACACAATTTTTACTAAACATTGGAGAAAACTGGAAGGTTTCCTGATTATTATTTTCTTATCCAACAACAGCTAATGTTAACAGCTCAAGGTGTTAGCAAGGTAAATTAAAATTTAAGTAATGAAGTGCATAAGCAATTACTTGTCTTTATTTGTTATCTTGGTCTAAGAGGAGACCTAAAAACGATTTCATTACATTTGCAATTCTTAATTAGGTATCCCCCCCCGAAATTGTAATACCTGCGATGCTCCAATACAACAAGAAACATTTTTAATATACACTTGATAAAATTCATTATAGATGTTCTTATTTTTCGCCATGAGTGAATACAACATATTATAGCAATATGCATTCTCACAATTAGTTTCTTTTTCTTCCATTGCATAAATTTCTTTTTTTTTTCTAATTTACGAAGTTAGATTAAAATAGATGCAAAGAAGTGATTAATATAGTTTTATAAGTTTTAATAGAATATTTAGGAAATAAAGAAAATCATGTTTATATGAGGCATATATCGTGAATATTAATTTAAGCAAATACACCTTTGGACAATTCTACAATCAAATCAAAAGATAACTCAAGCAATACGTGAAAGAAAATTGTCCTGATAAGATTATTTCATGAAAAATAACTTGATTAGATATCTTCGTTTAATAGGATTTACATAGTTAATTAAAGCCAAAGTGAAAATAATTCCTTCAAAGAACAATTTTCATTTAAAATTGTCTTCTTTAATTATCGAAATAAATTATGTACGGGATAAAGAAAAAAAAAAGGGGGGAAGAAAGATTCTTGTTACAGAATTCAATCTGAAAACGAATGGAGTTTTTGAAGTCATTAATAGCAATGCTTTATATAATATATATTTCTTTTTGAAATCACTTCCTTTTCCTTTAAGAAAACGATACACTATTGATAAAGTTGAAGGCTTTGCGTTGATAAAAAATATTGCTCTGATCAAATTCTTTTTAATTAAATTGATCATACTGAATAAGAGAATTTGATAAATATATTAGAATGGAAGTTTCCCTTTAGGCAATCATAGTCAAATGAATCCAATTAACTGAAAGAAATAAAGCATGAAAATGGACTTTTAATTAACAGTATTCATTATGGGCTAAATAAATTATAATTATAAGAAAAGAATTTTATGCATATTGGAAAATATGTTTTTTTTATAGCTTCAGTTCCGTATTAAACAATATTGCTTTGTTTAGATTCATGAGTAAAACTATTTTCAATCATCGATATTTTGAACTTCTATCGCCAATAACTTGGTAATATTATTTTATTCAATTAATAAATTATTTAAAAATTAATTCATTCGACATTTTTTTTTCTTCAGTTTCACGACTTATGATATTGTCGATACCTCAGACAAAATCTATTTTGTCTTAACTTATAAAACTTATAAAAGTAGAATTTAACAGCAATTTAATTACGAAATTTAAGCTTATCATTATATATATATATATATATATATATATATATATATATATATACATTCATTCTGTTATAATCATATTATAAACTATATGTTGTTGAAAAATTTGTAATAAAAACCAGTAGATTTATAACCTTTACCTCTATATGTTCATTTTGTTGCGGTTGGTTGGTTGGTTGCGATTGAGATGGTTGCGAACACAAAAGCCATTATAGATATGCTGCTCCAAATAAATGGTTAAATATAAAGGAGATAATAAAACTAGTAATCCTACTAAAATATGTAAAGAGGTCGGATATATAAAACATATAAAATATAAAATACAACAATAAATGTTGAAAGTTAAAAAATGTCAGTACATGGAAACGATATGACGATGAAACAGATGCAAAATTCAAGAACAATCATACACAAATGTTGAAAACAAAGATAAAATAGAGGACAAAAGTACTAAATGAAATTATAAAATCGAATAATTTTCAAAAAGTTAACAATATTAGGGTGGCATTCCTCTTCCACCAAATCCTGCAGAATAAGTGTATCAGAATTAATAAAAAGCAAATACGATGTGAATTTAAAATAGGGCATTCCGTAAAAATATGATTCATACTAAAATTCTTCACATTCTTACGGTCTCGATAAAAATGAGATACCTGAGAGTGTAACAAATATGACCTATACAGAGGCAAGACAATCTGATAACGACCAAATGCACTGGGAGAATAGGCTTCAATCCAATAGCAGGATTGACTGAATTTTGCTTATTTTTGGATCTGCAAATTCAAAACCAATAGCCAAGAAGAAAATAATGTATTTGGCGAAAAAATTCTCAACATCGAAGTAAGAAAATTAGAGCAAAAAAACTGCTGACTTTCCTTCTAAATCCGCCATTTCATTTCTAGAAATGCCTACATGACTCTGTACCCAACAAAAAGGTATGCCAAAACCTTTATTTCATAATAAACGCAAAGTAAACATAATATGATTAAATAAAATGAATGCGACCGTAAATGTTAAAAAGTGTTTCTAAAGCATTCAAGATATCGGAGTAAATAGTAAAATTGCGCTTCGTATTGTTACGCAAATAATCTAAACTTTGTTCGGTTGATATATGATAAAAATAGCATAACAGTCTCAGTGACAAATAACGACGCTTTATTCCACACAAAAGCATAAATTCCTATTAACAAAACACAGTCGAAGCGTACAAAAGAATAGCACTTGCCGGAAGCAGTGACACACAAGCAATAACTTAGCAATGTATCATTGTAATAATACAAAACAATCAGGCAGAACTCACAGAGCAGAGATTTCGTTCAACTTCTCATAACTCTGGATTCGTCTTTCATTCCCGCTGATTCAATACTGGCATTTAACTTCATCTCTCCTTTTCTTTAATGGTTTTTAGAATCAAGGCAAATGATCTTCTAGAAAGATATCGTGACTTCGCTTCAAAGTTCTGCATCATTAAAATTCGAGTAGTTTCGGAAGTTTATTTTCTATTGCCAAATTTGCACCAAATGGTTATTTATAATGCTATATTCCTTACTAGGAAGTTCATTGCGTTGGGAAGCAATTCCTGGCAGTAATTTCCCTGGAACAATTTAAAGAATATGTTTATGCATTTTTGTCATTTGGCATTATATCTTTTTTTCAAACTAGGGCGGATTGAGAGAAGTCCAGCAATTTGTTTTGAGTAGTATAGCTGGATAACATGTGTTGCATCATCGCCACTGAAACCATACCAAACATTGCTGGAACAAAATGAATTTTATCAAAATATGCAAATATATGATTTACAAATATAATTATGCGTTTCTCATGTAAACCTTAACATCGATGTTATAGAATGAACACCTTACTACATTTAGCGAAGAAAAACGTTTTATTCAAAACACGGAATTAAAAATGCTTACAGCTCGTTACACACTTTCGGCAAATAAGATTATAAAATTCTACACATTTTTTACATTCTTTTGTATCAAATGCAAAATCTTCAGAAAAATAGTAGAATAGAATATCGAGGAGACAATACGAGACAGCGACCTGCTTTTCACATAGACAAAACGAATTCAAACTATCACACAATTCTTTACCAGATATTCCACTTTTAATGCAAATCAGATTTAATACTTTTTAATAAAAAGATACAAATATCTGCATTCGGTTCCTGAAAACTTCTATTTGATTTTTCGAATACGGTGAATAAAATTAACTTAAATCTTTTTCTTAAATGTCTAGTATTTTCCAAAGAAATAATGCGGTTACTTGAATAATATCTTGCAATTAAAGGAAACAGTTGTTCGGAACTTTTACGATTGCCTTTTTACTATTTATTAGTTTTAGAGGTAAAAAGGCACAAGGTTTATATTCAGTTATTTTGTACATCTGAAGAGGATTAATACTTATAGTTGTTGTCTAATAATTTTTATCTCAACGTTATATGGAAATGCTTAATGATTTCATGGACTTATATTTAATGAGCTATATTTTAACTTGAATTAATATACTTTCTATTAAGAAGGATGAAAACTTTTTTATATAAATATATAATGAATTTCAAATGTCATTTCATTTTTCATATCTCCAAATTTTACAAATTTAAACATTGAAATCAGAGACCTTAATGGCTTATGGCTTAATGATGCATTTTAATATGTAATGCTTCTGGAAGATCTTATGAAATGCTTTATTCTTTATTGTTCTCATCGAAAGAAGATTTTACACGATTTTTTTGAGATAAATGCTGAGTAATATTATATTAATTGTTTGTAATTAATTATTCACGATGCTTCATGAATTAAATTCTTTTTAGCATTGAATTTTTCCAAATTTAACATAAGATTCATTTGTGATTAATTTATAAATAATATATATAAAATTTGTATTGCTGCACAGACAAATCAGGAATATTGATAAACATTGAGCATTCTTCAAAGCAAAATTTAAATTTAAATTATTTTTAAATATTTGGTTATGTGCATGTAATTATAGAAAAAGAAAGATAGAACAAACATATTTGCTTGATAATTTGAAAGAAATGATTTTAAAATAAAAGTGAGGAAATCCTTGAAAGTTGTGTAGTTTAGTTGTAACTTGATGAAGCTGATAGCATTTGAAAGTGTTGTTACCAGGGTTGATAAGTTCCTGCAAGAGACAGTGAAAAACAAGTTTTCTGGCTATGCTTTTACAGATTCAGTTAGATAATATTTAATAATTATTATAACTGAAGCAGTGGAACAGTTTTTAATTACTTTTGACGATTTTCATTTACGTTTTTATAAAGGATTTTCTTAAATAACAATGTAATTAAGTAATGCTGTATATTATTTTAAATTCAAGACTTTCAGTTAAAATGTTAGTTTGTAAACATTATTGAATTAAATTTTATATGTTTTTTTTAATCTCGAATTCTCTTTTTTAGAGGAATTTAGTGAGTATTCTAAAAAATATAGCAAGAGCAAAAATTCCAATTTTCGGATGATTTTGCAAAAGGACCATTCGTACAAATGAGAATGGGGTCTTAATGTCGAAAATATCTGGTCATGATATAAGGTCAGTTATTTCCTCTTCACAACGACTTTTTAATATTAAAAGTAAATAGCCATATACATGCGATTCTATTAAAGTTAGGAGTTGAAAAGCGATTTCCAAAATGGCATATAAACAATCAGGGTGGTATCGCTTAATCTAAGAATGTGGTATAATGCTGAAAGTTATTATTAACTTCATTCTTTCGCATATTTAATCTAGATATGAGATTGGATATGGAAATAGAGAAGGGATTTCAATATTTCTTTTCCTACTCTCCATTCTTTTCCTTCCTTATCCTAGATATAAAAATGGATGTGGAAATAACGTAGAGACTTCAATCTTTATTTTCCATATCTCAGTTCTTTTCCTTCTTCATCCTAGATGTGAAATTAGATATGGAAATAGAGAAGGAATTTCAATATTTCTTTTCCTTTACTGCATTCTTTTTCTTCCTCATCCTAGATATAAAAACGGATGTGGAAATAGAGTAGAGATTTTAATCTTTATTTTCCAACTATCCGTTCTTTTCCTTCTTCATCCTAGATGTGAAATTAGATATGGAAATAGAGAATTGATTTCAATATTGCTTTTCCTTCTTTCCCTTATTTTCCTTCCACATCCAAGATGTAAAACACAGATGTGGAAATAACGGAAGAATTTCAATATTTCTTTTCCTTCTCTCCAGAAGAAAGGAATATACTTGAACTTTGTAGACATCCACTCTCTTTCAAACACACAAAACATAGTTTTTTTAGATTCTTAAAGCTCATGTTGGGGTCTCTAATTCCCCCAATGATACATTTTATTTTTCTTTCCTGTATGATCTAGAAAATGCATCTGGAGTGATGATGAGGACATAAGGTCTAAGTTAAATTCCAACATCACTCTCCATATAACATCTAAACACTAAACTCCATATATTCTGAAGGGTTTTTCCTTGCTGAAGAGATGTAGCCAACAGTGGATAAAAATATGTGTTTTTAAAAATAACATATTTAATAGAACAACAATTAAGTTAAATAATAAAAATTATTTTAAGCATAGTATATAACCACACTCCTAGGCCTGATGTCTAACAGAAAGTGAAAAAAAAATGCAAGTGAATCCTCGCTTTTAAACATTTCAGTGCTTCTTAGCCATTTACTAATGGATGACAAAAGAAGAGAGCAAAATAAATATGCATGCAACTAAAGTTAATTAAACATAGCTTCCAATGACGCCACAGCTATAGTCATTCAATAAAACACGTTTTGTAATCATCTTCCAGGACTTATTCAAGTACCGTTTAGGAGAAATTTCTAAATGATGATTTCATTTCGAAGTATTTCTAGATTATGGTATCCCAAGTATTCCATGCACCTGCTATTATTTGTTTCGTGTTTGAAATTTGCTTAAGTGTTCAGTTTTGCAAATTCGTGTAAGTAATTTCTTTCTTATAAAGATAAAATGGCCGAATCAAAGTGCAAATGTTTTGACGTTTTATCAGATGAAAACTGAAGAATGTATAACCACTTCAGATGAAGAAATTGCATTGTACTCAATTACGCAAAATGTTCATATAATGATATAATGTTGGTATAAATCCAATCTCACATTTTTTTTTGAAAAGTATATAATTCTTATTAGGAGCGTGGAAAAAGAAGCACTCTCCTTAAATTGAGTTATTAATAATCAAGAACATTGTTAAATGAATTTTTCAGAAAATACGACTTCGCATTACGAAATATCATGCTTAATGTAATACAATGACATGAATGAAATCACCAAAACTATTAATAAAGTAAAACATAAAAGTCACCAAAACTATTAATAAAGTAAAGCAGAAAAGTCACCAAAACTATTAATAAAGTAAAGCAGAAAAGTCACCAAAACTTTAGATTTATGACTCTTGTTTCTTCCTTTTTATTGAGGGCAAAATAAGAAGGTAACTATGACCATAGATACATACATCATGATGAATAGACGATGCTATACCAATAAATGTGTGTTTCTCTGATTCTGAATATATTTATTTGTATATTTTTCATTTAATAGCTTAACTTTTTAATTTATTATTATTTCATTTAACAGCTTAAATTATTAAATTTTATTTAATTAAAATATAGATAAACATATTCTTAAATGCATTGTTGAAAGAACAAAAAAAATATGTAATATTAATCGTTTTTTTTTCATTTAATTACATTATGAGTGTTCTGTTAAAATTCCATATATCTGTTAAAAAATTTTACGATTCTCTGATATTAGTTAGTAGACATTTTTCAAAGGTTAACTAAGCAACGATTACACACTTATACTCATTGTACTATTATTAACTAACAACTGCTATATTGGGAGCATATAATATCTATATTCGACATTTAGCAAGCACTTCTTATAGCTTTTCACTTATTTATCTTGATGTGAACCCCAAAAAAGAAAGCGTATCTTCCATGCTTTAATTATTTATATAAATCTGAATAAATATAATATTTTGATATATGATACTAAGCAAATACGAAGAAATGTTTTTAAAAGAATAAAGTACAAAAGTTTTGATGAATAAAATATTTTTAAATATATGATAATAAAGTTTTGCTTCTGTTTGAACTTACAGATTTCATATATTCCCAAATTATTTAATTTTTCACCTATCTTTTTAAATAGTTACTCAATAAACTTTGCAACTTTCTTCTTACCATTTTCTTCTAGTTTCCTGAGACATACATCCTCTATTATCCATGTGTAACCTACATTATATCTAAAACTGCCTTAAAATCAGACATAGGTTAGATTCCTACAACTAACGAAAATCAAACAATTCTTGCATCATAATTTTCTTTTCATTTTATATGTAACCTTAAAAATTAATATAAAAATTGGAAAATATATTCTAAGGCACTAAATTATATTTGAGTTATTACATAACCACAATTTTCTAGATTTTATTTATTTAGAAAAAAAAAATATTTTAGATTTTTATATGGATAATGCACGTAATATTATTCGTTGTTAATTAATGCTGAAGTTATTTTAATCTGAAGGAAGGTGATATCTTCAGAGATCATGGATATGTTAGGATTTTTTTATGAATACAAATTGAGTTTCTATGTCGTTTTTAACATTTTTTTTTCTTTGTTAAAAAATATATCAACTTTTAGCAAAGACAGAAAAGAATAAACATAAAATAAGAACAGGTATATTCTTTTAACAGCTTTGAATTACCAAAATGTCCTTTTTAAAATGCAATCTCTGTAAATTCTTAAAATTATATAGTGGCACCCAAAATAACTACATAATCTTTCTTATGCGCTGCAGTTTTAAAAATACGGAAACTAATATTCGCACTTTGGCATATGACTAAAATGTTAATTTGGGAAAAGCATATATCTTTATTTTGATTCGATTATTTACATTACTTAGCTATAAAAAAGATCAGTATATCGTTCTTCCGTTATGTTCTCTGAGTTTAAATGATAAATTATGAGCTTCAAGAATTATCGATTTTATAATGATACATTATTAAAATTATAATGTATCACCCCATCTAACTGCGTTTTGGGTAACGGGAAATCACAGAGGCAGACTATCTTCTAGAAGTTTCAAAGACATTAGAGTTCCATGGTCACCTGACTTAAACTTGGTGAAGAACGGTTATTCTGAGGCCAAGTTACCCCGTATGGGCGTATTTAGTTAGATAATGGAAAGCCCTTTCTCCATCATTTCGAATTCACCTGCGGAAGGATATGTCAATTATGTACTATCTGGTCACTATCTTAATGCATTTGAGATAAGAGACAGCTGGCGTCCCTGGCCATTAATTTATCCTTGGTATTTCGATTTGTACGTAGATTCGACACTTTTTATACTAAATAAAATACTTTATTTAATATTGAAAAATTTAGAAGCAAAAATATTAGTTTCTCTAAATGATATTCAGTGACATGAAATATGTTCCCGAATCGTGTTACATTGTAATGAAATTTAACTATGCAAAACGGGATGGCTAGTTTAACTTCGGTTGGAGTTTCCAAAATTGTTTGAAAACTTTTGATAACCTGAGCAGGCTGAAAGTTTTAAAATTATTTGAAACTAATATTAAAAAAACAACTTTATAACACTAGTGAAACCCATGTAAATGAGTATTTACTTAATAAGAAACAAAGAGAAACCTTAGTTTCATTTATAATTTTAAAAAGAGATCAACGAAAACTTCTAAAAATAATTAGTTTTTGATATTACTATAACTTTTCAAAAGCATTATTAGTAAAAATACTTCACGAATGCAAATTCTAATCTTTAAAGTAAAATCTAGAAAATATAGAATCTTGATAATGATGAAGTGCAACGAATCTAATTTCCAATATATCCAAATTTCGATAAAGTATTGATTTCGAATATTATATATTATTTCTTATAACGAGAAAAAAGTAGAAATTTTATCGCCAAATCTTATCACAATGGAAAGATAACAGACTATAATACAGGATTAAGGAATAGAGGTTACAATTTACTTATTAGAAACAAGGAAGGAAAAGTGCAGAAATAACATGACATGAAACCAAGCAAAGAACAGTTCCAACTTTTCATTTTTTATAACAACACGAATTTTATATAACACAGCTTTTCATGCGAAAGCTTTTATTTCCTATTCATAATTCAGATTGAAAAAGACGAAAGAAAGAATTTGCTGATCATTTGAATTGAATGCATGCAGACGTTATACATGCTTGCATATAACGCAGCATATATTCAAGTAGTTGACGCATGCATCATCACAGAATATGTGAGCAGAGTACGAATTTTCCTAAAATCTGCTGCAATTACAGAAAAAAAATATGATTTTATCATCATCTAAATGGTTAAATTACGAAATTTACAATATAAGAAAGTATTTAAATACAAATGTTTTAGATTTCATTTAGATTTTAATAAACTTGTATGTTCACAAAGAATAACTATTTCAAACATGCAAAAAGAAAAAAAAAAAAAAAACAGTAGTAAATAAAGTTTTTATCACGTAATATATTGGAATGAAATTTATCATCTATGTAAATAAAAATAAGAAATTATCATAACCATAACATTTTAATCAAAATGTCCAAATCAGCTTCATTATACATCATTATAATTTGATCAAATTTTGCACATTGCTAATAAACGGTTTAAATTATTCAGTATGTATAAGAATTCATGTTATAATAAATGTCGAATAACTGAAATGATCGTCAAAAACTAAAATTAAAATTTCGGTCTTAATGTTATTATCGAAAGATCCTAAATACAATCCTTAAGCTTTAATCATTCCAATCTTTTTCTTTCTCTTCTTTATTCTGAAATTTGATTCCATTAAACACTCATGATTCTCCTGTTCGTCACCATCCACCTTCCTGCACTTCCTACAAATGGTTGGATAATTTCATCAAACTAAAGGAGGTTAAAGTTCAAACCTATGGTCTAGGCCCCAAAAACGAATAAGCTCACAAATAGTGGGAATACTATATAAATAAAATAATATGTAGCAAGAGGTTTTTATTATTACATTGGGTGACTGAACCTAGATTTTGGACATGTATTATTTTCCGCATTGTCAGGATATTTTCTAAAATCATTTATTTTTTCTTCTGGATTTCTATTCTGTGTAGTTAGTTGTTCTGTCATGATTTCGGTTGAAGAGATTATGCCTGGGTATGAAGATTATCATAATTATTTTCTGCATGACAAAATTCTTTCAAATAGAAATTTGTAGAAAAAATGTATCAACATGTCCACTTTTTGTTATAAATTATATATATCATTTTTTATTAAATTGGTTTCTCATTATTTATTTGGCTTTAAACAGAGCAATGAAGCATAATTTTTTGATGAGTTCTTAAGATAATATTTTTTTTCAGCCTTTCATAATTCGTCGACTGAAGTTTCAGATATTTTGTTGCAGCTTTGTGATTGACTCTTTCACAAATATAACTATGATAATTTAATGCCCCCTTACTTTAAAACAATAATTCTCCAATTTATATCAGTTCTAAATTAAATGAATTTATTCATAATAAAAAATAAATATCAGCAATTCCTTACATTATTAATACAAAATACAATGAGTACCTACGAAATCTCTTCATGTTTTTAATTACATCAGTATGTAATATGTACTATAACACTATGTCATATATTTTAATTAAATACATAAGAAGTTGTTAATTCCTCAAAATTAAAATTCAATCTGTGGGAGTCAATTTTGAATCCCGTATGAAAGGTTATTGTCTTTCATATTTCCATACTTTTAGATGAGCACTAGATTTTATTTAGTTGCAATTATCATATATTTCTGTGCTATCTATGAGGCGAAACAATAATTTAATCTTTTCTCTAAGTTCAGAAGTGTGGAGGACTTCATTTATTCTTTTTCAATAAAATGCCGTCTTCAGTAAGTAATTTTAAACATTGTTGCTATGATACAAGTCAAAATAATTTCTAGGGCTATTATAAAGGTTATGATTTCCAATCCGGAATGGTAATTATAATTCGACCCATTTAATATACATTGTATATGTCTGCCGTGTGTGGATTAAACCTTACTTTCTAGCGCAAGAGACTATCTGCTGGTTTATTGTGAAATCTTAAAATGGAAGAGGGGGGTTACAAGCTCATTAACTACTGCATTCTTTTCACTAGGATTCAAAATCCCGAAGTCTACAGCAAAATGACTTTATTCCTTCCTTTCAAAACTGTATTTTAATTATATTATTACATTGAACTGAATTTAAAGTAGTTCTTCATAAGAGAACATTCCTTCTTTTTCTTTCTCTTCGAAACGGGATATTGATACAACAAAATACATCTTCCTTTATTCAAAACAGAACATTAACATAACTAAACTAAACTAAGACTAAAGTAGTACTGAAATTAAAAAAAAAAATGGTGCTAAGAAAAGAACTTCCAAAGACATAGATAAAAAGAGGAAATATGCTATGGAACTCTACAGTTCATTATTTTACTGAACTTTAAAAAAAATATCTTTAAAAATAATAGCAAATATAACAAGAAATAACCATCAAATAAGTACTTGATTGCAACCGAAGAGGAAAATGAAGCCAACCATACTGGAATTCAACAACTTGTTTCTGGCTACTTTGATTGAAGTGCTGCAATTTCCAATACTCCGAAACCAAATGCTGCTGAAATAATAGTCACCAACGGCATTTTTTATCCGTCTTTTTAGGATATTCCCTTTCATTTATCGTTACTGCCGTTAGTAAACGAACCACTACAGAATCGTGTATTATTTGTTTCTTGAATTCCAAGAAAAGCTTAATGATGAGTGCTGCAGAATTCTTACTTGGTTTCTTTTCAGATTATTAACTAGATTGAAGTTTCTATTTCATTTCCATTTAATAATGAAGAAGTCTCGTTTTGGTAGAATTGAGGGGATCGGTAAGTTGAAGTAAGGAATTGGAAGAAGAGTCTCCGTGTTTGGGTTCTTGATGAAGTCGAAGTAAAATTTTTCTTTGTTCTTAAAATCCTGGAAGTGAAATCGATGACAAGTGGATTGGAAGAATATTTTTGAATTGCTATGATAATATAGCTTGTTAAGTTCATTTTTTCTTCAAAACAATGCGAAAATTTCTATGAGATGAAATCTGAAGTTCTATTTTTTTAAGAATCAAAATCACCAGTTCCATGACGCACAATTTAATAAAAATTATGTTTAATTGATGTAAGCAACTCCAGAATTCAGCTTCACGGTACAATATAAACTATCGGCCAGAAGTATTAAAATATTAATTTTATATTACGATTTAGTGGTTTAATTTCATATTATATATGAAATGATTAAGATTTCATGAAAAATCAGTCATACTGTCTTTATGGTTCATCTGGAATTCTGTTATTTTTTTATTTCAATTAAATCACATATGCACAATTTAATTTGAAAAGTAATTTTAAGTACCAAATTAGAATAGACATTAGAAAATTTTTAGTTGAATAAAGACTATTCTGTTATTTATCACATGAACTTTCTTAATAAAGTGAAGTCTTGATATCATAGCGGTTTCTAATTTCTAACAGCTTCTAATTTTCGCGATTTGTAACTTTTCCTTTTCTCTTTTTAATCCCTCTCTCTGAGCTTAATATAAATAATAAAATTCTTCCTGAATTTCAGCAGAAGAAATTTGTATGATTAGTATTTAGTGAATCATTGAAAACGTTTTAAAGTTTGTTTCAACAGTTATAAATGTTGTTTAAAAAATTCAAAACAAATTGCAATGGTAAAAAAAATGTGCGATAATTTAGTTGATAACATTAAAAAACTCACTTTTGAAATTGAAAACATTGAAAAGTCCTAATTGCGCAGATGTGTTTTGGTTTTTTTTTAATAAAATAACCATAATTTCTCTTATTTTTAATTAATTCAAATTACTTTCTAAATCTCAAATAAATATCACAGAGAATAAGTTATTACCATTCAAGAAACTATCAGTCCATAAATAAACAATGTGCAAAAACACCTATATAATTTTTCTGAATCTATATAATAATAAAATATATACATTGTATTTAGAGAGCGCTAATGCTGCTACAACTAAAACACAAATGAACTTAACCAAATTAGAAATAAATATTAAGTTAATAGTCAAAGAATCAAAAAGAAAGATTAACTGAATCCGGCCCGAAGACTTTTTCAAGGGTCACCCTCAGGCAAGGATTCAAACCAGGGATTTTTTCTGTGAGGGGTCTGACTTTCGTCCATCAAATTGACCCCTCGTGACCCGAAAATCCCAGAAAATTGAGGTTTTAGAGATAAATTAGTATCACAAGATTAAAACAAGTAAAAACACTAGCAAAAAACAAACCAAATAAGACCACAGCAAATCAAACCACAAAATACATGAAAAAAGAACCAAAAAAGTAATATAAACACAAGGCAAAAAACTTACAAAATGAAAGTACAAATCTGAAGAAAACTACTTGAGGTAAGTTTTTTGCCTTGTGTTTATATTACTTTTTTGGTTCTTTTTTCATGTATTTTGTGGTTTGATTTGCTGTGGTCTTATTTGGTTTGTTTTTTGCTAGTGTTTTTACTTGTTTTAATCTTGTGATGCTAATTTATCTCTAAAACCTCAATTTTCTGGGATTTTCGGGTCACGAGGGGTCAATTTGATGGACGAAAGTCAGACCCCTCACAGAAAAAATCCCTGGTTTGAATCCTTGCCTGAGGGTGACCCTTGAAAAAGTCTTCGGGCCGGATTCAGTTAATCTTTCTTTTTGATTCTTTGACTATTAACTTAATATTTATTTCTAATTTGGTTATTACCATTCAAAATACATTTACACCAAATTCAATTTCTCAGTATTAAATAATCTGTGCAGAAAACCAACATCCACGCATATTTATAATTCTTTAATCTAACTGGATATGAATTAGATTACAGTGAATATTCAAATTTTATATTAAGTAAAGAAGTATATTTCTAGGTCTTTGTGAAAAAGAATCAATAGAATTAGATAATATATATGATTTTGATTACATTTTTTGATAAAAAAATATATTGCAAAATCCCACATTAAGAAACTAAAAATTCATAAAATATGTAATGTATCATATGATCATTCAGCATTAAAAAATATTGGAAAAAGATTGCAAAAACCATGTTCAAAAATTGAATTTAATGATGTTTTTAATCTTTCTATTAATCACCATAATATTTCACAATGATTTTGATTTTTCACTGCTCATCGATTTTATTTGTCTCTGTGAAAGTAAATAACTGGTTTACTTTAGCCCTATTAAAACATAGAAACAGTCTCTTTCTTTCTATTTCAGTTTTTACCCCAAAAAAAACTTCTAAAAATCCTCAAGTAAACGTAAAAAAAAAGTTTTCATCTAATTTAGAATTTGAAGAGAGAAGAAATCAAGAAAGTTTTCGAAAACCATATCATTAAGTATTTCCCTAATTCACAAAGCAGATATAATTACGTAATTAGTATGCCTTTTTATTTGAGGGATAACAAAGATAACAAAATCAAGAAATGAAATGTGAAATTTTAAATGTTAAATAAAACAAGCAATTCGACCATAAATACTGACACTGTATCTTTTATATTAAGTAATCTTTTATGGGATATTAGGAAAAGTATTACTTCTTCTGTAAACGACTGAAAATGGTGGATTGTTTCAAGATTAATTTATTTTCTTTACAATCAAGTGTATTTTTACATTAGTTTTCTAGGGTCAATTACTTCAAAGTATTGAAGAAGATATTTTCAAATGATTTCTGGTGAAACAGGATAATACCACTGATTTTTTCCAGACATCTTCTACAATTTTCTGCTTTCTGTTTAGAAAGTGAAATGACTGAAATCAAGTATTTTAAGAGTAAAAGCATTTTGGGAGAATTTTTTTTTAACTAGTTAGAAATTTGCTTTTCGCTCATGAATTATTGATGCAATTTTAGAATACAAATTTTATACACTATTGAAAATATTTCAAATATGTTCAGCTACTCGTCTTGTAGTTTATTTCAATTACTTTTGTCAATCATTGAATTAATATACTGCTATCAAAAATATATTTAATATTCAATATTCTATAAAATAGGCAATAATCATTAAGATTATTATTTGTATATAATTTAGAACTATTTCTGGTTATTCAAAGTTTTTGTAACTTCTGAAAATTTAAAAATGTGTTATTGGCATAATTATTAATTTACTTAATTATTACAAAAAGTATTATGAAATTATAAAATCCCCAAATGTTATAAAAATAATTTCAAAAACAATAATCATCCGATTTTCATGCGAAAGTGGCGGATTATTTTAAACCGTTCCGGCGGATTATTTCCGCCGGTTTATTATCCAACGGAAAGCGGATGATATATTTTAAGATTAAAATACATCATAAAGGAATTAAATTTACTCTTATTTTGTCAAATTGTGAAAAAGTTACACCTTTTTTCATAAAAGTATAGTTTTATGCTTCATATTACAGATAAATAGAATGTATAACATTTGTTTAATATGACTTTTTATTAAAGGAACTGGATTTAATATTTCTTTCTAATTAACCTACAAATAAAATATAAACTGAGCGGACAAATAGTAATATTAACTATTTATTTTCTACTTTCATTCACCGAGATTCTACTCTTTACACGTCAGTACAGGAAAGTAAAACATTTTGAAAGTTTATTGGAGAAAAATAAGCATTATTACACGATACGTTTGAAATTCAAAGTAATAAGTAGGGTAGTATCTAGACTAAAATCGAAAAAAAATTCTATTAATAAATTAGTGCATGGCAGAAAGAAGTTAGTAGTTCTCTCACAACTTCAATTTATTTGTTCTATGGACTAATCTAAAAATGTTATTTCAAAAACTTTTATTAAACTAAGTAGTAGATGCATTGATACTTATACAAATTAAAAATTTTATTAAATATAATAACTTGCAATAAGCTATTTTTACATTGATTAGTAGATGCTAGACATTATTTATATTGAAGGAAAAAAAGTTCCAACAAATGGATTTTTTTTAATAAAAGTAAATGTTTAATGCAAAATACTGAAAAAATAGTAATTGTAACAATATGTAGTAATATATCAAAAATGCAGCAGTATTTATTTCTCTACAAAACGTATAATCCCTATTTTAGTTCGATAAAATTTAAAATTGAGAGGCAAAGAGTCACTCCTATTAATATTTCCACTTCATTTAAAAACATAAGAATAAAAAATTGTCTAAATTTTTTTCCCTTTATTGTTTAAAGCAAATATGATTTCGTATTTTTATGCAAAGAAAAAACTCCACTTTTTTAAGCATGTCTGACGAAATCTTAAATAAAAACTAAAATATCGCTTATTTTAGACTTAATGTTTGTTTTTTTTAAAAAAAAAAACTAAACATATGAAGTTTGTTTATTCTCCAAGTGACATCATTTAAGCTAAGAATTAAAGCTCTTTCCTGTGGAAAAGCATATTCCTTATTCAGGACTACGACAACAATACTGATGTGGTATTATGAAAAGAAATCTCCTTCATATGTATAAGAAGATTTAAAACCACCAGACACCGTTCTGAATTCACCTTTTTGCACATCAGCATAGTAACACATTAAAAGGAAATATGGTTGAGGGTTAAAAGGTATTTATTACACTAATTTGGCTGAGTCCCAGATGTTACTAAAATGAGAAGGAATTTGTTTACTAGTTAATGTTTCATGAAACGTTCTGCAATTATTATTTTTGCCTATGGAAGTACTAAATAAGTTTGTAATATTATATGTGATATGCCTCTGAAATAAAAACAAAAAGACTGATAGTTTTACTATACATATTTCAGCGAATTATGTTTATAACTTATTTTTAAGTTGAATTCACGAAATTCTTGATCCTATGAAGCAGAAATAATCAATCTAGATTTATTAAATTTCAAAAAATAGCCAATACGCGCATGCATAATGTGTGAAACGCTGAAGAGTCATGATTAGACAAGCTCTATAAGTAAAGCTATTTCAGTCAATTAATATAATAAGATAGAGCTATTTTAAAATGAAAAGGAGTTAATAATAAATTTTAAAAATATTTAGGAAATAAATAAAGAAGGTGTTTTAATTTCCCCCTTATTTCATTTAGAGTAGAGAATAAAGTATTTGTAAATTTCCAAATCTATTTAAAAAAAATCTAAAACACTAAATCCAATATTTAATATATCTTATACTAATACTCTCAAACAATCTTAACTTCCGCATATTAGTTTAATTGCTTAGCAGATTGGCGACAGTATTCTCGATTATTTTTACTAGTTAAAATTCGTATCGTGTTGTAAAATTATTTTTACTTTAATTCATTTCGGTTTGGAACTTTATGCTCTAATATATAACATTTAGCAGTAAATGCTTAAGAAATTTAATTATTAAGCAGCTTATATTAAAAAGAGTTAAAAAATTATTATTGTATTTTAAATATATTGTTCTCGTCAACTACATACATTTTGATCTTCAGATTTAAACTTTCCATATTATAATTACTTCTTTGAAACCTCGGAAATATCATTGTGGTGAATATTTTGTTTTAAAATAATTAATTGGAATAATTCAAAATGTAATGAGTTCCCTTCTAGTCTTGTGATTCGCGGAGTGATTTGTTAGTAATTGAATACGTAAAAGTTGGACAACCTTAAGGGTTACTTAGCATTTTACAAAGCATTGCCGTAAACTGGAGATTCAATTAACCATAAGCCTTATAAACGTATAAAATGGCTGCCTTAGAATGATGAATCTATACATTTAGAAAAGTTAAAAAAGTAATATTTAAATCCAAAAACTATGCTTCAGCTTACACGTTTTAATATGTTAGTCAATAAAATTATTTCATATAAAATTTTACCAAACGTATTTTGGGAAAAAGACATTGGTTTTGAAACTCGACGTTAAATATTATATTGCTTTAAATATATTCATTTTTCCAAATTGTAATAAGAAATGACATAATTTTAGTTTTATTTCTTCTTAAATAATATGAAATTTATAGATGAACTAAAAATAACATAATATTACTTTAGGAACATAAACTCGTAAAAGGCATTTTAATCTGATCTCTAAATTAACGTAAAATACTAGAGAAATTATCTGTTTCGAAACGTATTAGAAGAAATATATTTTACTTTTTATGCATATAATGTGAAACATTAAATGATTCAGAGAAACCTCCGTTTAAATGAATTATGAAATCTGAGAAACCGACCAATATTATCAAAACAGGCATAATTTCATATCGAGACTCATCAATTTTTTTGATTAAATAATTTATTAGAGAACAAAATAATTTTATTTGATTAAAATAATTTATTAGAGAAAAAAATAATTTATTAGAGAAAAAAATAATTTATTAGAGAAAAAAATAATTTTATTTGATTAAAATAATTTATTAGAGAACAAAATAATTTTATTTGATTAAAATAATTTATTAGAGAAAAAAATAATTTTATTTGATTAAAATAATTTATTAGAGAACAAAATAATTTTATTTGATTAAAATAATTTATTAGAGAAAAAATAATTTTATTTGATTAAAATAATTTATTAGAGAAAAAAAAATAATTTTATTTGATTAAAATAATTTATTAGAGAACAAAATAATTTTATTTGATTAAAATAATTTATTAGAGAAAAAATAATTTTATTTGATTAAAATAATTTATTAGAGAACAAAATAATTTTATTTGATTAAAATAATTTATTAGAGAATAAAAGAACTTATTAAAAATATATAATTATAAATTTATTTATAAAAATACTTGTTTGTTTGTACGTTTCTCGTATAAATCTGCAGTTCATATCTGATCTTGAAGAAATTTTGCACTCAGGCACACCAGACTTCAAACTGATGCCTAATTTTAACACATGTGAAAAATAACAAATGAATTAAAATTAGAATTCTAAAGCATTAAATAAGTTTTTCATTTTATCTTACTGTATTTTCAAAAGGTATTATCCCACAAAAATTATTTTGATATTTTTTTTAAATAAAAAACTCACTTTTTAAAGGATATCTACATTATTTCCGTATTGAATCTTACCTAAATAAAAAAAAATATTTAATTTCACACACAATTTCCAAAAATGTTTTCATTATTACAAAAGTATTAGAATTAGTTTCATTGCTCTTTCAGAAGATTCTATCATGCGTATGAGCAAAATATAAAATAAAGATAAAAATGAACCATTTCTTTGGCTATTTGGTCCGAAATAGAATTTTAGCATTCATTTTCATTTCAAAGAATGTAACTTTTTTAAAAAATTAGCATACGTAATAATTTGTATTTAATTGAATTCATATTTTTTGCCTTATCAAATAACTTTGCGAAATTGTAAATATTAATATTTAACAACCAGGTAAGCCAATATCCCAGACAAACTAGCCTTTAGGATAAAGCAGATAATGCGCTTATAAATTAAAGATAATACCGTCATGGTTTTAAAATTATACATTTGTCATTCCTTAATGCATTTGAAAGCCATTTATGAGCTATGATTCAATTAGAAACTAATTATCAATTGTAAAATGGATCTTAATTACATCTGCATGAATACCACTATATGGGAAACGTGTATTTCTATTCGAGAAAATTACATGCTTTAACACTGGTATATTAATAATATTCTCACGGTAGCTCTAGAAATCATTATTCGTCACGTGATTCTCCAATATGAATGGATTCTGAATAATTCAAGAGCTATATTAATTGCAACTTCGGCTATGAATTCGTATCCTGAAGCAGAATAAATTATGGTAATTTAACTAACAGGCGGTGCACGATATTTAAATGAAAAATCACCTCAAATAATTATAAAAGTGATAAATACTTCTGCACAGCCAGTTTTAAATAAATAAGTATAGGAATATTGCATTTAAAAATGCAATTAATTACATTTTAAATATGTTGTGTTTTTAATAGTTCGTTGTATATATTATGAGACTGAAATGCATTTCTAAAATGGCAGCAATTATTATCTATGAATTGTGTTGGAAAGATAGAATATACGCAGTTGGAACTGACAGAAGATACGAAATCGTTTACAAAAATTAAGATAACTTTTTCTTTTTGTAATATTACGCTGGATTTTCAATAATTTCTAATGTCTTTAAACATTCTATTGTTTATGCTCAGTTAAGCATCTGTTACTAATAATTAATATGATAACTTTTCTAAAAACTTAATCTAAAATGGTTGGCTTAAGATATAAATACTAATAAAGATTTGCAAATAATGAAAACAAAAAAGCAAAGCCACTTTAATAGAATATATTAATGAAATTACTAAACCGCCTTTTGATGATAAGGTAACTACAATTTTGAAAGAGATTTTTTTCAGTGAAATAAACATGAATATAGATATCAAATATAAGAAACATAAAAAAAAAACTATGGAAGAAAGCATAGAAAATTATATTTAAGGTTCATTTTTTTTGACAAGTAACTATTATATAGCATTCAATTTTGTGTTTTTTATTATTGTTTTTCAAATACTGGTTCCAAATAAATAATTATACATTCCTTATATATCTTTTATGGAGCTCCTGTATATAATTGAATTAAAATAGAGGTTTCAATGTATTAACCTGTAAAAGCATTTAAAAAAATGAGAATTATTTGAGAATATATCATGATGAAATTTTCAGAATTAATTATTAAAAATAATAAAACATGAATTCATTATTATTTTTCTTAATTTTTTTGAAATGAATTAAACTTTTAGCTAAATGGGTTAAATCGTCTCGTTGATAGTTATAAATTATTTTATCAAAAGGACTTTTCATACATAAAGTTAAAGTTTTAGCAATATTTTTAAATCATTAATCTATTTTCAAATTATTTTCAAAATTAATCTTAAAGAAAGTATTATGCATAAATAGGATTTCGATTGTAATAATTTAGCATTTGAAAATATTTAATGAGTTATAAAGACCTTTTAACTTTCGTTTATACATTAAAAGTATTAAGAATATTCTTAAATTTCCGGAAACGGATTAATTAATTTTTATATTAAACCTGTTTACAGTTAAGATAAAGCGCTCATTACATGATATATAAAAGAGTGACATTTTTAAAAAACGAATCATATTTATATGCATGAAATGAAAGATTAATATTCATTAAATTATTTCTATATATTTAAATATATCCTTATTTTTGATAGTAAGTATTAAAAACAGGCCTCTAATTTAGAGTAAATTTTCTAAGAATCCATTTATATATTTATCAAAGGAAATATTAAATTTTGAACTGTTGATGCATAAATTATTTTATAATTGGACATCAAAAAATGTATTTATAATTTGAATTACTTCTTCAGTGCTTTCAATCATTAACTAGATTTCAAAATAAAAAAATTAAAAAAAATGTTATTTCAAAATTTAATGAGCAGCATTATTATTGACATCCAATTAATTGAACAATATTTTTAAACAAACTTTAAAATATTTTACTCGGTAACAAGCTTTTTCCTTTCGTCTTAATAACAGAAATTGTAAGTACAAAACGAAGGGATGCAAGCAGTAATTTTTTTTCTCGTTCTTAAGTATCGCAATCTGTTGAAATTGATAATTAATAAGAACCAATGAAAATAAAGCTGAAAAATTTCCAAACAAGAAACACTCCAATTTGAAAATCATGCACTTATTTAAAAACATATTTACGATATATGTGTTTACTTCAAAACTGTAAAGAAGTCATATAGAAAAATGCAGATGTGTTTAAGATGTTTACTTATTTCATATTTAAATATAACATCAAGTTCATCATATATGAAATTATTTGGCAATCAGTATGAAATACGTTTTTTTTAATTAAAACTATATTAAGTATAAAAACATATTTATGTACGTAATGACAAAAAAAAATAATATATAAATTTATCAGCCTTAGAAATTTTGTTTACGAAAGATATTTATATATGTTGAAAATAAATCTATTGAATATTTTCAACTCAAAATAATTAAAAAAATATTTTAAGGCATGTGTTCTGCCATAGATAGAATTTTTTAAAGCGTAAAGTTTTGGAATTAAATCTGGCAGGAGTCATCTAAAATAAATAATTTGTTTTCTGTATTAAATTTTGGATTTAATTTATTTACTGACTAATATTTTCACTTTTTTTAAACTAAATACTTGCTTCATTTCCTTATACTATGGAACCTGAAAACAAATAGACTGCAATAATAAATAATGCCACTAACATTCAATAATAATAATCACATATTATCAGCCTCCGTTTATTGGAACCTCATCTTTCTGTCGCGTTAAGAAAAAAAAATCAAACGTAAAAAAATGCTCGAGCAAATTAATGTAATATTAACAACACTTTCTTATTCCAAATTCAGAGATGAAAAGCACGGTAATAGATTAAATTTAAATATTATTTTTTATACTGTAAGCAACATAACATTTTTATTTATAAATTACTATTAGTTATTGCCGAAACATTAAAATGCAAATTCTTATTGGAAAAGATGATTTATAGTTTTTGGAGAACTTTAAAATGTCGTGAGGATTTCTTCGCTATTTAAGAATAATTTTTTGTCATTTTATTGCATAAAAATATATGCAGTAACTGAAGATGGAATCTTTAAATATGTTTCTTATTATTGTTCATCATTTATGGAGAAACCATTTTAGGCGAAGTTATTATCTTAGCCAATTGTTTAGCTATGTGAAGGCTCCATTTCTAATTTTGAATTATTTTAAGTCCTTACATGTCTGGTGATACTTACATTCGTTTTTGAATATGAAAACTGTAATGTGTTTTCCTCCCTGGTGCATTTAATATTTTAAATTACAAACCATTAAAATGTTCGCTAAAAAAATATAATAAAATGCAAGGAATTGTTCGATTATTAATTTTTGATAAAAGTAATAAAATAAACTATATAAGTATTGAAAAACACAGTTATAAATTAAAAAAAAAATATTTGAATTTCAATTTAGATATAGTTAATATGTAAAGCATTCATTTTTTTTTTCAAAATATTTGTTATCTAAATGTATGTTATTTACCGCTGTTTCCTAAAACGTTTTAATTCATTTCCATTTTTTTTAATCTTAAGAGAAGAATTTTTACTATGATAAAAATTTGTAAAATATACTTATGTATACTATTGAAAAAAATATGAAAAAATTTCAATTTTTTGAAAGGGTAAATGAATTTGCTAATGCCAAGATATACTTTATTGATTTTTTTTAAAAAGAAAACAGTTAGCATCCACTTCTGTGTTTTACTTAAATATAAAATAGCAAAATAATATCATTTTGAGGGATGAAAAGAATTAGATATTAGAAATAAAACTATAATTCTTGGAAAAACTGATGACATTTTTTAAAGCTGGAACAATTAATTAAATTGAACTGGAAAATAACCAGTTCCATTTAATTAATTCAAAATATATCACAGCTGATATTCGTAGCATCCTTATAATAATATATTTTCTTTATTGAATTCGCAGACTTCTGGCTGAATGTCAATTTCTCGAACATAGATAATTTTAACTAATTTTATTATTCAAAAAAGAGAAAAAAGCGAAAAAGGATTCATCTCTGATTTCTTGAACAAATAAATGATATTATTTAAGGTACCCTTTATTCTTCTCAGTTTTGTGAATGCATTCCGATATCTGCCATTAACAGAAAAGAAAAAAAAACAATAAATTAGAAGAATACAACCACTTATAAGCAAAAATACAATAACATTAAATAACCATATAATAACACTCAAACTATGAAAACAAAAAGGAAAGCACATAACAGCAGCTGTTTTCAAAATTGGTTTGAATGTTATTATATGGTTATGTTATGTTATTGTATTTTATGTAATATTCTTGGTTACTATATATATATATATATATAAGTAACCAAAAATATAAGCATTATGTAATTAAAACCTATTATTGAAACAATCTAAAATTAAAATTATTTCAGAAACGAAACTAAATTATTTCGTAATTAAAACTAAAAAAATATTTCTAAATCAAACTAAAAACTAAAAAAAGAGCAGATAAAGTATCATTGTATTTAAAGAGTGCAGATGCAGCTACTATTAAAACAAAGATGACTATAGATAATTAGTAATAAAAACCAAGTTAATAGAAAAAAAGTATCAAAATTAAACCAAATAAAATAAGAATCAGGCCTAAAGACTTTCTCAAGGGTCACTCTCAGGCAGGGATTCAAAATAAGGAATTTTTTTCTGTGAGGAATCCAGAATAAATTTTTCAACAGTATTGACCCCTCGTGACATGAAAATCCCCTGAAATTAGGCCTAAGAGATACTCTATTTTTACAGAAAATAAAGAAAAACAATAAATTAAAAGAAAACGACCACTAATAAGCAAAAATACAATAACATAAAATTATCATATGATAACTCACATAACCAATTATGAAAACAAAAAGGAAAAAAGCATACCTGCAGCAGGCAAAAAAATTTTTTTAACATAAGCAGTCCCATTTTTGTTTCCCGCTCCCTAAACTGTTTTTGCTAACGGCGTTAGTAAAAACAGTTTGCAATACAACTACAATTTTATAAAGATTTTTTACTTCATACATTTTCTATAGAATATGTATAACTGTTTAGAAGCTTAGCGTTAAAATTCATATCTGAAAATTTAATTGAAAAATAAGGCCTACTTCAGATATTTCCCCTTTACTTTGAAATATTTTTTTTTAATATTCATATCCTGCAATATAAATGCGGATACTATTCTTACTAAATTTTTCTAATTGAAATTGAAATGGATGTATATTTAATACACAAACAACTGTATGCCCATTAATTAAGATAAGACTTTGCCGTTTGAATTTAACTGCACTGAAAACAATAAACTCTAGCTATGCCAGTTTTGCAACTTTAGAGTTTTGTTATGCAAACATAACTTAGAGTATGCATAACATAACTTATAGTTATGTTATAACTTATAGTTATGTTATGCAAATTTTAATACCTAAATATAATTTTATGATTATTGTAACACTATAGTAATAACGAAAATTTCTAAATGTCATATGATATTCCCATATTTCAGGCAATGACCTAAATATTCAACAAAAGTTAACTTTGAAAAATTTTATGAAATTTGTTTTACAAAAGAGATAATTGTTTCTTATGCACGTGTAAGTTTGTCTGTGTTCTAAAGAACAGTCCATAAAAGCTGGAATTACGAATTTCGACACCGATATACTTTAGAAATTGAAAATATGCAGCTGTGAAAGACTTTTTGGAAATTTTCATTAAAAAAACCGAGAATTTAAAAAGGATTTTTAAAGTTTTTTTTATTATTATTTTTTTTTTCACAAATGCTTTCAAAACTATTAAAGCACAAATTTGATTTCCATGTCAATTTAAAGATTAGAACAGGAGATGTGCAATTAATAAATTATATTGCACATAGTCTTAAGAACTGTTTTTTTAGACCAAAAATGGTAAAATAGCATCCAAAAGTTTTAGAAAATATATTTTAAAATTTTATTTTTAACTGAACCAATTGATTGTTGTATAAAACTTTCTTAAAATTTTAAAACTATATTTATATAATGTTAACGATAGATTTCAATAATTCAATGAAATTCAAACTGATTTTCTTGTTTCATCAGCTTACGTGATTTTTTTTCCATTGTTGAATGTTGAAAAAGAAAGTTTCTTCTAATTATCTGAAGAATTTGCATGATAGAAACTAAATTTGCATGACCGCAAGATTCCATTCGCTATTTGAAATAAATTATAATGGCGCTTATATTCGTTAATACCACCATGATGACTTCCCGACTTCATAACGCATGCTCTTCTATTGTTCAGAAAGAATTACAAATATGAAGTTACTCTTAAAAGACTTAATTTAAATCAAACATCAAAAATGCCCAATATTTCTAGTGAGTTGGATGTTCATCAAAGGCAGTCAATTAAAGTTGAAGTAAATAACTGGTAAGAATAATCCTTTTTTAATTACGAAATTAATATTAACCCTATTCAAAGTAGTACTATTATTTGATAGTAATTTTTTCTGTTTTCTCAATTTAATGTGAATAATGAAATGGATATTTACTTTTACTACATTTTCTACTTAGACAAGAAAAGTATTTTAGCATATACATTTTAATGCAATTAATGAAATTCATAACTCATCTCAAAAATTTAATAAAGGAATTTCCAAAAAATCTATGCAAAAAACTTCAAATATAAAAAATTATTTAATCTAATGTAAAAGAAATATAACTGTACAAAACTTTGACTTAAATATCATAAAAGTAACTTCAAAAAATTCCTATTATATATTTTGGGGGAAAATGCATTAAATATTAGCAGTTCTCTTAAAACCTCAAAACAGGGGAATTACATAAAATATTTTAATTTTAAATAAGGTAATGTTATGGAAATTAATTTTTAATCTTCCAATATAAAGTATGAATAATTTTGGTAAATTTGGCATACCTTAGTAACATTGATATATTGAAGTTATATTATATCTTATAAAGCTTCACTTTACTGAAAGAACTATACTATCTAAGCTTATGAACCACACCGTTATTTTATCTTTAAATTAAAGCGATGGGGAAGTAAAAGTTTGAGAAAATGAAAAAAAATATCTTTTTTTATTCGTATTTAAGGTAAAGAGTTTTAAAACTGCGGAGCAAAAAAAAAGTTCCATATCTTTTTAATTTGAAAAGAAGAAAATTCAAAGAAATGGAAAAGTGAAGAATAACTTATACACCGTAGCAAGAAATGCGGAAACAATTCTTCGTGGATATTAAAGAATTTGCTTGTGATTTTTTTTAGAAAATCAGCAGTACCAAACTTATGCATGGATCTGTAGTAATCAATGACTTGCTGCTAGAACGAAAAGTCAAACTATTTTATTCTCTTTCATTGATGAAGGACTCTTTCGGCGAGGAGATCCAGATTGATAAGATATGAGGTAGTTCTTAAATTAGGTTCATTTGGCGTATGGAATCTGTTCAAATTTGGCTTCTGTTCAAAAAGCATAAATGAAGCATACGAGAATAAATTTCTCAGAAATAACTTTTTTGAACAACTATATCTTTCGTGAATGCAGAAACTTCCTTTCCTATTTCTAGCTTTTGTAATTATGTATACTAAGAATAAAAGGAATTCGTTCTGATTAAAAATATTTTAGAAATTTATTTTCAATTCATTTATTGATTCTACTTAATAATTAATTAGATATTATTATAAATTATAATATATATTTATGGATTCTACTTAATAATTTATCACATTTATGTACTTTACTGCATATAAATGTGATAAATTATTTTTTGAACTGAATGTAAATTGAATCTTTATTTCTGATTAATTCATATTTCGATTACATATTTCAAGTTTTGAAAGATAATTTAATCCGTTACTGTGAATAGACTTTTACTGCTCATTGATTCCGATACCTACACTACATCATATAATTTTAAAGATATATTTAGCATTTCCACTGTACTAACTTAATTTGGAAATGAAGTGACCAAAATTCAAATGTTTTCAAGAACAGGTCCAATTATCAATGTTTGTATCCTGAATAAAAATTAGAAACAGACTATAAAAAGCAAGAATCCTATTAGCGTCATAAACTCATTATCATGCAACTCAGTAGTCAACAAAATTTCCGCACAAACACTTTTCTTTCTTTTTTTATCATCGGCTTTCGTTAAAGAATAATTTTATGCCCGAGAGGTAAACTCATTGCTTGAAACTCAATAGCAACTAGTAGTATATTTCCAGGTATGATAATGCAAAATATAAATTCTAATTCAATACACCATCTTCTCAAAATTCTTCTCGGATGGGAAAATATTTACATACATGTAGGAAGTGATATTGGCTATAATCTTCTTTAAGGAATGGTGATTAATTGAAGTATTTAGTTGGTTTCTATTGTAAGAAATGGCGACGCCAATCATGTCAAGTCGCATCTGGCTGGGATTTGGCATCCACAAGGGATTAATTCGCGCGTATGGGACGTCAGGGCACCTGGGAGGCTCCTATTGGAGCAACACTCGATTCTTGGAGGGAGATCTGACTACGTGCTCCTTTTACGTACCCTTTATAAGATTGGCCGTGTTTAGCGTACCATCTTTCGTGAACTCAGATCCTAATTAAATCTTATCTCATTTCTGTAAATATTGAAATGTTTTAACTATATATAGTCTTAATAAATTAATTATTTGTTAATCTGGATATTATTATTGTTTTATTCAAAAAATTCACTTTACCTTTGACGTCATCCTACATGTATGATCACTTTTTTTTCTTTAAAACAATTTTTTTTACTGTGGATTATAGTAATTAAATTTGAAACGAGACATGCGAATTAAATTATTTTCAATAAAGAAACATTTGAAAATTCATCGTAAAATTTATGTATATAATCTTTAAATATCATGATATTTGAACAACTTCAGAATTAAATAATAAACCTTAATGTTCCACTTTATTTAGAAGGCACTAAGAAAAATTATTATATGTTTATTATTATTTATTTTATTTGAAACACGGAAAAATTCGTTATTTTCATGATCCAAATCAAAAGGAAATATTAAATATTTAAAATGCCTTTGGAGATTAGCTGGCATTTGTTTCTTAAGAAACAGATGATTATATTATATTGGAAAGAAATAAAAAGAACTCATCAGATTTCCTTATAATGATTTGGGAGTTTAATTAATTTTTTGAAGTTATCAGGATTAATAACTTTTTAATTACTTTAACACAATATATTATGACGGATTTAAAGGGAAAACTATGTCATACATCATTAGTGGGTTCCTCAGAAAACTTTTGATAATTAAATGTGTGTTACATTATTTATATGTACATTAGCAAACTTATATTATTTATTATATTACTCATTTGTCTATGTTAATTCATTAAAAATAAATATCTAACTCTAAGCTTAGTAGAAATTTACCTTTTTGATAAAAACTGCAGATATAGTTAATGTTTGAGATAATATAAATCATGCACGGGAAATTAAAAGAAGTATTAACTGAATGCTTTAGATATCATGCAACAATAATAAGTTTTCTCTTAATCAGACGTCTAAAAATAAGATTTGTTATATTTATGCATTATAAATATATAAAATATTTGAATGAAAATAATTTATGCAATGAAAGAATAAATTTTAAATTTATTTAAATATATTTACATGATTATCGCCAATGCTCATTAAAAGTTAATTCACTAAAAGGCATCTAAATTTTATATAATGTTTATTATATATATTCTGTTTAGGAGTTAATAGAAAGAATTAATTATTACTTAATGCTATTATGGAATTCAAATATTTAGTGGATTTTATTTTCAATCTTTAATTCTTTTCCTTTATAAATATAAAAAAGATTTTCCACAAAGATATTTTAGTACACATTAGTGTTAATTTATTACATTCATAAGAATTTATAATCTTTGAGAATAAATAAATTATCCTTAAAGATTAAAAAAATTTTAATTATCCTCAAATATAACATATAATTGAATTTTTGTGAGACGCAATTAAAACGAATACAAAAGGCTAAGCTTAATAATTTTAATATTAATTAATAATTCAAAGACAATGCACCTTTACAGGAATTGTTTTCAAGTTTTATTTCCCTTTAAATATAAATCAAAAATATTTATTATTTAATTGAAAAAAAAGCTTTACAGAAAAAAAAAATATTATCCGATTAAAAGAGTTTGCTTTCTAACAAAAAATATGAAACAGAGAAAAGAAATAGTAATAAATGTGCTAAATTAATTTTAAAGAAACTCCTCTTCTTTTTGAAATGAATTTTTATAAAAGAATTTCCTATCATGTTCGGGGTATACCAATTTACATTTATTATGCATCTTTGAATTCTTTTTATACATTGATGAATTTTTTATTTTTGCTAATATTAACGGATTTTGCAGATCAATGCATTAATCGGGAATGTATTTAATGAATTCTTGTACTCATTTTATGTGTAATTTCGTCATAATGTGTTCCTCGGGAATGGAGTTTAAAGTACATTCGGTATACATATTACTCAGGCTATTTTAGAAGCGTTCTGCAGCTATATTTATTATTGCTATACCACTGTGCAATTTACTATCACTTTACTTAAAATTTGGTCTGTCGTGTAGAGTGCCAAAACACGCATAAACAAAAATTCTTTATTTTTAGCTGAAATAATATTTTGATTTTAATTAATTAAAAATAACAACATATAATAATAGCTCGGTATTTTATTTCGTTTCTTAGACCACATTTGACGTAACCAAATTTCAAAACATGGAAATGTGCATCTATGAATAGATATTTTTTTCTAACTGGAGTCATTTAATTGTGAAGTTTTTATTCTATTTCGCCATTGCATTCAAAAATATTATGACACTAAAGTGTAAAGTATTACATCTTATTGCATCCTAAAATTCAGAGATTTTTTTATAATACAGGGTTAGTTGACATAAAGATCTTTATCTGACATAATGTATGCTGTATCATGAAAATTCTTTAAAATATTAATTTTATAATTCAACTAAATTTTGGCTTGAAAGTGCACGATTTCTTGTGAAACATTTTTACTAATTTGTTTTAAATAATTTATTCAATATTTTATCTTTTACTAAGATTTTTTTTAAAAAATGAAAATTACAGAACTCTTTAATACCAATTGTTGAAGATTTTGATTTCCTGACGAATAAGTATAAATTTCTATATGAAAAACAAAATAAAAAAGGACCTGATATTGAAAAACATTTGTAAGTATTTAACATATATGAATTTTATTTTTGAGGTTAAAAGTGAAGCTACTAGTTTATATTACCCTTTCATAATTTCTTTAATTTAATTGGATTTCAGTTTCTCAATTTTTGCCATTCTTTTCCCTGATATTAATTTTTAATTATTATTAATTTTTAAATTGATGCCAATTAAAATGTTCTTTTTCTATTTATGTTTAATGTTGCTGTTATTTTCCAATTAAAACTTTTTAATTCAAATGTTTTTAAATTTATTTCATAATCTCTAAGATTTTCATAACAAACCATTTATAAATAAAAAACTACTGCCTTCGTGCGTGCCGCTGAATGCTGTTGTTTACCCATTTTAAATATTTGTTAACAAGCAGACTTCAATATTTAAGAAAATTCATAATCATATCATATAAAAGTAAATTCTATAGGAAGAAAAAATTTTAGATAATTTCTAAGTAAATTTCACAATATTAAAGTGTTTATTCAAATTCCAAAGAAATCATTCAATAAATTACGGAAGAAAAGTATATTTGATATATACTATACAAAAGCTTATTTTCGTTGATACACAAGATGTATTTCTTTAAAATATTAGCAAATACATTAAAAATAACGAAATTAAGCAAAATGAATTTTGCAAACGATTTAAAATAGATTACTTGTAGCAAAATTTTCATTATTTTCTCCTCATTCAAGGTTAATGATGGAACATAATTAATATGTTTTTGGCTTTCGAAAACAAAGCTTTTAAAATCATCCATCATCAGAGAGTTTATTTCTAAACTACTGTTTTAAAATCATTCATTATATTTATCGATATGCTTTTGACAAGTATTTAAACGGAAATTCTTTGCAAAACTTTTTTTGAGAAAATGTATGATGATGTATTTCGTAACTAGAGATTTGTATCTAATTTAATGGTTTCTTTCCTTAAAAAATATATAAATTTTTTTATTTATAAATTCACTTTAAAACATTTAATCAGATATGGTTTTGCAAAAGTTTTGAACGAAATTTTCTTTGATTATTGATTCAGGTCTGAAAACATTTAATCTATAGTTGCTATTCAGATGTTTTATACCTAAGACTTTTTATTTCGTATTGGAGAGAAATTAATCTTAAAAGAAAAAAGTTTTGAGTCATTAACGATTTCTTATATTTGTTGTAAAAATATTATAAATGATTTTCTGTTTAAGAAAATATTTATTTTTGAAATAATTTAAACCACATTAAACTTTGGACGAAGGAAAATAAAATTTTAAGGCATTTTTGCTTGCACTTTGATTCTTAGTAAATTTACGATGTTCTTAATTACATTTTAAAAGGAAAATGCATTAGTTTATTTCCTTCTACAGAAAATTACTTCGAAAATCAGTTTCAACATCTTTTATAAAAGATGATTGTCTTATATGAACTATGCATTTATAATTTATAAATAGAGCTAACTTATTAGAACTTCCTGTTGTCTTTACGCTGTCTTACTGTTGTCTTTGAGGAAATAAGCCTTTACTTTTATTTGTTGGCTTATAACTGTGTATTAATTATCTGTACTTTTGTATTCATTATCTATAAATTATGTTGTATGAGTATTGATTTAAAAGATTTTGAAAATCTTCAAGCTTAAAAGCTTATGCCTAAAAGAACGTGGTCTCGTAAAAAGGCATAATAGCTGTTTAAATTTTTAAATGTGTATTTTAATAGTTTTTTTCAATGTTATAATAGCGAAAACAAATTTCAAACATTTTTTCCAGATAGACTTTAGACGGAATAAACATGATAAAGTATTTCTAAGCGATTGATATAAATTGCATCAAAATGCTTGTTTTCATCCGTGAAGAAATTACAGAAAAAAAACATTTTTCTTGATATAACGCAAAGTAGTTTTATTCACTCGAAAATTCCTTTCATTGAAATGGAAAACGAATCATATATTTTCATCAATATTTAAAAACAAGATTACAAAAAAGAAGAAAAAAATCAATGGGAAACTAGGAAAGAGTCGCATATTTGCCGATATATATTCAGGAAACAAATTCCAACTTTATGCGAAAATATTTTAAACCACCATTTGAAGAATTCGAATAAATCAAAAATTGAGTTCAAATACTAAAGATGAATGAATTTATGTACATAAACAAACAGTTAAATATGGAAAAAAAGAAATAATGCTGTTTGCGACTGAAAAATGGAAAGGAAAACTGTAAAAGAACGATATTTGTTTATCTCATTCTAATATATCAAATTTCTTAAAATTCTAAAGCAGAAGATATGTATGAAATTGAAGGAAATATTATTCACAATGAACAAAAAAATGTTCAGAAAGCATCTAACAATTTATATTGATTTCTGTATCTGTGAAAATCTCTGATTGTAAGAAAACATACATTAAAATCATTATTGCGTATTTTTATATATCATATTAAGATTAAAATTACAAACATATTCAAGCACAAAAATTTATCAAGATTTTTTTTCTTTTTTTTTGTGATTTTAAATTATTAATCAGCTAAACACCAATTTTAAATAAGTTTCTATGTTAAAAAGTACTAGCTTTCGTATCATGCATAATCAAAAACTAAATAGAGAAAAACATAGAATAAAAAATTCCTCACGGCAAGTTGGAAGGCAAAGTCAGATTCCTTTACATCTGAGTAACTATCCGGCAACATAAATTGTTGATGTTAAAAGAAGTCAGAATTAGGGCTAAAAAAATACTCTTCAGCCTCTAACTACTAAAATATTGAAGCTATAGAAAACTTTTAAATACAAAAGTTGTTTGTTTTAATGAGTCGCTAATTTGGTTAATTGGATTTACTTTTTTTCAAGATTAAGGAAGTTATAGCAAAATGAAAATTTCAACCACTCGTGATTTCCACATTCTTTAGGCCAAATGAGCAATTTACGAACTCGTTTGAGATTTTTAAATTTACACATTACACATGCACACACACACACACACACACATATATATATATATATATATATATATATATATATATATATATATATAAGCAGTTTTAATGAATATCTTTTTATTATAGGGGAATAAAACAGATTAGAAATTATTTGATTCTTAAATGTGCATATATATTGAATTTTCTTATTTATATGAAAAAATACATTAATTTTTATAATATAAACTGCAAAAAATTCGGTGAATAACATCCCTGGATTCTAATAAATATTATTATCCTTAATGTTTTTAATTATATCCATGCATTTCTTCATTTATACATAAATGAAGAAATGAACCATATCCATTACGATCGCTTAAAATTTCAATTTTTTAGAAAAATCAAATGGGCAGGTTTTCATTCTTTTATTCTTAAAACATATTAAGAATAGGATATAAAATTTAAATTTTATAAAATTGTGACTAAAATTGCATAAAATTTTCTTATTAGAATGTAGAAAAAAATATTCATTTCTTAATAATAAACTGTATATGTTCTGTATGATTATATGATATATAAGAAAACGTATTTTAATTACAAATATAATACTTCCATAAATGATTGTGAAGGCAGTTTATACTAATTATTGAAACTAAGACTGAAGAGCAAGAATTATATTTAAATTTTATAATCTCTGAATTATAATTGCAGTTGATGCTTTAATATTTATGAAGTGACCACAATGCAGAAAAATCATTTTTGTCCTTCTATGAAACATTATTTAATTTTTAAATAATTAGTAATGTTATTTAACTTCTGAAATAAATTGTTAAAAAAATCAATATTTTTTAAATAATCCCCTTAATGATATTTGTAATTTTTTTCTTTTATAATAAGAAAAGTATAGGAATGCGGCATTGTTCAATGACTAGTGGATTTGATTGCTTGATTATAAATTTTAACTCGTCTTTATTTTATATTTATTATTTTTTGCTTTTTAAAAATTTAATAGTATGTTTAAAATGCATTTATTTTTTAATCTACTCTACGGAAAGAGGAAATCTGAATTATAATTTAGAGAAGTTAATGTGTATTTTATTTTCAAATTATACATTTAATACTCCTGAGTAAATACAGATGGCGCTACAATCTAATTTTGCTGAGAGCTGCTGGCATTGGAATGTTGCATTAATATTTTACTTAAATGTAAATTGGCTGAACTTTGATCAAATTGCATTGACAGAATAATACTGATTATTCTCTCTAAGCAATAATTAAATTTACATTAATATAAAATGATGCAAATTGCACGTATATGCTTTTCGTAAAAGTAATTATTACAACTTTAAAAATTCTTTATTTAATTTTAGTTATTTTTTTAATAAGGATGAAGCTGGAAAATTTCTCACGAAACTATGATTTTTTTAGAATAAATATAATGAAGAAGTCAAGCTATAATTTAAATCTGAGTACAAATAAAATGTTGCAGTTTAAAAGGAATTTACAATCGTGTATTTCGAACAGTTTAATAAATTCTTCGGTTTTCCAAATCTGTGTTACATTGTGCTGTTAATTTATAAACAATCTTTTTATTAAACTAGTGAATTTGGTATTTCTTTATTTAATATATTTGAGAACTCCAGAATTCTTTTCTCTAAAATTTAATAATTTTCTTGTCTTAAACATTAACAAAGTATATGCAACTCTGCCAAAATACTGAAGATTTTGCAGTCGTGCTGCCATCTACCGGAAGAATTAAACATTAAATCTTACGAAAGAAACACGAGTTAAGTTTTGCTCCACTTTTCTTAATCCATTAAGCATCAATATTTAAAATTTCCAGCGAAATGCAATTACTAATATCATTTTTTTCATTGAAAAAAGAAATCAATTTCTAAAATAAAATATAATAAATTATGTAGATTCGAATTTATTATATTTCATGTGTATGTTTCAGTGAATGAAATAAACAGGATTATACATCAGCATTATGAATTATTTTCAGATTGCAGGTCTTAAAAAGTAGATAATATTAATGTTTATATCAGATCTTTAAGATTCTTCAATTTTTAAAATAAGCATGTTAATTTATTTATAATTTTCATAAACATTATGAAGAATAAATTCTCTTAATCATAAATGCAACGGAAACAAATAATAAGAACAAAAAATTAATAATGATATATATATATATATAATTTCAAAAAAAAGGGAAATTTCATGAAAAACATTTTGATTTTATTCATTCTGGAATTTCCATATGTACCTCACTCATGGTCACAAATATTTATGTAGTGATAAGAAACAAAAGATATTTACCCTTATTTAGAATTTAGAAACACGATTAAATAGATTTGTCGAGGCAGGAAAATAGGAGCGCAAATTATTGTGATTGGATGAAGTGCGAATATCAGTTTTGTGCTCCAGATTTTAATTTTATGTTTAATCGAGGGAAAAAAAATAATGCAAGTCAGTTTAAAGTTAATATTTTTGTAAATCCTATTCATAGCAAATAAGCTGAAAAAGAACAATTTAACAGACTAGAATAATAATTAATTATATGAAGATTTCCTAAGTAAAAAAGTGCTTCAATGTTTTTATAAACATAAAAATTGTTTTTATATTAAAAAATTAACTTTTTATTATTAAAAAAATTACTCTTTAATATAAAAAATTAAGTTTCAGTATGAAAAATATATTTTTGTATTAATTAATTAAAAAATATCTTAATTTTTTTATATTAATGTGAAAATTTCGGTTTAGAACTTAGTATTTTTACCTATTTCAATTAACCCTCTCGATTCCAGCGGGGCGGTTTGGGGCGGTTTAAGAATTTATCCTATAACATCCACGTGGGTCGGTTTGGGGCAGCTGCTAGCCGTTTTAGGGGAGATGGGTATTAAAAGCGGTACTCTACTGACCACTCCAGGAGGTCCTCGTTATCTTCGACAATCACGGCTTTTTCACAGTAGTTTCCCTTGTGCCTTAGGGCGGTAGGGGTTGAGGAGGAATTCACTAAATAGGTTGTTGGCGTATATTTTGTATTTTGAAAGTGTTTTAGTTTCTATTTTCACGTGTTGTTAGCTCAAAATTGGAAAGATTTTATGGCCATTTATAAAAGAAATTTTCCACTGAAGTTCTCTGGTAATGATGAATGATATATAAGGATACCGACTCGTTGTTTTATTTCGGACAAGAATCAGAAGCCCTTTTCAGTAGTAAGACTATTGTGATGATATAAAGACAAATCATTGCATTGTTAATGCGGCCTATACACATCGCAGTTTTCTCACAAAATGGGTAGCGACATTTGTTACTATGGAAGAAAGTCGTTTTACACTCCAAGCATCTTATTCTGTCATCAAAGGACTGTCGGAAATTCTGAGGCCGTGTACAAACTGCCGCTTTTAAAATAGAATTAAAAGACAAAAAAAAAAAAAAAAGATTGGAAGTATTCTTTATTGCCTTCTTCAAAGAGTGAGATAAGTTATATAAATACTGAGTTCCTTTTTAGAATGCCATTCTGAAAATTTTTCTTTAGTTGCGAATTTCTACTCTTTATTTGATGTACCGTGAATAGGGTGTTTGGATTATCAGAGTAATTTTTGTATTGAAACGCTTATTATTTCTTCATTATGAGTAAAAGAAATCGTGAACACACTGAAGAAGAAATTAAAGCAATTTTACTTGATTCTGATGAAAGTGACAGTGATCTATCAGATGATGGTTGGCCAAAAAATGATACTTTAGCTGATCTCTCGTTTATTCTAAGCAAAGAAGCAGGAGATGAAACTAACGAGGGTCAGATGAACGAGAGAGATAGAGATGAGGAGTCAAAAAATGTTATATAATGTACATATTATCAAAAATTTGCAAATGATTCCCTCGTGTGTAAATTTGTGGAAATTTAATATGAAGCTTTCGTTCAAAAATTTAACAATACTATAGAAAACTTCACATAACATTTCAAAATCAGAAATTCAGCTTGAAAAATTCAACATGACAGTTCATACTAGAAAAATAATATTTATAATGAATGTAATTTTAAATGTGTTAAATCTTCATATTTAGTTTATGAAGAATGTAATGTTTGAGTAAAATGTTCAAGCTGAAAACTGAAGGAATGTATTTTCGAAATATATTTCGCTGAGTAATTTTTCCCCCGAATTTTATTTCATAAATTTTTGTATTTCAGTATTAAATGAAGTTTTAAAAATATGTTATCTCATCTATCGAAACAATTCGATAGATGAGATTTATAACGTTTGACGTAATATATTCCCTTGGTTAGAAAAAAATTGTAATAGTTATATTTTAAAAGATTAGTAAAAATGAGTGGCAAAAGGAAGATATTTTTGGAATTTATATTTACCCTACATTCTTTTTCGATTATTTAATGTAAAAGCAAGAATGCGTAAGGTTTTGGATAAAAAAAAATGTGGAAACTTCTTTAAAAATTTAATTAAAGTTTTAAAACTTTTCACTTAGTATCACTATCGAGAATGCAAAATAATATTTTATATTTAAAAATTCAATAAAGATAATCGTTTATACTAAAAAAAATGCTAAAGACAATAAAAAAAAATCTTAGCTGAGTGTTGAAAGAACATATTATTTTCGAAATATCTTTCAGAAAGAACAATAACATTTTTTTAATCCAACGATTGTTTTTATTTCGGTATTAAATGAAGATTTAAAACATTATCTTGTTTATCACTGAAAAGCATTGACATCTATACTATGTAAAAAAAATGTACTAATTACATTGATATATGTCTAATGTATGTTTTACATTACTATGTAAAAATTTTTACATGGTAATATATGACATATTATTTAATTTTGGCAACAAAAAAATGTAAAAGCCTATTGAGAATTAAATGAAACATAAAGATGTTTTTGAAATTGCTAGTAAAGCCAGTTTTTATTTAAATGGTTTGGAAGCCTAACATGAAACTTACGAAAAAAAACAAAAAAAACCCTGTTTTCTAAATTATAGAATAAATTTCAAATTTTTTGTAAAAAAAATGCACCACAAAGATGATGAGCGAAACAATTCACACTAAAAAATATAAATACATTAGAATAAAATTCTTAAGCTGATGGAAAATGAATATCGTTGTCGAAAACCGCACGGCAATTATTCAAGGTAGAGCGTCGACAGTTTTATTACTTCAGAGTAGGGGGGGGGACTGCCCCTCAGCTAGGAAGAGTCCATGTCTTTCAGAGACAAGCTGAGAAAGTCTGGATGTTAAAGGGAGTGCCACTTGAAAAGTGCTTGGATGTTAAAGAGTTTTAATGGAATATCATTTTATGCTCAAAGCGTAAATAAAATCTTTCTTTTAAAACTGTGTCCTACAATCAAATTACTTTGCATTTCAGAAGAAAAAAAATCTGGGTTTTCGATATTAATATATAAAAATGCAAATATTTTTAGAAAGTATAAGCAAAATAAAAGAGAGATAAGTTCTGAAAAATAACCGGTTATTAATATTTCTACTTGTGAATAAAATCAAATAGAAGAAATCTTTAGGGGTTTTTATTTTATTTCTGTATAACATTATTTTAGAAAGAATATAATTAGCATTTATAAAGTTATACAGCCATAAACAAAATGCATATCTTCAAAACCATTAAATTAGTGCAAAACAATTAGTACAGGCGAATGCTTGATGGGGAGTGAAGAGCTTTTATCTTTAATTAATTGGATATTTCAATTGCCATTGTAAAACGATAGCATCAATAAGAGCTATTAGAGAATATGTAATAACGCGGTGTATTAGTTAGGGTAGGCTTAAATGAAAAAAATAAATAAATAAAATTCTGCTCGGTTCTCGTTTTTTTAATAATTGTGAGAACTATCACAAAAGAATTGTCACGTGAATTTCATGCTGACTTAACGTCCTCAGAGGAATTTATAAAAGAAAAGCATGAAAGTAGAATGTTTGAAGAAAGCGTCATTGAAATTTTCAGAGGGTTCCACATGGCTGTTCGAAAAGGACGACTAAACACAGGGATATTGATGATATCAAAAGATAAAACGACTATTTAAGGTCAACAGGGAGGGAAAAAAATCTTTTTTTCAGCAACCGGCATAAAAGGCGATCATAGATCACATTGTTAAATAAATCGCCCGTTCCCCCTTAAAGTACAGATGGTACGGACAAAGAGTCTGATATTCCGCGAAAACTAAGGATGGCAGACAGTATTTTGAGGAAAACATCCCACTGATCCATCCGCTATTGAGTGTAGGAACAAAACCTGAGAGGGTACACAACATCAAATTCAAAGTCTAAAGTTGGGGGGGGGGGAAATTTTAAGAGTACAGAAAGTTATTAGGCGGAATAGAAAAGTTGCCATGATGAAACTGAAGCTCAAATATGATAGATATCCTTTTTTTAACTTTCAATATTCTGCTGTTCGAAGAAAATAGACATTAGAGTATTGGGACCCTTAACGTGACCTTCCTCTTTTTTAAATATATTTAATCCAGATTACCGGAATTAGTTTTGATATATATATATATATATATATATATATATATATATATATATATATATATAGTAACCAATCTAAAGTAAGAAAAAGTTTGAAAACGAAACTAAAATGAAAACGAAACAAAACAGTTTCGCAATCGCAACTAAAATTTATTACCTATTTAAACTAAAACCAAAAAGGAACTTCATAGTATTTAGAGAGCGCAATTGCAGCTACTTCTAAAACACAGATGAATTCCTCCTTAAAAATTTAATTAAAAATGATTTTCCTAGAAATTACTGTAATGTCAATTTTTTAATTAAACAAGGTATGGTTTGGGATTAATCCTTTGGCTTAAATAAAAATAGAACTTTACTTGCATATTCGATCACTCAATAGATGGCGCTGGGTGCCTACCTCTGTTTACATAATTTTACCGTTAACTTTTTTAAAAACAGGAAATCACAATCGATTGTTTAAAGCTTCCTTGACTGTTGGATGGTATGTCTGGCTTTTTCGTTTTTAATTTTAATTTTAATTTTAATGCTGTTTTTGTTTTTTTTTGTTATTGTTTTTATTGTATTTTTACTTTGTTGTGGTTCTTTTTTTCTAATTTGTTATTTTGTATTTCCTTTCTGTTAAAATGGTATATCTCTTGAGCATAATTTCAGGGGATTTTCGGGTCACGAGGAATCATTATTAGACAAAGTCTGTATGTCCTCACAGAAAAAATCCCTTTATTTGAATCCCTGCCTGAGGGTGACCCTTGAAAAAATCTTCAGGCCGGATTCTTTTTTTAATTTTTTTAATAATTTTTTTGGTTTAATTTTTATTTGATTTTTGTTTTTCCTATTAACTTGATTCTAATACTTTTGTATATATATATATATATAACCAGGTAAATAAAACTTATGTCCTTAATATTTTAGAAATACGTTTGGATAAATATTAATGGCATATTTTTATGAGTAATAAATGTTTTGTTATTTTCTTTGTAAAAGTATCTGTTTCATTTGTGTACGGTTATTGTCAGAAATGAGTGGTCAAAATTACCCTCTGCAGTCAGACTACAAATTCTTAATAATTAAGCTCTTATCTTAGAGTAATGAGAATTGCATCAAGTATGTCTGGAAAAGTAATTTAAGTGTGAAAAGAAACAAGAAGAAAAAAAAACTTTTACTTGATTTATTAGTATTGATCGATTTCCTAGAAATATAAATAAATATTTTTATTTTTTCGAAAAGCTTTCGATCCTATTTATTTCATCAAAATTTTTAATAGTTTGATCTTTCCAAAATGTATCATATTATTCCGACTAATTTAAAGTATTCATTTTCACATTTAAAAACATGAGTACTCGGAAATATAAATAAAAACCACGGAATTAAATGGGAAATTGATTGTAAGGAACATGTTTTCCATGCTATTTTAAGCACAAAGATCATATATAAGCCAGGTGATTATAAAAAATAACTATCCCGATATATGAAACTGTAACTATCATACCATTCACAGAAAAGGAGTAAAATTTTAGTTCAATGTACGTTGAAGTAATCGTTCAAGAATTATATTAAAAACAGCAGTTAAACTCCAATAGTTACGGTTATAGTGACATAATTTCAACATCTTCAAATAACAACAGAAAAAAAAATAAATGTCAAAAGAAAAAATAACCAATAACAGCAAAGAAGGAATAGAAAGCAAAACATTTTATTGTGCTTCACAAATGTTTTACTTGAACTACTTCAACCACGATGACACTTTGCATGCCGCAGATGGTGCCTAGAACCAAACCACGTATCATGCCGGAAAGGAATCTGTTAAACTTCACGTCTCTGGAAGTCACACCACAGTTGTTTCCTTATTTCTTTTGAGTCTGTCTAGCGCTGGTGATTTTCTTGATCACAATTTCAACAATGTTTATTGCTTTTCGCTGTGGTAAACATATTCCAATAAAAAAAAATGGTAGTGCCATTTGAAAATTTTGTAACTGATACTGTTATAGTTTAACTGTTGCTTTTCATATGATTCTATAGTGCATACCTCAAAATACATTGAACCAAAATTTTATTCCATTCTTGTTAATTCTATGATATTCAGATCTCATATATCGGGAGAGATTTTTAGAATCACCCTGTATATATATATATATATATATATATATATATATATATATATATATATATATATATATATATATATATATATATATATATATATATATATATATATATATAAATATAATTTTTTCATATTTTTTTATTATAACAATAAGTAATAATACATCCTTATTTTATATTTTCCTTGGGTTTATCCATCCTTACTTATTTTATTTGCAAATGCTTGTCTTCCCATTGGAGCGTCCTTGAAACCAGATAAATTAGAGAATGCCAATCGAAAAATCTTCCCTTCCCTCAAACAAATCAAATTCACTGAACTCCATTTGAATAAACATCACTGCATTTGAAAAATCCAAACAACGATATCAGCACGAATGAATCAATCAAGTACAAACACTTAGAAGCTTGTGACTGTTCCTAACAGACGTTTCAAGCTCTTTTGCCGCAGCTCTCTATTTACTTTTCAAATGCTCTCTGAAGTTTCTGCCCTCGATCAATTCCATCTCAGAGGAGCTTCAAGTAATTTACTTTTAGAGCACTCGGGCCGAAAGATTCAGTTTCGTAATTGAAGAGCTTGCCAGCAAGGAGAGAGAGAAGTCACTCACGAATTCTTTAAAATTTTCAGCGTTAAGTGAATTCAGTGAATGGAAAGTGGAAAGAAAAAGACAGCAGAGTAAAAGGATGTGTGGAATATTTTATAGAAGAAATATAATCGTGATTGGCATGCATATGTTTTATTCAATACTAAATCTGTAAATTTGCTTAGTTAAGATGAATATTATTTTCAAATACAAAGTACTCTAAATTTAATAAATGGATACAATTTATAAATAAGTCCTCCTTAATTTAGAGAATAAATTAATCTGATATAGAAGAATGCTACTTATTTTTTTGAAATTATTTTTCCTTTATCTTTTATTTTTGCCATTATGTTCTCTATAATTTTACGTATGTTCATTTTCTTTTTTTTTTTTTTTTGAAATACACTTCGTTTGCTATATATCTATATATTCTGATTTGGAAATGAGTTTGATCCATTTCATTTAGTATAAAGTTTTGTACATTTCTGCCAATGATATTTTTTTGTTTTTATTTGTACGTACTACTTATAATTAATTCTTCTTTATTCTTTATCTACTTTTTTTGAAAAGGAAATTTAGAAGCATTTAACATACTGAAGGTTAGTTAGTTATATTAACGTCCCGTTTAAAGCAACAGTAGGGCTATTTTGGGACGGACCTCGTAATTTTGAACCTCGGTCAGATGACGAGGACGACACCTGAGCTGGCTCCCCCTCTGCACACCACACCAACGGGAGGACGTTTAGCCCTGAGGGATTTATCGTGCAACAGACTCCCTTACACGTCGGTTCTTCGGTGGTCTCACACCTGAAACCCTACAGCTCACAAGCCGAGACCTTACCACCAGACCACCACGGTCAACATACTGAAGGAATTGTTTTACATATAAACTTTACTAGGTCACAAACCACTCAAGTTTTCAAGTTACATATACAGTTGTAAAATTCACAACTGAATTCATTTATTTTGGTGAATATTGTTAGAAGTTTTAATTGTACAAATAATTCTATTTAAAAGAAGTTAATATTGAAAACACATCTAATACAAGAATAGATTCCCATAGCAAATCAGCCTGATTCATGTGAAACAGGATGATTAAATATCTCCCGCTTTATGTGAATCGGAAAATTCGACAATGCTAACAAGGAAATCGTCAGATGATGATTACATCTAAATGATCAGATAACTAGTTTTCGTTAAGAATTCACAATTTAGTTCTGCTTCCTTAAATAATTATTTTATACTTTCTATACGTTGTAATAATGAAACATGACTTCATATAAGAAAACATAACTTTATAATTAAGAAGTTTTCATTAATTCTCTTATTATTATTGTACATAATCAAAAGAAAATCAGCTTATTAATATTTCTCTAAAATTACCGCTATATAAATGAACACACAATTAAAAATTTCTCTTATCATAAGTATAAAAAATGTTTTTATGTCATAAACGACTAAACACAAAGATAAGAGTACGATTTATCAACTCTCTCCAGATAACAACTGCAATATATCAAAAACCTAACTCCTTAGATAAGCTCAACTACTTTAATAGGGCTGAGAGAAAGAAAAACTTGTTCACTAGGGTAAAGACCAAAACACTTCACAAAAAAGAAACTAAGCAAGGTTTATTCTCAAGGGGTCATTATTTAATACCGGAGACCAATTTGATCTGGACAATTCTCAAAGATTAACAACACCCCTTCTGACCCTTTGTCAACAAAGCTTCTAATTATCTAAAGGTCCCACAAACGATATTTTTTTCTTACTTTTTCAATGCCGTTTCATATTTTTTATCATTTTTCTCGATGCCGATTGTTAGGCAATAATAACAAACCATAAAGAATATCAGAAAAAAAACTGAACACTTTTGTCTTAATGTTTGGGTCATTCTGCTCTTATAAACTGGGAAAGGAATTTAATAGAGGAGATGATGTGAAGCTGAAGATTTGATAAAGAAACAAATAAAGGGAACGAGACATAACATCTCTCATTAGAAGATCAAACATCAGGAAAATGGCCGAACACTGTTAGATAAAAATTAAATAATTGGAAAACTTCCAAAATGAAAGGAGAAATAGGGACGAAGAAAAGATAATACGTTTTTATTAAAATAATTAACAATGTATTCTTTAAAAAAGATTGGTTGCAGTTTCTAAAAATGAACCAGATTTCATATAAATAAAATATAATACAGTAAAATATTATAATTAGGATATGACACAGCATTTAATAGAAAAACTTGAAGATAGGCATTAGTTGAGATAAGATGGAGGCTTAGAAATACACTGAAATCGTATTCCTCTACAATGCATCTGGATTTCAAAGAATGAAGATTAAACAATCAAAAACATTTTTCATTTTATTTTATTTTTAAAAAAGGAATATAAAAATAAAATTTAAAGAAAAATTCTAGGTTAGTATATTCTAAAAATATTAATATTTTAAAATGCTACTTTAAGGCAGTAATTGCAACACGAAACTATTACATATATGGCATTATTTATTTAAAATAATGTGGTTCTGCTTAAACAAATGTATTATTATTATTATCACTTAATAAACTTCATTCACTTAATAAATTAAATGGCTTAATAAAACTTTTAAACTTTTAAGTGTTAGTGCATTAAAAAAATCACTTTAGAAATGTATGAGGGAAATTGCAGTTCTGACTTCTCACAAGGGAAAGGGACAAGGTGATATGTTCCACTGACTCTCAAGTGAATTGAGTGAACCCTCAAACCTTTCCGTGATACATGTAGAAGTCTACTATTTTTCGTTTATATTCTGAACATAAAATTTGTTTCCTAGCCTAGTTTTTCCAAATACATGTAAAGTATGAAAAAAGTGAAATAGAAAGGTTTTCGCATATTTTTCAAATTTGGTCTCCCCTCTTGTAGTATATTAGGGGATATCAAAAACTCTTTGAAAACCTGAGAAGAAAGCTAGCTAGCTGCATTCCGTCATTAAACTCTTGACGTCCTTGTAGGGGGTTTTAGAATAGAAGAAAGATAAATTCAATGTAAGTTCAGATATTTGTAATTATTCAGTTGCGACAAAGCAACCATAAACCCGTTAATGGATAATAAATGTTGCAGTGAGTATCACTGGAAAAATCTCCCGCACCCATCAGTGATATATCCCTTAAAGAAATTCAATACGGACTCTCCTTAAAAATATTCAGCAAACCACATATCCTGCCCATAATACAGTATGTGGTATTAAACGCAGAATGATATTAATAGGTGGGCAAGTTTCCACAAGCAAAAGAAAATAGCTGAAATTAAAAATAACACTCGGATATTTTGAGAAAATGTTGTACATATTGTTTGTAAAGAAAGGAAAGAAAACTCATAGGGCGAATTTGTATTGCCATGAAGATGCAAAAAATAGAAATTTCGTTGTTTTAGGATCCCGTTCAAAATAAATTTAAATTAGTATTTTTTTTTTTTTTTTTTTTTTTTTGCAAATACATATGTACTTTTTAAAAATTATTTTCATTGTAAAATAATTTTATTTTATAGCTATGAAATCTATATATTGACGTCAGTATACATGATCAGTTCAAAATGCTAGTTAATGACATTTTAAAGAAAATCTACTAAACTTAATTAATGAATATTTTTATCCACATAATTAGATGTTAAAGAAGTAAGAGGCGTTTTGAGCACTCTGATGATCTATATCGCTTTCAATATCTTTTAATGTCGTTTAATCATTAAACAAGAATGAAAATAGTTGTATGATTTAAAAATAATCAACATAGTTCTATGAATTATATCTGCAATTCCATCAATCATGGACATACATAGATCTATGAATTATGTCTGTAATTCCATCAATCATGGACATACATAGATCTATGAATTATGTCTGTAATTCCATCAATCATGGACATACATAGATCTATGAATTATGTCTGTAATTCCATCAATCATGGGCATACATAGATCTATGAATTATGTCTGTAATTCCATCAATCATGGACATACATAGATCTATGAATTATGTCTGTAATTCCATCAATCATGGACATACATAGATCTATGAATTATGTCTGTAATTCCATCAATCATGGACATACATAGATCTATGAATTATGTCTGTAATTCCATCAATCATGGGCATACATAGATCTATGAATTATGTCTGTAATTCCATCAATCATGGACATACATAGATCTATGAATTATGTCTGTAATTCCATCAATCATGGACATACATAGATCTATGAATTATGTCTGTAATTCCATCAATCATGGACATACATAGATCTATGAATTATGTCTGTAATTCCATCAATCATGGACATACATAGATCTAGGAATTATGTCTGTAATTCCATCAATCATGGACATACATATATCTATGAATTATGTCTGTAATTCCATCAATCATGGACATACATAGTTCTATGAATTATGTCTGTAATTCCATCAATAATGGACATACATAGATCTATGAATTATGTCTGTAATTCCATCAATCATGGACATACATAGATCTATGAATTATGTCTGTAATTCAATCAATCATGAACATACATAGATCTATGAATTATGTTCATGATTTAACCAATCATGAACGCTATTTCATGATTGCTATCAACCATAGAATTACATGGGAGCAATTTAGTAGTCAAATGTTTAAAAGATTATATATATATATATATATATATATATATATATATATATATATATATATATATATATATATATATATATATATATATATATATATATATATATATATATATATATATATATATATATATATATATATATATATATATATATATATATATATATATATATATATATATACATATTATAATAAAAAAGAAGGATTAACAAAGTTTCTTAATTTAATCTATTGTACATTGAAAAATAAAAACTATTTTACAATTTTTTTAAAAAACAATTATATTCATAAAATTTATTATTAATATTACAACATTTTAGATTTTTGAAATCATATCTATGCCATGCAGATTGAGTAATGTCAAAATTTCTAATTTTCTACTTAATAGAAAACATAAATTTTGTTAATTATTTATTTAGATTTGTTAATATAAAATTTAGTTGTAAATACATTGTATTTTTGAATTATCATATCTATACCATGTGGATTTATAAATCTGATAATGTATGATTTTCTTCTTGATAGAAAACATAAATTTTTACTATTTACTTGCTTATAGGAGTTGGTATTAAATAATATCATATCTATGCCATATGGGTTGAAAAACTTCAAATTCAAATTCTGGATATAAAACATAATTTTTTATTATTTACTTGACAGAGGAGTTAATAAAATAATTTCTAAAATCAATTTGATTCACAATTATAAGAAAAGAGACTAAATGAAATAAAAAATAAACAAAACTTACCAATATATAATACAGGGAAAAGGACAAATAAAGTGAGAAATAAACAAAACCTACCAGTACATAAACTGCAAAAGGCATGACGACAGCTGCAACTAGTAGGTCAGCGAACGCCAAACTCACAATGAAGTAATTTGTCACAGTCTGTAAACTCTTTTCTTTATAAACACTAAGGATCACCAATATATTTCCAAGCACTGCCACCAGTGGAAGTGGCAAGAGAAGTAACGCCCAGAACACTTTCTCTGTTCCTGTGTATTCGTCGATGAAGCTTTCATTGTGAGATATGTTGTTCGATGTGATACTGAGGTTGAAACTGTCAGAGTCTAGAAAAGACTCGTCAAGTTCCACATTTGAAGAATTGAATGGGTCGAGCACAAGAGATGGCACTGCATTCAAAGACATTTCAGCCTTTTTGTATGATGCAGTGGCTCTTTATTTGGAGTATTATTTTACTTGTTTATCGATAGATCGTTACTTTGTCAAGTTCAGTTATAACCGAATGAATAATCGGTAATCTATTGTCCTTTCTTCAGTCCTCAAAAAATAAAGCTTCACTGTCTATCACTTGATTTCGTAATTCGGAAAATATGAACACTTATAATTGATAAAGTATTTCAATTTTAGGATATTTGTAGTTTTCTGGGGTGCTACAATAATGGAATATATGTGAACGGAAGTTTTTTTGAAATGAGCAAGTATTTACAAAAATAATACAAGTTGTCACTGTATTTCGAATCGGTAACTTATTTATTGAACAAGTAAAGTTTGATTTTTATTAATCTTTGAAGGGCGGTGGTTAATTTACAAAATAATCTGATGTTATATTTATTCTTGTTGAAAAGAAGTTTTAATTTTAAATCAGAACTCATCTTAAATGTTAGTTGAAATATTGAATTAAAATATGGATTTTGTATGATCGAAATATTAATCTTTTGTCAAATAAAAACAATCATGAAAGATGTTCAGATGTTTAAAACGGTGAATTTCAAGTATATTTAAGACCGCAGCATATGTCTTCTCATCCACATAGAAATTCTTGAAAATATTCTGAATTGTTCGTTATCCAGAATCTGTGATAACGTTCTTAACTGCCACTTTCACGTTTATGTCATTCATCAATAATTTTGTTTGGATATTTGATATGAATATCTGCAAGAAAAGAAAAGAAATCAGTAAAGTTGTTGTAATCAAGATATTCAAAGAAAAAATGTATACCACAGTTCAAGAATATAAAGCAAATTCTTTTATAAATAGCATCAAAGATTTGAGTACTTTATAAACTTTTAAATATAAAGTATGTCCAAATTAGTATAAACCTAGTAATCTAGTAAAGTATTGTCCATTTAAGTTCAATATTATATAATTTCCATAGCAAGCAAACTAAAATACAATGCACAAATAACATATTATTGCTAATTAAATAGTAATTGTAATTATTAAATAATTTTAATTTAATTTCGTTTTTAGAAAATCCACCCTAGACGTTTTGTATCTAATTATTTCCTCATTTAACTATGTTAATTGCTCATAAAATAAAATTTCGCTTTGCATCATAAAAAAATATTTTTTACTTGAAATTAAAGCGCAATATTAGCATATTATGGTAGAAAGAAAAGATAGATAGATCTAAAAATTGTATTAAGTTTTATAGTTTTAGCATACCGTGCTTAAGTGTCAAAAATAATTTTTGAAATCTATTAAATTGTAAAATATGTATATGTATTTTTAAATGCGAATTTTATTATTATTACTTCACGCATAAAAACTTTATAGGAAAGTTTATTTGTCTTGTAATTACTAGATAAAATGAATCATGCTAAAAATTTGCAATTTATTCCTTTATGTACTCTAATAAGTTAATAAGTTTTATTTCTCCATGATTATAATTACTTATCAGCAATAATACTATTCCATAATGATTAAAATTATAAAAATTTTAGATTACCACCAGAATGAACAATGAAAACATTAAATCTTATAATTGCCAAATATGAAGAATTTGCGAAATTGCCCAAAACATTATTTATACTAATTACAGAAACATGCACAATTATAAACTTATCATATTCTTTTAAAATACTTCGAAGGCTATTGTACATTTTTTATTTATTTATTACATAATAAAGTTTCTTTAATTTTAAACAAATGTATAGAAAATGAGAGTTTGAATTTTTTTTCGGTCCAATTAAAATAAAAATAAAAGAGATGCAATGCAGTGGAAATGATGGAACCTTCTCCTTAACTCCGACGCTCCCAAAGGTACGAGAAAAAATCTGAATGACCGGACCGCCGCAACAGCAACACTGGTTGACACCTAAGGGGCATCACCGGCCATGGTATAACCCTTCCCTTGGGACGTACGTTCCATAATCGATGAGAGGAGCCAGGCCCCCACCTTTCTCTGTATCCACCAAACTGGCGAGAACCAACCACAATGCCGGAAGCATTTATTCAGTTACGAGATGTCCCCAGGGGATGATTAATGCTTCAATAAAAATTTAAGAGGTGGCGCTGATCTTTCTTAAAACTAAAATGAAGTCAAAGTCCTTTTTTGATTTAAACATATACTTTGAAACCTGAATAAAAATACTTAAGAGCTTTGGTTTTCATTCGAATATAAAATTCAAATTGTACGATCGAGAAGGAAAAATCATATAATATAATTGGATACAAATTTTACTAAAAAAATTCAATACTAATAAAATAATAAATAAAAAAAATTCTCCAGAATTTTATTTTTTATTAAATTTTAATATAAAATCATTATGAAAAATTTTAAAGTATATTAATATTTAAATTTTTAAAAACAACATACATTAGTTTCATCAAAATGTCAAATAAATGTAGAACTCCTATCGCAAGGTTAATTAATGGTTTTCTGAAAAAATAGAGAACATTTAGTTATAAAGTTCCATTTTTTTAAGTTGACTGAAATTTTCACAGACTTCTTAATTGCTTTTTCTCTAAATATGACATAAATAAATGCTTTCATCAGTGGACTTAATCTTCATTTCTCAGCTGGCTATCGAAAAACTTAATGCCCTGACAATTAAAAATGCACCGTAAAATTTCTTATTCCTTCATTTATCAAAACAAATGCCAGAGATTTCTCTCAAAATTAAAAATTACATCGGCTTACATTTCCCCCACTAATAACTAAATAATTTTGCACGACAACCCGTTGACATTAAATAGTAAACTAAATGTGGAATGATAAATTATTTTTTTAATTAAAATGAATTTGACTACAGGAAATAATTTCCCAGACTGATCGCGCTTTGCATTTAAAATTTGGTTAACAAAGAATTAATCCTCTAGGCCAAAAATAAATAAAAAAAAACTTTAATCATTTCTGCTCAAGAAAAGATTCGATACGAATTAAAAACGATTAATTAATAACTTTTTAAATGTTAACAGTAATAAATTGTCATCGTTGCTGGAGTGTTTACGTGGCATGAAATATATTTTAATGAAGGAAATATATTAATTGTTGAATGAAATATATTAATTTTTGAAAGAAATATATTAATTTTTGAAAGAAATATATTAATTTTTTCAAATATTTAGATTCATTTTTGTTAAGAAATAAATAAAGCAAAATAAAACCAGCAAACATGTTTTTATTTCATTTTTGTATTAAAATTCATGAAATAATGGCAATGTTTGCCGTTTACAATCAGTTTTCATCATTTTTTTCTCATAAAAATGAAATTTTGATAGTTTGTATACTTGGTATTGAATAGGTATTCAAAATCTTTTAAGATTAAAATTTGGCTTGCAATCAACAAAATTAAGTTTTAAAGTGAATTCAATTTTAAATAAACGTATTCTTTAAAAAGCATATTGCTTTATAAAAACTAATAGTTAATAATTTCACCAAAGCTATATTTTTCTGTATTTTTTGTAAAAACGATGAAAAATAATGTATGCTACTTTTTTCATTAAATTATATTATACCATTCACATTTTTTATATGATATTCTTCCTTTCGTACCATATCCCAAGTAATTAATCCCAATATTAATCACAAGTAAAGTCTAAAAATGTTTATAAAGTATTTTTTTTCTCTCAAATGTGTGCATTAGTGGTAGAAATTCCTTGTACCTGGAATATAGATTTGTTTCTGAAATTTCCCCATTCTTAGGTTGATAAATAAATTTAACTCAATGCATTAAATCGCAAAAATGGAAGGAATTTGTTTTGAAATTAGTTACAAGGAATTTTTTTGAAATTATGTAGAATAATTAAATAATTTTAATTATAAAAACACTTTACATTTTCAAAAAAAAAATCTTTTATTTATTGCATTTATCTAGATAAGTTGTCTCGATATTTATTGTAAAATAGAATCTTACACAGAAATAGTTATAACAGACAGGGAAAAAAATTAAATTATTATGAAAAATAATATGAGTGGATTTTTAAAATTCAAACGTTTTATTATAAATTATTCAATTATTTGAATGATGCAAACATTCACTAGTGAAGATAATAAAAACATTAAAATAATTAAACAAAGAATATAAATAAATGCATTTTAGTAAGAGAATTATGAATGAATTATTAAAAATGAAATAGATGAATAAAATAATATTTGAGTGAAGATTTTCTTCCATCTTGATAAAGTAGATCATAAATCATCAAACTGAGACAAAAGATTTGAAAAATAAGCAAAATAATAATAAAGAATGAATAATTCATTTTGGTTCTACGAAAATAAGAATACATCCATACCATATCGATATAATTCAAAATGTAAGCTGTATATGATTATGGAAAGGCTTTTTTTTATGTTATTGTACATGAAAAATATCATCAATCATCATATAAGAAACTGATTTAATTAATAATTGTTCACTTGCTCGTGAAAGCAATATAATGTTATTTCCAAGTTGATATAAAGTTTTTGTATAAATTTATTTTAACATTTTTTTGAGGAGAAACATTTTTATTATTATACTCTTGAAATTTTTAGCACTAAACTGCAAAGTATTTGTTACGAAGTATCAGTATGCTATCACATATAAATAGAATGGATTTTTTTAAGAATTAGAAGTATTGTTAAAATTACAGATTTGATTCCGTAACATTTTTCGTATTTATTTTAATTGTTATTCAAGATTATTCGGAAAAGTTTTCTAATCTTCTTGTGTAGAACATGTATACTAAAATAAACGGATCTTCTGAATTAAGTATAAGACGAATCATAATGCATGCTTTTTACAACATTTATAAAATTGCTTTCCTTTAAATTCATTCATTAAAATTACATTCATTTATATGCATTAGACAATTAAGTATAACATTGAATTAATTTAATCGAAGTCAAGGTATTCAAAGAAGTTGTTAAATTTGAAAGATACAGCTCAAGATATCACTTGAATTTATAAGGTAACATATATTGTGATATTCCCACACCACACACGAAATACCTATCTAATATTTCATCATTGTAGTTAATTCCATTAATCTTGAGTTATTATTTGACTTAATTGATGATAGCTCTCTCAGCAAATATCCTCACTGTCAAGTATTTTTTTATCAACAATTGTGTATCACATTTTCATGTACATGCACTTGCAGGTCAGGTTTTGTTAAATCTGATATAAAATTTTATAACTGTTTCCGAATATTTGTCATAATTCATTGCACATCAAATACTATTACGGAACTGAAGAATTTCCTTGTACATTTTTTATTTGTCTCATCTTCAAAGACACTTACAAAAAATAGTTAATCTGTACCAAAAGTAAAGGAAAATTTGTGTATATATATGTGTGTGTCTTAGTGCTTCACAAGACCATTTCTTTAGTAATAGATATACTTTGGAAGGTAGTATTTAAAAGTCGAATCATTTTTTTTCAAAATTTTTCTTAAAGTTTTAATTAATTGAAAGTATAACGAGAATATCTTTTTTTTTCGCAATGATTATCGAAAATATTACTGAACAAAATTATTTTTATGCCATTTAAAACTAAAAAATAATACATTTCTAATTATATTAATCTGGTTGTAGAAGGAATTTTTCTCATTATAACCTGTCATAATTCTCCAACATTTTAACAATACGTTTTATTTTAGAACTGAAATGCATGCTTTTTTAATAATATATCCCATAGCATGACTTTTTTTCTTTTAGTGAATGCCAAGGAAGAAAAATTCCACATATTATCTGCTTAGTTACATGAAGAATAAGAAAGTGATATTGTAATATTGAAAAATATGATAATCGATTTGAATCTATTAATCAAAATTATATGAGTTCTATGTAAATTCTTTGAATTCAAAATTATATGAATCTCAGTAATAGAAATAAATTTTTAGAAATGTAAAAGCGTTTTGGCAATTGTGTGTCGTAAACCTCATTTGTCTCAGAAAAGTTCATAAATACAATAAACAAAAAGGTGCGAGACTATTAACACATCCAAATTTTAAATAGCATCGAGATAAATTTATGTTTGTTTTTCACAACTTTAATTCTTTCGTTCTTTGAACATGTGAATCAAAAAATAAAGTTCTTTGCTTCACTTGTTCAAAGAATTTTAATTTTTATTTTTAGAGAAGCGATTAAGAAATTTAACTAAATATATGTATCATTTATCAATTATTAATCTATTAAGTCAATTCCAAAATCAATATATAGTTTTTCTTTTCAATATTTCAGCTTGATTTAAGACGTTGATTTCAATTTCATCAACGTGAGTATAAATATTTACTCAAATATTTACCACAAGAAATCTTAAATTAAAATGTGCATTAAATATTTCATTCAGAAAAAAAATATTAAATATTATCATTATATTTAATACATTATCCGTTTTGCATGAAAAATCACAACAGGTAAACAATAAGAGAAAGATAATTAATCATGTTTTTTTCCTCCAAAAATTGGATTTATCAGATATATTCAATGTTCTAATTGAATATTAATATAAAACAATTTTTTGGCACCATTAGCATCTTATATTCGTCTAATGCAAATTCTGTATTACATCTTTATTCCCATTAAAAAAGTATGATATTAAATGAAATAAAAAAAGAAACACTGATGAAAGAGAAAATACTGTTATATTTGTGTTCAACAACAATTGTTGATTATTAATCAATGAATATTTGAAAGTGAAAAAATATTTGTATTAATATAATATTGCCAATTTAAATGATATTATGTTCTTATTTGTATCATTACATCAAAAGCGGTACATATTCGACATCACATGTCATCCGAATTTTGTAAAAGATGTAGCCCAATAAAATGCAATAAAATATTTCATGTTCTTTAAAAAGTTCCTATCAAGTAATTTTGATTATTGTGTCTAGTTTTGCTCATCAAGATCATTGCCTCTTTGTGATTACGTTATAATATCCTCCTTTGGAAATCAATTTCAGTTAAATATTTTATGTTTTTGGTTTTAATGACATCTTTTCAAACTATTTTTAAGATTCAAATTTTGATAGACACATAATATTTTAGAAGCCTTTAACCTTTCTCATTATTGTGCTACACATCTTCAAAATTTTTTACCCATATCTTAATAACATATCACAGGAAAAAGCAGCATTGTTTAAAATTGGACTCATTAAAATAATCACTTTTGCTCTATTATGAAATTAAACAATCATTGAAGTACAGCAAAATCGCAAAAATTTTATTAAAAGCTTGATTAATACTGAAATCTATTCAATATGAACAAATCAGCTTAATCTTCATGCCTTAATCAAAATATGGGAAAAAAAGCCAACCTAACTATTAGTAGCAACAATGAAATTGTTTGTTTTACTTCAGCGCTGAAATATATTAGTGTTAAACAGGCTTAAAATATTTTTAAAAAATTTATAATAAATAAATAAAAATAAGGCAATTAATGATGTAATTGTAAACATTATTTCTTTGAATTTTAAATTCATATGGGAATTATTTTTATTATAATATTTTTTCGGAGCTTTCTATTGTATGTCATTCTAGTAGCGGTTGATTTATTCTGTCAACACTTTAAATATTAAGGAAATCATTTAAATTTCTTTTATAGAAAATGATGGTATCCCCCCACCGAAAAAAAACTCTTCGAAAATGCGTTTGATAAAAATCTATTTCAGTTTTCTTGCCATTACCTCATTAACTTAATTTCATTTTCCATTCTGATAGTAATGTTTAATGAAATATTACTACTCTTTAATTTTAATTTTTATACAATTATCGAATAATTTTATTATTTTCCTATTTAATTTATTTGCTTATTTTGAACTGGAATCAATAACAAATATAATAATAAATCTGCTGTTCAATGAAATTATTTACAGAAGACAATTGTGTTTTCAAAAAATAAATAAATCATTCACAATGTAAATATTGACTTATTTTTAATACTGAACTATTCTCAAATTGAAAAACGTGATAAAACTAAATACACAGTTTTTCAATGCTAAATTTTAGCAAAAATAAAAGTAAAGATATAATATAAAACAATATTTAATATGAATACTTAATCGAATAATTAATATTTTTCAATTAGCAATAATTTGTATTTAAATAATTACTAATTAAAACTTTAAATATCAATTAAATTTTATTATTTTCTAAGAATAAAACTTTAAAAATCTAAAAAACATCAAGTTCCATTTGAAAACTACACTGTTTTTTTCATCAACACTTTTTTCAACTTTTAAATTTTGTTAGCGTGCTTATCGAATTTATATTTAAAAATTCATTATTTAGGGTTTTAAGACTTTTCTAACTTACTTTCCAGAAAAAAATGTTGATTGATTCTGTAATTGAAAATTGATATTGGTTCTTATTGAACCCAAATCCATTATATTGGACGGATTTCAGCACAGAGTTGCTTATTTTATTATATTCAGCCAAAGCAAAACAGGTTTTTCTTAACATTAGTAATTCCCAGCAAACGCACTCTGAAATTTTTATTTTAAAATTCTTGTCATAGAGAATTACAGAAAGAAAATAAATAATACGAATATGGGTTTTGAAAATTTTATGCTGCTTTAAAAAGTGTGGTAAATACAACTGATAGTTATTTTCGTGACATTACTAATGCATTTTTGTTATCGAGTGATATGAAAAAAACTTTTTTGACATCTTAGTATTACATATATTTTTAAAATTGGACTGCACATTCTGTTGGTTTTGATGTAGATTCTACTGGGTTTTATTTAATAAAGGTATTTGAAATATAAATGTTCAAATATTGAAATATACATCAATAGAAAAACAATAGACTACAAGAAAATGTTAATGAAAAATTATGCATGTTCATGCATTAAAAAAAATTGCTATATTAGTGTTCAAATGTAATAAATCCTAAACTATTCATAACTAATCTGTCTAACAGTTCAGTATATATATATATATATATATATATATATATATATATATATATATATATATATATATATATATATATATATATATATATATATATATATATATATATATATATATATAATTTAAATGCCAAAAGTAATATTTTTGAAATATATGAAAAGTATAGTATATTGGGAATACAGTAGTAGCATATAGCATACTCTGCGATAAGTATTTAAAGATAATTTTCTGCTTGAAAATATTACATTATCATTTTAATATCTTTGATGCAATATTAAATTTATAATATAAAAGTGGCAATAATCTCAAAATCTAAGTAATATTTTTCAATCATATCATATTTGTTAGAAATTAAGAGTAAAGCATAAAGTGAAAAAAAGTATTATTTAAAATATCACATTAAATGAATTAAATGTTAAAATGCTTTTTCAAAGCCATTATCTTAATAAATATAAAACATCATCATATACAATTGTGAGTTTAAAGCCTTTCATGATTAAATATTTTAAATATTCCTTGAATTTATTATTACTCCTTGAATTAAATATTTTTAAATATTCCTTGAATTTATTATTTCTCCTTGAATTAAATATTTTTAAACATTTCTTTACTAAATAATAAATGTGTTGATTGAAAATTATTGTTTTTCATAACATTTCTTATAACCAAACAGAATCCAATCTAAAAATAGAAATAAGTATAAATGGAAACAAATTTATTTGTTAAATATTCCTATATTTAATAAAATTCATTTTGGTGTTTAAGCATTTCAGGAAATCAGAACCTGATATACCTATTATTTTGATCGAAATGCTTTGAACATATTTAAACAATATTATTTAGTTAGTAACAATTCAATAACACAAGATGAGGCACTGAAGTAAAAAAGTTACATGACTCACTTCAGCTGTGTTTTTTTTATTTTCATCAATATTTTTGTAGTGTTGAATCATGTGAATTTATAATTTCTAAAGCTAGATTTGGCTTTTGTAAAAACATTGATTGCCAACCAGTTGTCTGGACAACCTTTTCGAAATAAACCAGAATGAACTTTTTCACATATGATTTCAAAGGTTCATCATCTACACAGTCAGATATTATGTACAACTGGCAGACATTTTGCACAGTCATCCGTGACCACATCTGATCTCCGCAAGCATATTGTAAGTCACAAACTTTATAAATATGCCCAACACAATATAACTCGCAGAGTGATTCAAAATCTTCAACAAAAATTAATCCAGTATACAAAAAGTGTACGAAGCTTTTTAAAACGGCAGCAGACATGTTATCAATTTTTAACTCTTTTTTCGTTTTATTTGTTAGCATTTCATCAAATATTGGTGAAACAGCACGTAAAATACTTTTGTTGACAAGTCTGCTGTCTTCATTGGCCTTTAGTAAAATCTGATCTTCTAGAGATGTTTTATCTGAAGACTTTAATTTATCTGCCAGTTTCTTCATATAATCGAATGCAGGTACACTTCGAGATGGGAAACTGCATATTTCTGTTATTTCACTCCTTTTGATCAATCTTATGACACCAATAACTGTTAACTCGTAATCCTGAGCATTTAGAAGTCTCTCTACATGAATTCCAGACAAATTGAATATATAATGAAATTCTATATGATGGTAGCTTTTAGCTCGACTAGTTTTCAACAATTTTTCTTTCGGATCACATACAAAAATCTCACAATGTATCTCCTCTGAAGAAATTATTTCTACCAATAAAATATCTCCAATATCCTTTTCGCCATATTTCTTTATTTTGCAAATATTATCACTAGTCGAAAATGAAGAAAACTTAGTCTCGCTTACTCTCCCAGAGATTTTCCAAGAGTCACCAACGGACAATTTAAAAGTACGAGTTTTCTTCTGATAACTTGTCCTCATGTAGTTATCAATAGGAATACAATAAATTTCATCAAAATTTGATTCTGCCATATCGGGTACTGCAACAAAGATATTTTAGACTCCGAAAAATTTGAGAATAGGCAAGGAACAATCCTATTAAATATCTACAAGCTTCAACTGTCTTTATGGTAATGTATTTTCGATTACATATGAAAAATGAATAGTCTCAGAAACTTGAGAAATAATCTTTAAGATGAACTTTTTATGAAGATAAAAGTATCGTGAATGAAAACGTGTTTCATCTCCTTACGTTAAACAATGGCTCTTTATTGGGATCTTGATTGATAAGTTGGTACTTAAGATGTCAATAGAAAAAGGAGATAAGAGATTTCGATAATTCAGAAATGCACTTCATGAATGAGATTGTTTCCATTTAACCAAACTCTACAATATAAGTAAAAAGATTATCAGAAGAAAATACTTATTTGAAAATAAAGCATTTCATTCAAGGAATTTTTTTTAAATCTTACATGCGTGTGTTTAGTAATCTTCTTTATTTAATTGTCTCAGTCAAATTTAATAATCTTCCATGTGATTTTATTTGAAATTTAAAATTTCATGGTTTATTTACATTATAAGTTGAAGATTTAACTATACCAAATAATCCAATGGTTCATTAATGTTATTGGCCATGAAATTTAAAACCCATAGACAAGAAGGTGGAAACATTCTTTTCCATGATAAATAAAGAAATGAAAATGATTTAGTTATACATTCATAAAAATATTTTCCTATGAATTAAGGATTTGTTTAGTTTCATTTTCTGATAGTTAAACATATTCATAATCATCTAATCATATCACTAAACATAATGTTTGCATGGTTAAATACAATTTATTTATTTATTTTATTGTAATTTTACTGTGCATAGGGTAATCAATATTTTAAATAATAATTATTATAATAAGAAAGAAAATTATAATTATCATACTTTAACATACAAAAAATTACTTTAAAAGTTTTCACTATTTGTCAGATAATTTTAATATGATTTAAGAAAATACATAATTTAAAGAAAAATAATAAATATATACAAATTACATATATATAAGAAAGTATAACTGTAAATTCAAATAATTGATATTCTCATTTAAGGTATTTAAACTATCATTTTATTATCTCATGACATTCTCTTTTATTGTTGCACCTTTTTAAAAACAATCATAAATTCTCTAGTTTCATAAATGAATTAATATGAATTAACACAGCTATGACAACCTTCATCAGATCCCATTTATCTCCATTTAGATTCAGTTCTTTCAATTCTAAAATGTTATTCGACCATTTCTCAACCATTTGCCTAATTATGACAAATCACGAAGCTAAGATATTGTTTAGCTTCAACAATATTTTTTTTAATAGAACGAATCAATCAATGCAATGAGTTAGAAATAGGTAAAATCAAAATGGTTTTTAATACAAAACTAGTACTAAATGTATTTTTATCATCTTCAGTCCCCAAAATCTTCGCTTTAATGCTAAATAGGACCAATTCATAAAACTTAAATACATCAAAAAATTGCAATGAAAATTCTCTTTTTTAGAAAAGGTAAGTGCATTTTTTTCATATTACACTATTTTCTTTTCATTCATAATTTATATTCCACGATTTAGTCAGGCAATTTTATTTGATAAATAAACAAGACAGTTTTTGGCATGATCATAACTATGTAGCGAACATAACCTGAACTGATTTTTTTTTTCATTATTATCAGCATAAAAAATACCAATAAATTATCTTGGTATAATAATGGATGCAGTTTAATATAGAGTTTTAAGGGAAGTTGATTTTCAACTTTATCCATTATTCTTATCATTGATTAAGTTTTTAAAAGAAATTTATATTGTTTTCGACATTTTCTAATAAATTTACCATAGTAAGTTATCATTCAATGAAAAAAATGACTTTGAAAATTGTTTATTTGAAATATCTGAAAAACAGTTTCAAGAAAGAAAATTAAAAATTAAATGAGGAAACGTATTTAAAAAAAAAACACCGGGGCTACCCCTTTCCAACAAAGGCATTCAGCAGAAATTGGATGACCAGACAACTCAGAAGCATAATAAAGAGTTGTCTGCAAAGCGGTCTCAATTGCAGCGTAGTCAGTTCATAGAGTATATCTATCAGGGAAGCGAGAACCTTCTTATTTATACCAGAACTTCTCATCTCATATTTTAGATACTCCTGGGGGAATGTAAAACAAGCAATATTATTTTATACGGATAAGATTTTTTAATTGAAAACAAGAATCTTATACATGAAAAAGATGAAAACAATAAGCAAAAGAGCTCAAATTACTTTTTTATTAAAAAATCATGACATAATTTGAAATTAACAAGAAAAAAATATGCACTTAAAGATAGAAATAAATTATTTTTCATTTGGTTTTATTGCATCAGACATTTTTATAATAGATGCAGGCTATCAGCTAAAAGGGAATGAATCCAGTTACTCAATCAAATGTAAAGCAGCTTTCTATCGGTAAAAAGGTTTCAATTTAGATAATCAGAGATATCTATAATTTTCTAACTATTATCAACTAAAATGACCGAGAGCACTTAGATAATTTTGGTAATAAGGATCACCTTCCTGTAAGTGGTTTTACCATGGATAATATTATTGAAATGTAATTAGTGAACAAATATTGATATTCGGAGTTTTACTTCCTACAGATATGACGTGTCTAATAAATGGAGTAATATTTCTTTCTAATATATCTTTCGTCCCTTCCGACCATCACATAGTGGACATTCTTGTTCTATTGTGTCGGCAATAAACTTAATCCTCACATATGGAATTTTACATTGTAATTTTTTCAATTATCAAGAAATGGTTAAATGTTAATATTATTCAAGTAATTAAAAGGATAAGGAGACCTCAATAGAGAAAAGATACTACAAATGGATGCTAAGAATCAGTAAACATTGATCAGTTTTACATTAGTTATTATTGAAAAATTATTGATATTTGAAATTCAAAATATATTTATTACTGATTATTGTCGAAAGGGCATTACATAACTATTTAATTTTTTCTTGCAAATTCCATAATCTAACGAAATTAATTATTTCATACAACTCCATTTTTTTATTATATATATTATTATGCGCTTAATGACCTATTCCAAGTCCTGGTACAAACATGTGTTGAAAATTGAAAATAATTACACATAATGTAATATATTTTAAATTGCATAACATATTAATAGCAAACGTGTTTTATTTTCTAAACAGTTCATGTTTTCTGTACAAATATGTAAAATTAAATTAAATTTTTAGCGAATTTATTTTATTTTAGCAAATCAAACATTTTTATTTTTGAATGCTTATATGTAATGGATAGTATTTAAAAATTTATTTTCTAAAGTCATCTTGGAATGTGAAATAGTTTTTTGGTGCTATGCTGTAATTATCTCATATTACGATACCTTATCAGACACAAGAGAATTGATAAAAACTGTCACTTCTATTAACCTTGAGCTAACGGTATCCTGATGAACTAAATGCAACTCGTGTTTGCCCTTAATAATGGCTTAAGCATTGTGTTAGTCCCAGGAGACTTTAATTATCAACAACTTTCTTTCCAGAGACACTGGCTTCTATTTTGGCAAACACGTGGGCAGTTAAGTCACCTAAGGAATTGAAAGAACCAAAGAGATAATAGTTACTCAAGGAGAGTCCCTTATCGGTAAAATGGTAATCTTAAGAGAGACAATAGAAATAAAGGTAAATACTGGAGCGAGGATTAAATTCACTCAAGAACAAAACAAAAAAAATGATTAACAGAATTAAATAGACAATCGAGATATATTACATGTACTGGTATTCAATTAATTCTATTAATGGCTTGAAATGAAACTTTCGGTGAAAACCGAAATTCATTAGAATCTGTAATAAATAAAAAGAACAAAGCTCAAAAATTGTGTATATATATATATATTACCGCTTCTATTAGTATAATTGATATTTGGAAAAAACTATAAACATTTTTAAATTGAGTGTCCTGTATGCAAAATTTATATTTTGTAATATGGTATTAAATTTCAGTCTACCATTATAAATTTTGGTGTTTTATTTTCCAAATTTATATTTTATATATAGTACTAAATTTCATGCCAATGTTGGATTTCAGAAAGTAATGTGTTTTCAGAAAATGAGTTTACGCAGCATTTCAAACATAAATAAAAAAAGCTCATTGTCTAATTGCACGCTTTAATTTTTCTTTAATTTTTAAATAGAATGTTTCCATGATTTGAATTGTAATAAATCTCATCTGAATATTGAGGAATTATTAGTCTTTTTATTTGTTATGTATTATTATATAAATTTGTTAGGAAAATTTCTAAGTCTAACGATGTTTAAGAAATATCTCAAAGGTTGTGAAAATAAGAAAGAATATTCAAAAATTAACTTTTTGTGCATATTATACATATATGCATAACCTTTATGTAAAATACATTAACTTTTAATAAAATAAATAATTAATAAAATAAAATTTAGAAATTAAAAAAATAATGTTTATATAAAATACAAAGTTGTAACGTGCAAGTACTTTACAACGAAATTAATTAGCCTATATGCATGTAAAAGTAAGAAAGAGTATTTAAAAATTAACTTTTTCTGCATATTATACATGTTTACATAACTTTAATGTAAAATACAATAACTTTTAATAAAATAAATAATTAACAAATTAATAAAATAAATTGTATATAAAATACACAGTTATAAATTACAGGTACCTTATAACGAAATTAATAAGCATTTATTAATGATAAAAATTAATTTGTAAAAAACAGTGCATATATAATTTGATTAGAACAAGAAATGATAAACTTTTTATTTAAAAATATAATCTTCTCTCTTGATCGAGTTTTTACCTGCGATTTAATGTTGATCATTAAATCTTGAAAAGAAGAAACATTTCTTCCAAAGAAAATTCAGAAATATATTTCCAAAGTAAATTCGATACTTAATCGATATTCTTAACGATATTTTCATCACTCGCTTGAAGCCAGGTATTCTCGTTTCAGGTAGAAAAATGGTTTCAATCACAAAGAAAAATGAGACTCATAGATTTAAATATTCCGTGGCAGATGCTATTTAATGAAGAAAAGTTTGGGGCATTTGATGCAATCTGCATGAAGTTAACTTGCAAATACCTTCTCTTATCTCTTAATGTGATTCGATAAAATCTAAAAGTTATTTTTAATAGCCTGCTACATTTTTAGTAGCTTCGAAATGGGCTAGAGGAAAGACCGAATGCGTATGTTGGCTATTATTCTTATTTCTTTTCTTTCAGAATTTTTATTTTATTCAGTTTTATTTAAAAGTTAATGATGTACAGGATGGGTTTTTATGTTTAATAAAGTTTAAAAATTGAATTTTTGCTGCAAATTCATAACACAGGATGTACGGGAGTACAGGATGGGTTTTTATGTTTAATAAAGTTTAAAAATTGAATTTTTGCTGCAAATTCATAATTTTTTGCTGTCAACAGAATAAACTTTATTAACTTAATTAATAAGAAAGTAATAATTATAGTTAATATATTGATAAAAAACACTTTTTTTAAAAGTATACTATTATATCTAAAATATTTGTTTGATTTGGACATATTACTATAACATTAAAGTACGAAAATATTACTCATTTTAAAAGAATTTTTTATAAATAGGAACCAAGTATATACTTTATATTTTCTGTTCCTTAGAAACTAGTTTATTTTAATTAAATATTATTTTTAGCTTTATGAAGATTATTATAAGACGTAAGTTGACTTTTGAATAAAAAAGTATGTGAGACAGTTGGAAGAAAAAAAAAACGAAATATTTATTTTGATGCTTAAATTTTAATTAACGTTGATTAAAAATAGCCATTGTTTGATTAGATTTTCTAATTAAAAGATACAAATCTATCTAAAATTGTTCATTGATTAATGATAATGTTTTTAATTTCAAAAAGAAATAATTTAATTGCTTCATATACAATTAATCTGACACTACTGATAATAACTTTCATAAATCGTTTTTCTTTACTGGATTTATTTTATACAAAGACAAAAATTGCATATATTTTCTTTTCCTTTTAATAACTACACTAACGTTCTTTAGTGGCCATTTTTCCTCTTGGAGTACAGGAAAAATATTCCATAAAAAATTATATACATTCCTTATTTTTCATGAATCTTCCAGATAAATAATTTTTAATTATAAATTTTCATAGAATCAAACACGATTATTATAAATGTATAACACATGGTCTTTTCATCGTGTTATGTACTTTCCCAGTTTTCTTATATTGCATCTGTCATATTCCCCAAATTTAAATTTTATTCTAAAACAGGAAATGGTTATACTTGAGTTAACCCAATTATTTAATATGTGCACCGAAACATTCTTTTGAAAAATTAATTTTATACAAGATACAATTGTGTGATTCTCAAATTGATTCAAAATTTATAATTTTATTAAGATATTTATTTATTTTATTATTAAGATAATTTCAAGCAAAAACTGATAATGTCACAAAAGACTCATAAAATCAATACAAAAATACACAAAATTTACAAAGGTCTTAAATATATATATAAAAAAGTCATTCTGTATTTCAGACTTAAAGAATATCGATTCTCTCATGACTACTTTTGAATTCACTAATAAAATTTAAGCATCAATTTGAAATCATAATTATTTCAAGTTAACAATTATCTTTCTTTATTAAAAAAATTAAAAGCATAGTAAATATGTAGTTATGGGAAAGTATAAAAGCTGCAAAACTCCAGGACTAAGCATTCGATTTGACAGACTTTTAAATGAAATGCATCTATAAATCAAGCTGAAGCACCTGTTTAATTTCATTAAACGCTCTTTTCAAATTCTTGCTCCAAACACAAATTTGATTATCTAATAAACATTTTTAGCGTGAATATTTCTCACGTAATAAATAACAGAAGGAAATATGTGTCTATGTTTATGCATTGCCTCTCTATTTGCAACTGAAGGATTTGGTAAAAATATATGTCAATGTGTGGAAATTAGTTTTTCAATGTTATTTTTATAATTTTAAATGGGATTCTAATAAATTAGAAAAAGGACGTTTCTGGAAATTCCTAGTAGGAAAATATTGTTGTAGAAAACTGAATTTTACAATGATTTAAAATTAAAAAAAACTTAATTTTGATAATGTAAACTTAAATTTTCGATAATGTATTTTTTAAAAATAATTTAACTTTGAAACCAATTTTTTAAATAAATTTTCGCTCTTTTCTCAATAATAATAATAATAATCAGTTCTTTTTATAAAAAAAATAAAATTCGAAACGCTTTTATTGTTTCATCAAATATTTAATCTTGTAAATCTCCTTTTTTTTGAAAGTAAATGAAGAATAAATATTTTTTGTTTTTATCAACGGACTAGTAGAGTTAAACTACAGTTCCCTTAATGCCAGATGATTGAAGACTCGGACATTTAAGTTTTTCATAACATTGTAATAGCTTCGAAACTTGACTACAAAATAAACATAATAAGTGCAAGGCTGTTAAAATGATCCAGTTTTAATATCTGCCCTAATACAATACTTTATTGACAGAATTATGAGCCTCGAATTATGAACCTTGTGTATCAAAATTTGTTGTTATACCTACTGTATTAATGTTTAATATATACTATCATTTAGATCACACACACACACACACACACACACACACACACACACACACACACACACACACACACACACATACACACATATATAACTCACGTGCTTTTATCTAAATGTTTTTTTATGCTAAAGTTAGATTCCAGAATTTGAAAATAGGTTATACTTTAACTAAATCAACGTCATGTAATATCTTGCTAGCATGACATTTCTTCATCAATGGCATTCTGCTTACTTCAAATGATTTTTCTTGTTATTCATAAAAAATCAATTATAATTGTCACAAAAAAAACAATTAATTAAACTCATGAATGATAATAATTCATAAATAAACCAGATTTATCTTTCCTGCCGTTTTCAGATTTTTGTTCCCCAAATGCATTGTAATAATGCAGTATTTCCTTATTTGTTTTCCTTGCTATTCTTCCAGTTTGTTTCCTTCCGGTTTTAAATGGTAAAATTTGTAAAATTTTACTTTTATGTTTTTAATTCTTTTTGTGTCTTTAAGGGATTATTCCTTTTTTCAGTAAAAATGAAACATATCAGCTTCCTATATATTAGGTAACTGCTGAAGGCTTCTTTGAATCAAATAATAACTTTCAGTAGAAAGAAATTTCATATGTAATATCTAAATTAGTCGTATAAGATTAAATTATCAAATAATTGCATTACTTATTATCAGTAATTACTATTTTCATGCCGGCGTCCTGGCATAGGGGTAGCGCGTCTTCCCCGTGATCTGGGCGTCCCGGGTTCGAGTCCCGGTTTGGGCATGGTTGTTCTTCTGTTGTTCTATCTGTGAGATGTGTGAATGTGCCCTCCTGTAAAAAGGGGTTGTGCAAGCGAATGAGTGATGCGTGAGGGGCAAAGTCGTACTCTTGGCCATAGTTGGCGCTGCTATAAAAAATAAGAGACGTTTCTCCTCAGGCTTAAATCGCTGTCTTCGTAACAGTGGGCTTGTCAGTGGCAAGTGCCATAAGAAACAAACAACAAACAAACAAAACAAACTATTTTCATTAACAAAAAATTTTCTCCTTTGCCAATAAAAATATCTTTTAGTCTGAAATTAAAGTTTGCTGTATAATTATGCCAATTAAATCTTATAATATCATTCTACTCATTGATTATAAGATTTTATTTTTGATACGCATTTTTTTGAATAATTTAATTCGTATGCTTTTCGATTGAAGTGAAGGGTACCTTTAAAATAAATTTCCTTGTTTAGAGGCTGAATTAGTTTCAAAATTTGCTGATAGAAGTTATATTGGTACGACTATAAGGGGGAATTTACATACTGTAGGTAAGTTGTACACATTTCTGTTAAGCTCAGAATAACATCTCTTTTCTTCAGGTTTCTTTAATTTACTGGATTTGATGGACTTGATTATATCTGAGTATACTCTATTCATAAAATTATTTTACAATGAATGTGTAATACTTGCATGGAATTCAGATTTCAACTAAGAAAGCGTCAGATTCATTTTGTATTGCTGAGAGCTGTATTTAAATGAATTAAAGGATATTGGGTAATTGAGAATTAGAGCCGTCAAAATCCGAAAAGCAATATCATACGATACAATGACAAAGATTTTTTACACTTCTGAAGTAAGAGCAGCAATACAGAGTGATATGCAAAGGATGTAATATCTTGTACAAAAGGATTATCCAGTATGTATTCTAAGGGATCCTAGAAAGACAAAAGAATAGGAAACATATTACACCAATATGATAAATAAAGGAATCTGCACGCAGACTGAGTTGAAAAATAACCTTGTTTGTGCCAAATCTTTTGTAATAATTTCTATTTGTTCTTCAATCTTATCGGAACTTGAGGAAAAAAAAAAAACGGTATTCTTTTTACAATGAAGGTGAAAAATTACTTTGAGTTTTAAGCCCGCTTTGGGCCAAAATACAAAATGTACTACATCATATTTGAAATATGCTATATGAATACAAATTGTCATATTGTCGTCTTACAATACATAACTCACTTTGGACCACGAATCCATTATTAATAATAATAAATCCATTTTTGTTTCTTCAACTGTTTTTTTTTTCATTTAAAGCTTGTATGTTCAAAAGTTTAAATATTTTTTTTCAGCTTTAATACAGAATTCGAAAGATACGAAATGCTGCCTACTGGAAATAAAATTAATTCCTACAAAAAACAGATTTCAAATAAAAGATGCTCTTCTTCAAAAATTTCAATAAGTTACTCTGACAAAGTAAGGAAAACTGTCTCCCATTCTTTTCTGCAGAAGACAATACAGTGTTCAAAATTAAAATCCTGTTTACTTGTGTGAATTCTACATTTGTCGTTTTACTTGAAAGAATGAAACCTTAAAGAACATTATTGTTTTGTTAGCAGATGTAGCGACAGTTTAATAAAAAGCATATGTCTTTTTCTTCAACTTCCCACCCACGAAAAAAAAGTAAAAGATGAACAATAAAGTTTGATTAAACTGACAATAAAATAGTGTAATATTCTGAATGCATATTATATGCATCATGAGGTATCTGCTTATTTTACGCTTTCATTGGAATAATACATCTCTGGGGAACTAAATGTTCTTAAAATTTACTCATTTTTGATGCTGTTTTATTTCTTAAAATGTTACTTTTTTTAATTGAGAGAGACTGAAATTTAAGTCATAGGTCTTTTATTCTAAAGAGCGAAGTTGGCATTAAAACAGATTAGATGTTTCAAATTTGAAAAGAAGCGTTATTGTTATAAAAGAATTGCAGTGAATTTTTGAATGCTTTAAGGTTTTCATATGTTTCTATTTATTAACATGACAATTATATCGTGATATCTAAATTCACTTGAAACTTGCAATTTGCTATAAATATTCTCTTTTGCCCACCGCATTCGAAAGTTTTCTATGATAAGAAAGCATTTTTAAAACCGTATTCTTATGAAATAATCACGAAGTCTAGAAAATATATGAATAGCTCTAGGATTTACGTAAATCCACTTATCTATAACATATTTTCCGGAATTGAAAGCAGTGAAAAACTTTTTTTTATCTAACTATTTGAAATTCCATTCATAAATTGGTAAATAGCCTCGTTGAATCCTTGCGGTTACAACTGTACATCAGGATATATATTCCATTGCAACTATTTGTCGTTCTATTACGTCGTTCGTAACGTATTGAAATTCAAGGGAAGAGACAGGACATGAAGTGATGAAATAGAAATGAGATTTAAATGGGAAATAAACAAACATTCTTTTTAGTATGAAATAATATTTCTATTGGAAATCATAGGATAAGCATACAACAACATTACCACTAAATAAGGAGTAGAAAATGAACTGTAAAGGATTATTCCTACAAATTTTATCTAAAAAAGATTTTATTCTTTCTTTTTAGTATGAAATAATATTTCTATTGGAAATCATAGGATAAGCATACAACAACATTACCACTAAATAAGGAGTAGAAAATGAACTGTAAAAGATTATTCCTACAAATTTTATCTAAAAAAGATTTTATTCTTTCCTTTTTATCTAAAGAAATGATATTCTTTCGAGTTTATTCCAAAATATCTTTATTAATAAACAATACGTAAAGACGTAAATATGTAAAACGGACTAAGTCGATTAAAAGCTATAATGATATGGCTCACTGAACGAAACGGTGTTAATAATAATGCTTTTCATATTTTTATTCCTTTATAAACTAGATAAATCAATGTGACATTTTAAGTCAAAAACAATAAAAAATTCAAAATCAAATCAAATAAATTTGTTATTTTTAAAGCAAAGTGTTATAAATTTTTTCTCTGAATTTTTATCTATACTATACAATTCTAAAAGGAATAGCTGTGTATTATGTTTTATTTAAAACAAATTACGTTAACTTGACGTAATTGCACATTATATCATGTTCTTTTTTATTATTTTTAAAGTACTCTAAAGTCTTTCGAAATCACTGTATTATCCATGCGTCATTTTATTATTTATAAACAAGAAGTTATTTTTTTAAACAAGTATATTAAATATTTATTTTCTTTGGTTAAAATAAAGAAAAGAAGAAAGCAACTGGATTTCAGAAGTAAATAAATCAATATTTTATTTTTATCTCGCAACATCTTTTACATCAAATTTTATTGTTTTCGAAAGTTATGTATTTCTAAAATGAAAACGAACAATTTTTTCTATTTCAAAGCAAATTTTCTTTGTTTCGTCTGAAGGAAGTTTTGTAAAAAAAAGAATTTTACTAGACGACAGTTATCCAAAAAAATGTTGAAAGGAGTCAAGAGAACTCTTAAATTTTTTGTGCAGCCTTTATTACAAATTGAAGTGATTTAAAAAAATGACACCACTAAAAGGGTTTCTTTTCTTAAGTTCTTAAAAAAAATTTCATATTTTTCACATATTTTTTATTGAAAGATATTAAGAAGAAAAGCTTGATTTCGTAAAAGGCAAAAGTTTCCAGATGTAGATAAATGGATGTTACAGAAAACATTACTACCGACAATTTCAAATCCATTATTAAATTTATCCTTTCTATAGCCACTTTCATTTGATTCTATCATTGGTATTTAGAGATTAAGGATTCAGTATGTTTTCTTTTTAAGTTTTATGAAAAAAAAAAAAATATACGCTAACTTAATTTTATTTTTCTACTTAAAAATATAATATATGATCCATATGAAATGCTTATTGCGAGAGTATAAATAAACTTGACAGATAAAAACTGGCAAGATACTTTAAAATTTATTCCTAAAGTTGTGTTCTAGAAACATTAAAAGAAAAAAAAAAAACTCTTTAAATATGAAAGAAAATTCGAAATCATCTATTAAGTTTCTTGAAGTTACACCGATCCGAAATTTTTCTTTATAGAATGAATCCTTTCTGGAAAAGAAAACGTTCTTGAATATCTGTATCTTATTTCAATCTAAAAATATTTTAAAATCTAAAGATAAAAATATTTTAAAGTTTATTTTTTCTGTACATTTTATTCCCAATGTTTTAGAAAATATATTATGAAAAGGGAGGAACATATTTTATGCATATGGACTATTGTGTGTTTATCAAACAAGTTGCTATTAAATGTAGCGTTGAAGGGGAGTTGAACATTCTGCAAATGTTAAATAGACTTTATCAATAGACTAAATAATGTTTTGCGTTTGATGCATGCAGAGAAAACTACAATATTTAAGATTGAAATAAACTTGCACAGAAAAAAAAAAATACTGAAAATAATAAAAATACTGAAAAAAAAGAAGAAAAGAATTTGGAAGTTTTAATTAAAACGGAAAAACGTAAAGAATATATTAAATGCAAAAATAAATAAATAAAATAAAATACAGCAAATGTTTAATTAATTTTCCGATTCAAATTCTGCAATTTCTAATATTTTTTTTCTTATAAATACAGCGCGATCTCATTTACAGTTTATTATGCTTTTAAGATAATTTTATACGCATAAAAATAATCAGAAATATTTCGGGTTTTTATTTGCTTGTTAATTTAGTAACAGATTTTATAGTTAAAAATGCTTCCAAGCATTGTTTCTTCATAGCTTAAAAAGCTACAATAAAAATCAAAGAAAAATATCTTACATTAGTTATTATAAAAAGTTTAATTGTATTTATTTTCTATTTCCCACCCTTAAAGAATAAGATACCTGAAAATGTAATCACATTATTATACCCAAAGGCGATAATGTAAGAAATATGTAAATATTCATTATCTTACGCTTTTAAAATAAATTGCCTTCGAGAGCTGTTTACTGTTTCTTTTCATAGAATATTATTACCTTCATTAATATGCGATGGGGAAATTTCATGAGCCATTTAGCACAACAAGAAATGCTATTGCAAGTAATTAGAAGCAAGTACTAAACTTTGTATACAATTTTTTGAACTGGTGAAAGCCATTTAAATATAATTACATAATTAATTGGTATCGAATATCATCTGATATTCTGATAAATAATGAAGTAGAAGAAACACTAAAAATGAAATAAAGTAGTAGAATCTTTCAATTAAAATGATATTCATGTTTTACCGAAATTTTCTAATGAATTAATTCAGAAGTGATCCAAAATCTATAAAAAAAAGAAAAAAATATTCCTGCAGTTCTTATATAATTTTAAAACATAGTTTTCATAATTATGGAATTTAAAAAAAATGGATATTAATACTCAGGAAACGATGTTTAATCACTGTTAACAGATTTAGTATCTAATTTCCCCAGAATTGTGTATCAATTACGTACATTTAAGAAAGTTTAAGAGTAAGTATTTTAAACTGAATATTTATTATAATTTCCATATATTTTCTTTTAAAGAACACACTATTTATATTTTATTCTTCAAAAATGAATCATATTCTAACATTAACAGATTTTCTAAGCTCTTATGTTTCTATTATACATGTCTCGAAAAACTTTTATTTTTAAATTATCTACAAATATAATTTATGGCGTCAAAAATTATATAAGAATATATATAATTTTTGTAATGTAGTATATGTTTTTATATTTGTTAATATATGTAATATAAGGCCAACAATGATAGAATTAAATATATATAAAACTTTACTAAAAACGTCAACCATGGAAATTGAAATTGCAAGAATTTCTATGGTTATTAAACTTACAAGTATTAAGCCTATATTTTTCTCATTTTAGCTTCAACCCGTCCAATTATTGCAAAATTAGAAATGAATAACTGCAAAGATCTTAGAAAATGAGAAATTCAAAAAAGAAAATATAAGACGAAACACGTACTAAATTTAGAGCCAAATCTGATATTCAAACTAAATATAACTACAGCGAAATCGTTATCAATTACGACAAGTAAATACTCTACCATATATTTAGAAAGAGGCTCAGTTGTAAATAAGGAATGTTTTGAGTTTTAAAAAAAAATTCAATATATAACATGAAGTATAATTTTTTTTTGTTTTTATGTCGATTATAATTATATTTTTATTTTCTTTAGTGTTTGTTCATTACAAAAAGAGCGTTTGATTTTGATGTATGAGATTGATTTGATGCTTAAGTAATTTTGAAGCTTGGTGAAGTTTGAAAATTTTCAGATCAAATAAAAAAGTTAATATGATGCAGGTCTATGTAGAAGATGGTTTGATCGGTGTTTGGTTGAATCAAGTTTCGTATTGTGATCAAAATAACACAATGTGATACAACAACAAAAAAAATGTAACACAAAAATATCATCAAATTTAGTGCTGACTAGAAAACACTGAACATTTTCTTAAAACCTTACTTTCGGAATATATTATATAAATATGATCTTCAAATTTAGATTTGGTAAATAAATACATTTAAATTCATATGGTTTAGTAAAATGAAGAATTTTACGGCATACTTGGCACAATGGAGACTTAGTTAATAATAATTATATTAACGAGTTGTCCTGAAGCAAAGAGAAAAAATATTATGGAGAAGCCTCTTTATTTACAACATGGTCAAGAAAAATGCTAAACGTGGAATATACTTCTGCAAACTTTAGCATTACATCAACAGGTCCACGATCAGAGGAAATTATCAGTTTGGCTTCGTAGATCCATTTTTAATACAATTATTATTACAATTATTATCAATTATTATTAAAACACACGGAAGACATTTAGAAAATCTAAAAAAATATGATACCTTTGTTACTTTTTTCAAATTTCTAGTATTATTTTAATCTTTCTCTCTCTCTCAAAACTATTTTAAAACTTTTTATTTATTATTTTTTTTAATTTATAACCCTTGATCTCAAGCATTGATATGATTTTAAACTTTTATTAAAAACCTCTTGGGAACAAAAATATAAGTTTGACACTGCAATGAGGGTATTTTGTTTGACAGGATAAAGGGGTAAATGAAATAAAAGGTCACAAACGTCAAAGATGAAATCCTGAAAAAATACGATTTGGTCAAACAAACGCTAACTTACAACAAAAGGATCAATATAAAGTTAGAAGGATCCACAAAGAAAATGCTGAAAGCGGAAAAAATAGCGTCATTTCGTACGGTCGGTTATTTTCCAGGGCCATTGTGCGAACGCTAAAAGCAACTCTTGTAAATGGCTGACGCCAATTGCCTAAGAGGGTTTTGTCTAAGTGAATTATTCTATTAAGCTGTCGAGGTATGCCCTTCCAAAAGGTTTTCCACAGCGACACGAGGACAAATTATGCTTTTAATTGGATTCTAACTTAATAAGAAAAATATCGGCTCTTTGTCCAGGCTACTAGAAGATTGCTAAATTGAAATTTCATGGTAAACCGCCGGAAGTTCTATCATTTCAACTGAAATGCCAGTATGTAGATTAAATTGACTGTCATGATCTATTAGTTAATTCATTAGCTTTTATTCCGGTGGATTTACTCGGGCATAGTTTAACAGATATTGGGGCAAGTCTGTTAAAACTCAATTACATTTTATTTGAGACTCATGTTAAATGCATTTAATGAAATCTATGAGGTGCTTATATTAGTTCTAACATATTTGTTTTCACAATATTTATTTCCATTTTGTGTCTTTTTTTCCGGTAAATAAATATATTAATAAGCCACAAAATTATATATTTTGAATTATTTATTAAGAATAAAGCAATTTTCTGATAATGAATCAAATTTTGTAGTCATGTTTTCTAAAATAAAGTGACGCACATATATAGTATGTTTTAAATAGCAGTTTAATAGTAGATGATATTAAAAACATGCTCCTCATCCCACGCGCATTTTACAACTTCACATTATAGAAATACGTAATGTTTTTTTTTTCTTATATTTTAGACGAATTATTTCTACTGAACTCAGCTGTACAGAAAAATTACCAAATATATTCTACTAAATACATACAAAAGGGAATATAATTAAAAATATATATATAAATATTTCCTTTATTCATTAAAAACAAAAACCAAACAATTGTTCATTTATGCCCTAAAACCACACTTAAAGAAAAGCAGTAATTAATGCTACCACATATTACATGCAAAAAACTTAATTGATTGATATTTATAAAGCAATTTTGTCTGCTGAAATATGTATGTTTAGATAAAGACAATTTACAATAACATAAGTAAAATATCCATTAATAAAAACACTAAATGTTATCCATTATGCTCTGTTTAAATGATATTTTCTGAAAGTAAAAGTAAAATATACGAAAACATTAAATCTTAATATATATATATATATATATATATATATATATATATATATATATATATATATATATATATATATATATATATATATATATATATATATATATATATATATATATATATATATATATAGTAACCAAAAAATTAGCATTAGATAATTAAAAATCATAATTAAAACCATCTAAAATTTTAAAAAAATATTTTGGAAACGAAAATAAATTATTTCGGAATCTCAACTAAAAAATAATTACTGATTCAAATTAAAAACTAAAAAAAGAATAGATAAAGCCCCATTGCATTTAGAGAGCACAAATGTAGCTACTACTAAAACACAGATGAACCAAGCCAATAGTAATAAAAACCAAGTTAATAGGAAAAAAGTATGGAAATTATTTGGTTTAAAATATATATATATTTAAAGGGTTATCTTTGGAAAATAAATCCATTGATAAAAAATTATATATCAATATCTTTTTTTTTCATAAAATATTTCATTTAATTTTAGTTATCTGTGATTTAAATATAAAACGCAATTTTAATGCTTTTGCCGAACTTTGCTAATGCTTTTTGCATACATTTTTAGAAAAATGATTTCTTATGACCCAAAATTAAATAAACATATTGATACATTTTGATTTAAAATATTTATAACAGCAAAGCTATAAATGTACAATACCAGGAAAATGGACCATAATATATTCTAAATACTTTTAATCAAACATTATCTGTACCAAATGGAATCTATTTTAAGAATTTACTATGAAAAAAATAGTTTTCTTGCATATTCATTAGTCACAGTTTATGTTTGAACTACTTAATTAAAAGAAACATAATTTTAGAAAATTAAAATAATAATAATAAAAAAAAACTTAAAAATAATTTATGGAATACATTTCTACATATCATTTTAAAGAGAAATAAGCCGTTTCTTTTTTTACATGCATATATAATTTCACATTAGCATGTTTTAAATACATGTATTCAATAATCCATTCATAAAAATAAACTTAATAAATGTGAATTCCATGAATTCAATCTAAAGAACTTACACACATTTTTAAAATTATGTCGTCAATTCCTTATTATTTATTGGATAGAGGGAAATAAGCAAAACATATTTCCGTCTACAAAGAAGTTACTAGTACAAGAACTGAAGGAAATTCAATCTTTATCTGAGGAAGAATCTATAGTTATAAAACCAGTTAAAAAATTAATACACATAAATCAAGATCTTGAAAGAAAATCATTTCATATTTGTAGGAATTTGTAGTAAAAGAGTATGAGAGAACTTTCTTTTGTGAAGTTAACAAATCTGAATCATTCTTTTAAGAAACTCCTACAAATTTTCGATTTTGAAGCCAAAACGTAAACATTTTCTATCCTTTAGAAACGATAAATTTGATCTTGAGAAGACAGGGTCAAGCTATAATGGTGTTCAACAATACAAAGAAGGCACTACCATGTGATTTACCAAAACCAAACATGTAAACATCATCAATCAAGGCCCGTACGGAGGATGCCAAAAATACAATCGTTTGTTGCTTATTTCAGAAAACCAGTAACTGAGAATTTCAACTGAAAGTAACAAAACATAAAATATTGCTTAGACTTACAGGAATATAACATTATTTAAAATATTATCTACCACCATCAGATCCTTATTGCATTCGTATGGCCTTAACAAATTTATAAAGTATTTCATAACATCATATCAGGGATATGACATTTTTTGACGGTTTACATTTTTGCTATTTTTAAGAGAAACAATAGATCCAAAAACAAAAGCACATCAGTCTCGTTCGTAAAATATTACCTTTTAATTGGAATATTAATCGTAATTAGGTTTTTATCCAATTAGAAGGTTTTCTTTCAAATTTTAAAAGGTTTTAATTTTAAAATCAAAATAAAGTTACTCATACAAAATAATCACCTCTGGTTATAGCTGGTAGAAATGTATATCTCAGTGAGTTTTTTTTTTTTTTTTGAAATTTTAAATGATTGAAATTTAAACTGCATTTATCGTTTTTCTGTAATAAATTCTGAAATATAATTGCACAAAAATGAATTTTCCACCGTTTCAGAAAAAATAATTGCCTTTTTTGTGGTAAAAATTTAATGCCATGCAATTTTTCCCAGAAATTTGATAAATAAATATTTAAAAAATACATTTGCTTAATTTCTAAAACTTGATCACATTTTTGAAGTAAAATTCCAACTTTTTTCAATATTTCATCACATGAAACCCTTATTCCGCATTGTTGAAGGCCGCAGCAGAAGAATTCTATTGAATAGCTGAGTCATTTGCAAAGCGAATAAAAAATATATAAATGAGAAATTTAGAAAATATATGAAATACACTTTTTCGTTTTTGATAGTGATCTGATGCGATTGGATTGGTCCCCATTAAAAATATTTTATACACAATGAACTGATGTAAAGCAATTAAATTGACTCCTTTTTACTGTCTAATAATTTCACAGAATCACGGACGTGAAGTTATACCTTAACCATTTAAATGAAATTAAATTTAACCAATGTCTCTAACAAGATACTTGAGGCCAAAGCTTATGAGTAATATTTAAACGTACTATTGCTTCCATATGGGCTTATAAAAATTCATAAAAATTTAATAAATAGAGTGAATATCAAAAAATGATTTACATTCTAAGCAAAATTTCATTTATCTAAGGGAAAAATTATAAATGGAAAAGTGCTTTTCTCTAAAAAATTGTTATAATTCGAGATTTTGTTTGTGGCAGATTTAATAAAAGAAGTTGCAAACAAGATAAATAATTCAAATATTAAAACATACTTACTGACGTTAGAAGGCATTAAGTATTATTATCAAGCACAAAGGATCAAAAATATGATTTTTGCCTTTTTTGTGAGCGATATTTTAGAATATTTAATCGATAGAGATTATGTATTTGCTCAATTAATGGAAGAAAAAGTTTATTTATCACAAAAAATGCCCCTTATTAAAATGTCAAAATTAATTAATTCATTTTTTTTGTATTATTCGAATTTTTAAAGATAATCTTTATCAATTAAAAACATTTTGATCAATATTGAATGTATTCTGAAAACATCCTTTTGAAGGGAATAATATGTTTCAATAATATGTTATAGGGGATAAAATATGTTTCAGGGGATAATATGTTTCCGTTAATATACCCATTAATTTATAAATTATTTGATTTAATTGGAATATTTTATCCGCAGATAATAAGAATACAGTAGATAGCCATTAGCTACCTCCCAATGTTTAAACAGACAAAAGATAAACATTATCCACATGAATCATGTTGCACATAGATTAATAATACAAGAAGAGTGGTTTCCCGATATTTATCCGGTACAGCGCATATAATAATCTGTAATAAACGGAAAATATTTTGATGGAAAATTATATCTATATCACATAAGGAAAAGGTTAAGACATAATATATACCAGAATAAAATTATTTATCCACAACAATAATAAGAAAAATTCAAAAAATAATTACAAATTTCATTACAGACAACGTTGATTAAATATAAAATAATGTGGTAATATACAAAAAGTCTTACAAGCACTCAAAACTATGTTTTAATAAAAGAAGTCAAATTTTAAAGATTATCTTGACAAAAGTATGTATCATTCTCCTTTTCCTTATTGTGAAAATTTTCTAAATAATGAATACAAATAATTCAGAAACTTTATTTTAAGGCTTATATAAATTTCTTTTAAAAAAATGAGAGATTTCCATTCGATACACTGCTATGTTAAGATTTAATAGCGCCTAATTTTAAGCCATTTCCAGACACACTTTTAACAAGCTTTCTTTATCGATTAGAATAAAATGTAAAAGCACAAAATAAAAGATAGTAGCGAAAGTGAGAGCATTATCTTTGAAAGCAAAATCATTTGAAAGAAAAAAAATAAAAGTAAAATATCTGCATATGAACTGCTCTGGAGTTTGTGCCGAAGTTAATCTTCTTTGCCTTTTTGTATTTTTTTTTCTATTTTTTTCTCACCAGCTTTTAATACTTTTTTTCACATTCTCATTAATTTTTTTTTCACATTTCATTTTTCTTTCTCGGTTCCAGAAGCATCCGAAAATATCATTTTCACGCAAGATATAATCAACTTCTTTACTTTCTTTTAAAACTAAAGAGAGATAATTCTGAAAAAGTAAATAAAATGATACTCCTGTTTATGCTAATTAGAATAATTATTCGCTAGTTTCAGGGCAAGAGATTAAAGTATCATAAGTCTGATGAAATAAATTGATGTGTTCCTGTTTTATTCATTCATTTATTTTTTTTTATTGCAAAGGAAATGAAAGATATTTTATTGAGTAATTCTCTTCACACCTATTGAAACGACAACTGAAGTATTTTAAGTGACAAAGTATTTAACATCTGATGAAAAATAGTCAACGAAATTGTTTCATGAAGTCATTGAATTTATGAATCTGTTTCACAAGTAACATTTTGCGCCATAATATACATTAAAGCTATTTTGTGTTTGTTTTATCATAAACATGTTTTATAGAGTTAATAAACATTTAGTGTTTCCATGACACTGGTCTGCGACAAAATTGTCCTTAAAGATTAATCTAAAATCTTTAATTGTTTGCAAATTTTTTAATTTAAATTTTTAAAAAAATTTTGAAAGCCATAATTTAACAAAAATGTCAAATGGGAAAATGAATTGTTTGAAATCTTAATAAGACAATTAAAATAAATCTAATTTCCCGTTACGAAACTTAATTAATGAAATTAAAATATTATATAAGTTTTGTAAGATTTAATGAGATTATAAAATTGACATTTCAGAATTTGAAATCATTAAACATTTTATTTAGAAAATAATTTTGTCAGAAATTTGCAGTGTTTGTTGATTTAAAGTTGATTAATTAATGAAGAAAGTAGAAAGTATGAAAGTATTTTGCTTATAATTTCCATTGCATACTAACATTATATGAAATATAATTCTTTATGAGAAAAAGTTATCTTATATTTAAATTATGAAAAATTGCAGTAAATCCATGACTAAAAATCAGGTGAATATATATATATATATATATATATATATATATATATATATATATATATATATATAATATCAAAAATTTCAGAATTTAATTCAAAAATTTTAAAAATTTTCAAATTTTTAGTAAAGTAATTTTTCAAAATTGCAGTAAATCAAATTCAAAAATAATAATATTTTTTTTTATTGAAAATATCTATTTAATTATTTCTTCTTCCAATTAATAAAAGATCGGTTACTTAGACGGAAAGGCGTTTAACAGATAAGGACTGTGAAACCGTTTTTAATCACCAATTAACTCATTTGTTAAATGTTTGGAAACGAGGAATATTTCATTCAATATATGATGAACTGGAATTTGAAATTTTATTCAATTATGTTTTTCCAGTTACAATATAATCTTGCAATAATATATGAATTATCAATTAAAATATTATTTATACCAAATACTGATTTTCCTTCAAATGGTGCCAATCCATAATCAGTTTAAAAGTAATTTTTAAAAAAATTCTAATATCTGTAATCAAGAATGAGAAAATATTTTAAATATCAGAAAATGGAAGAAAAAAAAGAAAAATTCATAATCAGTGCATATATATATATATATATATATATATATATATATATATATAAAGATCTCACATAGTCATGTTAAAAATGTGATTAAACGTCCAATTTACTTAAAATGTTTCTGCCGGGATCTCACCCCTCTAATTAATTATATGATATGGCATCAATAAATTTGATAATGATCATATAAAGAAATAAGTAAAAATCATATTAAAGATAAAAATAAAAAGAATTATTATCAGCAGAAGAAAATTAAATACGTGAAATTGAGTATTAAGTAACTATACAAAGTACAAATTAGAATATTTGTTCTTATATATCAAGAATAGTAATTGAAAATTATATCCTTCATCATGATATAACATTTCATTTTATAGAATAGGGATATTAATTTAAGAATGCCACCCGATATCATAAAAAGTCATGCCGTTTATAATTGTCGTTGTTAACCTTTAATATTTATTAGTGTATATTATCCAGGTGTCAAACTCAAAATTATGTTTTCTCAAGGACTAACATTTAAAATCTAACGGAATTGTCTTATATCGCTTTCATAGATAAATAAAATCAGAGATCCTTTATTTTCTTCAACTTGTCAGTCAACAATAACAGAAGATAAAGAAAATGTCCAACCGATAGAAGCTTTATTATATAAATTTTATACAAGATTAAAATTTATGAATTCCTTAATTTGCACACTTTTGGAGAAAAACACATAGATTCATATCATTCATATTAACCAAGCTTTATTTTAAACCAATTTAAATAGAATCATACGGTTATTAAAAATATTTCGGATATTTTAATGAGATTCAAGAATTATTAAAAGAGTATCTGCAATTTTTAATTTGATTCCAAATGGAATTGCAAAAATAAATTTCCAAAAAAAAATCTTCTTATAATTCTAATTCCATGATGGATATTCGTAATCATGATTATTTTCATTAAAGATCGAAGTGCCTTTCTTATTATGCTTTGCCTTAAATAATTACTTTTTTAAATGTCTTCAAAATATTATTAAGAATATAAATATTTATGCTCAGTTCAAAAAAAAAGTTTCTTCCTATAAGATGAAGATGGAAATTCTTTTCATAATAATAACGAATTTAACATATTGAAAGAATATTAAGTAATATCATAATAAATATTTATGAAGTACCACTAAATTAATTTTAAAAGCTTTTAGAAATGCCGTTTTCAGGAATTTCTTTCCTTAAAGATGGAAAAATCGTTTGGAATGTTTTCCTTACTGATTTGGGTAAAATGAAAACGATTCTGAATTCCCCTTGGAGCTTTTGAAACTAATTTTATCTCTTGATATTCAGAAACAAATGTTCCCCTAATTGTAAGAATCAGCTTGATTTTTAAGTAAAAAGTAAAATAAATTCTAGGAAAGAAATGAAAAATGCAGAATATTCCCTCAAGAATTTATTTCTATGCTGGGAATATGCATTTAATTTAAATCTAATTTAAAAAGCATATAATTACTCTCTAGTAGACCAATTTTATAAATGAATGCCTTCAAGGTTGGACTTATTGGGCTTCTTTGCTATTTTCAAATGATACTAGATCTTTTATTTGATTTTTTATTTGTTAATTGTTGTTCTTAAATTTATCATTATTATTCATATATTTTTTTTAATTGTTGTCTTTTGAAAACACTTAATCTTATAACTTCGTCATCTCATTTACCCAATGCCTCAAAATTGATGAATCGAAATCTGCAACTAATTTAGATAAATTATTTCGGATGGATCGAAAAAAATGTGAATTTTAATTAGAAAATAATATTTATTTTGATGATGAGCTTCTTCTTAACTTTAATTTAATCTTTATTTTAATTAGGTATCTTTTTTTTCTCTTATTTTCATTTCTCTTCTTTGCAAAATGTAATTCTTCAAAGTGAAATTTGAGATAATCCGTTATTTCAAAAGAAGCACATACTGACTGATCTTTTTTGCCTCAGTTATAGGCAATAAAAACGATAAAAAAATTATCTTTTATATCTGTAGCACTAAGATTGAAAAGATTAGATTAACAGTTTCCCACATAGATAGTTTCAATAAGATTTCCGAATTTTTGGAATTGATTTAAGGAAGATTTAAAACATTCCTTTATCTCTGTTATAGAAAAAAAAACTTTCCGTTATCATTTAATCATGTGAAAAATATCTTCTTATAAATATTATCTTACCATATGTTCAAAAGTAAATATATGAAAACATTCAAAATTTAACTATGACGAGGCAATAAATTCTACGTAAGGCAGTTGCATAGTGATTGAAGCGTTAAAAGCAAAGCGATTTTTTATTGCATTAACACCACGTTGATAAATACAAATTACAACTTTTTCAAAATTATTTAAATCCATGAAGCGATCTTTAGAATGTTATCAATTACATTTAATTTTGGAAATGATTCCCATTTTTACACTAAATAAAAATATAATGAAAACTAAATGGATAATACATTGTGAATTATATGATGCATATGATATTGTGAGTTATATGATTTTTCTATTGTGTTTATTTTAGAAATTTAGATGTTTTGTTTATGATAGATTTCTTTAGTATTAAATAACGGTAACTTTAATTTCCAAATTTAAGCTCTTTTGCGTAGTAATATATTTCGCCAATATTTAGCCGTTATTCCTTATTGAAATTCAATAATAACTCTTATTCTAAATTGAACTGATTGTATACAATATCAATGAAGCTGTTTATCACTGTATATGATATTTCAAGTATAGATATTCAGCAACTTAAATTGCTTGAAATTGGCGAAAAATGTCAGAGTTCCATTTCCAAGATATAAATGAAAAATATCTAATTGTAATATAAATAACCCTTATGCCTTCCTTCGCACCCCACTTAAATCCTTTTTCATGAGCTAAATTTGATGTTGCTAGATTGTTATGCGTTCGCAATCCTCACATAAATCGACTTGTTATATATTTAGCGAGGAAATGAACTTTTTATATACTGAGCGAACGATGAAGCAATAAACTAAGATAATCATTTCGATTTTGAGTCTATGGAAGAAACATTCATCCATTATCTTCAAAATCATTAAGGTTAATTGTTGTAATCAAAAATATACAAATAAACAGAAAATAATTTTGATGATTAAACCAGGATTAATATTTATTGATTAGAAACTTGATTATCAAAAGCTGATTTAATCAGAGAAACTGGGTTAAGTATAGAAGAGATACTCAACCAATGAAAGCTACAATTATCTTGAAGTTTAATCTATTATATGTAACAGAATCAATTTTAAAGACACAATTTCATAATAGCTGGCTTCTAAATTTAAAATAGAACATTATCAAAAATAAAGCTTAATTTTTATTAGAAATATCCCTTTTATTCTCGTAATACAATGAACCAAATATTTTTTCAAATAAAAGTTATAACATTTTTTTTAAAAAATACCAAAAAACAGATCTTAAAATTTAATTCATACTGTGACTTATTTTTGTGAAGAGCATATTCAGATGTAAGTTGGCACATAAATAACGTAGTGCGTAACTTTTTCAAAACCTACTGGATAAAATTTCTAATTAAAACATTGTATGTTTTTTTTCTAACTTGTTATCATGTAGTTAACTTGGTCAATGCATTTAAAAAAATATATTGATATTTGGGCCAATATACGAACAATACAATCTTTCATATAATAGTATATTTTCGTAGTCTCAATTTTCGTTCCATTAAACAAGTGACAAATATTTATAGAGAATTATTCCAAAATATTTATATTTATTAAATGTCTTTTAAGAAACAAATACCTTAAGTTCTAAAATATAAAATTCCAGATTTAGCTCGAAACGAAAATCAATTTGTTTAATCAGTTTCTCTTAATTCATTGTTTGAAATGAAACATCTTTTTAAAAGTAGAAAGCTTGAAGAAATGTTGAAGGATAAAAATTTGCTTAAGAAATTCATTTGATATATAAGAAGAATATTTGTCCAAATGATGAATGACTAGTTTTCACTGATGGAATAGCAGACGCAATTCTCTAATTCTATCCGTCTTAGAATTGAATGTCCTTTTAAGCAAAGTGCATGAGCACTTTGTAATTAAAGAGTAAATATTTATAATACCACTGCAATTACATTAAAATATACTTTTCATCATTTAGGTGGAATTCCTTAAAAGCATAGATTGAAATTTATCATTTGGAGTTAAACAGTAAACATTACTCTAGTAATGCAGTTTAGTGGGTGTGCACTTCTAATTCAAACTAGTTCAGAAAGTTATTAAGTCAAGCATTTAGCAAGAAAATACCTATGTATAAAATTTATTCTGTTCTTATTTAATAAAGGCAGTGATGCATGTAAATATAGGAAATTCACTCAATTTTATTTCAATCGCGTCAAATCCAATTGTGAAATTTAAAGATAAATAGGGAATATTATTTTTATGAATTGATATGACAATAGCAAAAAAACTGCTATAAATTAAAAGAACTGCTTTTTCTACCAGTTAATGAAAGGTAATATTAAAAATTAAGCTTTTAATTCATTTTCAGAGACACACATTTAATTTAAAAAAGGAATATTTCATGGAAACATTTGCCTATTCGAAATAGAATTTAACATATTCGGGTGTTTTACACTTTATATTTCTGTTAAAGATATTCTTCATTAATCTTTTAATTTTTAACTACTTTCACATTGCTTTGGAATGTAAATAAATTTGGATATACAGAAATTTAATAATGTCACTTAGTGAATAAATAAAAAACTGAAATTGTTATATTTAAACTAAATCCGTTAAAGATGCAGTATGTATTTTGTCAACTCTTTTACACTGCATATGTCAAGTGCATTGTATCCCAACATCTATTTTCCAGTTGTCAACGTAAATACAAAATACTACCTTCCTATATCGGACAAACTCAATCCCAAAACATAGAAGCAATCTTTCTTTTTCACACTTTTCACACTTTTCAACTTCCAACGTGTGAGCCTGTTGCAAAGGATCAGACTCAAAATATCAAACATGTTTACTTTTCCTTAAGAAAGATTTTTATATCAACTCAATCCTTATAGAGATTCGGCAGCTGTTCGAAAACATGTTGTTCACTTGCATTTTTCTTCTTGAAAGCAATGTTTTCGAACGAGATATTTCAGCACTGCCGTATATCTAATAGAGAAATAATGCCTCCATCAAATTGAAATGGATGTGATTTTCTTTCCGATAACTTCCATTCTGAGAGAGAGAATAAATGATGTTCCAGAGAGCATTTTATATGTTAAGAATCTATATAATTATATAATCTCTCTCTCACTCTCTCTCTCTCTGTATATATATATATATATACATATATGTTTTATAATATATATAATTATATGATATTTTATATAATATTATTATAGGAGCTACAGTTATGTTATTTGCTTAGTAAAGCCTTATTCAGTTGTCTTCTCTTCAGAAATTAACCCATCAACCGCTGGTGTTGCGTTGACGCAACGGTCAATATAAATAAATATAAAAAAAAATAACGATTAAACAAATTTTTGAATAAATTACAGTTTTATGTTAAAGAATAGCACTACTAACAAATCAGTGAAAAAATTGACTAAAATAAATTATTTTACACCTAATAATCGAGGTTTAACTTTAAGCATTATTTTTGTTAAATTTCCAAACTCATTTTTTCTTAGAAAAAATAAAAATTAAAAACAAATTGGGGTTTGGTTGTGAAATACATTAGCCAAGGTCACTCTTTGTCAGTACATTCCCCAAAGCAGGTGTTTCTGTGGGGGAGGAGGGGAAAGTAAAAACAAGTGTTGCGTTCGCGCAACGTCAGCGGAAAGGGGGTAGACTGTTATCCTTCTTGAAAGATTTCATTTCAGTACTGTGCTTCTTATTGGTAGCAACTTTTTTTATCCTCTGTGGTTTAAAATGCATAGAACAAGATATCTTACGTTTGAAGAAGCTTTGAAAAAAATTTTTGAACAAAATTCCGATGACGAAGATGCAGATGAGACCGATATTGTTGTCGTACCTCCAGAAACAGCAGATGCTAGTGATGAAGAAAAAGGTAATGCAAATATTTTATATAACGATAATGAAGTTTTACTTAGAGATACTGCAGTAGAAGTTGAAGTTCATGTAAAGAAGAAGTTAGATCCTTCGAAAAATTCTGCTAAAAACAGAAAACGGAAAAGGAAGAATTATGATGGTCATGAAAGGAACCAATTGATAGGCATCAACCAAAAAATGAAGAAAAAGCTTCAATTGATCGAATCAAACAAATCATAGAAAATAAAGCTAGTGCAGATAATTTCAATCTTTTTTTTTTGTTTTTTTATTTTCAATATGAAGAAAACAAAATATATACTTCTTGTTCGGTGGAATGACAACGCTGTTATGACAATAGGGTCAACGTTTGGAAAAATTGAACCACTTAAAAATGTTTTTCGATATTCTAAAAATCAGAAGGAAATATTAATAGCTCAACCTCACTGCATTGAGCAATATAATCAGAAAATAGGTGGTGTTGATTTATGTGCAAATTTTGTTTCCAATAACAGAATTAGGATCCGTGGCAAAAGATGGTGGTGGCAGATATTTTCAATTTCATCTATATTGCACTAGCAAATGCTTGGAGAATATCAAGATTTTCTGAAGAAAGGAGTAAAAAGTCACTGTTGGATTTTAGACTAGGGATTGTGCTTCATCTGTTACAGACGCCCTTGGATAGTGAGATAAATAAGAAAAGATCAGCTATAGGACGTCCGAGCAAATTCAACCTTACAAAACCAATATCCGAAGGACATTTTATTGTTAAGTATACATACAGTAGAAGACTACGTTGCAAGTATTGCTATAGCCAAACTATTTATCGCTGCAATGTTTGTGAAGTTGCTTCACACCACAATTGTAGTGAAGCATATCATACTTAAGATTTATATTACCTTATTCTTACATAATAAGCTTGTCAACTACATTTATTTGTTAGTTTTTAATAAATTAAAATTTTTAAAGAAGTGTTTTGACTATTTTACACCCTTTAATAAGCTCACAAAAATTTCTAGTTTTTTAAAACGTGAAGAAAATGCGGCGTAGTGCTCGGTGATAACGATCAACATTCGTACTTCTTTTCCGCTGACGTTGCGCCAACGCAACATCCTATATTTTTAAAAGTAAGTGCAATTTCTTTATTTTTACATTAAATTACTATTATAAGTGGTCAAAATAATAACTTGTATTGTTTCCATCGAAAACAAATGGGTTAACATCGAAAACAAATGGGGCGTTTAATGGGTTAACATGGTTTCTTCATTAACAAGAAAAACATTTTACTAGAAAACATTCTACATATTTTCCCATATGAAGTGAGTAAAAGATTGGAATTAAATGCTAGGATCCCTATTTTATTCATAGTGAAGATAGTAAAATATTTTTTTACAAATGCAAGAATTCACAGGGATTTGATATTCAATTTTTTCTATAATTTCAACAGAATTTGCTTTTTTGCTGTAGTTGAATGTAAATAGTTCAGCAATTTAGATTAAAAAATATTTTTCTTGGAAAATTTAAAAAGAATTTCTAAAAATTACTACTTTTGAAAAAGGTTTCTCATTCAATTATCAATATTTGCTGACCATTTTTGAAGAATCATTTTAATGAAATTAGTGGAATTAGTCACAGAATTTCAGATATCTAAATTAGTTTCGGAAAAAAATGTTATCTCAAAAAATTATGTAATTTCTAAGAAAATAATTCATATTTTTTAATTTAACGTTTAAAAGCTTTTCAAATCAATACTTTTAAAAAACGATTTTTTTTATTAAGTTGATATTTCTGAATTCACAGAAAAAAAGTTTGAAATAATTTCAAAATAATGATGAAAACAAATGAGATTAAAATTCAAACATAGTAATATGACAACTAAATGAGTGCATATTGAAAAGATATTAATTTTTTTTAATAATAATCAAACTTTTCAAGTGAGAAAGTAATAATCTATAAAATTCTATTGTTTTCATTATAAATAATTTTTTTTTCAGTATAATTTATTTATAATTAAAAAATATAACTTATTTAAAAAAATATCTGAAAATTACAAAAACAATATTGCAATATTTTTATAACAATAAATTTAGAAACTCATTTGTAATTTTTATTTTAAATGCTATTTATGCATATTAATAATTATTGACCATTTACATAATATATAAATTGAGAATATATATATTTGAAAATAAACACATATTTTAAAATAACCAGATTTCAATGAAAAAGTGATTTAAGTAATTATAAAACCTATTTGATCACAGTTTTTCATATGAAATGAATGCCGTTACAAATGCTGTCTAATTGAAATTAAAATGTTCTATCGAGCTTACATATAGAACATCACTGATTTCGGTTTCACTAACGAGTTCCAAAGCCTTAGTCAAAACCTTTTTTTTTTTAATTATTTTACTTAGGGAATTTAATTTACGTACTTTACTCATCTTACCATTCATAGTAAAATAACGTACCTTTCTACTAACTCGTAGTATTTCCAAATATATTAGAATTAAAGGAAACAATTAATTATGATGCAATTTTGGAATAACAGATTTTCTTTTCGAAAATTGTCAAAATTTGATGGACAGAAATGAATACAGAAAGACGAATGAAATAACTAAAGTTACAAACAAAGAAAATAATAAGCAATACATTTTCAGAACAGTGCTAAAAAATAAAAAAACCTTTATTTTGGGGGTGGGGGTTAAGAATAGAAACATAAAATAAAATAATGGATGAGAGCGTGGCCCTTGATAATGCGTCAGTTGCAATGGCTTCATATCTCACCAAATATTTGTCCGGTCGATTTGACATTTTCAGAGATTTCATACATAAAACAAAAGATATTTCAAACATAAAATTGAAAAATCATCATATTTAGAGACACACAGAGAGAGAGAGAGAGAGAACACATACAACGCGTGCTAATGTATCTTCCCGTAAGACAATGTTATGAAAGTTACACTTCGAGAAGCAAGAGTCTGCGTGACTCCAATTTGAAAATTATAGAGCTTTATTCTTTGAATACAAGTACTTTAAAGTAATTAATTTTAAAAGGGAAAGAGGTGGGCACTATTGCACATGAATTTATCATACTTTCACACACAAAAAAGGCATCTTTGTTAATAAATGCTTACCTTTCATAAAAATCAATGAGTTCTTTTTATATCATATTAACTTTGTAACATATTCAAGCATGGCAAATTAAATATGAAGGATCTGAAAAAAATCGAATTAGAATGACTACCACTAACTATTTCTTACAGCATTTATTATAAAAGTTTTATATGTTGAAATCAATTTCTTTCAATTTTGATTTTTTTTATTCGTAGTAACAATGATAAATATGCATTATCGAAGAGAAGAATATATATATATATATATATATATATATATATATATATATATATATATATATATATATATATATATATATATATATATATATATATATATATATATATATATTATAATTCGTTTATTATAACGACTGATTTTTTTCAATTTCGCACACTAAAAAATATTTATATATTAATTAACAATTAATTAAAATAACGAAAAAAATAATGTTTAATTAAATTTTTAAGTGAATATATAAAATACGGATTCCAAAATTTAATTTTCATTGAAAAAAGTACTTTTCAGTTAAAAACAATCAATAAAATTTGATTTTATCTAAACGAATTCATTAAATATAAATTGAAAGGGAATATTGCAAAATTATCTCTCTTATAATAAGGAAAAATTTGTGATTATTAGGGATCCATATGTATTTTATAAGGTTCTATACTTGAACAAATATTACATTTTTGAATTTTCCTTTATAATTTTTAAACACTGGGAATACGTCACTCTTAAGATTGCCTCAGAATGGTTAAATTGTGCAATAAAGGAAAGCATTTCCTTTAAAAGAGCACTAAAATAGTTCTTACTATCCATAATAATTTTCCTAGAAAAATATTATTTTTATTCGTTTAAAATGGTGTTTGTTATATAAAATGATTTTATTGCTGCTTTTTGAATATTTATTTTTAAAACAATGGTTGATTGATAGATAATATTTGAAACATGAAAGGTCGACATGCCTTTTCTTTGGTAAATGGTTTTCAGGAAATGCTTTTTGAAAAACTAACTTTAATGTATGAGAGAACAAACTTTTTTTTTATAAAGATTTAAAAAAATCTTTCATTTGTAGAATTTTTAAGGTAAAACTATTTAATTGCGAATATCGTAATATACGAAGAATTAAATCTTAAGTTCGAAAAATTGTAGGAAAACTCATATGAAAAACATTGAAAACTTGAACCTAAAATTAAATTAAAAAAAGTTATTGAGAAAATTAAAATTGCCGAAAATTAATCAAAATTCTCCTTCTAAAATAAGGCTTTCTATTATGATTGTATCATTATTATTACATAGAGAACTCATAAAATATAAATAAGAGAAACAGATTATTTTCCAATTAAAGTAAATCTCTTATTTCTCACTAATTCTGTATTTTAATTAATTTGTTATTTACAAACAGATGAAATACAATATACTTCAAAGTGATTAAAATTTATTTTAATGATTAAATTTTAATGCCTACTAAAAGCTACTTGCCTCAACTTTTTGATATTCCATATTTATTTATTTATTTATTAATATTTTAAAATACTGTTTAGTGCTCACTTGGGCGTTTTAAAGCGATTACTGGGCTAGGGTATTGGAAAGGGGGCGGAATTTGATACGATTATAAAACACTTTCGCTAAGGCAAAATTGTCTCTCCGTTAGAAAAAAAAATCCTTTGATCTTTTCCGAGCGTTCATTAAGCTTCTTTTGTGACTTATCTCTTCCAGCTTATACTTTTTAGCTAGAAAAGTTTTCTTTGGTGTTTCGTAACTATGATCTGAAAGCTAATGGAAGGCGTTCTCGTTTTCTTTATAGGATTTAAAACTAATGAGAAAGTTATGTTTTCCCTTTAAAAATGTTTCCTTAAATTTCTCGAATGTGAAATCTCACAATTTAATCCATTAGGATCGTTCTACAAAGATTAAAATAAATTATAGACGCGTTTTTTCAGCAAATGAAAATTGCTTAATGCAATTAAAACTATGATTAAACTTAAATTACATTGAAAATAACTATTATTTTTCATTCTTAGATCATTATGCTGATATAGTTTATAAATGGAATTATAAATGAGCATGTAATTATTTTTCACGAATAAAATACTCCAACATTTTATTCTTAAATTAAATTATAGACACAGTTTTTTTAGCAAAGGCGAATTACTTAAGGAATTTAATGTTTTCATATATCTTACGAATGTCACGATAATTGAAAATTTAATTACATCCTCGAATAAGTAATTAAATTTTATTCTTACATGAAATTATAGGTACAATTTTTCAGCAAAGGAGAATTATTAATGAGTTTGAAACGCCGTTTCAATTTTAAAATATATTAAATGGCATTAAAAATAACTATTATTTATTATTCTCACATCATTATGCATTCATATAGTTTATAAATAAAATTATATAAATTATAAATAAGCATTTAATTTTATTCATAATAAAATTATTTCGACATTTTATTCTTAAATTAAAGTATATGCATAGTTTTTCAGCAAAGGAGAATTACTTTAGGAAAATTACTTGAAGAGTTTAAAGAAGAATATCTTAAGGATTAAAACTTAACTAATAATTGAATCCAACTGCAAGTCATTGAAACTGATGGATGCTCAAATAATAACAAAATATTTCCATTCTATAACTACCGTTTTGCAATGTATTGAAAACTAAGTTCTCTGAATTTATCTTACATAAAACATATTATACCGAATACATGCAAATGTTGCAATATGTACTAATTTGACTGACAAAAAATGGCGGCTGCAAATATGTTTATTAAGAAAAAGACTTGTTTTCAAGTGGAATAATTTAATGCATTTAATCATAAAAATATTTTCCGATACATTTTAATGTAGACGTAAAAGATCTTGGGTTTATTAAAATAAAGTCTATCTTCTATTTCTGACTATCATTTTAGCGATGATCAATCCTTATAGTTTCATCGAAGTTTAATAAATTTTTGTATCAACCACGATTTCACCTGGATTAATCAATATAATTTCATGCAAAAATTCTTTGTTAAGATAAAACTTCTTTGTTTCTTGATGCGCCATACTTTTTAAAAAATAATTAAGAGAAAGTAATGGGAAGAGATTAGGTTGTAATGATATCCAATAAGTGTAATGTAACTTAAATCTTGTAATACAAAATTTAAATGTTTTATGTCTCAAAAACCTCATTAGAATATTTATTATTTTTTGAAGAGTTTAGTTCTGTTCCAAGTCCTAATCATTTTTATGCAAGCTTCCTTATTCAGAAATATTCTAAATCATCCAAAACAAGAAAACGAGTTAAACAGTTTTATTCCTTAAATATTATATCGAAATCGGTAAAAGAATACAATCTAGCTTTAATGCAGATTAAGAATAGAAAATATTTCGGGACGTTTTTCTATCCAGTCTGGGTCTAAGAACAAAATAACTTCACTGCAATATAAGGACTGCAAGATGCAATACAGAGTCAACTAGGAGTAATTGGTAACATTGAGTTTAGTAGTAATCAGTGAATCCTAAGTGAGACACCGACTTTCTTAAATGTTATTATTCATTTTCTATATCGGTCATTACAAGGTAAGCAGTAAAACTATATATTTCTCACACATGAAAGATATAATGGTTGCGAGTATTCAGTTTTTACATTTGAAGTTTCCCATGAATAATAAGCTAGTGTTCCAAATTACCCCTGAAAAATTTCATTGTCAGATAATTAGGAATAGCTCGTTAATTTAATAAAAACCTATATTTATTTTTTTGTAATTTTAATAATGTATTATATGACAGGAAGTGGTATTACTTATGGAAACACTTTAATTCCTTCTCCTACCAACAATTTTTACTATTTTAGCCCTTTGGGTATGCATTTATTTAAAAATGTTTTGCACTTGGAGCATATTTAATTTTTTAGGCAAGTAAGAGCAGTAAATTTTATGACGTATCAGAATGTCCTGCATGTCTTTGCCCAAACAAATGCATTGTATACTGATACGTCAAATGGAGCCAAAGAAACCTATATTTCTATGTAATAGAAACATATATTTTTCTTGTAATTTTAATAATGTATTATATAACAGCAAGTGGTATTACTTATGGAAACTATTTAATGACCAATATTTTTTTTTTCTATTTTAAACCAAATTAACAAGAAACACCATTGATAATGCCACTATTTATTTCTATTTACGTCATAGTTACGTCGGAGTAATTATGATCTTCATTGTAAATGGTATTTTCTCTCATTCTGGAAATTTTATTTCTCTTTAAACAATAACTATGAATAATATAATGATAAATATTTTCAAGAAAATGACATTACCTGCAAAATCTATTGCCAATTACTTTTCATTAAATATTGCTTCTTACCTACAGGCACCTACTTCTATATCAATATTTTCTTCTCAACAACAACAAAAAATGCGGAACCCATTTTTAATAAAATCGTATTATTAACAACAACTAATACTTTACTGAACAACAATATTTTGCTGTCAATCGTTCGTTGAACGACGTTATAAGGAACTAAGTTTTTAAAAGTACAATAATATTGATATTGTCTCTCTAATAATTTCTTTCTTTTCTAATAATCTTCTTCCACTCAGTAAGAGGTCTTCTACCTGTCAAGGACTCAAAAGTTATATTCGTCAATGCAAAATAACTTACTGATATTCGTTGGAGACATCTATTGATTGAGACACCATGCATTCCCTATTATTAAAAGCATTGGAAGTCATGCAAATATCAAATGCCTGATCCCTTCGGCCAATGGTACAAAGCAGTGCAAATACATTTGACTCTTAAGTGAGCCTTTCCCCCTGTTTCCTGATAATAATTTCGGGTAAACGGGTCCCCAGGAGTGATTACTTTTCATGCCTGGATGGAAAATGCCGAAGTGGGGTAGTGGGAACGGTTTTCTTGTCGACGTGCCTTTGCTGCCGATCGATATGCACCTTGATTGAACACCTTCTTTCCAAAGAATTGTTGGGTAGAACTTTCTCTGATTCCCCGCTGTACCGGAAACCTAGACTCACTGATGTATGTACCACAAAAGTAGCAGAGAAGATTCACTTATCTTTTGGTCTGTTCTGGTATCAAGAAGTATGAAAGTTTGGGAAAGCTCAAGATAAGAATTTATATTAAAAAAGTTGCATGGTTACATTTCAGAAGCTATACACATTGCGGTTAAATGTTCAGGATGATATGAATGTACCAGATTTGTCATATATATATAAAGATGCTGTCTTCTGAATATATAAGTTAAATTTTAATTTTTCAATTGATATTTAAGCTCGAAAAATGTAATGTTCTTTAAAGAAAATATTATTATTTCAAGTAACAGATACTATACAATTTCAATATAAAAATGAATGTTTGTCTTTATTTATATTTTGCTAATGCAAGTTATCCCAAAACGTGAAGGTGGAAGAAATGTTTATTTCCTTAATTATTGAAATTAGACATATGAATCCAATTGCGCAGTTTTATCTAATTGAGCAACCAAATGTATGAAAACAGCAAAGGGGTTAAGGTTGTGTCCCAACGTTAAAGCAAACAGTGTGTTTGGTCACTACAATGTTAAGGCAAGAAGCAGAAATAATGTGATTTAAGCTGTTTTTTTTTCTTATAAACATACCATTTTGCATATTTTGTCTCTAGACTGGCCTGCAAGGTCAACAGATCCGAAGCTACCGACTTGTGCCTATCGAGGTTTCCAAAATATCGGATTTAGCGAGGGTGTGACCTTAAGGAAGCATACTTGAAAGCCAGCATCATTAAAAATATCTCCTTCATTCCTACAAAAGTACGCATGCATTCGTTGATAAACACAGTGACACGTTTTCAGCATATTATTAACTGATACGATATACGTATAGAACATACAGCAATATGCGTAAATATGTAAATAAATAAAATATTTCCTTATTCCTTTATTTTTTTAACTGTATATCTCCTTTTATTTAGTTACAGCTCCATCTGTTAATAAAGTTCCAAATTATTTTGTTCCATAGAAACATCGGTCCCTCGTCTAAGTAACAAAAAAAAATGAAATTTATCTCAGATCACTTTACCAGAAACGGAAATACATGTATTTGAGTACCACTGGTTTGATTTTAACCCTCCTGCATATGTTTAGTTGTATAACTTTGGCTCCACTCTTTTGGGACGTCCTGCTTGTTCTGTCAAATAAAGAGATAGTTAAATGCCTGTGTTCCCTCAATTATATAATTATGAGGTATAAATTTTTAAATATTTGTACTACTTTAAGTGTATGAGCTCCCTCATAATGTAAAAATGAAATGATCATTTAAACTTTAACACTTTTATATTCAATGTTCTATAACTTTATTTCCAAGCTATATTTGTAAGTGAATGAATGAAAAGTGGAAAATATTTTGCTTTATAAATCTTGGAATTCACTATGATAGAGAAATAATGTATACATCAATTTTGAGATATGATTTTGTCAGAACAAAACAAACTATCTGCTTAAAATGTTGGAATTTATTCATAATTGCAAAGACAAGCCTAAGATAAATTTGAAATTAATTGAAAAACACTTTCCATGCACTGAAATATATCTTCAGATAATTACATAGAAAACTCATGTTTCATTTCGTTTGATTTGAGTGTTTTTAAACAATCAAAATAGATCATAGAACGCCAAACTGAGCTTAAAAAACCTACGTTAATATAGAACATGTATAATAATTTATATAATTGGACTGACCTAAAAAAATAAGCGGATAAATATCTTATGTTATTTCCAGAATTCCGGTTTTTAAAAAATAAGCATTTAAATATTTTTTTTTATAATTACAAAAAAAATCATTTAATTATTCTTTTTACTCACTAATTTTTGCTACTTTAATATTGTTCTCAGAGTTATTTTAATATTTTATTTCTATATTACCTTATTTAATGATTACAGATTCATTTCTATGATATGAAATGATTTAAAATGACTGCATTTTTAAAAAAATATTAATATAGTGTTGAATAAAAACCACTGAACAATTTTCTTTAAAAATATTTCAATATTGTTTTCATTTGATTAGTTAATGCTTCAGCTTAGTTATTTTTAAAACATTGGTTGAACAAAAAATCACATTAATATTCATGAAGTTTTTAGATATAAAATTTAATTGATAAAAAGCTTTCTGTCGCATTCTTTAAAAGCGATTAAATGTTTGCATGTTAAAATTAAAATCCTATTTACTTTCAGTCAATGAAAAAAAGAAAAAAAAACACATCTTTATTGGCCTTCCATTATTGTGTTTAGATCTCAGGATTTTGTAACTTCAAAAATCAATGAGCATATTACTCTTAACTTAACTTCCAAAACATTTCCAAAGTTATGAAAGTAAATAAAATATGAAATACTGAAATTGTTATTATTTATTTTAAAACATCTGTTTGTACAGCTATGAAACAGAAAAAAAAACAAATTTACATCGATGATTTTTGCATACTGTTGCACACCGTTTCACGTACAGAAATCAATGTAAATGGTTTTAATTCATCCTTATTTGCAGAGCTTTAAATTTAATTCTCAGCTAAGCTCAAAAGCTTTTTTCACTGAGCAAATAAGCTTTTTAACTTTGATATTATATCATAGGCATAGCCAACATTTTTGTTCATATCTGATATTTCATTAAAGATACGTTTTCATTTTCATATGTAAAATAACAGTCGAATAACAAGTGTAAAATAGCTTAGGTTTTCATCAATATAATGAAACATTTCTATGAATAATGAGCAGTTATTGAGTGAAAGCTAAAGAAAGTAATGATGTCTCTGTGTGTGACCATATCATAGTTCTTATCCATACTTGGAATGTTTATTAAAGATTTGTTATGATTACCAAGGAAATTATAAAACAGCATTAAGTATTTTATGTTAAATATAAATTTTACATTCAAAATGAAAGACACTATATAACATTTACTTGTTATTAGAATTTGAAATTTTGCCAAATACAGTATATCAATAATAAATTACTGATTTCTTGACAGATTATACAATTCTTTGAAAATAATTAATTCAGCTAAGATCCACTGTTCTTATTTTTTAATTTAAATATGCATGATATCTTGTCCAATTTTGTTCATTTCAAAATGTATTTTATGTTTTAACATTTGCAGCAGTAGAATATATCACTATTTGTCATGTAATTCTTCTAGGTCATGATATATTTGTAGACATATTTAGGAATATTCTTATTATTTTTAAATATATTGCTATGGTTACAGTGGTTTCAGAAATTCTGCTTTTATTGATTTATTGTTAACGGAACTTTAAGAGCCAGATAGCTATGACTCATCCGATAAATCTAATTACAGCTGCTACTCTCATTTAATTTAAACGTCAACCATTTCTAGTGCGACTAGCCCTGGCTAATCTAATTAATAAGATTTGAGAACAAGCAGCCTGGTTTTAATAAGCTTATAAATATTCTATTCAATAAAATTCTTACTTACAGATTGAAGAGAAAATTTTCAATGATTTTCTATAGATATATAAAAATTCTTAGTCGTATATTTTATATATCTATAAAATGTTTAGTATATTTATATAGTAATATAAGTTTATAGTAATATAAGTGTAATATAAGTTTATAGTTATATCTATAAACTTAGTTAGTGCTTTCTTATTGGAGATCTCGTTAAAATCCGTCTAAATAAGATAAATGTTAAGAAAAATGTTATAATTTAATTTATGCTTTATTGAAATAAAATAAGGGATATTAAATTAGAAATTTTTAGTTAAATTAGAAGTTTTCCCTCTATTTTAGGATTAAAAAATAGTAATAAAGAGAGGTTCCTAATATTTTATTTACCTTTTAACAAAATGTTTATCTTAATGTCTTCGTATGAAAAACAATTTTTAAACATTTTTAGATAAAACATCTATAGTAATCAAAGTAATCAACACATCAATACATATCAAAGTAATAATCCTACAAATTTTTCAACAATTGCCAAGAATTAAAGGATGCATTTTTAAACGAAATAATACATACAAAGTGCATCCTATTTTCTACCTCAAATATTTAAAAGAAATCAAAGAAAAATACTGAATATTTTAAAAAAATACTGCCTATGCTATCCCAATTATTCCAAACAGTATGGTAAAAAATGTGCATCTTATAATTTTTAGTTTTGTCCATTCATATACCCCATATTAATACATAACTAAAGAAAAAAAGTATCTATAAAGAATTTTTCGAAACAATCAAGGATTGTTTAAACTAATATTCTTATGACAAAATAATCAATTTCATATATTTACAAAAATTGATTATAATAACTTAAGTTCTTTAAAAGCATTTGAAAATTAATTATTAGTTTATTAATATTATTAAAAACTTTTGATTAGAAATATTAAAAAAAATGCATTCAAATGGCTAATACTAGGTGCATTTTTGTAGATTTACAAAGCTGTTAACAACAGAGATTGCAGTTCAGAGCTCATTTTATATATATTATTACATTGATGAAATAAAAATGCTTAAGACCGTTTTCAACGGATGCAAAGTTTGTTACTTCCTATCGCATCTTTTACCGGATTTCACCACATTTAAGACAGAAAAAAAAATGTCTAATTCCTCATATTATCTCAAATATAGTTCAATTCAGTATTGTTTGTTATGTTTTCTTCTACTAATTCTTCCGCTGCTTTCGTAAATTACAATTAAAGACTATGACATTTTTTTTTACAATTTTTTTAATGTATATAATAAATTTTTCAATAAGTGATGAAATCAAATCTCTTTCTATCACTATAATATATATATATATATATATATATATATATATATATATATATATATATATATATATATTGTAATACACAGAAGTTATAACACCATAAATTTTTTACTAATTCAATAATATTAGCATTGTTTTATTTCACATTGGTTTTATTAGATGAACAAAAAAAAACTTTCTTGATAATAAGGCATTAGAAAAAAAATTTAGATAAAATTTAGTTTATTGCAAATGTTTATTCTAAAATTTTTGATTCTTATTTTATTATAGTTTTTACTATTTTTACTACATCTAGAAAAACTCATACTGTCTCACATAAAAAGTAATTCTATATTTGTAAAAGTTGTCTTTACCAGGTATAAAAAAAATTTTAAAATTAGAGAAATGCTACATCAGATTACAATATTGTATGGAAAACAATCAGTAACTTAAAGAGGATGCATTAAATATAAGATGTTTAATACTGATTTTGCAACGATAGAAGTAGGAGTCTTGCACTAAAGTGAGAGCTTTTCTTTAAAAAAAAAGTTTCCCTTTCGAAGCTTCCTTTTACGTGCCTTCTTTCACAGCCCAAAGAATAATGGCATCTGTTGAAGCTTGAAGACTGTATCAGTCATTTAGTGACTATTGTGACTTTCTCTTTTCCATTCCGAAGATAAATGTACTGAAGAAGTGAAATCCATTTCTCCGAACAATCTGCTAACAAACATTAGCATACAACTGTACTCATGTTTCTACTCCTTCAATTAATTGTACAAATTTTATTTCAGAATCAGCAATTTTATAATATATTTTAAATAGTTTTGTAATCAAAGTATCAATCTACTTTGTTATATTCTTAAATATATCTTTCCTATATACGAAAACTAGAAAATGGTCATTTCTTTGAGAGATTTGATTCACAATTTGAGAGAGGTCTATATTTTAGACGGTAAAATCTTGTACCAATTTCCATCTACATAATTCTGCACTAATTTTCATCTGTATTATTTTATGTGTTCATTTGCATACATGCAAAAAATACAGAATTAATCTCGATGAATTTAGTCCAAAATCTAGTAAAATTCTGCAAACTCTTTGAAAATATAGAATATCAAATTAAAGAATTTATCAATTATAATGTTCAGAGACAGACAAATAATTTAAACGAAAAGTATTTTTAAAACTTTAGGGATTTAAGGTTTCCTTATTTTCATTACATAAATTTCATTTACGAGAATTAAAATGCTCTGACGACTGTATATCACTCTTGATATAATTATTATTTTGAAATATTACCATCAAATAAACTATAATTCAGCAATGAACTATTTTGAGAAATTGATCTTTAAAATAAAATTATTTTTAGATAGATTTCTTTTAAATGTATTTAGTTTAAAATTTTGTAGATATCTGCAAATTTGATATAAGGACTGCTAATCAAATTACATCTGTCAAGATCAACGTATTTATAAATCAGACAGACAGACAAAAATATTGTCCAAACATTTTTCGGTTATCTTAAAATTTAAAGAATCATTAAAATCTTGATATAAACCTTTTTTTAACTATTCATAAATTGGTATATTGGATTTCCATAACTCGATCAATTGATAAATTAGATTGCATCAATGAAATAATCAATGAATGATGTTTTGAGGTTATTCATCGAGTGAAGTTTTGGATTAATTTGTATACCTTATATAAGAAAAAATAAAATACTTTGCTGCGTATAGCTTTGCTTTTAGCATTATCGTCTTTTGGAAATATTACCACCAAATTTAAAAATTCTCATATGAAAAATAAACTGCTCTAGAAAATTTATCTTTAAAACATACTTAGAAAAAGAAAATGGAGTTTCCCTTTACAGTAATGCCTTTAGTTAAAGCAGGTTGTTTTTGTGATAAAGTGAAAGAATCTCTCACCAGGGATGTTGAAAAATTTATAAATCATTTCTTAAAAGTAAATGCCGAACATGCTGTTAATACTAACTTTCAGACTTTGCCGTGATCCTGACAGAAATGAAAAAATATTTTTCATTTATCACTTTTACTGCTCCCTTAGGCGATATCTCACTTGTTATTGAAGGCACCAAATTGCACGTAAATGCACATTAAAGAATCATATCTTTATGGATTATTTAACAGATAAAAATATTTTAGATGCGAAGAGTAATAGCCATTTAAATACACGTTCCTCGATATTTAAGATGTAGAAAATGAAATTTAACGTGGATACTTCTTGAAATATAAAGGAATATTTTTGACTGGATTACATAAACTTTATATTCTGTTGGGAAGAATTTAGCTGTGAAAGTATGAAATTTACAAAAGGAATAATAAATTGGTGGCTAAAGATGATATAATTTTTTTAAAAAAACCTGATCAATAAGATTTTTAGTTTCATGCTTTAGATATTTTTATGCTAATCTAATTTCATTTCAATATTATTAAGCGCTACATTTTTCTATTTGTGTAAATAACAGAAATTTTTTTAATAAATAAAAAAAATCGTATTAAGAAATTCTGTGCAAATTTGAGATTTAAAAAGAGAAAGTTACTTGAACCATAATATATTTGGTTGAATTATGAAAGAAAAAATAATATTTGAATTGTTTTTATTAAGAATGGACTGCAACTCTCAGAATCCAAGCATTAATATGTAATTTCTCGATTCTCTCATCGGTAATAAAATCAAATTTAACAAAATTTAATATTTTATTTATAATATTAAGTGTTTATAATAACATAATTTGTGTTTTATAGCTGAACATTTCTTTTCTTTAAAAAAGTTATATTTAACGAATTACTGATGGATAAATCATCACATTTCTTTGTTTATCACTATCGTTCAAATGCAGTTTGAGAAATAATTATAAAAATATTTTTGAACTCCGTCCGCCTTAAAAGAGGACTAAATAACAAGCAGATAGTAATACAATGTTGATATCGGTACAAACGTAGCAAATTTCAAATCCATGAATTATCTTCTTATTATTAAAATAAGCACTTTAGTCCTAAACGTAATATTAATTTATTACAAAACTAAATTAGTAATCTGCATTTTTTTTCATTTTTACTATATTACCTCTTTGATATTTCTAAATTTACAAATACCACTGCTTATACATGAATGTTTTCAAAAAATGTTAATTCATTCTATTGTAAAAAAAATAATATTTAATCCTATTGAGTTATACATGTTATATATATTCTGTGACCTATGAGAAGTACCAAATAAAATTGTAAGTTTTAGTAATCATATAGGAATCAATATTTCTAAATTTATAGCATTTGGAACACAGGTTTTGTTCCTTTTCATTGATTTTCTGGATAAATATAAAATCTATGTTTAATCAAATGAGATTAAACTGTAATCTAAATCCAGATTGAAAATGAAACACATTGAAAGTAGATCCACCAGTCTAAATTTATTGCCACGGAAGTTTGAAAAAACTAGAAAAATGGTATATATACATATTTTTTATTTCACATGATTCAAAATTCTAATCGGTGGAATTAATTAGTTCAAGCAATATTAGCATATTTAAAACTATGCGTTTAATGTCAACCTTCAGTATATAAATATGTTTTGTTAATATTTATCCTTCATAATCTTATATATAAACGCGTTTTTAAAAAATTTAAATGTTATATTTGATGATTAAAGAAAATAATTTTTTAAAAATATCTATCTATAAATTTTATATTCTGGTCCATTTTGTTTCATATTCAAAGTGAAGAGTGTTCAAGAAATGATTAAATAAAATTGCTAAGATCTGGAATAAAACGAGATATATTTAGAAAATGTTATTTTTAAAATACATTTATCTATTTTAAATTAGGTATCTACTTTTAACATACTTTATACTTTATAATTAATTTAGTAATTACATTATATGATTTAACGACATGGAATTGGAAAAGAAATAGTATAAATAGTACCGCTTATATAAATGTTCTATTCCTTGTTTTGTACCTAGAATAAACACTTACGTCAATTCAGAATTCCTAAACTGAATTTACTGTATTTTGAAGCTTGAGCAATCCCTTAAGTTGAAATTTAGTTTATTCTGTAAAGAAATTTTATTCCCTTTAAACGCATTTGTAAGACATGAATTATGTATGAAGAATTCAGAATTCTTTTAGGATTTTCTATTCTAAAGTATTTAACAGACATGAAAAGATGAACCTTTTAGGTGTTTGTAAGACAATAAAATGCAAACGCTGTGAACTTTAAACCCATTTTAAAATTTTGACAATTTTCTTTGATATCAGAATGCAAAAATCTTAAATTTTTGAGAATTCGAAATTTTATACCTTTATGATGAAAAGTTTATGCTTGTCTTTTAATTAATCGGTAACAATGATTTTTAAAACTACGAAAAGTGTAGATTTTTTAAATAATTTTGCGTGAAAGTTCTTGAATCTTAACAAAAATAAATTTGGAAAATGCTTTAAAGGTATTTAATGTTTTATGTTTTTCATACAATCAATAGTAAAGGTCTTTTGGAAGAAAAAAATAGCAAATTATGTGACAAAAAATAATTAAATATGACGAAAAAAAATATCTCTTATTCATTTTAGAGTAATGTATCCATGCAAACATCCATACTAGAATATAAACCACTTGATGTGTTTTTCTCTAGTAGTTTCATTTAGTAAAATACACAAATATATAATTCATTACATTTAACATAACACATCTAAATAAATTCAGCATTATATTCTCGATTTAAACAGTCTTGAAACAAACTCTGAATTCCTGAAATTTTTTAGTAGTATAAGAATTCTGAAGTAGTATTTTATTTTTAGTATAAGAATTTTCCTTCATTTAAAAAAAATGCATTTTCAGTTTCAATACTAAACAACTATGAAAGAAACGCATTGAGCTTTTTGTATTTGATAAATTGACTGTTCGTGCACTGGAATAAGAAGCATTTTTTTAAATTTCTACACAATTTAGGAAAATGTCTTTGAATTAAAGAATATGGTCATGTTCAATTAATATAAAATTTGTTTTTTATTCAACAAACGAGAATTGGTTGCACTCTAATGCTATTCAATTAATATAACAATTTAGATATCTTTTAATTCGAATCGTCTATTATATTTATGATATATGAGCATTATTGCTATTATTTAAAAAAAATTGCTTCAATATTCTCATTTAAGAAGACCTCTCATCAGTATTAAAACAATTGTGTAATAATTTTATTCACAAATGAATTTTTATTTTATTATTTGCTAAAAAATAATTGATTATTCTGTTTGTTGAAAACGGCTTCGTTACTTCTAAAACCGATAGAATAATTCATTCCATTTATTTTTTTAAAATTTATGTAGACTTGTAAAATTATATTTTCCTCTATTCCTGAGATCTTCCTCTTTATGTCTTCATCTCGTCTCTACTTTCTACCTCCTCAGCTTTTACAATTCAGTAAAAAATAATCATATTTATTTTATTCATAAATATATAGTCCATACTTTAAGGTTATGTCAAACATTACATGCATAATTCACTTTAAAAGTTTAACATACAACACTCGATTATAAATAAATCGTATTCAAATAAATTAATGAAATATGGATATTGCAATATTAGAATAGCCTTATGGGAAAAATCAGTGTTCCCACTCCCACTATAGGACCGGAAAGAAAATTTACATTTAGCCTAGAGATTATTTATATCCTTAAGGAAATTTCACAGTGTCAATGACCATATTGGTCAACTAACGAAGCCAAATTTTATTGGATGTCCATTAGGGTCCCATCTAATACAATGATCCGCATTCCTTCATTCACGTCTTGCTGAAAGAGACATTCCTGTAAGTAATCACTTCTAAGTTGCAAATTAAGGCTTGAACCAATGTTTCAGTGAGATCAAATATGTTATCTACATGGCTGACATTCATGGTATGTTTCGAAACTTTAGTACTTAAATTTAAAAGTTACCTATAACAGAATTTTCCTCTTAAAGTAACTTTAATTACCATCGAAGACGAGGAATGACTTCACACGGAAATGCTATTACGCAAATGTATATTACATGCGAGTGAACTATTTTTTTTTCTTTCATAACAGATTGAACTATTTTCTTTACTATTTACTACATTTAACAATATGCTTATTATTATTACACAATATAATTCTCCCAAAGGGGTAGGGCGCCTCAGAAATGAGGATGAGAAGCTTCTGGCATGGTATTGAACCTGAGTGGGTATTGAAATGGTGGTGGTCAGTTACCTATTATCGATGATGGGACCTACTTCCCATGGAAAACGTTATACCGTGGCTATTGATGGCCCTTAGGACTCAACCTTAATTCCCTCCAGTGAATCAAATTTATCCGTGTGGTAGTGAGCGGATCTCAGCAGCCGGTTAACGTTTTGTAATATAATAACTGCTGAATTTTTCTACTAGTTTCAGGCGATACATTACTCAAACCTTTGTTCAAAACTTAATTTCGATCATTCAACGCTTTGATTTAAAAACGCTATTTCTAATAAGTGGTCCTTTACAATCGTTCTTCAATTTCTGAAGTCTTTGGACATTTAACGAGTGCGCTATCTATTGTGGTATTAGGGGATAACGGCCTTTATTTCTAAAAATTCAATCACATTAACATATTTTATCATATTTCAAGCAATTAACCAGCCAACTTTCTTCTTTGAACACAAAATAATCAGTTGCTTTGCCAAATTGATGGAATGGGGATGTATTTACCGGTTGTGGAATAACTCTTCTTCAATAAATAGATCTTCTTGAGAAAAATATTTTTTTTAAATTTTATTTAGTCTGAATTTATGTTCTTTACAGTTTTGAACTCATGCATTCATCGTAATAAACTTAATGATCCAAAAGTTATGAATATTTCATACTATTTTCTACCAAACAGAAGCTACAAAATACAGCATATCGTTATATCAATGGAAATATTTAAAATATTTTGGGGCATTTTCTTTTGTCTGTCTTATCTGTTCTAAATTTAATCTTATCTTAATCAAATTTTCAGTCAATTACAAATTTTTTAATCAAATTTCAGTTAATTATTATTTACAGAACCATCATATATTTTTTGTTTGCTTATATTGAACCTCAAGACAGTTTTACAATTATATAATGTAATCAACTTTTTAATCAAGATTACAGCTCGGTTGAAAATTAATGAAAAAAAATAAATGAACTGGATTTTCTTCCAATTTCTAGCCACGGTGGCCTGGTGGCAAGGTCTCGGCTTATGAGCCGTAGGGTTTCAGGTTCGAGACCCGATTCCACCGAAGAACCGTCGTGTAAGGGGGGTCAGTTGCACGTTAAATCCGTCATGCCAAACGTCCTCCCGCTGGTGTGGTGTGGTGTGGAGAGACGGGTACCAGATCAGGTGTCGTCCTCGTCATCTGACCACGGTTCAAAATTACGAGGTGCATCCCAAAATAGCCCTAGTATTGCTTTACAACGGGATGTTAATATAACTAAATTAAACTTCCAATTTGTACCTTTGATATACGAATTATTAGTTAAATATAGTACATTAATTTCAGCTGTATGCTTGTTATATAGCGAACTTCTTAATTATGCGTTACAGTGCCTTCCTTATACTAAGATCAAAGATGATAAGAAAGTTTATAAATTCATAACTACGTTTAATCAGACTGTATATGAATCTGCAAATTCCTCATTTTAGGAATCAGGTAATCGTAATAGATAAGAAGAAGACAACAATGTATTGCATATTAGAAATAAAAATAATATTATTTTATTTACTTAAAAAAATTTATGGCCACTATATTTTATTTGTCACTAGTTTTTCCTTTAAAGTTATGCTATACTTTAATGATTTTTATTCAATTTTGAAGCAAATAATAAAATCATAACAATTTTAAAGTCATGAATAAACCTGTATGATATTCATTCTTTCGAAATGTTAAGAAATTATTATATAGTTATAAAACAGATTTTGTTTCCTACAATAAATAATACAATTTCATGAAGTAGGGACAGGGATACAAAGCAGACCTTTTGGATTATTTTATTTTATTTTTTAAATCGTTGACTATTCCTTTGCTTTACGTTTGCTCACAAAGAAAAAATCCTTCTTACTACGTCAACAATATTTATTTTCAAAGTTCTTTATAATCTTCACGTTTCAGGCCTTCGAAATCTTTGAACGAAACCTGGCAATCCTCTAGATTCTCTAAAATCTCTCTGCGGAGTTTTGAACTAAAATCTTAAAGTTTATCAGATATTTGTTGCCGGTTGAACTCCCTAGAGTCGACGAAACTACGTTTTTCCTCTCTTCATTTCACAAAACTCAAAGACCCACTTTTGTCTCTGACATTTTTATGTCCGTGTATCCTAAGGCATAAGCCTGGAGTGCAAGCCAAGACAAACAGAAAAACTCTTTCTGAAAAATAGAATGAATCATAGCTTAGTATGAAGATGGGGTCTTTTATTTATGATTCTTTAGGAAAAGATGTCATTGTTTTATTTATTTGTGTTTGAAATCCTCAACTATTGGTAGAATTTTACATTTCTTTAAGAAGTTTTTGATTTTAATTATACTTTCAAATAGTTAGATAGAAAGAAAAACTTTGAGCATTGGTATTTGAAAAGAAAAATTGATGAACTATAAACAGGATTCAAATAACGTTCCTTCAATATTTGTTCTATCTCAAATCTGATGTCGAATATTATCATGTTGGTTTGGTAAGGAAGTACGAAGATTGATTTTGAAGATAAGGTGCTATCTTCTACTGATAATCACGGTTGCAAAGCAATGCGTTTCATTATAAAATATATCGAATTTATTTTCATCATAAAACATCAATCTATTTATGCTAAACAAGATAAATTTAGGTTAAAATAATGATTTAATGAGTGTGTTTTTGTCAGTTCAATAAATCGTATTAAATATTTATTTTGATTGAATTACCAATTTATTTTTAATACATTTATTATCTTTTGATTTTATGGACTTTTATGATTTTAAATTTTTTTATCGATAGGGTTATTTGTTGTATTCACAGTCTTAAGTTGATAAAAATATATTTTAAACAAATTTGCTTTAAGTGCACAAAATTTATTTCAAAACATATGCATTCTTTGCAATTTTTACGCGTATGAAATTAAATCTGCATCACAAGTAAATTTTGTAAATTTTTTACCTTTTGATTGCGGAAATATCATACTTTAGAAAAAAAATATAGCTTTCTGCCATCAAAAATGTTTTTGATTTTGTTAAAAATAATATGACTTATTTTACTCAGTTCCTTTCAGGTTCAACTAATTTTTAAGTAATTTAATGACTACCAGATGTACGTAATAAAATACAGTTTGGAATATTGCTATACATTATGAAAAAAGAAGGAACAAAACCGTTTCTGATTTTTTTTTTCATAACATGATTTTATGATAAATTATTTTTTTTTTTGTTTCAACATTCTAAAGTCTTAGTGCAATGCTGCCTTTAAAAATTTTTTGACATTAAATATTTAATAAACTTAAGGCCGGAAGGCAACAGCCCTTTAAAATCGATTTATTATTATTAAGGGAAAAAAACACAACATTCGGAAATGCACATTTTTGCTATATGTTAGAAAATTATTTATAATTCCATCCTCTTTTTATATATCAACCTGTAACTGAAACTAAGAAAATTACCTCATTCTAGCTTTTAATTATCATTTTAAAGTTAATTAAATATAATTTGAGTGATGTGCTTTGCTAAAGCATCTTAGTTGGAATCCTATTCCTCATTAAAATATCATGAGCTGTAGGATAAATCCTCTATTTAAGCTTCATGAATTGAAGTAACCTTTCTGAAAAGGTAAACAACAAATGTGATTAATTTTGTAATTCATCAACTGGATGTTACTGGAAGTTTAGTAATAGGTGGAAGTTAATCTAACTCTCATGAGAAAATTGCTAGCTTGTAATAAGAATTAATCAAACTAAGCCCGTAATTGATGTCACTATTTTCTCTTTAATATATCAGAAGTTTGATTGATTAGACAACCTCTGATCGCATTCATCCAGTGAAAATTTGATTACCCTTCGTGAGTAGATATCTTGTATTCCAGATGCAACCCTTTCTGATAATTAATTTCAGTAAACAGACATATATCATACTCATTTGTCTATGTGTATGATAAACTGGATGATAAAATTTACACATATTTATTAAAAAAAATTAAAAAGCATAGATAAATTTAAAAATAATTTAAAATTTACTTATAGAAATTTCTTACGGTTTGCAACATTATATTAAAATTTAATTAGGTTGAATTCAAATAAATTGGCAGATTAAATACATTTTTTGCCACACTCACTCATATAATGTTTCCTGAAATCCAAATTACATATTTTTTTAATTATATATTATTCTGTGTGATAATTAGAGCTGAAATAGATTGATTGAAGTACTCAGATCTGGTATTAGAAACCTATAAGTTTATTGTCATCTCAATTCAGCCATATTTAAAAGCCTTAAAGGCATTAAGTTCTATTAATGTGGTATAAAATATTGGAAATGGTTTCCTGTATCCGATATCTTCTTCGTAATCTGATCACTTTCCTGAATTATTTTAGAATTTATTCCATATATTTTCTTAAAAAAAACATAGTTAACAATTTGGCATCTAAAAATGGAATTACTAAATTTACCAATCAAACATTTAAAACAAATAAACGGTTTCAAGTTTATAACATCTTAAATGCGTCTAAAAAACGCAATGCTTCAAACAGCCTTTATGAACAATGCAAATAAAGGATATCTGTCTTTCCCACGATTTTACTGATGTTTTGGAAAAAAATTACAATAACTTAATTCATTTGGCAAGACATGGTTTAACAAGAATGTAGTAAACCTAATTCATGTGACAAGACATGGAATAACAAGAATGTAGTAAACCTTATTCATGTGACAAGACATGCAAAAACAAGAAATCACATAAACCTAATTCATGTGAAAAGACATGTATTAAAAAGAATGTAGTAAACCTAATTCCTGTGACAAGTTATGTATTAAAAAGAATGTAGTAAACCTAATTCATGAGACAAGACATGGAATGACAAGAAATCACGTAAACCTTATTCATGTGACAAGACATGGATTAACAAGAATGCATTACAAAAATTAACATTATAAAAATGATTGTAAATCATAGGGCAAAAAAAAATGCATATATCATAAGTTGGATTATAAAAATTATCTTACATATTTAGAATAATATTAGTAAAAGTATGAGGTATAGTTTGTAACTAGATAACTGACCACTTATAGCTAGAATTAGCCTCCATGTATCTACCTGAGTTTTGCTAATGAATTCAATAAAAAGAATAATTAAACACTTTTTAATCATATTTGAAAATTGTTTTTATTTTAATGGTTATATATTTTTTTTAGTGTTTTGTAATAATGCATTATTTCAAGAATACAAAAAATAAAAATATTTTTTTTTCATTTATTCTTAGATGTGCCTTATGCCAAATTAAAATCATGCTAAACTAAACAAATAAATGTTTAAATAAATTCAATCGCATAAAAATAATTTAATTCCTTCCAGAACAAACAATTGAACATTATTTAAAAAAAAATTAAACATATCGATTAGTGAAAATTTCAAATAAAAATAAAAATATATAGACTTTATAAAATAAATATTAAATATCAAACACTTCTGCATTTTTTTAATAAAAATAGGAAGCCAATCAGGTTAAAGAAAGTCTCTAAAATATCGCAATTTGTCTATTAACCACAACTGAAAATTATTTCAAAAAATAAATTGATTATTCTTTGCGATTTGAGATTATTAGAACTTATTGAAGCTAAATATATCATCTAATTTCAAACGTAGTTTGCTCTAACTATACAAATACATTTTGTTTTGTCTTTTAGTGTTTTTGACACATATCGCATGACAAGATCTGATATTCAACTATTATAATGATTTTCACTATAGAAAGAATTTGAAGGATCAACATGATCTAAACATAATGTAATTTTTAATTACGTGAAATGAAAAGAAAATTCTTATTACAAAAAAGATTGTTAAAATCCTTATTTTACGATTTAATAGTAATCAGTCTGAACTTTTGTATCACATTTTTTGAACGATATTCTTTCATAGAAAGCATGTTTGTCTGACTGTTCGATTATTGAGCTCGATAATTACAAAATGCAAACGGCTATGAAGATAAAAATTAGGCACACAGGTTTAGTATCTAAATTGTAGATATTTACCACATTTCGAGTTAAATTTATCAAACTATTAACGGTCTATCTGCACTTTATTAGGCATAAAAATAAAATCATAATTGCATTAACTTATATCAATAAAATTAAATATCTTATCTTTTGCCGATAATTCTAATTTTGTGTAAAAATTTGTTGTAAATTGGTTGGGAAAAAGGTGTTCAAAATATATATTATCGTGATGGATTCAGTAAAAATGCTAGATTGACATTAAATATCAATGTTTACTATAACTGACCAATGCCATGATCATTATTTGCAATTTTAACCGAAGATTCACGATTTTACACTCGGAAGAAGGGGAAAGACATTTATTTTAGAGTAATTTTGAAGGACTACTTCAACATACTTGAATTATTTATCTATCTATATGAAAAAGCTATCTCAAATGTCTTACGAGAGTAAAAGATAGAATTTGGCATATAAACTCTGAACCAAATTTAATATTTCTATCAATTTTGAACTAAATACATTCAATGGAAGTCTGCCTGCCCGGTTTTCCAAGTACAAATGAACATGATAATTACGAAACAAAGAGAGTTAGATTGATAGAATTTGGTACACGGATTTGATTTACAATCCAAAGTGTAGATACGTATCAAATTTGGAACAAAATCCAGTAAGTGACGGTCGGTCGTTTTGGATGGATAGAAACGTGATGATTCAGAAATGTAACAGCTTAAATAAATGTAATTTGGTTCATAGTTTTGATATTTATATACATTGTAAATTTTTATCAAATTTTTAGCCACTCTTGTCAAAGGATTAATCGTTTGTTTCACTACTGTGTTAACGCTATAAATCATGCATAAAAGTTGCTTTCTTGTATTTAAATTATTGCATAAAAGTGCAATAAATTAAATGCATGATATTTTTTTAACTTTGAATGTAGCCGGAAAAAACACATCCAAAATGAACATTTAATTTTCTATTCAAATACATCCCAAAGATTAGTTGCCAAAATCATATGTTATTAGGTCCTATCTTAATATTTATCGAACAGTGGAATATGGATACTAATGCACTAACACATTTACTAGCGAGTATAGGATAAAAATCACGGGGTTCCATTCATTCCAGATCATTCCCTTTGGTTTAAAAATATAATCCCCTTCGATTCACAAATATATAAAGAAAAATGTTTTCAATTAAGTTATGCTGGATGCTGATGTTTGCTAATATGAAACAAATAATTAAACATGCCACATGTAAGCATGTAATTAAATTAAAAAAATCGATACATAACAAATCTATTTTTGCCATTTTTATTCAAATAGTATAAGCACATTATAAGCGATTCAGTGAATTTGTATTGCATTTTTTTTCTATTTATTGGATTTCAATATACCTTTGGAATATTTTTCGGAACCATTTATATCTCAAATATTTCATGCATTAGTGAACTTTTGAATGGAAAGCTGAAAATATTTACAAATTTTATTCATGCATGAAGAAATTACATAAGTGGAGTTATTAGCTTGAAACTAAAGACTTTTTTTCCCCTAACCTCTTGGAGTTTTTTCGCGTCATATCTTGTGGAAACATATGGTTCACTTGCATCAGTGAGCTTATGGAGTAAAATCAGCATGAAACTGTAAATGAATAAACTATGAAAAAAAACTAATGAGTAATTAAATCTCTGATTTTTTTAAAAACTAATTATAGAATTTTTTGCAGAGATATTTTAAATACTCATTTATTAAGGTATTGAAAAGTGTAACAAGATCAACTTAAATTACATCAAATAAGAAGGATTTTTTAGCTATCTCTTTCAATCGAACTTCTTTTAAATTGAAAAGTGTATCATGATACAATTAAAAAAGTGCAATTGGAAAAAAATGAACAATGAATCACAAATGAATCCATTATTTCCAAATCTTATAATACATGATTCAGTAAAATAGCACTCTAGAGAAGACATTAAAATATGGGAGTATATTTTTCTGATTGTAAATGGAAAAACAAATAAAGCATCGAGATGAAAATTATTTATATTTCCTTTGTCTTTATATATGGAAACATTTGAGAGAATTTCCAAATAAATGCATCTTTATTTTTTTTATTTCAATATATGAAAAAATCTTGTGAAGTAAAAATATGGCTCGATTTCTGGAAGAAAAACATGAGTTAAATTCAAAAGTAATAACTAATATTAAATAAACTTGAAATTTTACGACATTAAACAAAGTAAAAGTAACTACATTAAACAAAGTGGAAATTTTAGAATTTCGTTCAAACGCTTTTTCTGGAAATTTCCAATAAATCAGCCTATCTTTGTTAAGATCTCATTAAAAAAAAAAAAAAAAAAAAAAAAAAAAAAAAAAAAAAAAAACTGTCTGAACAAATATTTTTTACACACACTTTTAACTTTCACAATTTTGTTGCTTGAAAGTTTTAAATACGGATATTTAAATAAGCAATTAAATGGTAAAGAATATTTTGCTTGAATTTGGATGATGGCTGGAAAGGGCAAGAAGTCTAACAAGGGTTTTTTTTAGTGAATGACGATGGTTTATTCCGCAAAAAACCCGAAGCACATGCACTAATTCACTAAATCACTAAAAAGCATTATTACTAAATTGTATTCACTAAAAGCAAACTGAAGTAATTCACTAAATCACTAAAAAGCATTATTGCACAGCTAGAAAGCTCATACCATGTCCTGTACTCCAGAAAGAAAATTCAATATCTTATCAAAGCGTCGCCTTTTATTGTCTCCCAATAAGCTATGAATATTTATAGAAGGATTTTCGGATCTCTGATCTTCCTAAAGACATCTTCATAGTTATTGTATTTTCTAGAACCTATTTTTTATGCCAAATTCACAAAATTCGTTGCCAAATTTATCACCAAGGTTGGAGTTGATTGATCTGAATGAATTTAGTATTCATTACGAATGTCTGTAAGTCTCTCTTTTCAGCGATGATACTAACATTGCGAAGCATAATAGATTTAGAACAATGTGTTATTGAATTAGCAGATTATATGTCACTTTATAAATATCATAATGAACTTACCTCTTTTAGTTCACCTGGAAATAGACAGATAAGTTTGTTAGAAAATTGGGTAAAGAAAAAAGAATGGAAAATAAGAGGAAGACCCAATGCAGAGAAAATTAAGTACAGGCGTAACCTGGGGAAAATATGAATGAAGTTAAACTAAAATTTCCCTCTTAATATGAAGATTAATTTTCCCTTTGAGATCATATGACATTTCTAAGAATTACTAATTATAATTTATTTGGAAGAATAAATAAGTTTTGCGGCTGGATTTTTAAGCTGTAATTTTACCGCTTGGAATTTATTTTTAAGTTACGTATTAAATTTTAATAAATATTTGTGGAATTACTTGCTTTGAAACTTACATTTGAAAAAAAAATCGAGTCAAGAGATTAATGATACGGAAGCGATTTTTCATCAGGAATTATTTTCATAAATGTTTTAAAAATAGCATACCGCAACAAAATAAACAGTGGAAATGGAGAATAATACCAGTTTAAGATCCGTATCATTAGCGCAAAAATTAAATAGGATGTTCAGGAGTGTTGATATGATGAAATAGACTTTTTTAGAGTAAGAATAATGATATTTTATGATATTAATAAGACATTTTTCATTAAATACTAAGATCATGTGTCAATTTGAGGGATTTAACTTGTGTTCTATCGCATCGGACACTTCCATAATTATATTCAAACTGAAATTCTGTCATGAAGCTTTACTTTCTACTATGTATTCTTTTGCAGAAGTGTAAACCAATATTTTTCTCAGCTCTGAAGATCTCAAATTATAACAATACACCTTTTACAGGAATTTTTACTTTTCCTGTTTAATTACTAAAAGTCACCGAGTACTGTTGAAAATACACAGTGAACATTTTCAATACCAGACGAAACCATTCGAAGATGAAGGATGGAGGCATTACTCGACTAATAATCATGTCAAACACGAATTGAACTCGCTGATTCATGGAATGTTGATTGCACAATAAATTCTAAATTATTTAATGCATTCGATGTGATTCAAAAGTAAGCGAATTTTGTGCCGTCTGAATTAAAGCCTAGACTTGTTGAATGACGATTTTTCACCTGTAAACAATTATTTCAGCATAAACATGGTTTTATTTTCATCGTATTGTCACAGTCAATTAAAGCGAATATGCAACAATAATCCTGAGATTAAAGAATTCGTGAGTTCTGCATAAGTATAGAAAGCAAGACCTAATATGCATGGTTCGTATCTCATTCTCTGCAATTGGTAGGCCCAGCATGATGCAACTGATATATATTTAGTATTAACTGCTAAATATAATATGGGAATCAGTAATGAAGAATTCTCCGCTATGATTTTTCTTCAGTCAGTGTATGACTATAATTATGTATCCTTATTATTTTAATTCATCAAAACTGAAATATAAGAAGAATCAATTGATATTTTTAGTAAAGATTTTTTACAGTTTTCATAATTTCAAACAAAAAAATCTCTTTCAGATACTAGGTACTTTCAGAATATGCAAAAGTAATTGGTCCTTCTTTTTATTTTATTAAAAACAAATTATCATTTTGCATTTATACGATACACATTATATACGATAGGTATCATACACGATCTATCATAATAGAAATCAGTTAAGGAAAAAAAAAATATGAAATCCTAGATGATTAGTTAAAAAAATATTGATAGTCGAAATATTTCCCAATGCAGTTTTGAAATTATAGAAATGAGTTTATTAAAATTATATATTTTATTCGTTTGCGTTCATTTTATAACATTTTATTTGATTTTTCACATGGATTTTTTTCACACGAAATCATAAATTCGAAATAATATAAATATATATATATAAAGAATCATAAAAATGAATAGATATCATAAAGCAAATTTCTTAAGAGAGGGAAGAAATATATATATTCTAAATGTATAAATTCTAAAAGACCATTCAGAGTTTTTAAAGTCTTCTCTAAATCTCGATACTCAAATTTAATTCTCGCTTATGCATTATTAACCATTATATTTTGTTACAAGTTTTATTAATGCTCTGAGTGCAACTGAAATACATTTGCTCTTTTGAATTAATCGTATTTAACTATAAGATATTTTATTTGGAAGTTTACAAAAATCGAAACACACAGTTGAAAAAATGCTTAAAATGCAAACGATAATTATCTTCTTTCTTTCATATAATTTGATTCTTTATCTGTATTTTTCTACTCAGAATTTTTTAAAAGCTAAGGATACTCAAATATTTTTAAAGTATCATTTCTAATAAGTTAAGTTTTTTTTTCGGTAACGATAAATATAAAAGAAATCAATAAGCATTATAAGCATGCATTCTTATAATGAATTTTAAATAAATTTAAAAAAATGATAGAAAAATATTAAGAAACGTAGCGAGCATTCGCAAAAGAGGGAAGCCGTTTTATTGAATACTTTTTTACAGCGTAGCAACAAAAACGTAGAAAAAAAATGCAGTTAGTTATGGCAAAGAAGAAGTAATTTATTTGTGGAGCATATAAAAGCAAGACACTACAAGGCTTTCATTGTTATAGAATATTTTTTCATAAACCTGGCAAATTTTTCATTAAAATGGTTTTAATTTTCGGCGCTTATTACAGTTTAATTATGCAAAAAGGAATTTTAATATTCTCTTTAAATTAATGTTTTTTTCTTAACATTCTTTTATAATTATAACATGCTGCTGCAAAGATTTTCTGCTATCATTTTGATTAAATATAGTAAATAAATTTTACCATAATTTTTCTAGGAGCGGTGTATTTTTTTTTTTTTTTTTTGCTTGTTTTCTAAAAGTTGCGCCAACATTAATCAACTACGTATGCAATGTTTTTCGTTAAAATACATTATTTTTCAGCAAAAAGAATGTTAAAATACAATTTTATAAATTTCACTTGATTTGTTTTACTTAAATTAATGAATGAAGAGAAATGTTCTGAATATTTTGAGATATTACTTTCAAAATCTCGTTAAAAAGTTATTTTCTATAGATTGTTAAGAAACATTAGCTTATTGTTGCATATGCTTACATATCCATTGATCAATTATCTCTTTTAAGTTAAAATTTTTTTCAATAATATTAAAAAAGGTTTGATTCAGTATTGAGAAATAGAAATATTGTTTTACATCCAATTTGTTTTCGGAGAAAATGTAAAGATAACTTCTTAAATTGGGACAGTTTCTTGAAAAAAAGAATAAGTCTCGTTTTAAAATGCGTTGGATTGGAGACTTTTATTTCGTGTATTTATCTCATGATCTCGCGTACTTTTTCTCGTTTGTTCAAAATTCTTAAAGAAACAATAAAATATCAATTTAGAATAAAACTAGTTGCCATGTTCATAAATAATCAGCTGGAATGGTTTCCGCATATTCATGCCAGATAGTACCTTACATGGCATTGGTGAACAATAGTTACGAAAAACAAACTTTTGTCGAGAATTCAACCTTTTTACTGAATCTAACCTGTGACACTTGGATAGTTATTTGGAGATTAAATCTTGGCATGCGTTGATATTATCCAAAAATCGAATTTGAGTTTTAGACTTGTTTTTTTCAACCGATTGAAACAAAAATTTGATATAAACTACACTTGTAGTCACACATTTTCATACCAAATTTGATAAATTTAAATCATTGCGTTTATAAATTGTCGGGTTTTACTTATTTCTAAAAGTACAGACGAACAGGCAAACAACCCTTAGTTGGAATGGGCTCAAATTTTCCCAAATGTCTACACTATGGATGTTAAATCTGTGTACCGAGTCTTATCTATTTTTTCTCTTCAGTTTGCAGTTGTGTTAATTTATAATCGAAGAGACGGACAGACGGACCTCTGAACAGAATCTACTTAAAATCTGATATAAATTTGCAAATTTGGTATAAAGACCGTATACCAAACTTCAACCGACTGCTTCAAATCGTTTTTAAGTTATATTTGTCACAGACAGACAAACTGACATTTTCCAAAAATGAATGAATGCTTTTTGAACTCAGGACGGTTTAAAACGTAGTGATTTCTCCGCATCTAGAGTTATTTTTTTTAAAGCTTAAAGTGAAAAAAAAGTAAAGCTTAAAGAAAGTAAGAACGTTTAACAATCTTTATTAAAAAGTCAAATTTTAACTATCTAATTCAATTATTTTTAGTTTAATATTGAAAATGTTGGAAAAAAATTCGCTGAAGTTTAAAAGACAATTTTTTTCTCGATAGGATGGTGGATGAGGAAAAAAAAAATCTTACATTTCAGAAACAGAATCTGTAACAGTTCAATAGAAGTACGAATAGGTTGGCAAAAAGCCTGATAAAGGAAAGAAAGTCGAGTCTTAATAACGGAAGCGAAACGAGAACAGAAAAGGTCACCCGAGGTATTATCTGGGGTAACGACAAAAAGGGAACTTTATTTGGAGCAGTTTTATTTCGCAAAAAAGTGAAGAGCTTCGCACTGATCCTGGAGAGGCAATTAATACTTTGACTGAGAAGTATTAAAGTAAATTCATGGCCTACAAACTAAAAGTTACATGTCAAAAAAGTTGATAAAGTTGTCCTATTAAAAGAAATAAAATATATAAACTTACACTAGGAAGTTAATCTTCTAAGAAGTGAAATATACGCTTGAAAAAGTAACAATAAAACAGATCAAGAAAAAAGGAAATTTCAATGGTTTTGAAAATAATCGACAAGAACAAAAAAATGCACCTAAGTTCCCAATTTGTTTTGATTATTTTTTTCAATAATATAAATTCTTTAGTATATATTTTTAACGACAAAATCCAAATGTAATACACATCTAATTCCATGCATACTTCTAATTTCTAATACTTCTATACTAATAATCTTCTACTTCTAATTTCATGCATAGTATCTAATTTCATGCATAGTATCTAATTTCATGCATACTTATTTTTAACCAAAGTATTAAATTCGTTAGAATAATAAATTATTTCGAATCCTATATTTTGGATTTGTGAAATATAACAGAATAACTGATATACCAATTAAATTAATAACATTGCAACACCTATGTTGATTCATATTCAGATTTACTAACTGATATTTCTATAAAAATTGCAGTTCATTCATTTTTTTCTCTCATTCAAAAAATTATTTTGAATTCATGATATAATTTAACTTCAAATGCATTCTTACAGATAAACGTGCTGCAAACTCAAAAAACTAATGCATTTTGCCGTTTAACCCTCCAAGCGGCAACCCCGGAAAAAGACGGAATCTTTTCTCCCTTCAAAACGGCGGACCCGTCTATAGACGGAAACAAAAACTCCCTTAAAACTGTCACTGCCCGTATTTTTACGGGTTCCAGTTTTTCCCTACCCCCAATCTCAAGCTGTGAGATAATGAGAAGGGAATGTGAGATAAGGAAAAGTGAATCGTTATCAGTGGACGATATGATTGATGTCTTCCTGCTCGCGCCCTTTTAAGCATTTTAAAATCTCGCTTGCGTTCTGAGGCGTTACTATTGAGATTTTGATAATAATTACGTATCCAAAATGAAATTTAAATAACGAGAATAAAATTGAAAGTATGAAAATATATACCTGGAATAAATACATACATAAACGTATTATTATTAATAATTTGAAACATAAGATTTTAAAGCTTTCTAGCATAAGAAAATAGTTAATGTAAAAAATAAATAAAAAATATATAATTAAAATTTGACAAGTTTCTTTTTTATAGCGTGCTTTCATTTAAGGATTTTAGAATTGACATTGCTTATGCAACTTATTTTTGAAAATAAGACACTAAACTTATTTACAGAATTTACTTAACGAACGAAACTTTTTAACTTTTAATGAATTATTTTTTTTAGTGTTCATTAATAAGTGTATTTCAAAACGGGGAGATATATAGAACCAATATATTAAAGCGCGATTTTTCGGAATGATTAGTATTCGTTACATTAAATACTTATTTTTATAACGTAATAAACTATATATGAAAATTGAATATTTGTTTCATTCTTTAAACCTTATAGAATTTCACACTCTTTGACGAATTCGAAAAAAAATGTAAGCATTGTAGAGATATGTTTCATTGTTTTTATATTTTTCCTCTGGTTTTTAATAATATTTTCAAAGTTAATATAAGCGCAGTTTTTAAAGGTTCTATTTTTTGTATCGAAATATTAATCTTGTTTCACTGTACAATCTTATATATACATCGCACGATTCTGTTTACATGAAAGTGGTTTATATTGACATTTTTACTTTTAATGCTGAGTAATTTAATCCACGAATTTTAATCCACTTGAAAGTGAGTGAATGTGTGAGTTAAATGTGAGAATAAATAATTTTAATTTGTTGCCATTATTTTAACTCCTTGATCTAATTTTATCTCATATGTTAGCATTGAAAAATTTTTTAATGCGTACAACTGGCATTTAGACTATTTTCTTCTCCTGTTTGGTCAGTTCGAGTTCACTGGATGTGATTTTTAACAAACAAGACGGGATATGATCTTTGTTTTATTTTATTTTTGATCACGAGAGTAAAAAAAATTCGGAAACTCCCACTTCCATGTAATTTGAAATTCTTTATTCTTAATAACCTTTAGCCTCACATTTTCATTTTTTAAAAACAGAACTAGTTTGAACAAGGGTGTCAGACATGAAGGTCGCTTGCGAATATTTCTATTAAAGTAGCGAATATCTCTAATTATAATGAATATGAATGTTCGTATTGGCGATCTCCAGATCAAACTGTTTGGCTTAGAGCGAACGCACTTCGCCATTAAATAATTAGAAAACTGTTAACGTTCACCTCGAGAGGAAATTTTCAAAATTTTAATTAAAACTTCTGTTAATTAAAAATTATTTAAAATTTTAACATTTATCAGCGATAAAATACGAAATTATTCTAATATAATTTATACAATGTGTCATTTATACATTTGAATGTATCACCAAGAAAAAGCATTCTTTGAGGTAAAATTAAAATCTTGAACTTTTAGTGTCTTATTTATTGAGATGCTAATTATGGAGCATTCTCTTCAGCCACATGGTTTATTTGTATTTCAGTAAAGAAATTTTTACCCCTTTGCTTTTAGCTTAGATCTTTTTAACCTTTTAACTAAATCATCATCAATGGGTAAAAAGCCGGAATGAAATATAAGGATAACAATGAAAACGTTTAGTTTCAATTCAAAAATAAAATATATTTTTAAAATATGCTAAAATATTTTTAATTTAATTAAAAGTGGGGGAAAAAATTTGAATTCACAATTAATGTACAAATTATTTTTCTACCGTGATATTTTCGAATGAACTTTAAAATTTTAATAATTTTTATTAACCCTTTAAAGGGCCTTTTTTTCCTAGTCATGTTGGAGTAAAATGTTTTTAAAATTAAAATTGGCCTAAGAAAAGTAATTCATTCAACTTATTAGATCAGTTTAATCTGATTTATTAATTAATTTTTTCCAATTAATAACTAAGAAATAAATCAAGACACTTCATTTTATTTGAGATAAACAATTGAAACCTCTAACCTACAATTGAAACCTTACTGAAAAATTCGTAAGAATTTATGCCAACTTACATAACTTTATTCAAAAATTGTTGAATTTGGTGATGAGCATACTTCCCTTGTCCCTTGAAAGGGTTAATTAAAATTTTAAAGAAATGATTCCCACTGTCCAATGTATGTAGATGCAGATTTTGGTAATTCTATTTCAAATTGTCTGGTCTGAAAAGTACCAATACAACCAGACAAGTAATGACACACACGCACTTGTCCATCTTTATTATTAACTTAGACGAATTTTTGTGCGTGGCGTCTATTAGATCTTCTATATATATATCTTAGTGGAATATGCATCTTAGAAAATAAAAATGTGTAAAATGTTTTTTTTTCTGAAATTTTTTAAAAATTATGAATTAAAAATAAAATGAGATTTTGAAGTGTATTCCATCATAACTTTCAAAATTATTACAGAATAAGAAGGAATTTTTGGAAATTTTTATTGAATAAGAGATATGAGAAATCATCCGAGTCATTTCAAAAATTAAAAAGAAATATTCAGTATATACATAAAACTTTATTGCTGAATGATTCTATTCCCTGTATTTAGAAATCTAATAAGCCTGATTGGTTTCAACAAAAAAGGTTTTGCATTAATTGAAGTTTATTCACTCCCGTTTTAAATTAAGGAATTACTATCAAGGAGCTGACAGAAAATTAAAAAAAATCTGCAATATAGAATGGTACAATGAGTCTGCAATAGTATGAATTATATGACTATCAAAATTTGAAATTTCAAGATGTTTTGCTGAAGAAAACATTTAATTAAAATTTTTATATTGGCTAGTAACCTCGACGTAATACATGTGCTGATCACCAAAAGCAATAAATAATGTAAAAGTAATAAGTAAAAAAGATCAATGCAACTGTATTTGCAAAGCTTTTAAATTCAGATTTTTCTTTTTAATGATTCGTTTACCCCACGGTTTGTCGTTATCCGATTGCAAAATAGTAACAGCTTTGATTCTAACCCGAAAAACTTAAAACTGAGATTTTTCAAAAATTGTAATTTATTTTAAAACAGTACTTAATATTCTGTAGGAACTTTATTTGCAGGTATTCAAAAAATTCCAGTTGCAAATGGTTAATTATGAGTCTAAATAATCTGTTTTATTTGAGTCATTTTTCCAGGCCAAATTTGTATCATGAATATTACAAAGAAATATTTTGACAATTATTTTTATTTGTTACAGTCATAAGGCACATCGACCAGTTATTTCAGCATTACTGAATAACTGGCCAATTAAATATTGTACAGTATATTTAATTATAAAATTTTAATCATGCAGATAAATACTGAAAATCGATATATTTGAAAGTGAAACATTGCATGAAATTCCCTAATTACACAATTATTTTTTTTTGAATACTGACGAAACAAAGTTATAACGTAGTGTTACTTATCACAATTAATGTTTTAAACAAGCATTTTAAAATATTAAAATAAATTAACAATGCGCTGAAAGGGTTTTTTTTTTAAAATTAAATCACTTGCAGGTAATGTCGAGAAATAATTTCACAGTACTACGGAATAAAATAATTTGCGAAACATATTGCAATGAAAAAAATATTAGACGAGGACTTTCATTTTATAAAAACCAGACTAGTATCAAAATAAACATGATAATAACTTATACCTAGCATAAATTTTATGTATTGTTTTATAAAATAATCGAAAAACCTCTAAAAAAACCAATCACATTTTCGCATTTTCAATCGATGTTATTGTCAATCTCTTCCTAAGCACTGAAAGAAAATTGCTCTTCGAAATCGAAAGACCACGAAAAGAAACACCTGCTACTCACAGCATGAAATTTGCTAATCACTTCCCGCCTGCAGCGCTGAACTGACCGCAAAAGGGGAAAGCAATCCTTTTGACCAAACCGCGACAGTTTTAAGGTTGAACCTGTTATTCCGGCGTGCCGCTTTCGGTAAGGATAGCAATCTGAAAGCCGCCGCCAGGAGGGTTAACTTAAGAAACAATCTAATAGAAGGCAGATAAAAATATACTTTTAATTTTATTATTCATTATCAATAAATTAAGGCTATTTAGAAATTGCTACTGATTTGAATTTAAATCTGATTGAATATTTCATCGCATAATGCTAAATACTGAAACTATTCCCTCTAATTTTGATACACAATTTTAAATTTCAATAGTTAATTCAATATGGATTCTAGAAAATATTATTATTTTATACTAATTTTTTTAAAGAAATAGAACAAAGAAAACAGGTATTTCATTCTTCAAGAAAACATTAGACAAATCACTCACAGATAAAGTCAAATCGAATAATTCAATAAATTAATAAACCTTTAAATTTATAAAAAATAACACAATTTTTAAATACACTGTTTTTCTACTATATATGAACTGAATTGTTATTATTATGACACAAATTACATAACTGCATATTAAAATTAGACAACATATTTGATGAATTTCAAATAAATAGAATAGATATAACAATATATTTTTATAGCTTTTCTGATATAAGTAAGGCAAACTACTTTTTCTCTTATTCTATTTTAATAACAAATTGAGTTTTGATATATTTGAAATCAGAGAGGTGTCCTGATTTTGAAGTAATAAATCGGATATGTAAATTATAAACACAAAATAGAATTTTAAATTCCCTAGTTTCAAATAACGATTTATAAAAAATATAAAATTTCATAATATTTCTTCTACGCACTGCTCAACAAATTATGGTAATTAAATAATTTTTCAACTAGAAATTATTTAATTACCTTATTTAAAGAAAAAAAATGTTAAGTTGATTAAATTTTGACGCATTGGTATTCACTGTAAGAATGTGGATTTTAAAAAATAGACTTTTCAGGAAGTCTGAAAACAGCATGTACTTCTATTAATTAATATGTTTATAAATATCCAAAATTACCCCCGAGTTTCAAGTATTTTTAAATTTTATCTTCCTCTAATTAAACATTTTTGATAATAAATTTGACTAACACAAATTTGATTTTTGTATATTTTTTTTAATGTGGAATTGAATATTAATTTATAAAATTGTATTAAAATAACTTTTTGAATTTTGTGATTTTTTTGTCTTCATTAATTATTTATTTATATTCCTAAATGGCATTATTTTAAAAAAGTTATCCAGGCCATTAAAAAAGTTTAAATTATATACTATTATATCAAAATTCGTTTTTAATGTGTCTGAAAAAATTTAAATTTTTGCATCTATTAAACTTTATGACATTGAAATTTTATAACTAATTTGTTAGATGCGGAAGAATTTTAGAAGACACTGGGACGTTTAATTATATTATATGAATTATTTATCCGAAGAAAATGCCTTCTGTATCCATATTCTTTTCTTTTATTATTAATTCCATATTAAAGTCATAACTCAAATGTATGGCATTTAATATAACTGGCCCTTTTGTAAAGTGAGACTTTGTTATCAAATCATCATGATGCAAAATAACTACACAAAATTATTAACAAATAAGAAATAAAAATCTAATGTGATCCATTTATCGTTTTCAAGTTATATCTTCAGTCATTTATGAAAATTAATATGTAATCCTTTTCCTTCTAAACTCATTTAAGCTTAATGCAATCAATATTAATGAAACAATTACTGAAGTCATTATCGAATTTCATATCCAGTGATTCAAAATTGTTGGAACTTAGGATTAATTCATCAAATAGTCATGAATATCATTAAGACTTGAATTTATATTCTGCATCATTGGAAATTTCCTGCGGCTTCAATTATGAAACGATTGAACTTTCTGCTTGTAATAATCTTCAAATCAACTTTTAAGATTCGAGAGTTAGATATTAAAACAAAAAGACAGCCATTAACATTGCCATAAAGATATAAAATAATCGTACACACACATATATGAAATAATTATAAATAATTCAATTAATATAAGACTGAATTTCGTTCTTGAATGTCAACATTTTTAGAAGTTATCACCTAATATTTAGAAGCGCAGTTTGCTATATTCAGAAAATTAACTCAATCAAAAAAAGTGTTTTGGGATCCATTCCTATATAAGTTGGGGGGGGGGGGTTCTTAAAATTTGAAATAAATAATATTTTCCGGCATATAATATTTTAATAAAAATTATTACACTTAAAATAGATAATTCAAGAAAATAATATTTTAATGATAGTAATATGTTTAATAAATGTCGTTAATAGTTTGCAGAAGGGATTAAAATCAATAATTAAGTTAAATTATAATCTTTGTTAATGCATTCATTAGCTTAGCATATTGTATACCATACAAATACCTAAATATTATTTTACCCTTTAAAGGGTACAATTCTGGAGCATGGACAAATAAAATTTTTTTAGGATTATATTGTGATAAACTAATGATGCATATCATGATAAACTGATGATGTAAATACTAAAACATCGAAAGTTCGTTGATTTGCCATTTAATTTATGAAATAAGAGATGGTAAATATACTTACCAGAGGGGAAGTATATTTACTAGTTTCAGTTTCAGGGGAAACTGAAAATGGTAAGCATATTTACCACTGTGTTTTAAGGTCAAAAATATTCTCGAATGTTCATTGGTAAGTATACTTACCACTCAAATTTATGTAATTTAAAACATCTTTATGCAGTTTTTTCAAATAAAAATCATGGAATTGCTCGGAATTCATATTCAGTAATGCCTTGAATTAAAGTTTGAAGCTAATTTTGCATTGTTAAGATGACTAGTGGGACAACAAAAAGGAAACAACAACAGTGCAACAAAAATGAAATAAAAATATACATAAAATAATTAACAGAAATATTCCGAATTTAAAAAAAAAAATCTTACCGCATCAACAATTTTTGTTCATTTTTAAAAAGGAATGTTCAATTAAAATTAAATAAATCTAATAAAAAAATAATGATAATTAAATATAAGAGTACTTTTGACATAAGGAGCACAACACAGTGGTGTTTCATGTCTAAAAATTTTTTCAAACATTATAATTTAATGACAAATGCTGGAACTAAAGGCTCTACGAAAACCCTTACATCGTGAACGGGCAGTGGTAAGCATATATACCACTTCTGAATTTAAATGATATTTGACTATAGACTTAATGTATTTCTAAACTATTAAAGTATCTTAATCAAATTTTAAGTATCTGATTACCCTATTTAACATTTTGAAAAACGTTTTTGAGCCCTCATAAAGAAATATTTTTGCAGCCGATAAGAATATATACCAGAGAATTATAAACGATTAATATTTTTATAATTTTAACTATCATGTCAATATTACATTCAAAGTGAAATTTAATATCACAAGAAAAATATTTGACTGCTTTGTGTTACACATAAGGCAAAAGAAATTACTCAACATTAAAATCTTAAAAAATACAATGTGTAAATTTACGAATAAAACAATCCGAGATTTCTCTTTCAATTCCTAAGAAGTATTAGTAAGAAAAATATGCAATAATAATTTTTTTTCTGACTCCCGTTAGAATATATGTTATATTCCAAAATCTTTATATTTCAGCGTAGATCAAACAATTGAATTTAATGTATTGTTTGGTCATAGGAGCGCAAACCATAAACTGATAAAAGACAACAAGCAAAACATAAACTTTCCTGGAAGATAAAACTCAAAATACAATGTTTTTGATTGGCATTTATTCATAATGTCAAAGTATTTTTCTTTTTACTTTTAATGATTTAAATTTTATCAAATTTTACTCAACATCATGACAATATTTGAATTCTTTATCAGAAAAATAAATTTAGATTTATTTATTTAAATATGTGCCATTAAATAAATAAATTGGAGAATTTTAGGAATTTAGTTTTCTTTTTCGGGTTCTTTGGTATCGATGCGGTTTTTTGTTTATTATTATTATTATTAAAAACAGTGGATAAAGCTTGTTTTTACACCGAAATAGAATTCCAAAAACTGTTCATACATTATGCTGCAATAGGAGAAATTCTTTACATTAGAAAACATAGATTTTATATATAAAAAAAAAGTCTGTTTCAATGAAGTATCCTATTAAAGCTTAATATTTATCTTAGAGACAAATTTTGTAAGTAAATTCTACATAATGCTTAGCAATCTGTTTTTCTTTTTAGTATTTCATGTGTAACTTATACACAGACTGTAAATCAGTTACAATATTCATTTGTTTCAAAATAAAAAAGAATTACTTTATTAATTAATAAATACAATTAAATTTCAAACACTTGTAGATTAAACCTAGCGCAGACATGAATGGACCCTCTAAATTTTGCCTTCTTCAAACTCCGGTCTGATAACGCCTTAAATTATTGCTGGTTACTCCTACTTAATCTGCGCTCATCATCAGTTGCTAAAGGCGTGAATCCACTTTAGATCTCTAGAATCACTGCATCCCAAGTTCCAAATATTTTAGCCATAACTTTTATTTCTTTATTTTAAACGGCATATCTTTTAATTGTTTTAATGCAGAACAAAGCTAAAGTAGATTGTGATTTTCTTTTCAAAATATTAATTATTTATTCAGTATTGGAGCGAGAAATACTAGTCATTATTTTAAGATTTACGATGATTCTGAAACATACTGTTATTTTGATTCGATGATTTTTTAGCTTGTAAATATCAATACGGAAAAAATAATATGCTAATAATTATAATTTTCATGTTCAAAGATTTTGAGAATTTACTAAAAAGTTACATTCATTTCAAAAATAAATATCTCTAGTATAAAGATTTAGTTCTGAAATATACATTCTAATACGATTTTGCAAATTCATTTTTGATTTAACTCTACTATTCTATTTATTTTTGATTAGTACTTTAAATAATACTATAATATTGCATTCCAATTGTAAATAAAGTATTTCTTCCTCTAGAATATCAATATATTTTATAGCTTCATTAAAAATATTTAGTTTAATTTCATCAAGTATATTAAAAAAATAAAACAGAAAATGTTAAAAGTATATACATTATATTTTAGTGGAGCGTAACTAAAATTTGTCATTTTAACTAAGTGAATTTTCTTTAATTAAATAAAATTAAGAGTTCTTTAATAAGTTTTTTCCTCTAAAATAAGATTTCTTTAATAAAGTATTTTCTAAAATAAAATTTCTTTAGTGTTCTATTCTCATTTTAATCAAACAAAACTTGTTAATAACGTCAGTGAAATTAATTTTACCAACTATAATAAATGGCATATTAATAAAAGTATTTTTACATTTTTAATAAGAATTAAAATTAATATTAAATGTTTAATTGATGAGAAAGAGAGTTCTTTATTGGATGTTGGTGGGATGGCGGCTTTTGAGTCGGCAATCCCCAGGAACGAAACCTCATTCCACCGAAGAACCACAGAGCAAACGGGTCTGGTGCATGCAAAAACTCCCAAGGCGAAGTTCCTTCCTGTTAGTATGGTGCGGAATTTAACAGGTGGTATCATCAGCATCTAATCGCATTCAAATTATTCCGAGTGTCATTCAAAAGATAACCTTATTATTTTTTAATACGGGATGTTAATGTAACTAAATTAAAGTCAACTTATTAAAGAGAAAGCGCAATTAAATTGTTATATTCAATTTCATAATGCAAGGAAGAAAAGGCTAAATAGATATCAATATATAAATTAAATGCCGTATTTTTATTAGGATAAAATGAAATGGTGACAAATAAATAACGACAAGTGACGTTAATCGTTTTCATTTTTTTTTTTTATTTCCTCAGTTTTTGCTGTGTACATATTAAAAATAATATTTATTCTAATTAAAAATTGCCGAGTTTTTGATTGCAGGAAAGTGCGTAATTATTGATAATATTGTTCACATGTAAATATTTTCAATACTAGGTATTGCTTGTTCAAGTCTTTTCTCCTAGTATTATTATTTTTATTTTTTTAGTTTGTAAAAATAATTTCTAAATTACAAAGAATTTACAACGTCAACGATCTTTAATTTGCTTGGATGAGAAACGAAAAAAACTTGTTTATTCACAAGTAAGTAAAAGAATTTGTTCTTAGATTTCGAGCCGCTGTTACCTGAAAATACGAAGAACTTCGACAAACTTTTACGACAAAAGTACTCTGAGTTGCACTTATCTGATTGGCGCTTACATTATCAAAATTCATGCCCTCTTATTTCCACCATAGGTGCAAAATATTTCTGTAAGTACAATACTGGATCTAGCCACGCCTATCATCCTTTTCGAATCAGTTCATATGTCTATTTTATTCCTTTGTTTGAAATTGGTATAAAAATCTCTGCAGTTCTTCCTTGTACTGACATCTGGTACATTTCACTGTTTTCAAAACCTTTTTCATACATTTAATATAAAATAATATAGCTACAATTTTATAAACGGTAAAAAAATAGGGATGTCTATAGCTTGGCTTCCTCATTTATCTGCTTTTGTACAGAGTAAATCCTCTTTTATTACCTTTTATTCATATATTAATAATATTTTCCTCCGTATTATTTAGACCTTTTTTTGTATATGTTTGCCTATATATATCAGCATACATACTTTTTTGTTTTTGTTTTTGTATTTTGGATATTTTATTTGTATTTGCTTATGCTTTTTCAATTGCATTATATCATTTACTGTATGTTTCTGTTAGTATGTGAGCAATTTTGTTCTTTTTTTTTGTATCTGTGTATTTTCTTGTTTCCCCATTTTTCTTTGCATTTGTGCCTGCGTCTTTATATTTGAAATTTAGTCTAATACCAATTGTGTACTGACTTGTGTTTGTGGTGTAATTATAGCAATCCTTGTGGTATATTTATTGGCGCACAAGGAATTTATACATTGGGAATAAATATATATGTCTCACAATTGGCGACTGGCCCTCATGCTTAAAAATTGAAATCTACAATGCAAAACATCGACCGCTTAGTATATTTTGTGAGAGATAATTGTACTTATTATCTTTCCCCCTTGTAACACGATGAAGAAAAATTTCTGAGGTTCAAAAACATATAATATTGAAATGCTGCAAATAAATTGTTGCAAAGATGTAACTGCCATAAATGAGCTTATAAGTAATAAACACATTCCAAGATTATTTATTAATTTTTGTAATAACTAAAGTTTAAAAATAGATATACATTCAAAAAATATTAATAATCACATTTAATTAGCCACATATATTAATAGTTTGTTGGTATTTATTCAAACATTTTCTACTATAACTAAAGTCCTAAAAACGGGATCACTTGAAATTTCTTTACAGGTGTTCTCGTTTTTGTTTTTGAACAGAAATTAAAAAAAAACCTAAGTGTAGTGTATTTCACTTTATAACATTTTTTTCAGCATCCCCATCATAACATTTATAGACTCTTAACCCATTAAATTAAGATTTTTAAAAACGAATTCTAAAAGCCACAAATTTGCCAACAAATTTCTGGAAATCCTGATGATATACGAAGGATAAAATAATTTTAATTTAATAAATTCGTGAAACTTCTATTGGCATGAGAAGAAAAGATTGCAGTTGATGTTTTCATAAAATTTCGTATGAATTTATGAAAATATTTATAAAAAAATAGCATATATTTATAATAGACAAGGAAAAGAAGAAGAAATTCTCAGTTAAAATTTTAAACTTATACAATTTAATAAGAAAATTTTAAGAAAACTAATAAACTCTTAGCATCTCACTGACAGAAACACGAGGACAGCAGGTTATATGCCTTATTTAGGATTAATGGGTATATAATCCGATTTTCTATTCAAACCTGATATGCAAAATTTATTGAGATTACATTTGCTAATCATGTTGCTAATAAATTAATTGCACCTCCTTTTTAGGATTTTTTAATTTTCTAATTAATTTATTCAAAAGAAAAAAATATCATGTTTTAATTACATAAAGAAATTTAGTGAATAAAAAAAGTTTATTGAGATAACTAAATAGTTTAAAATTTTTCTTTTCGTGTACATTCTTTCATTTTCTTATTCGTTTTTGAAACAAAGCTGTTTGTGGGGTTATGTAAAACCGCAGTGTTTTATAATTGACTTACGACAGGAAGAAGCAAATGATTTATGCAGATGTCTTTAGGTTTTTGGTCTTTACACGCCGATGGTTTTTCCAAATAAAAATGAGCCTGCTTGTCAGAGTTCTCATTGTTACAAATCGACAATGTCTTTAACCATGCTTTTCTCGTTAAATTTTATTATGAATGTGATAGCATTGAACGGCGTTCTTTGCAAAGGTATCACTCAGTAAGAGGAATACGCAGAGGGATATGCTGAACTATTGTTGAGAAAGCAGTAATGCGATTTAACTTGAATGGATGCCACATTGAAAATGCTTTTTGCATTTCATAAATGATTAAACTCCTTTCAAAGCAACGTCTTTTTGTCCTATTTTGTTTCACATTGTTGCATATAGGGCCATTTCTCACTCTGGTGGCGGGTGTATGAAGTTCTTTTTGTATGCTTAAAAGAAATTTGCATGGAATCCTTTAAACTATTACCAAGTTTGATAACATTTGGTCCAGAAATTTTCATTTGTTAACCATTCCAAAGTAGAATTTTAATTATAATCACCCTGTGCAATTTAACAAATTTATTTTGACAAGATTTGACTTCTATGATTGATGTTTATTCTAGTTTATTAAATGATGATAATAGCTTTGTTTAACCCTTCACACATCTACTTAAAAATCTAACATCAGCCGCATACATTGCTTCTATTTATTCATATGCTTTACCACTATTTACTTTAACATTAAAAAATGTTTGATTTATTTGAAATATTTTCTTATCTAGGGTTAGGGCTTTTTATAGAATATATCCTACCGAAAATTAAATTGCTTTTTACTTGAATATACATTGGAGAATTTTTCAAGGTAAAACAAAGAACTACATTGTGCTGAACCGTTGAAAAATTGCTTAATTTAGGAAATATAAAATTTGAATGAATAAAATATCTTTTTGAAACAGCACTTGATGAGACTGGAAAAAAAAGTTGAAAGATAGCCCGATACTAAATGCAAAGAAAGTTTGTGATCCAATAAAGAATCTTTGAGGATGCGAAAGTCTTTGGGACAAATTGCATAACAAGATAGAGAACTTTGCGGAAAGTAGATTTTAGAACATTTTTAGCTTATGAATATTTCGTAAACTATAATTTGAATTTCATATTTTACGTTTTATCCATTTATAGAAAATGTATAGAAGATATAAGGAGTGAGGCTTATTTACGATTTGTAAAATGTTCTGAAAAAATTATGTAAGCTCAGATGTGCTTGAAATTTTAATGTTTTATTTTACAATTTTATATTTATTAATTATATAGCATGAAAATATCTATCATATAAATATATTATAGACAGTGAAAATATATTTAGACCCTTTTTTTAGAAAATATATCTCCTGCAAATCTACGATGTTATCGGATCCAAATATTATAAAATTAAGGAAACATAAAATAAAATAAAAGAATGAGTAATACTAGCTTGATTTTCTCTTATATATAAAATCATAAAGCATGCGAGCATTGATTTTTATTTTAATAAACTGTAAGTAAATTTGAAGTATTCTTCACAAGATTTGCATAGAATTGCAAAACAAAGTACTGAACAATATCTTCTGAACGATAAGTGAAACTTAAAAAAAAAATAATGAATTTCTATATAATTCACATACAAGTATCTTTATTCAATTCGCAGTTTATTTGGAGACCTGGCATTTTTATAAATTATTACATATGAAATTTCCTTGAACTGATGTGGTGTAGTAGATTATCTTTTTATAATTTCAAAACATTGCAAGATTATAAAGGTTGTCGCCTGATTTCTTTCTTGCAGATTCTTCAAAAGGTATCAGTCTAGTTTATAGGATATACATGTTCCAAAAATAATTTACTCATTTCCATGACAAAGGTTTCATAGAGATTTATCATAATGCCATTCCCATTATTTAATATATAATTAAAGAAAAATAAATAGAAATTATTGAATGAAAAAAATGTGTTAAACATTTTATTCGAATTATAACTAAGGAAAATGCTTTAAAAACTTATAACACTTTTTAACATGAAATTTCTGATTTTTTAAATAATTAAGATCATACAGCAGTTCAATAAACAGTTTTAAATACCAAAATGATTATTAATTTATTGATGTATTTTCTAACTCAATAAAAATAGAGGAAACAAAGCGGTGGATTAAAAATAAGTTATAATCTTCATAATACTCAAAAATGCTTCTCATGCATGCAGATTAAATCTAGGAGAGTTTAAAATATTTATAATAAATTTTTCCTTTTTCTTCTGAAACCTGAGATGAATGTTGAAATGTCTTATTATTGAAAATAACGCTTTGATCTTCAAAAAAAAATGACAAAATATCAAATTAAAAGACAAATGCGTTTTTGAATCTATTTACCTATTCATCTTAATAATAATAAAAAAAAGGTTTAAAATACATTTTGTTCTAGCAAGTATTCAATTATAGTTCAAGTCTTTTCAATTATAGTTCAAGTTTATTTATATTGTAATTGTAATTAATTAAAGAACGAATTATTAAGGTATTTTTACATGTTGCATTTTTAAAATTTCAAACAAATCAAATATCTGTTTCAGCTTTTAGTTTTGTAAACATCGTTTCTCTAAATTAAATGACTAATAATTTTTTAAAATGTGAAATAAAATGCCATTTAATTGCGCTTTAAATTTCTCTTTATCATCAAATATTTATCTTTATTTAAACTATATTAAATAAACAAATTGTTGTTTACTCTTATGTTTATTTTTTTCTTTAGAAATGACTGTAACATCAATAATAAAATGAAGATTCTAAGATTGAGCAAAATAAAAAAATATATAACAAAATAAAAATTTCAAAATTTTTGAAATATTTTCAACTTATTAATTGCAATTAAAAATAATCAGTTGTTAGTTAAGGTGAAAACATTAAATAATTGTATTTCTTCAATTTACAGACAATCAATTAATTACTATAAAATACAGTAATGTAATTTCGGTAATTGTAATATTTAATTTAAAGAAGGAATCTATAATATGACTATACATAAAAAGTTAAAGCATCTGTTCAGTAATCAAACAAATCTTGTTGAAAATAGCTTAAGTTCTAATGAAACTAAATATATTTTTAACCAAGAACCTCTGTTTTTTTCATTAATTTCTCTTTGAAGTTTAAGCAATTAATGATTTCCATTTTTTATTTCTAAAGAAATGTTCGAGATGATAAATTCTGTCATATCCACAGTTCAAAAGGCCAAGGATCTTTCTCCATAGAGGAGAAATAAGAGAGATGAAAGGTTCAAAAGGATTCATAGTTTAATTTTTACACCATCGAAAATTATATGTAAATAGGTATGTATTTTAAGTAACATTTTAATTTTAATTTTTGTAATGTGAAACGTATTCTCTGTTCAATCTGATAAAGATATTTTTTCTTTCTATCTTAAATATATTATTAGGAAAGAGGTTATTTTTATAAGATACAAATAATAATGGTTTATGGTATATAACAAGATCCTATTTTAATTTTTTTAACTGTGAAAATTCATTCATTTTTTTAACTGTTCATTTCAAAACTGTTCATTTTTTTAACTGTGATTGAAACTGTGAATTCTGAATTAAAAAATAGAGAAATGGAGATGGAAACACTAGATTAATAAAGAAAAAATGCATTCATTTTTTAAAAAATGAATGTCGTAACAATGAAATGTAGTGTATAATTTTTTTATCATATTAATTAACTTGTTTTCTTAAAAAGTAAAAATTTTCGCATACATATCATTTTATAATCTTAATATATCTTTTTGTAATTGCAATAAATCTTGTTTGTCATTTTTAATTATTACACATAATTAAAAACATAAAAGATACAATTTGTATTTGAAATCTAATTTTCTGAAGTTTAAGTAGTGTAAATTTAAAAAATTGGTTTAAAAGTTTCATTTAAAACAATAATATGTTAGAATCTAAACTTTGATGGCGTTAAACGATGTAAAATAAAGTATAATTCTTTGATCAATATTTATGGCAATAAAATGCTATAAATCCTTTAATTACATATTCGATTTTAAAATATGAGAAAACTAAAACTTAATTTATTTTACCCATTAATATTCGTAGCCTTTCTTCATAATTAATGTGTTTCATTCCAAATAATCTATGAAATCAAGCAATTTGATGTAACTTGTTATTATCGAATGCTTAATTTATTTTCTTCATAAACGATGAATATGTTTTTGTAGGAAAACTGATAAAGAAATTATCTTGATATAACTCTTTATTATTCTATATTATTATTTTAGTATTGCTCTAAAAATGATTTAAATGTTTAGCAGTTAGAATTCATCGAAAACGATTTTTATGATCATTAATTATTATTATTGAATGATTTTATGTTTCACATTCAATTTTGATACCGCTTATATGCATCTAGCACTATATACAATTAGGCTTTATATGCATCTTACCATATTAAAATATACACAAAAATAAAATGATGGAAAATAATAAAACATTCATTCAAACAATTATGCAACATTTTTTCAAACGTATAAGAAGGAAATATAACAATAAATTGCTCAAATTTCATAGCATAACATAAAAAAAAATTCATAATTATTTTAATGCCAAGAATTTTTTAATAATTTTTTAATCTTTATTTCTTTTGTTTGTTTTTGAAATACTTATTCTTAAAATCATTTAATTATTATTAGGCAGTGTTTTGTGCGAAAGCTTTTAATGAGCATAATTAAAATTCAAACCTTATAATTTTAGATATTATTGTAACAATCTGAGCTTTATACAAACTTGACAAATAATTTCAACAATTTATGTGAAAAATTTCGAAATATATATATATATATATATATATATATATTTGAGATAAATTGAGTATGTGTTTCGGATACAACAATTCAGGAGAAATTCAAATCTGAACAAAAATACAAGAAGCGTAATCTCCGGTTCCCATAACGAAACAAGAAAACGGAACACTTCGTTCTTCATGAAAGGACACATCATTACAGAGAATTGTGAAGAAATGTATTTCGTTTACGATACTCCTGGGAGAACAGCAATCATCAGCATCATTTGTTTCCATGGCAACATAGCGTCATGATATTTTAGTCATCTGTAAATCTTGCTCAACACGTTGTCGAAACTCTTTTAAGCCAGAATTCGGAAAGTTCATTCTAGGCAGTGCTCGCAAGGAACTAGTTTCAGCAGTTTTATGAGACTGCATTATATTTGCGTTTGTAAGATGAAGAGAAGGATTGGGAGCAGTGAAAATTTTATAATTACGTAATTAAAAATGAATCGCAATTTTTTAATCATGGGGAATCAAAAACACTATTTATCACTTGTTAGATGTTTTTAGAGGAAATAATAGCGAACAATCGCTTTTCTTTTTTTATCAAGCTTTCAGATTATATATGGATACCATTTTTACGATTAATATCAAGAGATATGTTTTATTCTGATCAAGAAAAAAAAAGGGTTTGAGTAAAAAAAAAATTAACATAACTTAAGGGAATAATCTGGCATCATTTAGTGAATATTTATTATGTTAAAAATTCCTTCACCTTTTCAAACTTTAAAATAGGAAAAAAAATAATAATGAATTTTTTTTTTGTCTGCCTTAAAATTCTAATAATTATTAATATATATTAACTCATCTTTAAATTTTTCTCAGAAAGTTTAAAAAGTAAAATGCCTGTTATCTTCAAAGGTAATGTAATTATATATTTAAGAAAGATCACTAACCCATCTTACTAACTAATAATTTAAAAAGACATTCATCTTTATGAAGTCATGTTTTTTCCAAATTTTCAATATCTCAGCTTCGTATATGTGAAGTGGAATCCATCTAATTAAGCTGTCTTACTTAATTTTATTAATTAAAAATTCTATAAACAATGATACAGTGTTTGTATAGTAAAATTTTTACATTAAAATTAAACTCCAAATAAAATGGATACATTATCTTCAAATATCAAAATTGGAAGAATTAGACTATTTCAAGACAAAAGCAAAGCTTAAGGCTAAATGTAATTTTTATATTAAAGATCAACAACTATTTCTTTAACTATTTCTATCAACTATTTCAACTATTTGTAAGAAAAAGATTTTAAATCAAATACCAATTTGGATAACTCAAAAGTTGAGGTTAATTTTATTCCATTTATGATTTGAGGAAACCTTGTCGCAGTTTAACCAAACTTCTGGTATCTTTTCAAATGAATGGATATTAAACTTGAAGGAATTTTCTTTTATACCCTCAATAAAAGTCGTAAAAAATTAGACCAATTTTTGAATAGCCAATATATAAATAATCTGCACAAGAATAAAATCTTACATCTGTGCCTTTTATAACTGAATTGCATGTGAGAATCAGTAATCCTTGTATATTCGATTTCGATACAGGAATTATGATATGTTAATCTCCCGAACATATATTATATCAAATGAATATTTCTAAGATTTGCAATATATATTAAAATATAAATAAAAGAAATAATTAAGCTTGCACTTTTAAAAAAATAAACAAGCAAACATATCCATTTTAAGAAATATTTTTGAATGCAAATTTAAATGAAATTGAATGAATTAAATGTTATACCATATAATATTTAAAGTCAAATGAATTAACATTAACAAAATAAAAATTTGTATTTACATTCAATAATGTAGCATTTTGAATAAATTAAATTTCTATTTTAAAATAGGAAACAAGCGCTGTCTCATTTCAAATGATTTAATGGCTTTGATTATAATTGTAACTGCCGAAATTTAATTTTTTTTTAAATGTAATGTTATAAAACTAAAATAAATATTTTGAGTTAGTTAACATTTTTTGTTTAAGATTTCAAAAGATACATAAGTAGTTATTAGCAAAACCCTAATTTAAACAGTAATATTACAGAATCCTATAAAAACAAGTTTTAAAGCATAAAGTGATAATTTGCATTTAAGGCAATATTTACTCCTTAATAATTTACGGACTCAATTTTATTAACTAATTGCTTTGAATTTGTTATCGTATTTTTTTTTTATTTAAAACTCTTGCATTGAATTTACAATTCAATTTATTCCTATTATTTATTCATTACATAATGATTACCATTATATCAAATTATAATTTCAATATATAATTTAAAAAAAATTAGCAACTTTAATATCCGAGTTCAGTTTTATAAGTCAATAAAATTTTTTGATAATTTCAAATTTTATATATAGGTAATTTCAAATTTATTGAATACATATTAATTATACATGCATGCATATATAATTAAAATAATTTTAATAGAATGCGGAAATATTTAATCATAGAATAAGAAATAAATAAGGAAAATAAAAGTTTCAAAGTGCACAAAAAAAATAGGAAAAAAAAGTTAATTGGTTTGAAAAAGAAATAAAATATTATTCTACTTTCCAAAAGGAATTTAGTGTGATATTTAAAAGAAAGCAGACATAAAAGGGAAAACAAATGAAATTTATTTTGTCTTTGTATGTTTTGTAAGGCAGTCCTCTTTCAAAGCGAGTTGAAACTAATTCCGATTCGCTTGAGGTTAAGAATGCCATCCTAGATTACCCACAGTTTCTAACGGTTAAGAAGAGGTAGAATTAAAAATAATGAATAAAATAATTACAAAAAAAAATAAAGGAAAAAGAAAAGAAATATTTAGATACTTTTTAGGTAAATATTTAAAATAGACAAACAAATCCTGTAGTATATGTCATATCTTATAATTTTAACGCCATCAATTCTTGATATAAAATGACGAATATTGCTACATAGTTCTTGTTAATATATTCTATAAATGTTGATGGTATATATTTTTCGAAAAGCATTATGGCATAGCTTGGAATTGATTTTATGGAATCTTTATATTGATCTTACATCATTTAATCTATAGATTATGAATCAGGATTTATAATAATTAAAATTATTATGATTATTAATAATTTAGAGTATGATTTTAAAAAAATAGGAATTACCTATATTCATTCTCAAATAGCTGAAAGGTGATTATCTGGTCACTTGTTACTATAAAGGTGTGGGAACGCAAATATGTATCCCGTCGTTTAAAATATATCCAACATGTCTTCGAGGGAGAGGAACGTCAAAACACTGCAAAACGTTTCCTTTTATGAAGAGATTCCTCAAGTTATCAAAAATCGAGCAACCACTGTCATTAAATGTCAAATCCAGGTGCACTTCAACCGGCATTGCTTGTAATTGGCAGGTGCTCAAGAAGCAGTTGGACACAAAGATAGTTCCTTAGATACTCCCTCGGGCGGGTTTTAGACTATTGAGGAAGCGTTGCTGATCAGCTATTGGCTGATAGGGAACCCATTTCCCATTCATAAGTTCATCAATGGGAAATTGGCAGTTATCTGATGAAAATAAAATGCGGTTTTCTTCGAGAAGAAAAAGAGCCCTACTGCGAATTAGAATTCGGTGAGACTTTGGATCTGGAAAAGTTGCTCCTAATTTTTTGAGAAGCTCCGTGTGATTCGGGCTTCTGCATTAGGGTCCACCGAAAATTACTGGATGATTTCAGGAACGGTCCTGGAATAGTCGTTTAACACCAGCCTGTTAGCGGTTTTCTTTGGTGACTTATTCTCCGATTTGATCTAGCAAATATTTCCTGATTGAACTGTTATTATTATTATTATTATTATTATTTTGCAAATAATATTTACCAAGATGAAAATAAATTGTTCGTTGTAAATATATAAGGCTATAAATACAAGAATTATTTCGTTACGCTTCTCTAGTATTTCTAATTTTATCTGTCTATATAAAAACTTTTTAAACATGCGGAGAGTATTTTTTTCACTATAAATCAAGGAGGAGCCTATTCACCAAGGAGTTTCTTTCAGCAACTCACTCGTATAAAAATTAATTGCTTAATTAATGTGTGTGTGTGTGTGTGTGTGTGTGTGTGTGTGTGTGTGTGTGTGTGTGTGTGTGTGTGTGTGTGTGTGTGTGTGTGTGTGTGTGTGTGTGTGTGTTTCTGCGTGTGTGTAATTCCAAATTCTGAGGGTTTTTAGGGCTGTTCAAAGTTACGAAATTCCAAGGTGGCTGCTTAATTTGACATATTGATTATCTGATTCTTAGTGGAAATAAAATTATCTATAAAATATTTAGAAAGGAACACATTCGCTGCACTAAAGGAAAAAAATTTTAATGCAAAATCACTGTCATCAGAGAAAACAATTCCAATGTTATAGCAGTAGTGTCAGCTTAGAATGAAAATTTCAAATAATAGTTATGTCAAATAAAAGATAGAGTGAAAGAAAAGCTTTATGAGTATGATTGGAATTTCGACTCGTTCCTGAAACATAAGCTCATATTTAAAATTGGATTGACCATTTAGAGAATTTCTCCTCTTCAAAAGCATCCGACAAACGAGATAATTTCCCTTCTGCTGTAGATAAAATCATTTAATTTATTTAAAATATAATTAGCGATATCGGAGTAGCTGGTTACCAAATTATCAATAATTACTTGTGTGGCTTCTTCCATACACCTTCAAATTGGGTTTTCAAAGGATGGTAAATATGCCATAATTTATCAAAAACAGAAAAATGATTGGAAACAGCTCATAAAATGAAAGAAGAGCCCAATAACTGTCCGGCGCTTTCAGTAATAACATGAAAGTTGTAAAAGTAATACACGTGGCTACTAAAAAGCAGCCCAAAGAGTGTCCATGCATTCTACAAGAAATATTGAAAAAGGAATTCGTTTGAAAAACCTGCGACAAATAATAAATCTTTAAATGTCTCTGCAAACCTAAAGAAAGTATACTTGAGTGGGGTGGGATTGTAGGTCATATCACTGATTTTCCGACCCGCCTCGAAGGCAAACAGATCAAAAAACTGAATGACCGGACCGCCGCAACAGCAAAATTAGTAGGGATTGTGAATGAGTCCTAAGCGTCATCACGGGTCACGGTAAAACCCTTCCCTAAGAAAGTACGTACAGTCATCGATGGGAGGAGCCAGACCTTATCTTTTCGTATACTCTCCAGGGTGGGGAGAACCAACCACCATGCTGGAAGTTTCTCATCCTTAATAATGAGGTGCCCCCCGGGGGTATGGAAGATGAAAATAACAAAATTGTGGTTGGATGAGTTAAAATATTTGTATCTTGTTTCAAATTCCTTCTACTGATGGTTGGGCCCGTATATGGCGCATTTGTGAGATGAAAGAGGAAGATTTATTCAAGACTTCGAAATACTCCGGCAGCACAATTTTTTTGAATAATATTGTGCGAAAATATATTATATTACTCAATGTGCAATATTATTTTACAATATTGAGAATAACGTTTCTATCATACAATATTGAACAATACCTGTGTGCTACAAGAATGTCACATTAAAGTTGAAGAAATTAAGTGTAGTTATTTTGTTCTTATGCCCTAAAATGCGTGTCTAGAAGAATAATTGCTGTTATCAAAATTAGAAAAAGAATAGCAAGAATAAAATTGAATGGCGAAATATTCGCAAAATCCGAAACATTTTGAGAAGATCATAGACTCAGTTTTCAAATTTAATTTATCACTATGAAAACATAAATATTTTGCAATAATAGCAATGAATATTCTGACTGCAAAAAATTAGAACTGTCACTTCAGATAAAATTCATTTCATAAGTCAGGAGATTTTAATTTGAGTTATTTTGCTTTTCAAATATAGAGGAATCAACGCGCCATGTATTTTCTTCAAAAACACTTTTGCAGCGTTCTAATCATTGTTTCACTTTTCGAATATCGATGCAGAGGGGAAAAAAATAGGGAAGTTTCGAGCTATCTTCTCTTCCATTTCTTGTTATCAATTCTTCCATATTGTAATTAACTTTTATAAAAATCACACTGCATCTTACTTTTTCGTGATTTTTTCAGAGTTCTGCCCGAAAAGAGATATGAAAGGAATTATCATTCTATATTTGCCTTAAAAATCAATGTTTCAACTAATTCTTTTTTCTTAAAGAAATTAATCCTCTTTGAAATTGTATTACTCTTGACAGAAGCCGAGAATTTCCTATTTTAAATCGAAAAAAACATGAAAAAAGTGATTGATATTTTTTAACTTAAGTTCAAAAAGAAATTTATATATATATATATATATATATATATATATATATATATATATATATATATATATATATATATATATATATATATATATATATATATATATATATATATATATATATATATATATATATATATATATATATATATATATATATATATATATATATATATATATATATATATATATATATATATATATTTCGATGCTTACTCCATATTTTTAATTAATTTTTTTCCAAAAATGAATGCTTTTATTTCAAGTAAAAAAAATCGTTCAAATTTCCAAAGAAAAACGAGATTCATTAATGTTTAGAATCTGTAGAATTTACCCCTCCTGGCGGCGGCCTTCAGATTGCTATCCTTACCGAAAGCGGCAATAACAAGTTAAACCTTAAAAATGTCGCGGTTTGGTCAAAAGGATTGCTTTCCCCTTTTGCGGTCAGTTCAGCGCTGCAGGTGGGAAGTGATTAGCAAATTTCATGGCGTGAATGACAGATGTTGCTTATCGTAGTCTTTCGATTTCTAAGAGCATTTTTCTTTCAGTGCTTAGGAAGAGATTGATAATAACATCTATTGAAAAGGCGAAAATGTGATGTTTTTTTTAGAGGTTTTCCGATTATTTTATAAAACAATACATAAAATTTATTTTAGGAATAAGTTATTATCATGTTTATTTTGATACTAGTCTAGTTTTTATAAATTGAAAGTCCCCGTCTAATATTTTTTTCATTGCAATATGTTTCACAAATTATTTTATTCTGTAGTACTGTGAAATTATTTCTCGAAATTACGTACAAGTGATTTAATTTTTTTAAAAAAAACCCTTTCAGCGCATTGAAAATTTATTTTAATATTTTAAAATGCGTGTTTAAAACATTAATTGCGATAAGTAACACTACGTTATAACTTTGTTTCTTCAGTATTCAAAAAAATAATTGTGTAATTAATGAATTTCATGCGATGTTTCACTTTCAAATATATCTATTTTCAGTATTTACCTGCATGATTAAAATTTTGTAATGAAATATGTTTCACAATATTTAATTGGCAAAGCTAATTGGTCAGTTATTTAGTAATGCTGAAATAACTGGTCGATGCCCCTTATGACTGTAACAAATAAAAATAATTGTCAAAATATTTCTTTGTAATATTCATGATACAAATTTGGCCTGAAAAAATGACTCAAATAATGCAGATTATTTTGACTCATAATTAACCATTTGCAACTGAAATTTTTTGAATACCTTCAAATCTAGTTCCTACAGAATATTAAGTACTGTTTTAAAATAAATTACAATTTTTGAAAAATCTCAGTTTTAAGTTTTTCGGGTTAGAATCAAAGCTCTTACTATTTTGCAATCGGATAACGACAAACTGTGGGGTAAACGAATCATTAAAAAGAAAAATCTGAATTTAAAAGCTTTGCAAATACATTTGCACTGATTTTTTTTACTTATTACTTTTACATTATTTATTGCTTTTGGTGATCAACACATGTGTTACGTCGAGGTTACTAGCGAATATAAAATTTTTAATTAAATGTTTTCTTCAGCAAAACATCTTGAAATTTCAAATTTTGATAGTCATATAATTCATACTATTGCAGACTCATTGTACCATTCTTTATTGCAGATTTTTTTTTTTAATTTTCTGTCAACTCCTTGATAGTAAATCCTTAATTTAAAACGGGAGTGAATAAACGTCAATTAATGCAAAACCTGTTTTGTTGAAACCAATCAGGCTTATTAAATTTCTAAATACAGGGAATAGAATCATTCAGCAATAACTTTTTTATGTATATACTGAATATTTCTTTTTAATTTTTTGAAATGACTCAGATGATTTCTCATATCTCTTATTCAATAAAAATTTCCAAAAATTCCTTCTTATTCTGTAATAATTTTGAAAGTTATGATGGAATACACTTCAAAATCTCATTTTATTTTTAATTCATAATTTTTAAAAATTTTCAGAAGTAAAAAAAAACAACTATTCTTTATAGTACACATTTTCATTTTCTAAGATGTATATTCCACTAAGATATATATGGAAGCTCTAATAGACGCCACGCACAAACATTCGTCTAAGTTAATAATAAAGATGGACGAGTGTGTGTGTCATTATTTGTCTGTTTGTATTGGTGCTCCTCAGACTAGACAATTTGAAATAGAATTACCAAAATCTGCACCTACATACTTTGGTCCGTGGGAATCATTTCTTTAAAATTTTAATTAACCCTTTCAAGGGACAAGAGAAGTATGCTCATTACCAAATTCAACAATTTTTGAATAAAGTTTTGTAAGTTGACATAAATTCTTAAGAATTTTTCAATAAGGCAGAAACTTAGAGGTTTCAATTGTTTATCTCAAATAAAATGAAGTGTTTTGATTTATTTCTTAGTTATTAATTGGCAAAATTAATTAATAAATAGATTAAATTGATCTAATAAGTTGAATGAATTACTTTTCCTAGGCCAATCTAATTTTTTAAAAACATTTTACTCCAACATGACTAGAAAAAAAAGGTCCTTTAAAGGGTTAATAAAAATTATTAAAATTTTAAAGTTCATTCGAAAATATTACAGTAGAAAAATAATTTGTACATTAATTGTGAATTCGAATTTTTTTATCAATGATGCGAAATTTTGTGTCATGTAATTTTCCCACTTTTAATTAAATTAAAAATATTTTAGCATATTTTAAGTAATATATTTTATTTTTGAATTGAAACTAAACGTTTTCATTGTTATCCGTATATTTCATTCCGGCGTTTTCCACATTGATGATGATTTAGTTAAAAGGTTAAAAAGATCTAAGCTAAAAGCAAAGGGGTAAAAATTTCTTTACTGAAGTACAAATAAACCATGTGGCTGAAGCGAATGCTCCATAATTAGCATCTCAATAAATAAGTCACTAAAAGTTCAAGATCTTAATTTTACCTCAAAGAATGAATTTTCTTGATGATACATTCAAATGTATAAATGACACATTGTATAAATTGTATTGGAATAATACAATGTCGGATTTTATAGCTAATAAATGGTAGAATTTTAAGTAATTTTTAATTAACGAAAGTTCTAATTAAAATTTTGGAAATTTCATCTCGATGTGAACATTCACAGTTTTCTAATTACTTAAGGGCGAAGTGTGTTCAGTTCAAACAGTTTGATCTGGAGATCGCCAATATGAACATTCATATTCATTATAATTAGAGATATTCGCTACTTTAATAGAAATATTCGCAAGCGACCTTCATGTCTGACACCCGTGTTCAAACTAGTTATGTTTTTAAAAAATGAAAATGAGAGGCTAAAGGTTATTAAGAATAAAGAATTTCAAATTACTTGGAAGTGGGAGTTTCCGAATTTTTTTTACTCTCGTGATAAAAATAAAATAAAACAAAGATCATATCCCGTCTTGTTTGTTAAAATCACATTCAGTGAACTCGAACTGACCAAACAGGAGAAGAAAATAGTCTAAATGAAAGTTGTATGCATTAAAAAATTTTTAAATGCTAACATATGAGATAAAATTAGATCAAGGAGTTAAAATAACGGCAACAACTTTAAAATTATTAATTCTCACATTTATCTCACACATTGACTCACTTTCAAGCGGATTAAAATTCGTGGATTAAATTACTCAGCATTAAGAGTAAAAATGTCAATATAAACCAGTTTCACATTAACAGAATCGTGCGATGTATATATAAGATTGTACAGTGAAATAAGATTAACATTTCGATACAAAAAATAGAACCTATAAAAACTGCGCTTATATTAACTTTGAAAATATTATTAAAAACCAGAGGAAAAATAAAAAAACAATGAAAATTATACAATGCTTACATTTTTGTTCGAATTCGTCAAGGAGTGTGAAATTCTATAAGGTTTAAAGAATGAAACAAATATTCAATTTTCATATATAGTTTATTACGTTATAAAAATACGGATTTAATGTAACGAATGCTAATCTTCCTTGAAAATCTCACTTTCATATATTGGTTCTATATATCTCCCCTTTTTTAAATACACTTATTAATGAATACTAAAAAAAATAATTCATTAAAAGTTAAAAAGTTTCTTTCGTTAAGTAAATACTGTAAATAAGTTTAGTGTCTTATTTTCAAAAATAAGTTCCATAAGCAATGTCAATTCTAAAATCCTTAAATGAAAGCACGCTATAAAAAAGAAACTTGTCAAATTTTAATTATATATATATATATATATATATATTTAGATTAACTATTTTTTTATGCTAGAAAGCTTTAAAATCTTATGGATCAAATTATTAATAATAATACGTTTATGTATGTATTCATTCCAGGTATATATTTTCATACGTTCAATTTTATTCTCGTTATTTAAAACTCATTTTTGATTTTTGATTTAATTATTATCAAAATCTCAAAAGTAACGGCTCAGAACGTAAGCGAGATTTTAAAATGCTCAAAAAGGCGCGAGCAGGAAAGCATCAATTATATTGTCCACTGATAACGATTCAATTTTCCTTATCTCACATCTCTTCTCATTATCTCACAGCTTGAGATTGGGGGTAGGGAAAAACTGGAACCCGTAAAAATACGGGCAGTGACAGTTTTAAGGGAGTTTTTGTTTCCGTCTATAGACGGGTCCACCGTGTCTTTTTCCGGGTTTGCCACTTGGAGGGTTAATGAAGAAATTTTGAATTATTTGATGTAATCTTCAGGAAGCTAACTTGTAAATAGCCTCCGTTATCTCTTAATATGATCCGATAAATTCTAAAAATCTTTTTCAATTGCCCGCTGCATTTTTAATAGTTTTTAAATGCCTAAGAGAAAAATTTAGTTGTGGATTTTCTAAGCATGTCAGTTTTATTAGATATCGGAATTAATCGAATCTAAAATATAAAAATGAATTAATATTACCATTCAATATGCATTTTACTTATTACGCATACAAAACTATTACCATCAAACATGCTATCAATTCTTTAAAAATATAAGATTTATTAATCCTACTCTAATATGACGCTGTTTAATACTATATATTAAAAGTTGTCACCTTACTAGATCACTAGTGTTGTACATAAAATTCTAAATAATATTTATAATTTGAGTGATTTTGTTTATGTTATTTTGATAAATATGTAATATAGTTCTGTTATTCCACCTGTTTTTGTCTAGAGCATAAAATATTTATAAAACTTCCAGAAGAATGTATTTGTTTTCAAGGTTAAAAAACAGCAGTGTAAAAACCTTTTTTTTTTTTTTTTCAATTCTATAACAAGATTATTTTATGAAATTACATATGTTTACTAATGGAATAGGAATTTGAATCATTTAATAAAATTCTATAGAGTCATTTTTAATGCACATTGCTATTTGATACATTAATAAAAGTTCTGTATATGACACATTAATAAAAGTTATTGTTTCATAATTCATTTTCTTACGAAATACGTTTCTCAATTAACTAAATTTTTATCAATTTAGGATAAATGAACACTTTTCAATCTCTCAAATCTATAAAGAATCTTAAACCATTAAATTTTAATTTATAGTAATTTTATTATGACGTATTATCCGTTTTTATGCCTATAAGAAATATTATCTTATTCGGGAAAACCGAAATAATTATAAAAAAAAAATCTTAATAAGTATTGATTTAAACATGAGATGGTTTGCTATTAAATAGAATAAATTACACAAAGCTACACACAGCCAAGGATCTGCGTAATAAACTTTTTTGTGGGACAACTATCTTCCTTTTCTTTGTTGCGTTAACGATACTAAAAGGATTGCTTCCTTTACCGAAAATAACAAATAAAGAATACCGTTCCTTTTCGCTTCACCGATAAAGCTCATTGCACGCCAAGCTTTGGCGCGCAATGGCGGCAGAGAAAATATATTATGGAGATTCAACCTGTGTGCTCTCCAAGTTATTTGCTCATTTAATGCCGGAGTTGCAAGTTTGCGAACTTTAATGCAACTGAATTGAAATATATAACCGCTCAGTGGAGATTTCGGATGTATTCCGTTTCATTCTTAAGTTAAGGATACCATGAAACTTTTACATTTTATGCTAAACAGCACCCATTACAGTTCCTTGGTTTGAATCAAAACCATTTTTATTATTCTTTTCCTGGCTTTGTAATTCGAGTCTAACTGATAAAGAATTTATTTCGCTAAGAATTCTACAGTATTCTTAAAGTTGTATTAATGAATATTCAAATTCAGAAATATAAAAAGGTTATATTTATTTTATTGTTTTAATAAATAGTCGATGTTTTGTTAAAATATTTAAAAATTAAAAAAAAATCATTAAATAAAGTTTTAAAAAATGAAAAAATGATAAATGAATTATAAAAATTAATTATTCACCTTTGAAATAAATTGAATATTTTTAGAATTAATATGCATTTTTACTCGAGTTAAACGCTTGATTCGTATTTTAAATATCCAATTTTTATAATTCAACGTGCTAATATTTTATCTTGAAATATTTTTGTATTGATATAATAAAGATAAAGCAATATTTTAAGATTGTTTTGTGTTATTATGTCATGTTTCTTATTTTGGAAGGAAGCGTTAATGGACATAGGCCAGTAATAATATTTCCATTCATATTTAAAGCTTAGGTAGTGAGATTTGTTTTAAATATTTTGTTTTTTCAAATTCATGGAAAAATTTTGATGTTTGAAGATATATTTATTTTATTAATGCAATATCTCAAAAAAATGGATTTAAGGCGATTGCTGGATTTTCTAAGGAATTCAACAAATTAGTATTTCCTGAAGAGCAAATGCCGATTTAAGAGTTGAAACATGGAGTACTTGAACACCAAGTTCTTTACCTCCGATCTAACAATATTGCAATAGAAATGCTAAACTATAGAAGCTGCATAATTAATGCTGTGTTGCAAAAAAGAAATTTAACGACAAAATTATATAGAACACATGATCTTTTTGAAAAGGAGGGGGGGGGTTAAAAGAAAAAAAAAGAAAGAAGAACAAATTTTGAATTATAAAATTTTACCAAAACCGGTCATAGAAAGACGTCATGCCTGGTTGGATAAGAAGATGCCTGAAATCCTAAAGGAACTGGTTGCGTATAGAGTTCTTTGTAAGAACAAATTTGGGACCGAGTACGATAAATAGGCGTGATTTACAGATACAGCAGATCGTTGAGGATGATAAAATGTTTTTCTTCTGTGTTCGTAGCAGATTTTTTGCGAGTTTTGCAACTTTCAAGACTTCAGAATTCTTGAAAAATAGCCATAGTTTCTTTAATTTCGGTCATAATTACTTTGAGTTCTTTAAAGTCTTCAAAATTTCAAACATAAAACTAGGCGGCGTTGTTAACTTTTTCATACCGTTGCTCTGAAAAGCCAAATGGGTAATTTTGGGTGTACGGAATTTCGGAAAATATTCAATCTTCTGAGCAACTATAACGATATTTTTTTATAACATGATACTTTATTCAAAAGACATAGTCTTGTTAATATTGCAAAAGATATTGATATATGCAAAAGATAATTGACATAAACAATTGTAATAGATCCCAAAAATAATTGCTTTATTGATTTATTACTTATAACATCGGTGAATTATTTATATCATGATTGTATAAGTATTTATCATAAAATATAAATATATCTATATATCTTCTTTTGCATTCCAGTTTAACATTTGACCTTTTTAACATTAGACAGCACGGCTGTCAGTAACAAGTTGTGTAATAAAAACTTAGCAATTCAAAGCAAAAAAAATGTAATTCATATTTTTTTTCTTTTACTTGAATTTTCAAAAACTTTTCAGATTTTGTTACAGTGAATTCATATCTTTCTTATTATATACATGTGATGTATCGAAACACTTTATTCATTTGTGAAATAAATTTATATCAGATACTTGAAGATAATAGTTTTTGTAAAGAATATTTCAAAAATACAATCTAATATAAAGCAAATTCTATCTCTGGGAAAGTATAAACAATAAAACGTAAAAAAATATTTCACTTGTAACATGTGGCATTTAGGTAAATTTCAAAGATCGTATCAAGTTCCAAATTTTTAAAGACGTTATTGGATCTCACAAACAAATCACTAGTCGAAATTCTGGAATATGAAACATAAACGAATAAAACTTTTAAATCATTTATTTCATTTACTCATAAAATATAACAATTTGTGAAATGTTTCCATTTTTGTATAAAAATAAATTTTTTTATCGAACTTCTCAAATTTAAATTTCATTTAAAGCCTTGCTACTTTCATCTAACAGAAAATATCTATTTTGAGTTGCTTTACATAGCTTATGAAAATCCAAATTTGTGTTTATATTTTACAAGTTATTTTCAATTCGTAGAAACGTAGTAATTTAAAATCACAGCCAATTATATATATAATATATATATATATATATATATATATATATATATATATATATATATATATATATATATATATATATATATATATATATATATATATATATATATATATAATTATCTCAATCTCTATTTTTCTATCTTTAATTACGTTCTCTTTTAAAATCAAATCATAATAATCGGAAAATTATTTTAGTTCCATTTAACTTTTATTACGGGTTTATATTATTTGATTGATTTCCCAATGAAATTTTACCATACCAGATTTACTAAATTTTCACCTAAAATAAAAACACTTATATCATTTATTAAACAGACGATATATCTATCAAGAAAACAAAGAATGTTTAATAATTTCTTATATATTCAAGGAAATTGATAAATATAAATATCGAAGATACTATACAATTTCATTTGAATATTATGTCTTTTAGGAGAGGAATAGAAGTGTGATTCTTCTGGTTGCCAACGCACAGTTATGAAAATTTTATAAGAATCATTTGCTCCTTATTTATGGTAGTGAAATTGGATTTATGCATGAATTCCATTTTTTTCTCATTAGAAATCAGTCATCCAGGTACTTCTGATTAGATAATGTAAATAATCACTTTTAATAATTTAAATACTTATAATTGTAATAAAATGAAATTTTCATTTTTCCGAAAACTGCACCATTTGTTTTTAAAGTTTCGTTTAAAGAAAATAAACAAGTTTATGTAAAGAGCCGTGCCAATATATATATATATATATATATATATATATATATATATATATATATATGAAAAAAAATCAATTATTTTTAGCACTTGTATTTCAGTTGATTAAATTTAAATGGCATTTGCTATTCTGCAGTTCAATACTAATGGATTTAATTGTAATTTTCCTAACTATCCTATTCTATTATGTAATAATGAATTAAAAATATGTAAATAAGGAACTGATATTGAATATAAATATAATTGCATTTAATAAAGAACATTTGTTTTCTAAAATGCTAGAAAAAAAGATCAAATAGCATAAATGTAATAGTGTATCAAATAACATAAATTTAAAATACTTTTAAATCAGAGCCGATAAATCAAATAATTTTCCATTTATTCTTTTATCAATATGTTTAAATGTTTCTAATCTATTTTTTGTGTCGCCGACTGATCATATAAAGGAATTGTTATTTTTCCCCAAAAAATTAGTTTAGAATTTTTAAAGGAGTAATTTCATACATTAAGATTTCTTTATAAACCTCATTTTTCTTCAAAAATTCTGGTAGTAAAATATTCTGGTTACATAATTTTGAAAATTGAAAGCAACCAAAAATGCGTTTATTTTGAGTTCTCGAATTTTATCGAAAAGCTCGCAAAAAGATTATTTGAATCGATACGATTGAACATTTGTACCATGTGGAACATTCCATTCAATAACCGTTGCTCTTAAGGCTTTGAAATGGAAGAAATAAGGTAGGTATAAAATGATAGAAGGAACGCGAAGGAAATAAAATAAACAGAAATCCCATTTGGTATGAAACGAGATTTCTGTCACCAATCGTCGAATAGACATATAGAAAAATTCCAAGATATATGTATGTTTTTAGTACGAAATAGAGACTGGAAAAAAAACTGGCATTCTTTTTTCGATATTATTTTTCTTCTTCCTTCAAAAATCAAAGGTAATAATTATAAATGTTAAGCTAGGATTATATTTATAGGAAAATAATAAAGTTAATAAATTTCGCTATTTTTAATGTGACATTTCAAAGTTTAAATTATTTTTGTATCATCATTATTTCTAATGATTTATTATAAGCACGTTGACTCTAATATCAAATAAATTGTTATATGAAAAACAATCCTTTGAGTTATTTTTAATAAACATAAAAGATGAAGAATAAATAATCTCTTAGTTTATTTGGAATAAATAAATGTGTTAGAGAATCAATTTAAAGTTGTTCTGACTGCTCCTCTAACCTAGAGATGCTCAATCAAATAAACAATTTATTCAAATGCAAAGTATTATTAAATAAATAATTTGCATGTCTGTATCCAACGTGAATATCTATACTGAATTTAAATTCGAATTCTGCATTTGTTTAATTACAATTAATGATTATCAAAGGAAGCTCAAATTAATTTGATAATATTAGTTGCTTTATATTTACTAATAAATTGAATAAATATTGCCTTTATAATTTGAAAACATTAACGTTAATGCACAATAAAAATAATAATTCAATGTCGATAAGTTAAAGCCATTCCGTGGCTTTCAAAATGGATGCCTCTTAATTTTGTCACTATAAAAGGATGTCACATGCCTTCCGACTTCTGAGTAAACAAACTAATTTGCCTTCATCAAAAGTTTGTAGGATAAATTAATTTATCCAACAATATATAAAGCATCATCAAGTAAATGAACCCAAATCCTTTGAATACGATATTAGAGAGACTGACGTTTAGGAAATACAGGCTTTCAACTATAATATTATGTTCAAAGGTAAAGATAATGAGAACATAATCAAAGTTCATTAATTGACGGTTCTTATCTTAAATGTAATCTTAAAACCTTTATAAGTGAAATGCCATCCCCTGGATAAAAGAACACATAATGAAGCAACATAATATCTATTCAAAGCATTGACCAAACTGATTATATTGCCACATCAGTTAAGCTTACAGGAAGATATTCATTTACAAGTATAGAAATAAGATAAGATTCTATTCTAAATACTACAAATAAGAATTTATTCTAAAATTTGAACACTTATGTTCTATTTAATTGATATATTTAGGCAGAAATTTTAAATGATTGAAAGTAAAAATTTTGTCTATCAAATACAAACAATAAACTTGAATGGTTCTTTCCATATTTTCTGATGAATATGAAATTACAGTTTAAATGATTTGATGATTTTAATGATTTAATTTTATTCTATATTCAAAATTTAAGATTTTCTTACTAATCAATCATAATCTTTGGAAACTTAAACCCAGATAAACAAATTAAAATGTTTTTATAAGCATTCTTTCAATTATAATCACCTCAATTCGCACAAGTTAATTTTCTACCAAGAATCTCAATTTATTTTAATGAATATGTCTTGTGGGAAAATGTTGAGTAATTATAAAAATAAACCCCTATTATCTAGTTTTAATATTTCTTATATTGATTTGCATTTTTTTTTACGAAAGCTTGAATATTATTTGGAAATATTTCTATTCTTGAAATATATGAGATTTGAGATTTTATGTTGATTCCCGATATTGTGAGTAAGCGATATATTTAGTAAGAATTGATCAGCTTTGATTTTTTTTTTCATATTTATTTTCAGCAGTTGTTTCTGGTGCATTTTTTAAACACAAAAAATTACATTTTTGAAAACATGAAAGTACAACAAATACACAAATGTTTATCACATATATTGAATTAAAAAAATAAGTAAAAAGTACTCAAAAACTAAAGAAAACAAGGTGGAAAAGTGTGAGTAATTATGACAGATGAACATGAACGTTTAAGTACATTTAGTCACGCATTTATATATAGGGTTAGAAATATTTTTAGATCTAATCCAAAATTTCCAAGTAAATTCTTGGTGCTTCAGCTTGAAAATTTCTTATTCAAAAACCTGAATATTTTCTAAATGATATAGATATAGCAAAAACAGATTCTTATATTATGTTTGCAATTGCGATATTTCAAAAATCAAGCATTTTCTCATAATTAACAATCAACTTTTTCTGAGATTTACAAAACTGAAAACAAAATTATTCTTATTTATCAAATTTATCTTTTTTACAAAGTTTACTATAATGTATTTATAAATTTTGAATTAGACCAATATTCCTCAATAAGAGATTTAGTGAACGTCAAATGACTTAGTATCTACGGATTAAAGTTTGAAATTTATTAAATTTAACCAAAAAGACATCTTGTTTATTCATTAACTTTATTTCTTCGTCTGTGGCTGTTTGTGAGTTTACTCTTTATAGGGGATGAAAATTACAGTTACAATAAAATTAATAAACATTTCACTTGGAAGGGGAAATGTACACCTCGGAGTGATTTTTAAAAATTATATATTAATCAGAATTTTGCAGCTTCGCCTCGATAATTTCCTAAGATGACTCTGCACATAAGTTATATTATCACTTCTACAAAAAGTGAGCATTGTATTTTGACTAATAATAATTTAATAATAGTGGGATTTTTTTTCTCAATTTTGATAATTTTGCATAATATATTTGATAGATTAGATTTTTAGGTGAAATTAACACCATTTGAATTGTTCATCATATATTTAATCAACTGGGTTTTCTTTTATTGCTTGAACATAAAGAAAAAAAACTCGGTTTAGCATACGTGTGGTTTACAAAACGAATATGAAAGTGAAATTAAAAATCCATGGAAACTGGAGTACAGATGAACAATACATTTAAATTAATAATTGCTCTATCACGCCATGAGACGTGTCTGCGTTAGGAAGGTACATATACATAATGAACAGAACTTATCTAAGAATATTAAAATAAATGGCTATATTTTGTGACTGGTTTATCTTAAAAAATGTTTGTTCATTGAATAATCCATAAAACGAATAGTTAATCGGAATCAAATCCAAACAATATTCTCGATGAATTGGCTGCATAAAACATCAGTTAGTAAAGACATAAAAAAAAGAGGTTATTACAATTATCAGAAGCTTGCAATTTTATAAATTACCAAATGAAATGCCCTACTATAAAAAAGTTCTAATTGGCAATTTTATCGATAGAAAAAGGAACTAATGTTACATTTTATAGTTCCTTCGTCCCAAAATCACAATTAATAAGTAGAACTCTAATTTCATTTAATGTAATTGATTCTTAACAGTTGAAATTTGAAAATCCAAATAATTATGTTCCAACATTAACGTTTAAAAATTATGATTAAAAATATTATAAACTATTTTAAGAACAATGTTTTCTCCTTAATTTTAAATATAAAGTGGAAAAGTATGTCATTTGATAAAATTCTTTCAAAATGTCATTAATTTCTTGTTATGTTTAATCCCAAAACTAGCAATGAAATAAAGAAAAACTAATGAATAGTATTTTTTTAACTCAGAAAATCTACTTAATTCTACTCTTAAAATATATTTGAAATATAAATAATGGTAAAATAATAATTTTTTTTAACTTTCCAAATTTATGTTATTTATTAAGAAAACAGTATCTATACATATAAACTCAAAATAAAGGAAATACTGAAATATTAATTTATAAAGAAATCTAATAATTTTGCTGAAAAAAATAATAATTGCGTAAGTTATATTTTATTGGTGCCAGGAAATCATTCTAAGATCAATAGATAGATCTTCTCATGAAAAACCTTAGACATTTACTCTCTATTTACTGATAGGAGAGTTCTTTGAATTACGTAGCGAAAGTAAGTTAACTTTTTCTCATTTTATATGTTATGAAACGGTATTTTTTCTAAATCGACTTGCGCCAATGCAGTGTGATTTTTTTTAAATATTCCACCTCTATACTGCTGAAGCAATAAATAAGAAGCTTTAAAAGCAAGTAGAGTGTTTTCCATTACTCTTACATAATCCATAAAAATATTTTCACGAGAAACCGGCGCAAAAAACTCTTCATATGTATAAAGACATCTGTTTTTTTTTCATCAGGATCATTGAAAGAGTTAAAATAAACACTCCATGTTCAAAAGTGATGTTTGCTTTTTGAGAACTTCTCTGCGATTGAGAAATTGCCGCTTTTGAATGTGGGAAAAAAGTATTTCCTTTCTTTTTTTTATTTTTCGCGTGGTGTTTTTAAATGTAAACCCCCAAGTGCTTTTGGTGAAACAAGAAATTTTTGTTCTGCGTTTTCAACAAGTCTTTCAAACTCGGAATCGAAATACTTTTGATATATGTGGAGTTTTTCTGCATAATATGGTATATACAAATAAAACTTGACATCTCGACATTTTGAAAAATGTAGAATTTTAAAGCTATTTCTATAAACGTCTAATATTTATGTTTCCACCCAAACAATGATTGAAACTTTTTTTGAAAAAAAGCTGAAATCTGGAGAGATTCAACTCACTTTCAAAGATTCATAGCATATATTTTCGAGAAAAAACTACTGAAAGCACTGACTGAAGCTAGTGTTTGAGAATACTTTTGTAACTCAAAAATTCATGTGTAAAGCATATATTTTGGATTTAGTAAACAAGGATTAAAAGCACATTGCAGTATGTTGTCACAATTCCATATAATCAGTTTTCTTAAGAGGAAATGTAGGAATTCAAAGTAATGAAGGAAATTTTAAAATTACATAGAAATGCCTTTATAAATCATGATATAATTTTCATTCCTTAATAGTTAATTGCTCAATGTTATCATATTGAATTATTAAAGTAATTACCTTAAAAGCATGGAACAGTTTTTTTTTTGAAATGTCAGATGGAATTAAAGAATGAATAGTAATAATAATAACAATAAAAACGATAAAATAATGACAACAAAATTTTTACATTAAGCGTAATAAAACTCAATAATACAATAATTTAATTTATTAGATACCATAAATTAAGAAATTACTAAGGAGTATTCTTTAATTTCTCGAAGAATATATGAGATTTAGTTTTCCACATTTATTGGATTATCTTTTGTATAGAAATTTTATGCGTGAAAAAATTTGCTTCAAAAGTTTAAAAAGAATTATAATTGAATGATTGTAACGAACTATTTTAATCACATATTATCAAAGAAATCTTCTTAAAATTTCTGCTCATATTTATTTTGATACGACTTGCCTTTCAGATAATCTTTTAAAGAAGCAGTTAAAATCAAATTTTTATGCAAGAGAAAAATTTTGGTAAGTATTAGTTAATATTTTATTAATTTCTTTAAAATAATTCAATCCTTATTTCACTAAATACAACATATGTTTCTGACAACTCATACAGCCAAAATATTAATAAACCGAAAATAAAAAAAAAATGAATTTGATTAATTTTTAATTGTAATTTTACTAACCTTAAACATTTAAATGAAGAATTCCTAGCTTTTCAAGATAGCATCTCGTCACAAATTGTTCAAATTATTTTTAAAGTCCGTGTACAAACTTTAAAATTTGGTAAAAAGGGGAACTTTTCATAATCCATCATTCTTTGAATATGTAAAGTAACAACTGTAACAATAAAGTCTTCAAGCAGCTCATTCGCACAGCTGCATACTTTCCCATAACTTCACAAATGCGCGCTTAACCTCCACGGTATAATCTGCAGAGTTTTGCATTTTTATCTTACACGTGATATGCTTGTTTTTTCCTCTATCTTTAAACTATTTACATTTTGCAATTAAGTTCAATTAACATTTTTTGGAACTAATGTATCTTTTATTAAGTGAAGTTATTGGCGCTTTATAATTTAACAACACAGTTTAAATTAAATTAAATGAAAGAAACTGTCATTTTCGCTTAAGAGTTTTGAAAATGGGGAAACAAATATTTATCCAAAATAGAATATTTTCTGTGATTTTATGAGCATTAAATTAAATAAAAATTCATGCTAAAATATAAAAAAGTTTTTATTAAATTGTCAGGAATAAAATTTTTATAGTAGCCTTTTAAATTCAATTATCAAATTTTTAAACACTTTTCTATAGAGGGTTTCGGAATTAATTAATTGAAAATAAAATAATGCGTAAAATTTGAAAATTCAATTATGGATATTTGTCTGACAGAAATTTAAAATTTAACTCATTCAATCTCAGCAATGTTGCAGTTACTAAAAATTATTTCATAAATTTAGATGTATTTGAAAATGTATGGAAAAATTTTTCAAATATAGATAACTTAAGAAATAATAGTGAAAGTAAAATTAAAACTCTTACTTTAATTAATATTCTTCATGATCTGTTAATTTATTACACTCGTTAGCAATATGTGGCTTTATATGCGTAAGTTTTGTGAATTATATATTTAATACTCAATTTTGTTGCATAAATCTTCCATAAACTTACTTCTATTGGAATTATTGATTTCAGAAAATATTTTAAGTACAAGATAAATGCATAATATTTAAATAAGAATGTATGAAAGTTATTTCGAATGCTAATTTAAAAGTGATTTTAGTTTTCCTCCTTAATTCATCTTACCAATACAATTAGAATTTTATGTACATTTCTAGTTATAGCAGACATTCTCTTAAATACATTTTTAAAAGCATAACGAATAATGAAAAATATATAGATGAAATGCCGCATACATTAATAGACATATTTTATATTGGTTTCTTAAACTTTTGTTCATTACTTTTATATATATATATATATTTGTTCATTACTTTGTTTTAACTAATTAATTATTATATTTAAATCAATTTTAGACTCGCATAACGTCTGTTGCGTTTTGTCACATGCTATGCAAAATAATTTTCAGACTCTTTTTAGGGCTATCCGTTTGTTCTAGAGCTACCACATTTTGCTGAAACATACATGTCAAATTTCGCACGCTTATTTACGAAGGATTTAAGAAAATACATCCAAAAATTTTAACAGAAAAATAATCAAAGTTTTTCATTATTTTCCTCGACAACATCCAAACATATTATTACACAAGTAAAAATCTTAATTTATTACAACTGTCAAAAGAACTACTCGCCAGCAGAACAAATTCTGTTAAATAAAGAAATCTTATCTCAAATCATTGTTGATGAACATTAGAATGTGTTCTGTATTTATTTCAACAGAATCTGATACAGAAAATAAAGATACAGAAAAAATTTGAAAAAAGAGATTTTTTTTTCTAGCGTTGTACGAGAGAAAAAAAAAGACGAAGACCAAAGAATAAATTTGAGAAAAAAACAATTTTAAAATGATTTTATACGATCAGAAAATTTATCATAATGTAATAACAAAGTGAAGAGTGAGATTGCTCTTTAATTCTTTGAGAACCACTTCTTTTTTTCTACTGTTGTTTTTATTTTCGTAGGAGATATAGGAGAGAAAAAACTTATCTTGTAAGAATTTTTTTTTTTTTACTTATTTTAGATTTTTTAATCGACTGTGAAGCGGATATATTTAAGATAATTTTAGATATCCTTATCAATATCGAAAGATAACTAGAATCTCCTTTTTGTAAAAATATTCTTGTGGATTTTTTTTTTGTTATTATCGGTATTAAATTAATAATTTTAAAACAATCATAATTTTTTTCACAAACTTAAAAACAACTATCCAGCTTGAGTATTCAACTTTTAGCGTTGCTTTTTAAATATCTTCTTTAATAGAAATTTCATAATATTAGCAATTGATTTCATTTCTTGAAGTTAATAAGACTGAAGATGCTATCAATATCAGCTTATGTAAAAGGTATTTCAAATGAGATATATAAACCCAGAGACTACATCAAATATACACGAACAGGTATTAAATGTCATTTAATTAGATAATTTCCAGATGTCATTATTAAATACTAAACCCAGCAAATATTTATAAAAAACAATATTCTGTTTTATTCAGTTATCGTAAAATATTTTTTACCAGCGAAATATTAAACATTAACAAATAATGACGACAATTAATTATATCATGCAGTTCACATGTTTTCATTTAAAATATAACAGATAAAATTACCTTCTAACACTGAAATCTTTAATTATCAACAATTGATAAAATATACGCAGTTACAGAATAGAGTTCAGGAGTTTTTAGAAAGAAAAAAGTATTTTCTTGTTTGTCTGCGAAATCGAATAAATAAATCGTTGAAGAGAAAACAAATTATACCAAATCAAAGCTGTAGAACATTTTTTTTTCCATATAGGGTACTAATGGATTTTCACTTTCGAAGTGTTTCTTGGTAACGCTGGTCTCAGGTAAAAAAAAAAAAAAAAAGACTTTTTATTTTCTTTCATTTTCCGATAAAAATGGGTTAATAGCGTGACATGTAATATAAAGGTTCTGTTTTCTTTTCTTAGCCATTTATTTTGGGTTCACACCTCTTGTGATTTTATTCGATGTTGATGAATATTATTGCAGGATTTGTCTTTCATATGCGGTTTTCCGGAATTTGATTTTTATAATAACATGTAATTGGGTTTAGAGTTGACACGTGTAAAATAAAATGATTCAAAAACTTTCAGTTTGCAGTCATTTCTAAGAACATTTTTCCTTTAAAAATCTGTGTTGAAAAATTATGAAGTACAATCGAAATCATTAAAATTTCGTTATATAAATTCGGATTTTGCTTCACTAATTTTTTTTTTTAAGAAAGTCACCAAACCTGAAATAAGACGGTATTATTCTCCATTGACAATTAGAGAATAATTTGAACTAAAAAAAGATATATTTGGAACCAGTTCCTTTTATTGGAGAAGATTAAATGTTATCATTTAATCTTTACAATAAATATATTAGCAGAAATGCGTATAGAAATGAAATGTTAGTTTGAGTTAAATGTTTCTAGAAGCATTGATTATTTATCAGGAGAAGGTTCACTGTTGCTTTGTTACTCCTTTTTTTATAGGATAATCATTACTTACATTTCATTTTTTTTTAATTTTCAATGTTGCAGAATTTATTCATTACGGAATTCAGATATTTCGCTGAATATAAAGGTGGAATTAATATTGTGTGTTTTCAAACTGAAAAATTATATACTCTTATCGTTATTAAAAAAGATGAGTTGTGTTGACTGTCGGAACTTCAAATGATTAAATGCAAAATTAAATATTTTGCTGTTGGTATATGTTATTGAAGATGAAAAAAAAAAATAGTTTTCTTTATCTGAAATTGAAAGCAAACAATCTTAAAAAATATCAGAAATAAACACTAATATGTTGCCTTTTTTTAGAAATAGACACAGTGTACTGTAATTTGATTTTTTATATCATGGTTTATTATCAAACGTTTTAAAAATTATTTTTAAAGATTTAAAGCGGCATGTAAATAACGATGACATGTAAAAGTTTATTTATGATATTGCAAATTCTTAAAATATTTTTTTACAATTACAAGGAGAAATTAGAAATCACTGACATCAAATCTTATTCCAAAAGAAAAAAAAAATACTGCAATATTTAAAGCAAAATGCATAAACTTATAGTTTCCAAATGTTAATTTTTCAAACATTTATCTATGAAAATTGTGTCGATACCTTTTATTTAATGCATTTTAAAATCTAATACAATTATGCATTGAAATTTAAAAAAAATATTCATGATTCATATTATATTTTCCCTCTTTCTTAATGTGCGTATTTTTATGTGTTCAAAATATAAATATCTGACGAAATATAGTAATTTCTAATGAATAATTACTCTCTGGGGTTATTATATAAGAAAGCATACACATATAAACATAAAAATATGAAAACTGTTAAATCTTCTAATGCCTTTACAAAGAGAATATGATGAAATAGCTTCAAAAAAGTTTGGTGGATTAGCTTAAATTATGCATTGTTTATATTAAATATATTTTTGTTTTCCAGTCCCCATATTTTTTTTAGAAATTCATTTAATTTCTTTCAGTAAATTAATAGTTTGAATAAATAAAACATAAATAAAGAGATGATAAGTAATAATGCATTAATACACCAATAAATTATAGAAACTAAGAAAAGCTTTGCTTATTTTATTTATGTGTTGGTGTCCCATATTGAAATCATAAACATAAAATATGTGATAATTATAGAAATACCTACTAAATTGCAAAAATGTTAATATCATCCGTTTGGAACTGATTTACAATAAGGATTCCATATTTGTTGCCATTTGTTATCGTCGAGCCCTAGTCACTCCAAATTCTCTAACTTCAAATATGTAAACGGTACGTGATCTCATGGAATTATATGAATAATTTTGAGAACTCATTATCGCACAAAATCGGTCAAACTTGTGAGTTTAACCAGAATATTTAAAACATAAAACATTAAACAAATTTATATTGTCTAATGTTGCTATTAAATAATTTCATTGGTATAAAATATAAAAGTACTTATTCTCCATTTTGTTTATTATTGCACTATCTATCCAGTGAGTTTACTTACCATACTCAAAGCAACACAGCTTCCAGAAAACTCCAAATCAGGTCAAACCAATCCGAAAACGTAAATACTATTATAAATCTTAAAAATATGGGAAATTATCAAATTATGTAATAAAGATCTTTTAAAATATGATGTACCATATTATTCCTACTTTGCAAAACGTTTTGTCTCAAATCATGACATATTTGCTAATTTTTTATGAAATATCTTGAATGTGATGAATTATTCTTTAAAAATACATATTCTGTTTGAAGAATGTCAATTTTGTTTGGAACTTTGTGAAATATACATTGATATAGTACCTACGAAACATTATTGGATCACAGACTTTCCGCTAAATGTTAATTTCTGTGATTGTAATTCTGTGTCCCATTTTCTATTGAAAAATGCTGAATGCTATTCATATAAAATGAAACGCACTTGTTTCCACCTATATATGATCAAAAAACAGAAATCGATAAAAGTCAACATTAGCACAAAGAGAATAATCATCAAAATAGCACTGATAAAAAAAAATCCTGGAAATTTTACAGATGAATTACTTTTATTGTGCGAACATAGAAATAATCCCTATATAAATTAATGAGCTTCCACTTTACTACCTAAAATGGCTAGGGAGGACTACAATTGTTTTATATTTTTGAATATTCCCAATTTATCAATTTTCGAAAATTTCCAATTTATAATATGAAGTTAAAACTTGTAATCTAGAAGAAAAATTTTACAGAGTGAAGGAATGTATCTCTTTCTGAGTTTTCAGTTACAGATACATAAAAGTATCAGACACATTAATAAATTTTATTAATTTAGAATTATACACATTATTAATTGAATTTTAAATAGAGAACTCTATTGCGATGAATTTTTGCAAAAAAATATATATATAAATGAAATGACAAATTCAATGCCACGAATCCAATGAAAAGAAAGAGAATTTATTTAACAAAACCACGCAATTATACTCGTGTTTTTCTGAAATGAGATTTCTAAGATTGCAGAAACGAATAAGGTTTTCATTTATTCGAAAACCTTGTTTTACTCGGATAAATCCTAATGAAATAAGAACATAACAAAACACATTAACTTCTAAAAGAGAAAGTAAAAACTTCTAAAAAGATATTTTTAAATTCTTTAGATTTCCTATCCATATATAAACGTTTGCCAAATTTTATCGCACACACACATCGTCCCATTTTTCAAAGTTTTGATATGGTGCTTACTATAAATACTCCTTTTCGTGACCAACTATCATCAGATAATAGTAATAGTGTCGAAAAGTTTGATGCAGTCGAAACATATTAACATTTCCTTCGACACTTTTCATTTCCTCATACCATTAATAAACTTAAAGAAAAGTTAAATAGCCTTTGAGATCTCCATTATAATTTTATCCATGTAATAATTATGTTGAAGATATGTACTAATGCATTACAAAAGTTATAATATGCTTGAATCAGTCAAATTTTAGTCTTTATTTCATGCATGGTAAAACTTCAAAAATAAAAATGTGTCTTATGATTTAAAGGAAAACTTTTCTATTAAAAAACAATTTTGGAAACGTAACCCGTTTTTTTAATGATAATAATTCCTCAAGCAATAATTATTTAACAGTTTTTTTTTTATTTATTTATTGAAGAGATCGACATTTTTCTGAGAAATTTAAACGTTTTAGTGAAGAGTTCGCACATTCCTGTTCGCATTTCTACATGGTAAATCGTTTGAAAAATTTTTATAGCATAATCATGACATCGAATTTCAAAACTACAGAATCATTTAATAAATGAAAAAAGAAACTAAATAATTTCATAACTTTGAAATCAGGTTTTTTTTTTCTTTCGCAGATTGTATGCTTTGCAATTCTATGACAAATAAATTTTACATTTTTTTAATCAAAAAGTTTAATCCATCGATTTGGACAAATTTTTATAAGGCAACTAACTGCAACTGATTTACATTCTGAAGCCGTTTTAGAACATAAAACTAGTAAAATTAAAACATTTGGTAGTTATTTATTAACAGCGCAAATGAAAAATTTATATCATTATCTGTTAAAATTGTTTTACTTTAGAAACTATATATCTTTTATAAACTTTCCATGCATTTTTTAAAAGTTATACATTTCATAATTGCTCTAATGTTTACTCAACTATAATATGACAAATTACGAATTTTTTAATATAGTATCCATATGCATGTTAAAGATAAGCAGAAATTTGCTTCACTTTCAAAGAGTTTGAGATTTATTGAAAAAAAAACCCAAGATAATTTGTTTCTTCTTTCTTAAATTTGAAAGCCATGCAATAATATCTTTCGACTTGCTGCCATTATTCTTTGATTAAAAAATCTCTATTGTATGCGACTGTCGACTTAAAAACTACTTTATCAAGTATGGAATATATCTGTTTTCCACCTAATTGACTCTCTGCAATCTTTCTTATTTAGCATAGAAGAAATGAATAGAAAATTACACCGATTTAAGTTGAAATGGATATTGCTATCGTTCTTTGGATTCTAGTGCTTAATCGTTTCTGCATTCCATTATTTTTTTTTTTATATTTTTTTATTCTTCTGAAATACGTTTGAAAGATAAATTTTCCTCATAAATAGAAAGTTGATTACGACGATTATTTTGCGTTATGATAGCTATTTTTTGTAGCTGCTTGAAATTAATTTTTTATAATCAAAATTGTGATGTTGAGTTCTTAAAAAATTATGCGAGCAAGATAATTTTAAACTAAATATTGATGCATATAGAAAAAAACGCCTTCCATTTTTTTAGGACATAGTTCTTATAAAAACCATATTTTAAAACTGTGCTAAGACGAATATGGTTTGGCATGACTTTTCACTTCCAATCAAGGACATTTGGATGAACTGAGTAGATTAAATTCTAATTTTTGAAAAAATTATATAATTATTAAGACATAAAATTTCTTCTTTCGCTCATTACTGAATTCTGTTATCAGGAAATTGGTGAATTCGACAAACTTTATACTTTAATACACTATTATGTTTTGTTCAAGTCTTACATCATCTCATCTTCGACTACAAAAATATTTTGGGAATGTTACGAGCTTCAAACAGCACACTTGCGACTTATTTATAATCCTTTTTTCTATAGCTGAAATGCTGGAGATTTTATATAAATTTGCTGCATCTTAATAAACTAACATTAATTGTTTTCTATTCAATAACGATATCAATGTTATTCTCGTTGACGGCACTGTTCTAATATTTGAATACTTCACTTGCAATCTGCAATGATGAAATAGTCTTCAAGTCTAAATACACATAATTCTTACTTTTTTTTTTCGTATTTACTTAAAATTCACTTTCTTATGATGAAACGTTAGGAAAAACTATAGAAAATTCCAAGTACAAATATAACTTCAAAGGATTAAGATTTTCTATTCATGTTAAGTTGAATTATATGCCTTTCGTTTGGCAGAAAATTAGCATTATGGCCATTGGATACATGTATTCTTCATTACTACTTAGTGAATAATCTCGTTATGGTCATTGGTTGCTCAGATTCTTCTCCACCATTAGGTATATATTGCATCACAGGCATTGGATTCGCATATGCCTCACCACTAGTGGATGCTTATTATCGCCATAGTTATTGGCTGCACATTATTGCCATAGCCATTTTCTGCTTTATATTGACGTGATCATTGATTGAGCTTTATGGAAATTGCTATTGGCTATACAAATTTTACGAAAACTACTTACACTAGGAATAATTGGACACATACACCCTTGTTGATTAGTCACAATCAGGCCACAGTTACTTCCATACATTGTGATGACGTATTGAAATGCATAATTAGATTGTGAATACCGATATGGTTCTTCATATCATACCTTAAGTTTACTTAAACTTAAGGTGTCATATGTCGAAAAACGTAGAGTACAAATGTACAAGTATATGTCCAAAACGCAAGTATTCTGTTCTATCATTTGCACACATACCATGAGATAATTATACGTTTATATGTTTTAAATATTTATTATATTATTATGTTTCAAATATTTTATTGTTTTCAATATATATTTTGTTATTGTTTCGAATATTTATTTTTTTATTTTGAATACATATTATTTTATTAGATTTCGAGTAATTTATTGTTTGACGATATATTATTATTCTTGATTATATTTTTGAACATTTTTTTTATATTTATTATTATTTACGATTACAGTTTTGAATATTGAATTGTCGTTTTATTTTTCCTTAAAAATCAACAGCATGCAATCAGTCTAATTGATGTACATTTATTATTTTTAATCCATTGCTCAATTCATATAATAGCTAATATATAATTATAAAACACATTCATATTTGTTGTTTTTGCAGCTATCACAATATAATACAACAGCAGTTAGAAGAGAAAAATAACTGAATATTTATTGTCAAATTTTACATTTTATGAAGCAAATTATTTTTTTAAATAATATTTTCTTTTTCTGAAAGCTGAAAAATTATTTATTCAGTAGAAATATCAAATAAAATAATCCTCCAGATGTTTTGAACGTTCACTTTCTAAATATGTTCTAAACATGCATTTGAAATAAGCAAAGCATGGTATTGATCTTTGGAAAAAAAATAACGAAAAAATCATTCATTTTTTTTTTTTTTTTTTTTTTTTTTTTTTTTGCGTGCAAAAATTTTTTACGCAAAAGATAATTTTTTATTAAGGAGAAAGCCATGATTCTGAGATAAAGGAAAATTAAACTCCTTCAGGAAATATGAAGTAAGATTTTTTTTTTCCATTAGAAAAATGCAACAAAGTAGGAATATGTAGAGCAAGCCTATGTTTTAGAGAATATGAGCTAAATATATTTAAATATCGTTTAAAAATAATTCAATTTCCAGTGTAGATAAAAAAAACACTTTTAGAATAGATTTTTATTTTTTTACAAAACAAATGCAAATAAGTTGAAATGATGCAAAATAGAATGATGCATTCTTTATTGTGATGCTATATCATGCATTCAGTTTTTAACGTATATTTATTATGTAAATTTTCTAAAATATTTACTATGTGTATTATATTCAAAATATTTTCATTTTTATGTTATTTTAGCTTTTTTCTGCGCTTAAATTACCGTAACCTACGGATAGATTCAAAACATTTTTGTTTTAAATTTCCTTTTAAATATTAAAAAATAAATATTTTATATTTCTTTTATATATTCACACTTTCGTTTCCTATAAACTTTTATTATCACACTTTCGTTTCCTATAAGCGAAGTCATTGTAAATTTAATAATATAATGTTACTCTAAAAAACAGAGCCGCCATTATATATAAAGATGTAAGAATAGGTATTTTCAACGCGTATTCATGTCTTATAAAAAAAAGACGCACATATAGAGTTTAACGTCTTCTGTCTAGTCAGAAGTAGTTTTTTTTCTCTATTTGTCATTCTTTTATAAATATTTCAAATAACAGATAGGACATTCAGTGAACAAAGCAGACACTATAGATCATAAATTATTCTAAACCTTATTATTTTTTTTACATTTAGTTTTTTCCTCATAAAACAAAATAATAATTTTTATTTTATTCATTTAAAAATTCTGAAATTTTAAAAAAATAATTCATCTCTTTGTTTATACTGGTATCGTTAACTATGATATAACAATAATGGTGAAAACCTCTTTGATTATTGTATGATTTTTTTAGTATTATGAATTTACCTAAATCTTTAATTTCTTTTTCTTTTGCTAATTACAGATATTTGATTAAAGCAAATTTTTGGCAAAATTATTAGAAAAATAAAAATAATAAAAAATCTGTTCAGATTCAGTTAAATTAGAAAAAAAAATATAATAATTAAATGTGGCTATTGAAATTATTTTATTTTAATTAATTTCTTTAGAGAAATATCCATACCTTATGTCGGGTTCAACAAGTTTTTGTGAAAGCCCATTTGAGTTTTTCTATAATTGAGTTTTTCTGTATCAGAAAAAAATTAATTTGCTTTAAAAGTTTAAAATTAATTGCAGTTATTGCACAGAGTCAGTAATTAAATATAATTCAAGATAATATTTTTTCGTCACATTGTCAGATTTCAAACAATAATAGAAAATTTATAAATAAAAAGTGCAGCCATTCACATTTAAATATTCATTACGTCGAAAGAATCGTTGGAAATAATGTAGAATTTAATAGAATAAAATGCGAGACAGAAAGCAATTTTTAAAGAAATATGTATAGAAATTACATCGTATGGAATATCCGTTCTTATTATACATTTAAGTATTCATACACCCTATTAAAATACATTTTATAACAAGAAACAGATTCTGTAGTAGATTCTCTAATTTTGTACCCGAGGTTCTGTTTACCCGAGATGCATGTCTCTTAAAATTGATTCTTATTAAAAATTCCTTCAGTAATATAACAGAATTTCTTGAAGTATTTGACATTAGTTCTTATTTTGAAAATACTATAAATTTTTGAGTATTATTCATTACCAAAACCTGAAGCTCACTATAATAATTTTTAAAGTATCCACAAGCTTTTCTGCAATTTTTAATGTTTTAAAAACCTTGTTTGTTAATGATTAAAAGTTGCTTTCAATGTTTTCAATTTTTAATGAAAAACAAACAATGAAATTGAAAATGTTATTAATTGGAAGAAAAGAATAAACACTGTCTTATTCATAATCTGTTCTAAAGTTATATTTGAAGGTGACTTTCATCGCCGCCCCAAAGTTTTCTTTTTCTTTTTTTGCCATTTTCAATGCTTTTTTTCTTGTTTCCCAGCGTTTCAAATGCTTTGCAAGTTATGTTTATTCTAGATGCAATCAAGTTTTCCCTTTTTTCTCTTTGAAACGATTTTCAGATAATGCTGAAAAAAGATAAAAAAGAAACAGACAAGAGCATTTTTTTCTTTGTAATAATTACAGCAATTACGTACTATCCAAATTCTTCATTGAAGACTTCTGTATTATAAGCTCGAAGAAACAAACAACAGTACTAATTTTTATTTTTAAATTAGAGGGGAAATGTAGAGTGTTTTTTATTTGTATAATTATCACCAAATGCATTGAAAGTTCATTTAAAATGTTTTAAATGACAAAATATTTAAATTGAGTCGATGAGATAACAAATTATAAGCTCATTATGTTTAAGAGTTTTTTTGATATTATGGACCCATCTTGTTCTTAGAATGTATTATTATTACATCTATTAAAGATAAATTAAAATCGTATTTCTTTTAAATTTAAAAGTTTTTTTTTTTACTTTGAATGTGAAAAGAATATTAAAATAAATGCGAAATTAATGTTTTTCATTCAATACTGAGCAAAGTTTATCGGGATCTTTTCTTTTAAGAAAAAGTACAAAGATGATATATGTGTTGGAAAGGATATTTTACAATTATTTTCAAAATAAAACTGAATGGTTATGGCAAAATAAATAATGATGCTAAATGAATAAAAATGTTTTTATAAAAGAGTAACTTAAAAAAATAATATTATGATATCATTAATAATGCTTATTTAGTTTTTAATATAGCAAAATAGTTTATTTTAGTATGATTATTTAATACGCTTATGAATTTATAAAGAAATATACAGCCTAAAAGTTATATAATGGAATGATTTTCAAAATTAAACTCAAGAAATATGTGCTGAAAAATACAAATATTTAATAAATATTTTTTTAAAAAATTATCTTAAAAGTAATGATATTATTAACAATTTATTTTAGTTTTTAATTCCAGTAAAATAGTTTATTTTAAAATTGATTAGTTTTCCCCCACCCATACGCTTATGAAGGTATTAATATCGCAAATATCACATATGAATATTCTCTTCAATATAAAATCAATTCATGATTCTTTTTTCAAATTTTATATTATATTTTTATTTTTTGATTAAAATCTCGATTTCTTTTTTTGTTGTTGTTAAATAAAGCAGAATTTAAATTGCTGAAAAGATTAATGTAGGTATATTAGAGATGTAATTTATGTCATATGCTTCGAAAAACGTTTATGGTTAATAAGAATACTGCCAGAAAAATATGTTTTGCATCGATTGCCCTTTATTAGAAGCTTACAGTTTTCTATATTTCTTTATCTTGCAGTATATTGTTTAATCGGAATATTCAAATATCTTACTAAATGCATTAGGTATAAAATTAAAATACCCTCCTATAATACCATTCTTTTTTTTTTTTTGAAAGGCAAGCAGTATTTCTCGCCTAATGATTAATTTATTGTCCAGTTTCATTGATTATTAATTTGTTATTTTTCTCATACAACTGGTTTATAAACTATAAAAATTATGAAATGTGAAAACTATGTCACTTTTCAAATATTCGAATCCTGAATAGAAAAATTTGAACAATCATTTATATAGGATGTAGAAATTTTTAAAAATAAAATGATAAGTCCCTATTACTGATTTATGTTCTTTATGATGCCCGGAAATTTAAATTTTATCTTTCGTGTATGTTGAATAAATTCAATCTAAAAGTCCTTTCTTTCACTTATGAAACTCGTTTCATCAGATCATATTAAAAACAACATATGTTTATATTTAATATTCCAATTAATTTTATATTAATCTTACTGAGACTTGGTAACACTTCAAGGAGGTGTTGCTCTGCCAGATTTTTATGCTTTGATGCAATATGTAGAACAAATCCTTTCCCTAATGTTGTGTATACGACTAAAAAGAAGTTAATTCAGATGTAATTGCACTCAAATAGAAATTGTTCCTTTTAAAGTTCTTTCTTTTAAAAATATTTCTTTTTAAAATCGTCATGGCCAATTGTATTAACAAAGTATTGTAGTTAAATTATAATGACATTTAATTCTCAAAGTATGGTAAGCTTGAGAGAATGAATCCGATAACACTTGATTTAAAAAATTTCTTTTATAATATATTAAATTCTTACAAAGGAATTGGATGTGCCAAGAGTTTATATGCAATCATAAGTGACATGAAGTTTTCTTATTTTAGTAACTTCATTAAAAGTGAGAATAATCTAAACAAAATCAGCAAAAAATATCATGCATTTATTCAGATTAATAAAAATAAAATAATCGAAAAAATATGAATTTATTGAGATTAAAACTACAAAAACACTACAAAGACTATTAAAATTATAACTAATTGAAAAAAAACTACAAAATTATGCAAATTTGGATACAAACATCTTGTCAATATAATTAAACACTCCATGCATTTTATCAGTATATTCTCACCTTTCAGGCATTCTATCAGGATAATTCTTCACCAAAATTTGTTAGCCATAATATAAACGTCCTTGAAAATTAGTTATACCAGACCTGAAATAGAAAATAATTCAGTTATAATCGTTACCCAAACTGGATTAATTATAATTCCTGTTATCATTTAGCACATCTAATTTCATTCTGAAATTTTCTGACAGTAAATATTGAAAGAAAGATCAATGATGTTAGAAGAATATAAACTTTTATAAAAGTCAACTTGAGTGATCGTCCTGAAACTTTCTCGTGTTCTCTAAAAATCAATGTATTTGTGCGCATAAATATGTATTACTAACAGCATACTATTGGCGAATAATAGTTATGAAAAAGCATACTAATGTGTGATTTCTAGTGAGATTTTTTGATTAATTATTGAGATATGGTTAATGCACAAACAACAGAAAATTTAATGTGTATTTTTGACACATCTTATCCAAACAAATTTAAACCATAAATATTATTTTTTTCGTTCTTATACTTATGGTAGCAATACTTTTGCAACTAATTGTAAACGTATGGTTATTTGAATTAATAAGATTAAATGCTTTTAAAAATAGAGACAGACAAAAGATCAATACCTAGAGGGATTTTGTAATACATTTTATAAGAACCTGCTCTTAGATTTTAAATCTGTGCACCAGATTTTACCCATCTGTCTTTACTTGCCTTATAGTATCATGTTATCTTAGTATAAAACAACCAGCCAGAAAACTACAGAAAAATTCTACTGAATGGATTTCGGATAAAATTTGACAGAAATCTACAAGTTTGATTATAAATACGATACACCAGAATTTATCAACCATGTCCAAAGTGTTTATGGTGTGTACTGCTCACAGATACCAAAGACAGGATAGACAGATTACCAAAGGAAACGTATAGGATCCAGGAAACGTAGAAATTCGTCGAAACTTTTGATGATTACAATATTTTTTTCTTTGTATACTAGATATATCCTAGACAAGATTCTCCTCCCACCTGGACCACGAGATATATCTTATACGAGACATATCCTAAAAATATATAAAAATCTCCAATCTTAGTTCAATTCTTTTCATAATTACCCAAAACATAGCAAAATTCAATATTTATCATGCATGCATTATAAAATAACGTATTACTATAATATTTTCTGTGCACAAATCCGTGTACAATATTCTGTGTACACATTTACGAATCTGTGTAAAGAATTAAAAGTATTACCAAGTTATATTCTTTTCCATTCTTTTATTCCTTTTGAAGAAGGTTATATTGTACTCATAGTTCCGTGAACATTAAAATTATTAATTATCAGTATTAATCAAAAATTGTATCATTATCTCACACTTTCACTTTTTTCCCTTGTTCATAGAAAAAAAAATGCTTGTAAGTTGTAATACATTTTCAGAAATGCAAAGAAGATTATTTAGTAATGTCGTTATTACTGCAAATCATCAATGATATAACGTGCCTTATAACATAAAAGCAATACTTGTATTGCAAGATTTCTAAGTATAAATTATCCAAAGAAATGATTTATGCATGGTATATTTATTTATTTCAGAGCAGATAGTTAAGAATATAGAATATTTTGAAGATATCTCTCATCGTTTCTTTTTTGAAAAACAACATTGCTAGTATTTATTAATGAAATAAATAATCAACTTCTTTCCTTTTGTATGATCAAGATACTTATTTATTACATATGTTTAAGGGTATCGTATATTCATTGGAATGAGTTTTATTGATATTTCTTCATGATAAAAAATCCAATTTTGTGCCCTTAAGTGTTAATTCTATCATTTTTCACGAATTTAACATTTTCGGAACATTCATAACAGAACAAAATTAGAGAGCCTTGAGGAGTTATTTGAATGCAAATTATGAGCTGTGCATGCTGTCAATAATTAGATCACTTAAAAAATAATATTAGGTAAAAAAATGTAAAGCAGAAGTAAAACTGAGTAAAAAAAAACAACAAACAAACAAAAAAAACAATGCATTGCAAACTTAGCAGTCGTATACCTAGCTTTCGTAGAAAATATAATTACACAAAATTAAACTTTACGATAAGTTTTTATTTTAATTAAATGTTTAACGATATATATTTATTTGTCATGTACTTTTTCTTGAGATTTGTCAGTTTTTAAAAGTATCTTTTTTTTAATATAATTTTCAAAAAAGCATTTCATTGTTGTAAAATGACATAATTGATTTCATTGCTTCATTAAATACTTAATCTCTCGATTTCTTTTATTGTTGAAAATGAAAGATATATTCTGTTGATCATCTGAACAGTCTGCATGAAAAATTAGGAAACTATGAAAGATACATATAGTAATCATAGCAGAAAGGTTCATTTACTCTACAAAAGTAACAAAGTAACGCTATGAATATTAGAGTGTTCTAAAATCTATCAGAATTTGAAGCTAAAATCATTTTCGAAATATCATTCATAAAGGATTTTGTAATAATTAAGAGCAATGAATATTCTCGTGAAACCAGTTAGTAAGTAAACTTGATAAGACTGTTATATAAGCGAGAATAGTTTAAGTCACTAAGTTAATTTCAAGCTCTTACTTTGAAATTTTCTTTTTCCACGCGTCTACACATAAATTATTTTGTTTTTTAAAGAAAGAAAAAGAAATGGATAGATTATGCAGTTATGTAAATGTTTTTTGCTTAAGAATATATTTAACTTCAATCAGAATTAAAAAGCCAATTACAGCTGGGAAATAATGATTTCATTCTCTTTTCGATTTAAATATGCATGTGACAATATACATTCTTTGTTTAATGGGACTGTTTAAGTGCCACAATGACTCTGCATGGAATAAATGCAAGAATGTATTAAATATTCCAAGAAATAGATAAGCATTTTCTTTTAGAAGCCATAAACGCCCGTTTATTTGAACGGTATTTGTGCATCGACAATTAATTTATAATATATATATATATATATATATATATATTAAAAATGGTGAAAATGTTCTTCACAAGTAATTTTAAAAATACAAAGCATAAGTTAGATTTTTTTTCTTTTCTTTTCTTTCCTATTATTTAGATTGTTGCAAAAATACGTTGCTATACCAAACTTTGCAACTAGACATTTCAAAAAATTAATTATGGAATGCATTCATTATTTATAATTTCGTGTCTTTTCAAATTAATTATTTTATTGATATTAATAGTAATCATAACTTGTAATGTGAAATATGAATTATAGAAACTGTATTTTTCTCCACTTAACTCGCTAACTAAAAGATTTGTTATCATATTTGTTCATTTCATTCTTTTACTTTGAAATTTTCTTTTTCGACGCGTCTAGGCATAAATTATTTTGTTTTCTAAAGAACGAAGATGAAATGGATAGATTATACAGTTATGTAAATAAATATGCATCGACAATTAATTTATAATATATATATTATAAATTTATTATTTATCACATTCAAAATATTTTTTATTTTTATTTTCTTATGAATTAGATAGCAGTAGTCTTAACTTTAAGAATGAAAAAAAATATATTGCATTATATCAACCTAATATTTCATTTTCTCTATTTTATTTGCTCACTTTGCAGTTTAGTTACTGTTGTGGGTTTTTTATTATTACTATTATAATTATTATTACGTTTTCAATACATTCCTGTCTCTGTTGAACATTATTTTGATAGTATAAGAAGGTTTGGCCCATAAATATCATTTCTAATGAAAACAATTTTTTTTAATCTTCAGATGCAATAATGTGATGTCATTTTTTGGGAATATAACTTTATTTTCTGCTTTAACCAATTTTATAAAATCCTTAAATTGTTTATGGAAAATAACATAGCTGATACCCCGAACAAAATGCTTTCTAATGGCAACGAAAAGCACTTTCCTCACGTGAAATTGTTACAGATCAAATCAATGCCATTGATTCCCTGATAAATGTCTCCTAGTTTTAATAAATCTGTTCCTTTAAGCAAGCATAACATACCATCACGTAGCACCACCAGTCGCATTCATCACCTCAGTATGGCTCGACGCTGCCCATTAAAAACTCTCATTGATTATATAGTCAAGATAATAAAGCCATCGAAATGCGTGCTACTACTTGCTTCCATCATTCCTCTTAGCAGATTGAATACTACGAGCAAATCTGTCTATTGAGTGAGCATTTTCCTCGACTTCAAATGATATTTTGGGAAAACGAGAACTACGGAATGACACATTCTGATGCATGAACCGAGCTAACTATTACTATTTATCGAATTCCTTCTGGTTTTTGTTTTTTTAAAGACGAGGAGAAAGTATTGTTAATTTATATTTTATCGAGAGTTACAGACCTGTGAGATTTTTATATCAAAGATTAATAGAAGCATAGATTTGCCTTCATTGCCTTTTGATGTAAAGATATAAAATACAAAATAGTCTGAAGATAAATAGTAATTTCGGCACATGGAATGGCATTCAAATATTCTGTGTACGGGTATCTGATATAATTACTTAGTGAAACTTATTTCTATTAAATATCAGTATATAAAATTTATACATTAAAATATTATTATTATATTTTATGTTCTATATTTTGGTTTCTTTTATTTTAGTTATTTATTTTAGACTTCAAAACTAACATTTATTAAACAGATTTTTTTCCTTTCTGAACTATCTTAATTTTCTATATTATCTTTTATAAAGATTATCATTTTCTATTAAATTTAGGAATACGAAGTAGAATTAGATTCATAGTATTTTCATATTTTTATGCTGCACACTAATGCCATACTGCCTTTTAAATTGAATGGAATATCATATTTTTTTTTCATTTTTATATTAAATTTATAACTTAATAACTTTTCAACTTAACAAAATAAATTAACACGAATTCTGTTCTTTTCCATAAGACATTTTGAGATTAGGACCAAAAAACATAACTCAACCATGTGAGATTGACTAAATATTTTATAAATATTCTCTTTGTCTGACACATCGTATAGCTTATAGGTGCACCGTCTCGACGGTAAATTCATCTACTGAAAGAAAACCGTGCTTCATAAATTATTACTAACCTGTATTGTTTCCCTGTGCAATTATTCTCATAATAAAGAAGTTAGATTTATAGACAGTTTAATGCATGCCAAACAGATGCCGGTTCAATAATCTAATAGAACTCTGGCAACAATTTGATGACGAATTTGGCATTAGATGATACAAATTGAGTTTCTGGAAAGCAGAAGAATTTTGGGTATTTTTTTTGTAGGAACCAAAATCGTAGATTCTAGTTGAAAATTTAATACTTCATCCAAAACGTTTTATGAAAGAAGAGTATCTATCAAGAGTATTCTCTCATGATCGAATAATGAATTATCTATTTGTTGAAGTCGAGCACTATCGCTCTGCTTCCATTATATAATGAATTATTTATTGTTTATATATTTTTATTGATTTCTTTAAATGCTATCTTTTAACATGCTTCAGTTGTATTTTGCACCATGTTTACTTGTATAATATACTACTAATTTATTGGGATTCTTAGATGTATAGCAACACTCATTGAACGAACTTAACACTGTCAGGATACATTTTCAGTTAAATTTGCTTCTTATTTCTCTTTTCATAGTTGCTAATATAACAAGTTAAATGATGCCCCTCTAATAAAAATGCTAAAATTTATTTTTCATTGATTTCTCAAATAATTCACATACCATCTGATTTGGCCGGCTAACGAAATGACAACAGTTCCTGACGCAGTCTGCACTAAATAATCAATGGCAATGAAGCTTGTGATGGTAGCTGGTGCAAGAAGGATATTTGGTTTGCATTTCTCACCAATAACTTATAAAGCATGTTAGTGATAACTATCAGTGCAAAATCCGGCTTTGAATTGAATTAATCAATAAACTTGAGCAAAGATATTATTAAGTAAGTATTTTGTCCATATATATTTATTAATTTTGGAACTTAATATAAGCGCTAAACAAATCTAACTTCTTATTATAGCAATTGTAAGAGAAAAAAAGTGTTTTTTAATGTTTCTAACTTGTAATGATAATCACGATTTTCAAGATTACCAGAAATACAAAGCACCACTAATAAAATTTCCGGGAATGATTAAGTCTCAAATTTCTAGAGATGTTCACACTTTAACACGGAAATATGTTGTCATTTTAAATTTAATACTAGGTACAGCCTTTATGAAAGTATCAATAAAAAGAGAGAACATATTTTAGACTCCTGCCCCTAATTTATTGTGAGTCAGCAAAATGTTTCTTAGAAGTGGTTGGTTGAAGTGGCAACATAAATTGGAGCTTAGGGACAGATTCCAATCAACTAAACTAATAATAAGAGAGTATGTGCATGCCTGTATATCTGTTAGCGCTTTACATCCCAGTCACTGGTTCATTAATTCATAAAAAAGAATCACAAAATTTCCTGAAGGTGGCCTGAGAAGACAATCTATTTTTTGAAATAGAAAAATCGGTGGTTGTCCCACATTTCGGTCGAAGGAAAATATTTTACAGAAATGAATATTGACGAATACCTTTTGCTCATAGAAATAATATATGAAAAACGGAAAATATATCAATTATTAAAAATTGTAAGCGTTTTTCCCCCCAAATAAGTTAAAGGAATGTTTATAATTATAATTAAATAAATGCTAAGAAATTTCCATAATATAGTTTGGTATCATTCTTTTGCATTTTGTATTTGGTGTGTCTAGAAATATGAAAAAATAATAGTTTAATACTTTACGTTTAACCTATTTTTACTGAAGGTATTTACAAGAAGAATTTAATGAATAACCTTTATTTCCTTATTACAGTGGACATCTTATTTTTGATTTTTATTTAAGATTTTTTTTTTTTTTTGTATTTCTCTTAAAATCTAACTTGAACATTGTTATCACTCAATTTTCATTATCAAAATAAAATATTCTGTAATAAATTGTTATACCATTATATTATTTCTTAACAACATCTATGCCTAAATAATAATGCTAAAAATTTATTGCGAATTTCCATTAAATTCTATACCGAAAGCAAAATCTTCCTATCTACATGAAGTAAATTTAGTTTATCAATATTTAAAATAATGCAAGAAAAATCCCAGACAATTACTCTTGTTAATGAGTTCAACTTTATTATTTCGAAATGCCGAGAAAATTTTCCAAAATGCCTAATCACTAACTAGTTTCAGTAGCTGAAAGCGGCGAGCAATTTAAAAATATTTTTGAAATTAAAATTTGCTAGCATTTTCTTGATTATCGCTACTTTTGTAAAATTAGTAATGAATGAAATGAAGGTAAATTAATAGAAGTTCTTCAAGCACAGGAAAGTAATTAGAGCTGAAAAGTGCATTTTGAAGACCGTTAAGAAATGGTCTATTAACATTGCTACGGTTGGACAGTATTTTTAAAGAAAACCATAAACTAATGGTTTTCGAAACTAATTAAAATTATTTATGAAGGATCTTTTGTTCTGAATTTTTATTACAATAGAAACAAATTATAAATTTACCCACTAATTTTTCATGTTTAGTAAGCTTCTCATCAAATTAAACTTCATAGAAAATTGCCATAAATGTTGAAAACTGACACACACCGTCTGTAACATTACACTTTTAGAATTATCTAAAAAAAATTATTTTGTCATGTTTTGCAAGGAGATTGAAATATTTTCTACAGTTCCAACGAGAGTAAGTTAATGTTTAATTGGTTGAGTAAATTAATATTTCTGCGATTTCTCAATTGTTTCAAAGTTTATGACTTGTATTTGAATTTAAAAGGGAAATTTCCAAAGTCAACCTGATCAGCTAAATATGTATTAAATATATGTAAGCGGATATTCTCATGGTCACCTTGATAACATAAAAACGAATATGTAAGAAAATTAATAAAAATATGAAAATATATTGTTGATTTATGTCTCAGAAAATTTCGCAACCTTTGATGTTCATTATACCAAAGTTTTTTTTTAATAAATTCGAAAAGGTTTAAGCTACTCCACTCCTCATTTTAGATAGTATATTTACTGAACTAATTTCATAGAATACATTAAACATACGATGTTGAAAATAAAAGTATGGGTCTATACCTAAGGAATATAAAAGTGCAATTCTATTTCCTGATTTAGCTGCTTATTTGTTCAGTCCCTACTGATACCAAATATATTTAAGTCAAATTAGAATCCTGTTCTGTCATCCTTTTTGTATAAATATGGGAAATGTATAAAATTTTGGCTCTTTATTATATTTAAACTTTAAAAAAGGTTAAACCTGGTTACCCTAAATAAGTTCTAACTTCTGTAACCCAATCTATTGCTTATTTTTCTTTTAAGTATAAATTAAGATCGAAAATTACAATTTTCGTAATGTTTTATTTGAACACTAAAGGTCTATTCATTTACAGATGAAAATAGAACTATTTATTATACTATAAATAAAATTATGTCATTATGTTTCTTTAGATTATTTAAAAAATTATATGCAATCTTACTTAATGTCTTTTATCAATTACTGTTTACAGTTTTGGAATATTTTCAGACGAATTCCTTTCTTTTTCTTTGGCATTGTTGCAATTACAGATAATTCAGAATCTCTATGTATCTTGACTTTCCACTGATAGAGACATCACAACCATAACTACAAGACTCAGAACAGGGTATCTGAGGGGCATGAAGTCTGATGGTTCCAGACTCTATGAAGAATGCAGACACTGTCCAGACGTGCAACTGGATCTGGAGCATATTTTTAGCTGCCGTTCCATTATTTCAGCCATCTTCAAAATAGACATTGACTGCACCAGGGATATTCTTTTTTCCTATAAAGATGAAGATGTGGCGAGGGTTGTTCTGCATGCTTTCACCCAATCCAGTTGTCCCCCTCCCTCCTTTTTTTTCTTATTTTTTTATTGTACTTATCTCACGATAACAACAACAGTTTACACTGATGTTCTAATTTCTGACAATAAATTTATGAAAAGTATTTAGTTCATACTTATGGCATACATTAATTTGCAACAATTCATATTTTAAGATTTTTTTTAAAAAATTAAGAAATATCGTAATTTGCTGATGCTTATTATAATGCTCATTTGTAAGAAAAAACAAAGAAACATTCAAAAAATTAAACTGTTAAAAATTAGCTAAATTCAAGCAAAATAGGGAAAACCCTAGTAATTTAGGATGTTTTGAAGAAAAGTCAATTTTTTCATTTCATTGAAAACTAAGAACAAGATTTTTGTTCTCAGTTTTAGTTGGTTTTTCCAAACAGTTCATATTTCAAATATATTTACTAAAATATTATTAAAAATAATAAATTTGACACTTATTTAATTTATAATACTGTCTATGGAATGAAGTGAAATATAAGTTGATGGAAGAGCCACTGTATAGTTATGAACCTTTGAAATGAAATCAAAATGCCATGCAAATTTAATTTTTTTTATTAAAATTACTATGATTTGAAAAAAAATCAATTATTTCCTAAACTTTCTCTTTAATCCCTAACCAATATATCAATGATTATATAAACTAAAATATATACTATTCCAGCTGCTGATTTTTGAAAATAATTAATTAAAAACACTTTTGTATCATTTATTAAGCTCTTGCACAGTTGCCAATTGAAAATAGAATCACCATTTGAAAAAAAATGTCTGCAATCACATTCAAATATCTTTAATCCTATTTTTATTTGTAGCAAAATCTTCAAGAAATACAACACTGTCACAGAAAATTAGGCAATAGCAAAGAAATAAATAAAAAAAAAATAATTTTAATAAATTGTAAGCCTACATTGTAATAAATTTTAAGCTTAATTATTTTTATTTCTTATGAAAGGCATTCGTTATAGATTAATTTAGAACATATAGAATATATATATTAGCTTCGAAATAGAAATTTGCCAATTGCAGATTACTGTGCAGTGTTAAAAGATTATTCTGCTAGCAGTAGAACTTTACTGCTGCGATTCTTATGGCATTAAAAAGAAAATGAAATATTCTCCTTATAAAGAAATAAATTAAAAATAAATGAAAAAAAAAATATTACACATTAAAATAAAATTGCAAATAATTAAATTTATATGTGAAAAGCAAACACTGGACAACTTTTTTGCAGAATAAGCAATCTAATGTATAAAATTTGACTCCACTACACAATAATATAATAAACACCATCGGCTTTCCATTTCTCTTTGTAACAATCACTGCTTTCATTTGCATTCAGTTTAATAGAATGCAGAAAAAATACCGAAGCTTCACTTTTTCGGATGGAAGCTTAATGGAAAATCCTTTACGCGTTTCCTCTAATATATTCTGGAGATTTCCATTTTTCTCTCACTAACACTTTAATGGCTATTTTCCACTTCCATTCTAGTGATGCGCCGTATAATTAATCTCAAAGGGTTACTTTCCTTTACGTCATTTTCGGTTTCGTCTTTGCTTCCAGTAATACGTTCTTTCTCTTATTCGTTTGAATTTCCTCTACAGGAATTAAGCACCCCTAGAATAATTGTTTCGATATACGAATATATAAGGAATAGCAGGAACAGCTTTCCTTTATTTCACCTTTTTATACTCGAAATAAACAAAAACAGTATTTTAACCCCCAAAATATTCGACTTCAAAATTTTGACAAATCTCCACTTTCAGACCATTGTCTGCCTGTACTCAAGATAACATAAAAAATATATATTTGAACTAAATGGATCTAATTGCTGCATAAAATTGACACCACATTTTCAAATTTTTATCAAATTTTGAACAAGATCCATTCAGATGAAGTTTTCCTGCCCGATTGTCCATGCACATTTGAACAAGATTGCACGAAAACGTAAAGAACAAGGTAAATAAAATTTCACTACAGATTTAGCTTTTGAAATATAAATTTGCAAGTTAGATTTGAAAGTTTTTAAATAAATCTCTAATTGTATTAATCATCTGTCAACCAGTTTTATCAAATTGGCAACAAATCTATAAATGGGTTGTTTCTAACCTATAAATGGGATAGTACTTTATTATGCATATAAACGAAAAACTCAAAAATGTAGTAACTTAAATTAATGAAATTTATTACGCTCCCTTATGACTACAATTGAATGACTATGCCAAATTTTAGTTTATTGAGGAAAAAAAAATACAAAATACAAATTTGAATTTTGGGAACTAGTACATTAACTATATGCCATTAACTAATTACCGAAGACCACACGATAGACTCAGTAAAACTGATGAATTCATGATCAAGATTAATATATTCACTGTCTATTTTTCATCAAAGCCGTGTAAGACATTTTGGGAATTATTTATATACATTATTTTTTATGAGTTGGATGGGAGAAAAAAAACTTTATTAGAGAATATGCAAGAACGTTTTAAGGAGATCATTCATTTTGATTTTTGTAAATTTTCTTTATTAAATCAGTTTAATTCCTTCAGTTAATATGCATGGATTTAGAATAATTTAGGATAATTTAGAAAAAAATACTGTTAATAAATAAAGGAAACGTGAATGAAAAAGTTTTAATTATAACAAATTCAGAATTTTTTCCGAAGGTGCGAACGAATTTTTCAGAACAATGCAACAAAAATCAATAATATTTTATACTCTCATTTTTGTTCAAGCTCTGATGATTCTTCCTTACCTACACTCATCATTATGATATATGATGATGAGATTCTTTACTCTATTCCAACACTCAATATTATATGCAAAATTAATTATTAATAATTTTTTTTTAATGTTAAATAATTCAAAAAGGGAGTTTATATATTTTTTTTCAAAATAAGGTTCTTTAAAATTATGATTTTTTTTGATAATTTGTCTCTCAATAATTGAAAGATTAAAGAACATGGATTTTTTTCTTCAGAAATATAAATAAATTTTTAATTTATTGATAACTTTTATTATTTTTCTTAAATAATTTTATCGTCAGTTTCAGCAGCCATCCGATACCTTGAGTTTGAAAATGAACTTATAAAATGAACTTATAAAAATTTTTAACTTTCACTAAAACAATTTTAATAATTTTTTTAAAACTTTAACTAAAACAACTTTAGAAAAATTTTAATCACACAAATTTTAACTGAAACCTAATAGAAGCTAAGATTCATGCATTTTGACTATGTTTTAAGTTTTATTTCTAAATTTTTCTGGAAACAAAACGAAAGTTAGAATACATGTTAATTTATGCAAATATTTACATATAATAGTGATGCAGCAAAAAGTTTATGGCACTTACATTAATAAATTTCCACACATATAACAGTTTTGCCAATTTCTGTTCATCTTATTAAAGAAACCTAATATGGAAAAGTTTCAAATATTCATATTTTTGACATATTTATAACTAATTTATTAATATTACTGACATATTTATAAAAATAATTAAATGATTTATGTATTGCAATATAATTCTTCTTTTAATCTTATCGAAACTTAGGTAAAATTTAATAGGCAAAACAAAGTGTATCAACAGTTTTTAAAGATTTTTTTTCAATTTTGTATTATACTTTTTTTACTTTTTAACTGATTTTATTTAGATATATATCTACCAAAATTTGTAGATACCGTATTTACAGAAATTGAGGTTTTAATTTCAGTATTTGTTTTGTTTGTTTGTTTAATCCTCTCATTCCTAGAGTTATTTGAGTTCATGCACGTCAGAATACTGCGACGTATTGCGTTTCTCTCTCAGTAATGACAGCCTGTATTTTTAAGGAATCTATAAGCGAAAGAAAATGTAACACAGCTCATGACAATAGAATTATTTATTTGATGCTAAATTCTTTGAGAGTTCTCATAAAATTTCCAATCTCACAAATGTCAGGCGAGGACAAATAAATCCTATTGAGTATTCACTCAATAGAACTAAAGCAAAGGAGAAGGAAATTTTGCAATGATATTCAAACGTCATTGATATTAATTTATCTGGCGTTTGGTACTTTTCAGTTTTGATAAGGTTCAAATAATTCTGAATATAAGAAATGCTGATGACATGAATGAAATAATATGAATATAATAATTTAACTCTGAATTCATCTGAAATCAAACTTCAATTAAAATACAGCTTTGGCTGTTTTTAACAATTCACTAACTTCGTTATGCAATTGAGATCATTCCGTTGCATTCTCTGAAATGTGATTGCTATAGATAATACCAATGAACATTTTTTATTCTTTACATGCATAGTTATTTTTTAAAGAAACGGACCCTTAAAAGTTTGGCTCGTATTTATTATCTATAATATTTTTCGGCAAGATAAATCATGAAACTTTAATGTTAACGAATAATTCCAAATTTATTGAGATCGGAACTTTATTCAATATTTCAAGTATCTAATCTAGAAAAATGATAATTAAATAGCAATTTTTGTTTCATAAATTGAAAATATTGTTGTCTGTAAAATGTACAATGTCTGTAATGTATATATATATATATATATATTTCGTAACGATATATATATATATATATATATATATATATATATATATATATATATATATATATATATATATATATATATATATATATGTATATATATATATATATATATTTCGTAACGATATATATATATATATATATATATATATATATATATATATATATATATATATATATATATATATATATATATATATATATATATATATGTATATATATATATATATATATATATATATACATATATATATATATATATATATATATATATATATATATATATATATATATATATATATATATATATATATATATATATATATATATATATATATATATATATATATATATATATATATATATATATATATATATATATATATATATATATATATATATATATATCGTTACGAAATTTCCGGGTTTGTTTGGATAGTGGAAGTGATATAGTGTGGGGAAAGCTCAATCAGCAGGCGGCAGTAGAAATAAAACAACGACATTTATTTACACGAAGACAGCACAGCACAAAGACGACAACTATATACAGCAGAGACGAACACAGTAGCACACTTCAGTAGACAGCAGGACACGAAGCGGATAGACAGAATCCAGCAGGAGAGGGGTTCCTGGGAGCTTTGCTCTACCTTCTCTCCAACGGCTGAAATTTTCGCTACTTCTCACACGACTTACACCACCTCTTCTTCCTCACAGCTTCAGAGTGCCCGTCTTTTATAGTTCCGGGAGGCGGAGCTAGAATCTTCAGACCAACCAGGACGTCACTGGATGTATCTCGGTTCCTACTGGATGGCTCATGAAACTTCTCGAACTTTCCAGTATGATCCATTTTATCGCCAAAGTCGCCAAATTTATCACCAAGCCTCGAAATGCTCGCACGCCTAACACGCACAGGACAAATCATACATCCTGTCTTTCTTACGATGACACTAGTCGTACTGGGAAGCAAAATTGCAGGTTTGTATCAATATATATATATATATATATATATATATTAGTTAGATATTAAAATAGTTTATATTATCATACTGTTAGGGAAGATAGTTTAAATATAACATATTTCTAATTTTTTCATCAATCCTCGTTCGTAAGCAATCGATACATTCATTTCTAATTACAGAATGTATGCATTCATCTATTTGTTATTTATTTAAGAATAATTACATGTTCTCGTATATAAACTATACGTTAATCTTTCATTCATAATCTAAGTTAAGAATATCTCATTGCTTATTTATGCCACATTAAATTTGCATCTTTATTAATTAGTATTCAAAACTATCGCTCCTAGTCCCCTTTATCCTCACGTAACACTTGTTTACTCAAGAGTTTATACTTTAAAGCTACCGTTAGAAGACTTCTTGAAAACACTTGTGAAACCCACATGCCTCAAGATATATTTTTGCCATAATGAATTATAGAAGTATCTAACAGGAAATATTTATAATTAATTTTCAGCATTCCGACAAAACTTAGTGAAGTTAGGGTGTAAAAGGCAAGCTAATTAATTCCTACTCCAAAATTTATGAACTTTAACTGAAGTGCAGAAAGTACAGAGTTAGTCCTCTACTGGTGTGTGTCTGGTGATAGTTTCATGGCATAAATTATAAAAATAGGATTAACCCATCTCAATAAATCTCAATAATTTATTCTCGCCATAAATAAAAGAGAGCCCTTCTATCAATAAATATGAACGACATAATGGTATTGTACGTTGTAGAATGAATATTACAGCCTTATTCTGGAATTTATTTCTTTAGTTGTTCTTATCCGCGCTAAAGGCTAGTAAAAAAAAAAAAAAAAAAAAACAGGGATAAAAATTTAAGGATAAAAGTTCCAGACGCGGTAGTAACTGTTATATATATATATATATATATATATATATATATATATATATATATATATATATATATATATATATATATATATATATATATATATATATATATATATATATATATATATATATATATATATATATATATATTATCTTGAAGAATGTAAAGGGAACTTAAAAAAAAGAGGTAATAGACAAAATTTGCTTTATATATTATGCAGTCTTTTTTTATTAATTTATTTATTAAATTTAACTTTTATGCATATGTTACTGTGAAAGACCGAAATTGGAAAAGGCGACTTTCACCGGTAAATGTCAGTATATACTAAATGCCTTTGTGAAAGACCGAATATTTGATTATAATCTTGTATAATCTGTCCATCATCTGTTTATGTTAACAAGCACAGATATACTTTGGGGAAGGTCGAGAATTATCGTATTCGTAAAAATTATCTTCCGTTGATCTGATTATCTCATGATTGTAAACACGTTTTTATTTCATGTTGTAACATTTTTTGTGTGATGTATCTCATTATTTAAATTTAGAGTTAACTTGATTCATATATTTAAAAAAAAATTATAAGTCTATTTCAATAATTTTTTTTTCTATTATAGCTATTTTCTATTTCTATATTTTCTATTATAAGTCTATTTCAATAATTTTTTCAATAAGTCTATTTCAATTTTAGGGAAATACGACTTATATTAATAATACTGGCAGTTAGCAATTTTAGCGTTAATTAAAACTTTTGTTCTAGAAAGGTTCTTCTTTATTGAAAAGAGTGTTAAGAAAATGCTACAGATGCTGAATTGAATTGTGCTGAATAACTTAACAACTTTGAAAATTATTGAGTTCGCTTTTTGCTGAAGCCAGCGCTTTTTATTTTGAAACAAATTTAAGCTTTTTTCATGTAGATATTGAATTGAAGAAATATAATTATGTATATCCTAAGCTTGATACGAATTTTAATTGTAATCAACAATATATTATGACTTTTCTCAAACCATACTTAAGATTTTTTTTTTTTGAATCACATGAGATATTTTAAGTCTTGCTACAGAGGAAGTAAAACACTTCTCACATCTTATCTTCATTATATTTTTTTTCGATATTCAGTAACATTTATTTTTTACAATAAGTGCGTTTTAGGTCTTTCGTATCATTTAAAAGTTTTAAGTTTTGAAAATTTTTTGATTTAGTGTTGTCGGGATTAGTTCTTCTTTCTAACCCCAGATGGCAGCACATTCCCGCTGTTTTGAAAGTCATGCAGGAAAAATTTCTTGTCTGCTTGGCAGTTAAGAAAAGTAGACGTTCACTTAGAGTGTGAGCGATCAGTATCTCACTAGGAAAAGCAAATTTCTTTTAACGATCACGGGGTAATCCAGCCAGTTACTTGTGAAATTAGTAGTTTATTAAGAACAATATTTTCTTTATTATTATCTTTTCGAAACCGTGATATGAAATTGCTTACCAGCAATTGTATAAAAATATGGTAGCTTGATGTGAATATAGGGATGACTACTCAAGACTGTTTTCTGATTTTTCTTGAGTAGAATCTTCTATTTTTGCAAGTAGGAGAAAAGGATATGTGCTCACGAACAGTGCAGAAATACTTCGTTAAGGAAATGTCCCCTGCATTCGAGAAGTGTTAATTTTAAATTTGAATTAGTTCATATTAAGAAACGAAGATTAACATAATGAAAAATGATGTTCAGCATTAAATAATTCTGTTTCTTGCACAATTGAAATAAATTGTAATAAAATGGATTGGATGAGAAGAATAAAAAATTTTCATATTACCTGTATTGGTCATCTTACTTTAACGACAGTGTAATGGGAAATTTAACATTTGTTTTTGAAATTTAAAAGGGGAAATAAAATTATTTCAAAAAATAAAAGAAGGCAGGTAGTACTAATTAACGTGGTCTTTTATATTTTCGCAATTCATATAATCATCACAAATTTAGTTTAAATTAAGAATGACTATAACTCGAATTTTATTTCGACTTTCATTAAAATGGTATGAAAAATAAAATGTTTATTTATATACTTTTTTTAGAAAAAAGAATTTATAAAAAGAAATAAATAGTGTAGTTTTCATTCATTTGTTCTAATATCTTATTTGAGTCTACTAAAAGATTTATTCTTCTAGAAATTACGCATTTTCTAGCGCAAAAACAAATAAATAAATTGTCCTTTTTTTAAATATTCTTGTCAAATGCATCTACCTTGATTTACTGATTTATCCCCGAAACTGTATCGTGTGGTTTTCAATTCTAATGACCATGAACAGTTTGCTTCAAATATATCACTAAAAACACAAAATGGTCAGAACAAGATAAAAAAAAAAAAAATATTGCAACATTTCAGTAGTGATGAAATCCAAACATCATTGCCCCATTTTCGAATATTGTTTCGGATAGGAGAATTACCTTTGTCTTTTGCGTTCACTTAAATATTCTAAGGACATGTCACGAGGGCTCTGACGTCATTGCTGGACTAATGAAGCACAAATTTGATAGGGCGTACATCAGAGATCCACCTAATACAATGCTCCAAATTCCTTCATTCACGGCTCACTGACGAAGGCATTCCGGTTTAGTAATTTCTGTCCAATTGCGAATTAAGGCTTGAGTTTTAGGCAAGATCACGTCGATTTCCCACAAGAATGCACATGCACTGCGTGACTTCGAAGATTTGGTATATCAATTTGGAATTCAGTTGTAACAATTGCTGAACATTCCAGTTAAGATAATTTAATATACATATAATGCCTGTGTTTGGAATTGTGATTAAGTTTAAAGTTAGATTCCAAAGGTAGTTCACTTCAACATTTAGATTATGAAACTCTCTTATTACCAAATGCCCAATTCAATTGAAAAAACAAGGAATCATTTTACCTCTGTTATATCATTCAAAGCTAAAATTTTTGTGCTGTTTCTCTTTTACAATGTTATATACGTTTCTTCATTATTTTTAATCATATATACGTTAACAACAAGAAATGTTAAACTTCTAGCGCTTCAAAGGAATCATAACTAAAATATTACATTGAATTATTTTAGATATCCCACAGATTAGCTATGTGAAAAGGATAGTATTCTTATAGTCTAAAATTTAGTCTAGGGAGAAAGTCTAGGGAAAAATTTAAATTATTATACGGCAGATGGAAGAACAAGTAGAAATTTAAATTAATATATGGCAGATGGAAGAAACAAATAGTATTATATAGCAGATGGAAGAATAGAAAGAAATTTAAATTATTATATAGCAGATGGAAGATCAGGGAGAAATTTAAATTATTATACGGCAGATGGAAGAACAGGGAGAAATTTAAATTAATATATGGCAGATGGAAGAAGCATATATTATTATACAGCAGATGGAAGAACAGAAAGAAATTTAAATTATTATATAGCAGATGGAAGGACAGTTATTATATAGAGGATGGAAGAACAGAGTATTATTATACAGCGGGTGGAATAACAGAGAGAAATTTAAATTATCATATAGCAGATGTAAGAGCAGAGTATTATTATATAGCAGATGGAAAAACAGAGAGAAATTTAAAATCTAAATTTAAGAAACAACTTCAAAATTCATAATAGTTATGCAAGTGTTTAATGCTTCTTAATAAAATAAGTGTTTGGATAAAATATCATTAGTTATAACCAGCCTATCATAAGATAACTGAAAATTATTGGAATACTTTTCATTTATTAAATTTGAATTTTACTCAATGTATTTTATGAAAATAATATTGACGAATATCATGATTTAAGTGAATATATTTACTTAAAATGACCTTTATGTTTATGATTTTATCTGAAAAAAAATCAAATTAGTTTATCAAATATTAATTTTATAAGCAACATTTCGTAATTTATTTATATTAAAATTGGAAAAAAAGCTTTATGATATCCACACTCAAGTCGGGAAAAAAATTTAGGAAAAAATCTTAACAAAACTTAGATGAAGACTTTCTTTGTTTTTGCACTTTTTTCCTTTTAATATATATTTTTACTTTCTGAACTGCTAAATGAATTCAGAAAGTAAAAGTTAAATTGAAAATTAAAGTTTTACAGGAAAAAAAATTAAAGTAAAATTTAAAATAATGTTTTATAATAAGGTAAATATTTAAGAATAAAGAACAATATTTCGTTTTCAACATTTTTATGTCCGAGTCTTCTTAGGCAACAAATAGAAGTGTTGTCAAGATATGCATAGAAAATTCCTCCTGAAAAATTGTATTAATCAGAGCTCATCCTGATAATGGATCCATTTTTTATTCCTTTTTTTGGTGAGGAAGGAGAGGAGTGATTATTTTGTTCCATTTAAAAAGAGTTTACCTCTCGAAATAAATCAGAGTTATAGAATTAGCATTGAGTTTGTACACAAAATTTCTTAAAGTGTTTATAATATTTTAAATAGATGGAAAGTATAACTAAAAAAAGCCTTTCTTTGTCTTCATTCTTGTTATAATATTTCTCCTTTAAACTCCAAAGCCTGCTATTTGCTTATTATTCATTGTCGTTTCAATCATGTTATTTTATTCACCTTTTGAATAATTTTTGAATTTTATGATTAACCTTTATCGTCGCAAGATTGCTTTTTTGAAGAAAAGGAAAAAAAAATGCATATAGGTAGCTTCTTTACGCTATAAAAAACATCAAAAAATCGTGTAATAAAAATCATTTAATAAAACTAAGTTAAAAATTATTTTATAGTGGTAGTATACTTTTATAAAGTTGTATGTATGGTATACTATATGAAATAAACATAAGGGTTAAATCAGATAAAAAAAGAATTTTCTAAAAATCATTGTTTTAAATCTCATTATTTGAAAAAATGAATGAATTCGTATTTTCACTATTTTTTTTTTTAATTATTTTCAGAAAGACTTTTATGCTGTTTTATTGCTTTTCAATTATTTCAGAAGTAGAAACCGAGGTACTAAGGAAATCAGGTTTTCAATATACAGAATTTGATCAGAAAACTGGTATCAAACAATGTATATTCTATATGTGTCCATTTTTTTCATAAAAAAGTGTAAAAAATACTACTAAAATTCACTATGAAGTCTTGATAATTAAAGGAATCAAGTGAATTTAATATGGTATAAGTCGTTTTATTTTTTTGGGTAAGATATGCTTCATAAATAAATTAATCATTTACTATAATAATTATTTTTAAATGCTACCACGCAATGCTCACTTACTACAGATCCTTTCTACTACTTTAGCTAACAGAAATTATTAATGATGAATTATAACAATTCGTCATCAATAATTTCAAAACTATTTTTTGGTAAAAATCAGTTTTTATTCCATTCAAGTTTGTATAAAAAAATACTGAGGATAAATTGCAATTTCATTCAGCTCTGAGTTCGAAACCATTTTTTGTAAGAAATGAATTCATAGTCTGAAAGTAATATAGAAAAAAATATATAATGGGAAGCAATTGTAGCGTGAAGAGTGTGACAAAATGGAAAAGTGATTAATGAACGTTCTGATCCATAAGTGCGTCAGCTCTTTTAGCTTGTTCAGCTTCATTTCCTCCTCACGTGTCTAAGTGCAAAAAGAGAATACTTCCCTGATTATCAATGACAGCTTTATTGGAAGAGAATAGTTATTTTCCTTTATTATTTCTAATTTAGAGTACTCTATATTTCTTTCTGAAAAAAATATTTATGGACTATCATCTACAGTTGTCTTCTCGAATTTTGGTGCTGTGTGTTTTATGTCTTGTGTGTTTCCGTTAGTATGTGAGCAATTTTGTTTTATTTTTTGCTTGTATTTGTGCATTTTTTGTTTCCCACATTTTTCTACGTATTTGTAGCTGCTTCCTTTATATTTGAAATTTCGTCTATTATAATTTGTGTACTGTCTTACGCTTGTAAGCCTTGCAATATACTTGTTGGCTCACAAGGAGTTTATGCATCAAAAACCAAAAAAGAAAAAAAAAACCTATGGAAAATTCAAGATCAATAAAGAAATGTAAATAAATGTAAGTATTTAATATCCAATGCCTCATTCTACAAAATCATTGAGAAAGCATTTTTGTCCAAATAAATATGCACGTAAAAATTTGATTCAATGATTATAATTGATTGCTTTTGTACAGCCTGAGTTTTATATTTTCAGGTTCCCAGATGCTTTCCTGTAATAAAGTATCTAAGTTATAAAATATTGGATACGGGAAAAATTAAATTATTCTTATATTTTGACAAATGGTACAAGAAATAATAATAAAAAAACTATTTACACACATCTAGAACGACTTAGATAATTTTTTTTTTTTTAAAAAAAAGCAAATATTTTTGAAAACAAATTGGAGCAGCAGCTCATTTTTGAAATGATACACTCACGCACACACGTGCGCTCATATATATATATATATATGCATTATTTTTATAAATGTATAATTAAATGTATTATATGTATTATTTTTTTCAAAATGTAGTATATAAACAAGTTGTGGATTAAAGGATAAACTTTCACTCATATTTCGTAATTCAAAAGGATGTTTGTTTGTTTGTTTGTTTCTTATGGCACTTGCCACTGTCAAGCCCGCTGTTACGAAGACAGCAATTTAAGCCTGAGGGGGACGTCTCTTATTTTTTTTATAGCAGCGCCAACTAGGGCCAAGAGTACGACTTTGCCACTCACGCATCATTCATTCGCTTGCACAACCCCTTTTTACAGGAGGGCACATTCACACATCTCACAGATAGAACAACAGAAGAACAACCATGCCCAAACCGGGACGCCCAGATCACGGGGAAGACGCGCTACCCCTATGCCAGGACGCTGGCTCAAAAGGATGTAAAATGCATGTTATTAAAATTTTTAAAAGCAAATTAAGTAAAACTTTTAATCGAAGAAGGACGAACCAACGATTATTAATTCTACACAGAAAGATATTTACAATTTCCTAAAAAATTATGTGTTGATATTTTATAACATATATATTTAATATTTTCTGACGTTCAGAATCTTCCAAATTCAATTCTTCCACGTAGCATTCTTTTAATGATATAATGTGAAACTCATTTGCATTGTTTTGGGTAACAAACTACATATTTCTAAATTCTAAAAATAAGAAATTTTAAATCTCTAATGATAAAAATAGGACATTCTTAATTTTTACCTTACCTACTTTTGTAATTACACATGATTGCATTTCTCGTAGCGCTTTATTTAATCAAAAAGGTTACCATAAACAAAAAATCATGTAACATAGTACAAAAATAAAAAAATAAAAATGAAAGAAGAATTTAAACTTATAATGAAACGCATATAATATTTACTTATGTTATGCATGCTTGAACAATTACATATTTAAAGCCTATCGACTGGCACTGAATGTTTTTCATCCCACTCGAGTAAGGAAGAGTTCTGTACTTACATCAGCGAGCTGAAGTATTAAAATAAAAATGAAAAAATTGAATACCCTTGAAAATACTGAAAGAGTGATTAAAATTCTGACTTATTAACTAATACAATTTCTCAAATTTTCAAATATTCCTTTTAACAATGTGCTATAAATATATCAGAAAATAATTAAAACTGTTATAAATAAGAGTTTTTTTTTTTTTACTGGACTCTTTGAAATGAAATACATTTAATTGAAAATGCAATATAATTGAGTTAAATAACATAAAATAAAAAGTACATGTAATTTTAATAATATAATTACTAAGGTTTCAAAATAGAAAATAACTCTCCAATACTAATACTATAATTATCTTTTTAATTCAGTTCACTCCTTGAAACTTTTTAAATGTGAAAAGCGAAAAATTCTGAATCCCACTGTGATTGGATATTAACGGGAAACAGGAATGTATACTAAAGAAATATATGTGGTGTTATTATATAATAATGGTGTATAAACAAAAATATACTGCAGAGTCAAAATATAAATGGATCTTTTTTTTAAACATTTTTTTAGGATGCAACTTCTTATGAAAAAAAAACGCATTAAAATACTAGAATTTAGTTAAAGACGGATTTTAAAATTTATGTTTATAAGTTTATACTAAATATTATTTTCTATAATTAATAATAAATTTCCTCTGCAGTAATGTTATAAAGTATATTTACAAAATATAAAACATATTTAAAAATATTTAATCAAATAAATTAGTTTTAATTTGCTTGCAACACAATGCTTATTAGCATGACATTTTTTTTTTTTGGCTTTGAATGAAATCATTAATTTATGGATCTTCTTCGATTTATTAATATTGTTATATAACTTAAGAATGATAAATAAAATATTGCGCTTGATTTTTATTTACTTTAACTGAAATCATTGGCAACATTTTAGTTGAAATAGAGTCATAAAATTAAATTATCTAAGAAAATACAGTTTTTAAATGTCAGGTTCTGAATTAACCGCCATTACGTAGAATTTATTAACCAAATTAGTGACAGAAACATCAATAACACATGTCGCTGATAAATGAAATCTTTTTCTCCCTCTCTCTTTTCCCATCTTTAATTTCCACAAATTTTTAATTTCCTAATTAAAATAACGAAAATATTTATCAATATTAATTACATAAATTTAATAAATTTGGGGGTGAGATTATAATATTTTTAATTCTTTTTCATCCTTCAAATAACCCTCGGACATTCTAATTAAATATACTTAAGTAATTAATAATAAATGAATTCATTATTGTTTGCTTAGAACATATTTAATTAGAAAATGTGTATCTTGTAAATATTGTGTAGGGGTTTAAAAAAATATCTTCCTGAATTTTATATGCAAATAATTCCATTATCTTGGTGACGGAAATGAGTTTATCTCGGAGAAAAGATATCAATTATTAGCCAACCGTAAACAAATTCTCTATATGGATTGAAAAAAAATATTTTCGAATGAAAGTTTCATGAGTTTTAGATTCTCGTCAATGGAATGTCTTCAGTTTTATATTGAAGTTCAGCTCAATTTCTACGATATTCATAAAGCTGTAATATATTATTATACAAAATATTCAAATAAATGACAAAACTTTCAAGCAAAATATCATAAAAAATTATTTAAAATTAATTTCAATAATGCATTTACACTTAAAAGCCTTAAAGAATAATTGTATATTTAGAAATTCCTGAAAGTAATTAAAATCGAATTCTCTCGCATAATTTTTCCGGAATGTCAAAGAATATAGTTCACCTACACTCATCTTTGGCAAAAGGGTCCCATCTCTTTCTCCGAGATAAACTCATTTCCGTCACCAAGATAATGGAATAGATAATGGATTTAAAGAAAAGGCGGAAGATCTTTCTTCGGTCTTCATATCTGACTTAATTTTAAGTAGAAATTCTGATAGTTCATGATTTACATAAGAAGATTTATCTAGAACAAAGTTTCTATTTTTAAAGTATGGTTGTTTTGCAAAAAAATGAAGCAGAAAATTCTGATTATTTCTAGAATATAGAAATAGAAGCCTGTACTTTTGATATGCGAAGTAACTGTAATTTAAAAATAAAATGAAGAGGGAATGTTTTTCTTAACTTTTTTCCCTTTCAAAAATGTTGAATAATTTTCCATGATATTGAGGCTGGAGCGTAACAATTTTATTATAAATTGCAATGAATATTAAATGCAAAATATGGGAAGTGAAATAAATTATGGGCCTACTTAATTATCTCTATTTCCAAAAATACTTTTTACATTATTTATATTCATTCATCATATTGGTTTCTAAACCACAATTTTAAAAATGGATTACTTTAATTTCTAGACAGTTCTAAGAAAAGTCACTGTCAAAAATACAAACAAGGAGCGAAATATTAAAATATCCAAGACTTTATTCTCAATGTGAATGCACAATTTACTTTTCAAATACAGAATTATGTTTTATTTATTTATTTTATATTTCGATTTTATATGCTTTTTAATTATTATCGAGTGATAAAATGTCAGTGTCTGATTGGTTCCAGTACACGGAAACATCGCACAGTGGAAGGAACTCTTACCAGAAAAATAATTAGAACCTATAGATGTGATCATCAAAATTAAATTGGTTCCTTTAAAGCTTTGAAGCATAGTATGGTAGAGAATAAAAATAAGTCATTCGGCATTTTTCTGTGAAATACTTTATGAGACTGATGCCCGCATTTTATAATCTTAATATAGATAAAGTAGAAACCAGAAAAATAACTAAACAAATTGATATTGCTATAATTAAGGTACAAACTGGCAGCAGGTACAAACAGAAATCAATTTATCAATAGAACTTTCAAAACCTCAGAGAAATTCAAAATCAATTAAAAATGAAGCCAAGAAAGACTTTAGTTACAAATGAGGTGAACTTCATAGTGTTGTGTATTTAATAGTTTATGGAGCATTTACATCTTATTCTTTGTTATTTAAGTTTTTTTTTTTTTTTGCATCAATAACTTAAAAATATTAGTTTGATTATGCATACAAATTGTCTGTTTTAATTATGAAAATCTCATTTCTGAAAATGCTTTTAAGATATACAAATAAATTTCACCACAATTTTTTATATATTCCTAGGATGTGATTTACATAACCTATACCTATATAATTATTTACATTAGATAATTTTTTATTTGAAAAATTGTCAGTTGCTTCACAAATATTTTTTGAGTGCATAAATTTTAGTATATATCGCAGTAATGTTAAGTAGGGCTGCAATTATTTTATTTCACAACGGATATAAATGAATATCAAACATAATGTTGAAATAAGTATAGCAATATATTTACAAGGAGGGAAGGTATAGTCTGGTTGGTAGGACGTCGGATTCGCGTCTCTTGGGTTGCGTGTTCGAACCAACCGGCCGAAGACTCTCCGTATGTGTGGTGGCTGGCGTACATATAAATCTGTCGTGGTCACAAAGTCCTCCATGTCGAGAGAAGAGTCCTTCAGTATCCTCCACTGAAGATACTGAATCAGAGGTGATCATTCTCCGATTTAGGTCTAAATTACGATTTGTGGATGTGTGAATGAAATGTATGAATGAAGTCCGCCCCGTAAAAAGGGTTGTGACGTGTATGTAGCTAAGTTGTACTCTTGGCCCGAGATGGCGCTACTGAAAAAATAAGAGACGAACCCGTAGCTTAAAATCACTGACTTCTAAAGTCTATGACAAGGGCCATTAGAAACAACAACATATATTCACAAGAGTTTCTTATTGAAATTTGAAGTTAGTTCCAAATTTTGATAAAATATGGCATACATGTCAAAAATAAAATTAAAATTCAGGAAAATGGGATTTGAATTGACGATTTTATACGCGATTGCTAATGAAAGCATATGTGCTTTTTTGAAAATTTCTTGGCATTGATGCCACATTTAGTTTTCTGGCAGTTCGTCAATGAGATTTTCCTCAAATATAAGAAAAATGTAGAATACATCGCTTTTTTCGGACATTTCTTAAGAAGTCAAACAAGTATAATTTTGAAATTTTTCAGACCAACAATAAAAATTCAGTTTACTCAAGAAGCAATTCTAAATTCTAATGAAGAAAATTTTCTCTGGATACGGCATTTGTGGATTTATTTTTAACGGAATAAAAGGTGTTATTTTAACTTCATTTACTATGCTTTTGAATTTTACCATATAATTTACAGATTTTGGTTCAGTAAATTAAAGTATTTATATACTTTATTTTTGTAAATCGTTTTATAATTTTTATCATTTTGTAATTTTTAAAGGTTGCTACTTAAAAGAATGATAAAGTAACTTCCCATGATTTTGTAAAAAATGAGTAATTTTCACAGCTTTGCAATAAAAAAAATTGTAAACCAATGTGTTTGTAACAAAAGAAAGAAACTGTATTGATGCTCCTAATTAAATATTAATTATCTATCAATTATCTTTTAAATGATTATGGTGATTTTATTCAGCAAAAGACTTACTTAATGTAATACTTTTTTATCGGTATTTTTTCAGTAGTCCTTTGTGCCAAACTGACATGTCTTTTATTCCTTAATACATAGATTTTAAGCAGAAATAGAAATGGGGGGGAGGGTATTTATTTTAAATCTGGATACTTTTTATTAAATCAATCTCGCTATATCAATCTTTTTAAAACAGTAGTTTTTTTTCGTGGTTACTACAGTTCAAAGTGTATATAGAGTGGTATAATTTATTTTATTTACTGTTTTGTTTTGTATAATAATACTATTTACAGAATTGAAAATAGTTTTAAAAAAAAAAGACAATTTCCATTCACCACCGATCTGTTTCAAAAAAACATATTATGTATAATCTCAAACATACTCCTTCATAAATCCGAAACGTATTATTTTAATATTAAATTTTGTTTAATTTATACTAAAAATAGAATCCCTATTTGCAATATACGGATTTATAGAAAGACTTATTTTTCTCAATTCAAATATAGACGCTGGAAACTTTCATAATTTATGTACAACTGATAAATGTAAGCTTACATGACGGAACTGTCTGATATTTTCTTTTTAATATATTTCTCTATATACATACCTCCTTACAAACATATATGTATGCTTTGTCCTGAGTTGTCTGTTGACAAGGATTTGAATCCAAAATTCTCAGCACGCTTCGGATAACTTTATTCATAAAGTTTAATGTTATTCGTTAGTTTTCAAGTATTTGTTCCTCCATCATTTCGAAATCTTTCCCTACACTAGCCTAGACAAGAATTCAAAAGACGAAACTTTACCTGCAAAGTTAAACCTCTTACCCACGTGAATATGCCGAAGAATTTATCTACACAGAAACGAATTTTGATCGTTAACGAACTCCATTGTGTTAGATCATGGAATTATAGTTCAACCTAGAAAGTAAAAATGTGAATGAATAAAATTTACTATGGAAAGTGGAAACATCATAGGATAAAATAAGAAGAAGATGAAAGAGTTTTCGCCACTATATCCAGGGGAGTGTGTGATTCAATAAAGAATTTTCAGAGACCGAAAATTTGCCGGGACAAGTTGTATAACAGGATTTAGAAACTTTTGGAAAGAAAATGAATATAATGATCTTATTTTTTTAGATATAATATATATATTTCTGGGTAACATTTGAAAGTATTTCCCTTTATATCATCACAATCCTTCTAGAAAAACGCTTTTGATATATATATATTCAATAAAATGTATGAAATGAAATATTCGTAATGTCCTGGATAGAAGACAGGCAAGGAAATGAAACATTCGTAATGTCCTGGATAGAAGACAGACAAGGAAATGAAATATTCTTAATGTTCTGATTAGAAGATAGACAAGATAATTTAAATTAGCTTCTATCATTAACCAATTATATATATTTATGATTTTTCTATGTTATAAAGTTTTATTTTTGTATAAGTGCAGTTACACTTTTATATGTATTTACTAAAAAAACTTAATAAGAAAGTGTATTAGGCACAGCCATCAGCAACAGCAACAACAAAATAAGAACACCTTAGTAATTGGGTTATTAACTAATGCATCTTAAAAATTTGGTATCGATAGAAAGGAATTGAGGAAACAGATGTATTAAGAAAGAAACAAGCTGATTAATTGAATTAATTGACATAGTTATTTGATATCCGTAATGGAAAAATTTACAGATAGAAGTTAAATAGCATATTAATTTACTATCTCGAATTTTTTCCAACATTTATATTATTTTTTTTTTATTTTATTGAATCGACTTGTCGTAATGAAATTTATCTCTCAACGAAATTTCCTGGAGGGATTCATTTGATATTTCAGAGAGCTGTATTGTTTTGAAAAATGTTGCTTTAAATATTTTATGAATTTTATTAACATTCGGTGATATCTCAGAAGCTATTATACATTTTTCAAAATATTTTCATTCGCCTAAATAAAATTTATATTTTTCACAAACTCTAGAAATAAATGCGCAACAAAATATTAATATACATAATAATAATTAATAGTAATAAATATGCGTAACAAAATACGCATATATATTACAAATGCTCATATATATTACATTACTCAATATACTTATATTACTCAATAGGCTCATATATATTACAAATATAAGAACTGATAGTAAAAACTGAAATCAAATCGACAAATAAAAATTAAACAAGAATGCTTCTCTGTGGATTTCATTTGACATATAAAGACTGATTTCGTTGAGTCAATCCTTTTTTTAAATTTATTTCTCATATGTTTAAGAATCTTTATCACTTTCCATTCGGTGAATAAAAATTATGCAAATCATAGCCCATTGCGTTCAATGCTTAAAGCAAAATAAGATTTTTCTAAGTACTTCAATCGTCAAAGAAAATTATCATATCTTACTGAAAAGAAATTTCCGTTAGTTTATGTGTATAGTTATTTTTCACAATGAAATACAAGATGAATTCAGACCAATTAACATTTTAGGTGTACGCTATGCAAACGATTTTAATCTTTGCACAACAGAATTTTTGAAATTTTTCTTTTTAAAGATTCATGGCATAGTTTTGTTATTAAAAGAAAATAATATGCAAATTGATTGAGATAGAACTATTTAATAATTAATTATATTCTTAGATCAATAACATAACATCAATAAAAATTTCTAATCCAAGTAAAAACTATAAAAAATTATGCTTATAACTTTTTTTTGTAATTTTTCATTAAAATTTTGGTTGAAGAATAAAAGAATATTTTTTCGCTCACAAAAAAATTTAAAAAAAAATAATCTAAGAATTTAAAGAAAAAGAACAAATTTTCCCAGTGAGTTTTCATTGAAGTCTCATCCTATCTGCAATCTTTCTATATAATTCGAAGAAACTAGGAATAATCCAATCAAATATATCCTAATACATCATAGGCTAGTTCTTCCCACTTAAATTATTCTACTGCGCATATTTATTCAAATAACATCCAAATACATATTCATAAAAATCTAAAATAGAAAAATTTAAATTTTCTATTCAAGATAAATCTTGCATATATAATTGATAATGAACCAGTTATGGCAAGAACTGAGAACTCTAATGCAACTGCATGATTCCCTGAATAAGCTTTATTCATGTGAATACGATATCCCTATGACCGATGTTAGGTATTATGGGTCATCATTCCGCATCAATATGCATTCGGAATGTTTCCTAAGCTCTAGAATTCGCTCAGTGCAATCACTTATAAATCCTGTTTCATGATGTTGCCAAAGGGCACACAACACTCTGAATAGGTTACGAGCAAATCGAATTTATTTTCCTTTGTATTGCAATGTACGGCACTTCAGTTTAGAGTTATTATAAATATCATTTATATACCTCGATATATAATAATGCATAGGTTCTAACATTAATTTTAGCCATTTCTTAATGTGAATCGTTTAATTAGAGAAGGTGTCTGTTTATGAGAAAATTCAGTTTATAATTCTTAAATTTCATACTTCCTTCTTTCACCAAAATACTTCAATATCCTTTCCAGTAAGAAGGACAAAATATGGCACGTAGTCCTTGTATAAGTAGTATAAGACTAGAGAAAATTTACATTATTTTTCGAATTAAGAAGGCCTTTTCAAATCATCAGTTCAGCTTTCTTCACTGAATCAAGAAACTATTAATAAAAGACACGATGAAATAAACTTTTGTCTTATATGATCCCGTTGGTGCACGGAGTCCTTATACAAGCATTATAAGACTCGGGAAAATTTTGATTTTTTGTCGAGGTAATATATGCAAATAACTCAGTCAGTTTTCTTCAGTTGATGAAGACAAAACATATCTAGATGATCCTGTTACGGTGAAGTATAGTATTTGATGAATAGTTATTACAAGCGTGTTTACTTATGACATTCATATTCTTGAGAGTTTCTATTAAGGTTCAAGAAAAATATCGCATGATTTCCAATTATTCAATTTTTTACAAGATAATCATCCCTTTTAAACAAGCATTGGTATATTTTCTGTATAAACTATATTTACAAAAATAAGTTGTTGTCTTTTATGATCCCGTTACGATGAAATATATATTTTATGAATAGTTATTGTGATCTTATTAATATATAACAATCATATCCTTCAGAGTTGCCTTTAAGGATTAATAAAAATATTACATGATTTTCAATTATTATATTTCTTACACGATAATCATTCATTTTCAACATAAAAATTGTATATTTTCTGTATAAACTTCATTTATTCATCTGAATAAAAAATATATTTAAAAAAATCAATCTAAAAGAAAGAGAATAAAATCAACAAAGCAATAGAGCTATGATATTTCTACCTTCAAATTTGAATTTGATTTGATTTAGTAGAAATAGTATTTTATTAATTTATTCACAAAATCATAGGCAGAGTTGAATCATGCATTTTAATACTGTTACGTATGTAAAATATTATTTATTGAGAATAGACAGTATATTCTAAAATTTATCTAACGTAAATTTAATTTTTAATTTATAAAATTATAATTTTGATATATAATTATAATAATAATAGAGAAAAATAATTTTGATAGACATTCATACTGCTTGAATCGCTAATTTGGAAATTGTTTTCTTAAAAAAATAGAATTGGTAAAAGATTTTTCTAAACAATAGAAATACGGAATAACTCCATAATTCCACTAGGTAACTTGAAACCATACGGAATTTGATAAATAACTTGCGAATGTTTAAAATTCAAGTGATATACTATGAACTGAGAATCTTTTTACAAAAGAAAGAAGGATCGTAATATATTGAGTAGACACTTCATCCAGCCATTTATTTCAGAGACAAATTCATAGTACTTTGTATGCAGCGGAGGACGATTTCAGAAGAAGTTCAAATCTGGGCATAAACATAGGAGGCGCAAACTACTTCCAATAACGAAATAAGAAAACAGAACACATTTTTCTCTTTGGAACGACACATCATTATCGACTATTGTGAAGAAATATTTTTTCGCTTATGATAATCCTGAGAGAACGGCAAGAATCAGCATCATTTGTTTCCATGGCAACACAACGTCACGGTATTTTAGTCATCTGTACATCTTGCTGCTCACGTTTCCGAAACTCGCTTGCGTGCGGAATAGAGAAAGTTTTAATCCAGCAGGTGTTCTCTATGCACCAGTTCGCCAGTTTCCGACGTTATATGCAGGGAGGTAAAAATGATAAAATTGAGGAGGAGGAGGAGGGGGAGTGCTTAAACTAATGGAATTAGAAAATAATTCTTTTATTTATTTTTGTCTGAATTTTTGAATTTTACTTTCTTGTTTACAAAGTATATAGAAATTATTGTAATCGCTAAAAAATTCGTACTCGAGATTTTGACGAATCTCCAAATTTTAGACCTCTCTTAATTCTAAACACACATTGTTGGAAAATGTCCGTTTGTATTTCTGTCTATCTCTGACAAATACAAATCAAAACACTTCGAGTTAGATGGTTGAAAATTGATATACTACCTTTACGCCAAGTTTGCATATTTCTATCAAATTTTGAGTAAAATCTGTTCAAAGTCCGTCTGACTTTCTGTTTGAATATAAGTTAACAAGATAATTACTAAACGAAGAGAGCGAAACAGATAAAATTCGGTACACAGATTTGAGATCTATAATGTAGACATATGTCAAATTTTGAACCAAATCCAACAAAGGGTTGTCTGTCTGTCCGTCTGTAATTTGAGAAATAGCTCGACATAAATATTTTAAATGCTGTGACTACATGTGCAGTTTTATGCCAAATATTTATTTCAATCGTCTGAGAAAAAGTGTCTAAAACACAAATACAATTTTTGAATGCTAGAAACATATCTCAGAATTAATCGTCAAATACTTCAAGAAAGATGACACGATAGATTCGGTAAAAATACCAAACTCATGTCAAAAAATATTTCTCAACTGTTGTATGCAAATGCCATGAAAAGAGTTCTCTGGCGTTTAAGTTTATTATACAGTACGCGAAGAAGTTTTGGGAAATATCTTTTCAGCTGGTTCATTTATTAAATGCTTAAAAAAAACCTTAAAATCAAATAGGCCCTATGACATGCTTTTCAAATAAGAAAAAGAGTCATAAAAACTTTAAGAGCATTTCAGAATTTTAATAGATTTTTTCATTGAGCAGTAATACGTAAATAGTTTAATCGGGATAATTGATTGGTTTTTGATAATGTTTAATAATGTAAGAAAATGTCGAAACAAGAAATTTAGTTAATTATATAGATTTTAATCTCTATATTCAAATAATATATTAAAAATGTATATCATTATCTCCTTGTTTTTTCATCAAATGCTTAAGAAAATCATGCAACAAATTCGTATTTCGCTGATTTTAAACCAAATGTATGCGGTGAAATTTGTGTAAAACAAACACGTTAAAATTACATAAGACATCATAAAATCTTCTTATTAATGTATGTGGTAGTTTAATCTCACTCGTATCATTATGAATAAATTATAATGAATGCTTTTTAATTTGAAAGTCTGAAAAATAAATAGATCTAGTTGTTTCGGTTAGGCATACTGATTTGGAATATTGCTGATTAAATTCGAAAACTGGGGGGGGGGGTCAAACACATCCTTGATTTAATAAATATAATGTTTGCAAGTGAGAATCTAGTGATTTATTTCTTCAATTCCTTCTTATAAATGTAAACGGAATATTTCAATTTTGATTTAAAATTACTTTAATAATATTCAAGATGAGATCTTTCTTTGAAGTAATCTGATTAATTGCAAAATTGTATATAAATTTTTTACACAAAATCCCACACGATTTTCGTCCAAAGGAATGAAAAATTTATCCAATTTTAAAATTGTTTTGGGTTATTTCAAAATATTATCATTCTAAATATACTGGAAATTAATATTCTCTTGAGAATATTTACTGCTCAACACATTTACTTAATTTTTAATATTCTATTTAAAGTATCTTTAAAATATATGAAAAATATAGTACAAACATCACTTTATTTTAACTCTTTAAATTCAGTTTCATTTTTATAGAGCAGTTGCATTTTGCTTCTGTGACTAGAAGCCAGCATGTATTCCTAAGCCCTTGAAGAATTTTTAAATGGCATATATTGAGTATGGAATCAGATTTTAAAATCAATATGAGCCGATTTAAGATTTTTTCTTCATTTTATTATTTCTAAATAATGCAACGAATTAAAACTCATACTTATTTCTTTTACCTTATTATTTTTTCTTATAATATTTATTTACGAAAATTTTCAAAAAAAAAAAATGTTTATTTTTTAAAATTGTTTCGTTAATTAAAAAAAGAAACAACTTTAATAAAATCGAACACATGTTTGTCGAAATTTAATCATAAATTAAAGTTGCCTCAATCTTGATGTTTTAACCTAATTGTCTTTTCAAAAAGTGCTGACATCTCTGCTTCAAATTAAGTTCGGAAGTACACATATAAAAGGCATATCCTAAAGGCATCTGAAAATATTTAAATTTATATACGAAGAAAAAAAATGTTAAGATGCATGCTGATACGAAAAGAAAACTCATTCCCCACCGTAAAGTATAAAAAATATATTCCTTTCTTCTTCTGAAAATAAATTTTAATACGATTTTAGAAATGAAGAGTGACACGAAAACAAACTCGTGCATTTTTTTTTATTTTTTCATTTGTTTCTATGCTTGGTACGTCATTTCCCTTCCAAAATGGATTGAAACAAATTTTCAATTGCCCGAGGTTATGAATCCGCAGATAAATTCAAGATTCGAATGGAAGACATTTTAAATAAAAAAAAAATATAAAAGAAACGAACTACATATGCCAGTCGTCTCTCAATAAACATTTAATAAAACTTTATAGGCATGCAAATCATAAATGTCTCATATATTTCAGTTTTTATGCCTAGGGTCAATCGTATTTAGAGAAATATTTTTTACAATCAGTTGAAGAAATATTGTTATTCTTGTCAACATTCAATAAATGCTAGGCACATGCTTCCTTAAGCATAATTCATAGTAGAAAAAAGCATCATTTTTGGGAAATATTTTCTTTCAAGAAATAAATCAGAATATTTTAGATTCAAACTGTTATCTTTCTTGTCTTAAGTAGTTTATATTATTTGTATAACAATAGTTTATCAAAAATGTTACGATGCAAATAATTTCCCATTTTTTTATTTCGTGAAAAGTTTGATTTAGATTTTGACTTTATTAAAACTGTATTTAATAAAAAATTCAACAAATAGGAATTATTTATTTTTTTTACAATATATGTGAACGTATGGTTTGATTTTATCCAAATTAATCGGTTAATATAAAATATAATTATTTTATTATAAAAACCATGCTTTTTATTTTAAGATATTCTAAAATTAAATATTATATAAGTGTATAAACTTAGATTTTCATCGCATTTAGAGTATCAATAAGCCAAACATTATTTTCATATATATATATATATATATATATATATATATATATATATATATATATATATATATATATGTATATATGTTGTTTAAATTTAATATGATTATTATGTAAAAGTTTTATGAGTCTGGACAAAGGTGCTTGTGAATATGTATAAATATATGAGTTAGTGTGTTGATTATGTTAAAACTATGGAAACAGTTACAGGAAATATATACATAACTTAAAGATTTTGTTTTGTTTTCTTGAAATGTAAATAACATCAGTTGAATTTTTTCAAAATGTATACCAGCTATTTTAATTATTTTATGGTAATTATGTTATTTCTTGTTCCTGAAATCTGAATTTTTTTTCTCAAATAACATAATTCTTTATTTCAGAACTCGTAGTAAATATTCGATTTCAAACCATTATATATTTTTATTCTGTTTTAAGGTTGATACAGAAAAAAATTGCTCCCTCATAAAATTATAAACAATTCTGTGATAATTTATTATGTTCTTAGATTAGATTATTTATCAGTTTACATGTGCATATTTTATTCAAGGATTGTTGTTGTATCCGAATTGCTATTCGGACCCAGATATGCTTCTCTTAAATTAAACGCTGAGAAGATCTCTGACAAATGGAATCGCAATAAAAAGAATATCGAAGAATAATAATAAGTCATGCAACTACATACATATTGGGCAAAGAAAATTGCGCAAAAGTTGCGAAAGTCTATGAAGTTTCTAGAAGTTACGCTAGTTGTGAAATACTCATTCCTTTCTTTACCTGGGAGATAAAATGTGCAATAGGAGCTGCGAAAGGATGGATGATTATGAAGAGAAACATTATATTCTTGAGACTTTTTGAAATATATCCTGCGGAAATTGAACATTGAGCCTTTTCTGTGTCAAGTAATAAAAGATATATTCATAAATTAACTCTTGCTCAACAATATATAGAAGTTTCAGATTTGCTTTTTGTCAGATCAACTGGCGTTCTAAAATTACTTGAAGCAGTTGTGTGTTTTACGTATCGAGTTTCAGACAATATATTAGTTTTCTTCGCTAAAATTGCAAATGCAATTGCAAGATAATAGAATTACAACAACTTAGAAAAGCATATTTGTTCATCCAGACTGAAAATAAAATTTTAATATTTTTTTTTTCTGATATAGAAGAGGCTGTCTTCTCTCACTTGACTTATATGTTGGTTTTTACATTTCCATATTTTAACCGCATTTTGTTCAGTTTTTTTCGACAGTGATGTAATTTTATTTACTATATTTTCACGTAGATTTAGATTACATGATCAATTTTTACAATTTTAATTTTTATGCATTCTTGTAGTTTTAGGACACATCGAAAATGAATAGTTAATTTATCAGATGGAACATTCAGGAGATTGATCTTTGCCTTCTATTTTTGTTATTAAAAAGAATGTTCTAATATATTCTCAAAGCAATTTCTTTAAGTAACAATAATACATGCTATTTGTTGCGAAAAATCTAAAATGACTGCTTTAAAATAACAAATATTAATCAAAAAGCTGATTATAATTAAAATGTATTTACAATGTTGAATAAAAAAAATATTATAATCTACACATTAGCTAACTACTGAAGTACTAGTTTGGATTACTACTTCATTAATTTTTATTTAGAGCTGTACATTCATTTTCCTAAATGCCTTAATATCACTATTTAAAAGCATCGCGTAAACCTTTTTTTTTGTTAATAATAAAGAAATGCTTTAAAATTTGCAATAGATTCAGCGAATTTATGATACAAAATAATATATATATATATATATATATATATATTTCACAGAAATTTATGAATAGCAATTTATAAAATAAAAACTCTCTTTAATAATATTGAAGAATTCTTTGATAGTTGAACAGCGAAATAAATAAGAAGTCAATTTGTATTTGAATCCAAAATGCAAAACTAATAAAAGACAGATAAAAATCGGTACTCTTTTACATAAAACGTAAAAGAGTCATGACATCTTCAGCCTTGTAACGAAGCAGCATACTTCCGAAATCCTCAGATAGCAGTCACATATTTCAATTCGGTTGCATTAAAATTCGCAAGATTGCAAATCTGGCACTAAATGAGCAAATAACGTGAGCACACTGGTTGAATCTCCATAATACATTTTCACTCCCACCATCGCACGCAAGGCCTACTCCTTTCTTTTATTGGTCAGAAGCTGGGAGTTGCAACTTTCTATTTAATATCTTCTGCTTTTTATTGTAGGAAGCAATCTTTTTAGTATTACAAATGCAACAAAGAATTGGAAAGTAATTCCAATGAAAGTAAACAAACCTTTTACTGTGTTTTACAAATAAGGGAAAGAATATAATTGCATCACAAAAAATATTATTGAGGAATTAATGGATAGCCGTATTTTTATACATTAGCATTGTGTAAAGATTTTATTTAATATTAAATATTTTTATGTTCGGATAAATGATGATTAAGGCATTTGATGATAAGAAAATTTTCATTAGAGGATGAAATAATTTTTGTATTTCCTCCAATGTGAAAAACTTGTGATTTTTTTTTTTTGCAAAGGTCAAAAATTTTTTAATGATAATCTCTTCTTTTGATTTGGAGATTTTTATTGATGTGATAATTATTCTGCGTATTTTAAAAGACAGATAAATTCTAATTTCCAAGATATATCATGCATATAAATAAATAGTATTTGTTTTTTTCTATAAATTTAATTTGATTGATTATTGTGCCTATCTTCAGTTTTTAAAGCGCATTTAATTGTTAAAATTATATTGTTTGCAATTTCTGATTCTGGAATAGAGAAACGAAATAACAAGGTAATTGCCACATAAATTTCAAAGCATTATAATTAAATTAAATCAATGAAAATAAAATTAATCTTTGTAAAGACCAATAGTATATTCTAGGGTTCATCAAAGTCATTGAAACGACATAATGGGCTCCAGATATGGTTTTAAAAGATTCTGGTTGTTTAAGTCATTTCTAGGATTTTACGTTTGGAAACGAAACTAAGGTTGTTTATTTTCAAAGCATGTCCTAAAAATGAACTCAATATGGCTCTTACATATATATAGTTATGTCTGATTTGATATTTTAACATATTAATTAGCTACTAAGGTTCTAAACGTATTTTGAAGGCCGTTCAAACAACGAAATATGTGTATCCCTGTACTAAAAGAATAACCAATTTTATCATTCAGTGAATGAGAGCTAATACATACGAGATGAAATTACATCTGAGTACTGAATATAAAAATCTAAAGTTTGAATTCTGGAAGAACTTTCATGATTGGCTCATAAAATTCTGAGATTCTGCAAAACAAAATCTTTTGGAGTTTGGTTTTTTTTAAAGTTTTCAATACTATGTTCTAATAGTTAAATTATTCACATAGAGCTAAATTAATCATATGATTTGCAGAAAAAATACATGGAACTGGGGAATGCTTTCGAGATTCATAGTGAAATAATTTGATACAAAATTCGAATTTATTATAAAAAATTTGAAAAAAGCATGCATAATTTGACACACCTTAATAGGCTGGATTAAGTTGCAACTCACCTCCTTTCAGTGATTTCTGGGTAATTTCACAAAATGTAGATATTCTTAACGAAGTCATATTTATAAAATCACTCGCATTTACAGATTATCCAGAAAGATGGCCACAATAAAAAAAAAATACTCCTTCTGACTTGAAATGTTTGTTTATATAATTTTAATGAAAAAATAAGAATTAATTATTTTGAACTTTTTTCCGGAAATCAACCACTTTGCACGAATTGAAATTTCAAAGAATATTTTTTGAAAAATATTTTCTGTTAATCTTGTAAAAGATTCAATTGTCGTACTCTGTTGGATTTTGATGTGCAGAAAATTGATTTTTTACACCATTCCAATGTGTAGTCGTAAAGCCTTCGCCACTTTGTAGCACTAGTGCACTTAAACAATATTTTATGAATATTTTACAATATTCATTTTTAAAGAATCGTGAATTTGGTATTAAAAAACACAATAATTAGGATTTAATGTTCCAGTAAACATTTATCCAGAATGTTACATCATTTTAATTCCATCTGTATTCGAATTTTATGCTTGATTTTTAGTAATCTTTATTTGAACTAAAATAAAAGAAATGATGAGTTTTTTCATACCAGCATTGCATCTGCTAATAAATATGGAATGTTTAATAATAGTCCCTATAATCCCGAAATATGAGAAAAAGTATAATCAATGCTGGTATTTTGAATACTAAATTGTTCCTTTTTATTAGAGACTTGTTTGTCTTACTTTTGCCAAGGAATCTTAATGAAATTCCGAAGAAAAGTGTAGTTAATATGATGTTTCTTGTAACATATTATTTCCTTGCTATGCATTCTCTTTATATATTGCATTTTTTCGCTATAATGGGTGTAGGTGAGTTCCTGAACCATTCCGTATATACAGAAAACAAATTTGAGGACATTCGTCACGATTTTATTGTCCTTCTCCTATATAGTATCCGAGATTGCATTAATGGATACAGTGTGAATTAATCTTTTTTCGAGAAAACTTAAATTGATGTGTCTTGAATTATCGTTCCTCCATCCTTTACACTTTTTCCAACTCTTAATACCAGTAGATATAGAGCGATTTTTATGGATAAAGATATAATATATACCGATGGATATAATGTAATAATGCGAGTATTTCTTTCTTGGAGACTTCAAATAATAAGAAATGTTATTTAAAAAACTTATCTTACCTCGTTTATGTGCCTTAAATCTTGATAAAAAAATAACTCGGATAGCAATGGAATGACATAAAATAACTTTTATCTCACTTATATTTTCAGATTTGAAAGCAATCAAATATGTTTTTTTCTACTGCTTCAAACTCTACTGAGAAGCTGCTGAAGAGCTCGTTGAACCAGTGCGGTTAGACACATATATACTTAGAGGAATAGTCTATTCGATAATCTTTTCTCCTAAAGCAGGGAAATAGAGATATGAGGTAGGTATAAAGTGTTGGAAGGAAATGAGATTTAAGGGTGGAATAAACGAAAATTCCATTTCATATGAAACGAGATTTCTTTCGCCAGTCGTCGGGCTGTCTTACAAATGGAACGGGTTTCGAAAAGGAACAGGAAATTGAATAGAGAAATTGCTATTCCTTTGAGTTTTTTACAATATGAGTTCCCATTATCGATATGCGATAAGGAAAATGATTTCCATATAGATAGAATAAGTCAACATAGTAATCATAAAAAAGAGTGTTATATAGAGGAAAAAGTAGTTTATGTAGCCTATTTAAGTTATTTTTAGTGAATAGCTTTATAGTTGTGGTCATTTGTTGTAAAGCATTTCTATTATTATTAAAGAAAAATTCGTGTCAATGTGTATGTATGTTGACGCTCAATAAGATAGGAGTTTTGATCAACAGATTTCAAACTTGATACAAATATATTTACAGGATCATAATGTGAATCTGGGTGTTTTTTTGTTTTTTTTTTTCAAATTTCAGTTAGAATTATAACTAGTTGAATTAAGAAATATTTTGATACTTTTAGACATAGCTTCTGAAAATATTACGGCACAAAACTGACTTTTACCCATTAGAATTTTTTTTTTTTTGTAATAATGCCAGTTTAATTCTTGTACAAATGTTTTCCGAAATTCGAAACGTATTTAACAATATCTGTATGCATGATTTTCAACACTATGTTTCATTCATTCTCATGTCTAAGAAATTTTTGTCATTTCATCAAATATTTTATTGTGTGATTTTTTTCTGTTGTTTAGAATGAATGGTTATTTTAACATAATGAATTAGTAAGCTAAAAAGCGTTGCAGGAACAGCATTTTGAAATGATTCAGACTCTTAAGTTTTTAATGGCAGTATCTCGCCATAATAGAGACTGTCCATGCATTAAATAATCAAAACAAATATAAGGATATTGAAATGCCACGTATTTAGAATGTTTCAATAGTTATAGTTTGGAGAAACCTTGAGAAAAGGAAGATTAGTAATTTATGCATACAAGCTTTAATTGAAATTATATTCAGCAAATATTATCGACAAATCAAATGGTAACCAAATTAGGCTAGTAAATAATAGAGTTAAAAGGAATATGAATCAAGAATATTTCGATTATATAATTACCCATATTATATCCTGAAAAAGTAAAATAAGGAAGATGAAGAAAAAACAAGTTTACTTTTTAATAGATGGCCTTATTTCAGCTCTTCAATACAATCACTTTAATTTCTCCAAGTTGAATACTTTCACTGAAATTTGAATTGGATTCATTGAAAGATGATATCTATGTCATTCAAATTTTAATAATTGAATTTCAAAGTAATTGAAGAAGCAGTTTGTTACAAAAACACATAAACGTTAATTGAAGAACACATATATTATTTTGATGATGCTGGCTTACGTGATATTGACTATAGCTTTGAGATTTCTGAGTAATTAAGAACTAGAATAATTAGAAGGATTGTATAAGGAATGCATGTTATAAATTCTAATTAATCTACATTAAAAATAATTTCCTAATCATTTGAGAACTGGCTTCACTGTAATTTAAACTTTTGATTTGAACGGGTTATTATATTCATGCAGAAACAAAACACTCTGTTGGTAAATTCCTTTCTGAATCAATTTAAACTCAAAATAATTTCTCAGGATCTCTTTTTCTGACTTTTTGTCTTCCTAGTCAATTCTTTGCACTACTTTCATCATGGTTTTTAATGAGAGATCTTGTTAATGTCAGTATTGTGGAATCAAATCGTTTTTATTTGAGACACTTACTCTTAACTGTATTTTCCTCTTTTCAGAAATATATAATTCTTACGAAACATATGAGGTGCGAAATACTTTTATATCATACACAGATCATATTTCTTTTTCTTATTAAACTTTAACAGGTATATTTGAAGAACTTCTACGAATAATAATCTTTATATATAAACTTTAAAAGTGATACTTTGAAACATAAATAATCTACTATTTATTAAACTATATTTTTCATTTCTCAGAATTCTTGAAACGTAAATTTCTGAGAATTAAATAAGACCAAGTGGGAGCACTTGTGTACTTATAACTGACGAACGTCAAAATTTATGACTGTCGAGTAACGATATTATCGTTGTAGGTTGAAAAGTACTCTCAAAACTTCTGCCAAACTTATTAAGATAAATATTTGGCTAGTCAATTCTAAACTTCGAATATTTCAGAAATTTTGAAGTTATTTCATCGATTTTATCTTGTTAGTCATTTTATATTAAATTTATGTCACTAATGATTCCATCATTTCTCTAGTCTTCAAAATTTCTATCAAATGTCCAGAATTTTTACAATGTGTCAATCAATTTCTGTCATGTATTTGCTTTCCAGAAGTTTTCAATATTTGGTTTCTTTTTATATAGAAGTTTTAAAATGTTTCCATTTTAAATCAATTTTAGATTGAACCATTTATTATCATGATCAATTATATAGAAGTGATAAACGACAACAAGATAATTTAATTGCATATACATGATTCAATAAACGAAAGCTATGAGATAAATGCTTTAAAAATAACTTGATTAAAAATTCTTGTAATCGAAAAGTATTTTATCATTTCAAAAATTTCATGATTTACCCATAAATTAGAAAAAATGTCCCACTGTTTGAAAAAAAGAAAAAAAAAAGATTAAAAAAAGTTGTATTTTCTTCTAAAATTTGTATTTATTTATTCCAGCATATGCGGCTTATCACTGCCTTGAGGAATCAAACTATTTACTATAAAATATATTTATTTTCGACTCTGGAATGGCAATGAATATCCAATAGGTGAGTTCTGAAAAATACAATACTGTAAGAATAAAATGAAGAATTTCTACCTAAATAAATCGAAATAAATGAAGAATAATCCACCAGATATTGATGAAAAGAATAACAATTATTAGCCATAAATTTATAAAACATTTCATGGTTCGATGTGAAAAATTCTTTTAAATTTTATACAAAAAAATATTTTTGTCAATTCATGGAAGGAGCAGATATATTATGACTTTTTGTATATGCAATAAAACTATATTATAAAAGGTCAAAAATGTATAATATAATGTTAATAGAAATATTTATCCAGGCATTAATAACAAGTAATATTAGAAGCAAAGAATTTACGAAGAAATATATTTTAATCCTGAAAGAAATACTAAATGAATAAAGATGAACACCCTTTAGTAATATAATTTCAAGTTTCTGTTACAACTTTAAACTATCAAAGAAGCATTGGAAAAGACAGAAAAATAATTCCCAAAATTACACTTTATCAAAAAATAAAAGATAGATTTTAATGGTTTAAAGTTACTGAATTAAGAAAATATAATAAAAAATATGTTCATTAAAAATAGCTTCCTTTAGTAAGACACTTGAATTCATAAGAAAAATTTAAATTTGAATATATCATACATCTTAAAGGTAATAAAAATTATCTTTTATATCCATATTATTTCCTTCAAAATTAATCAAATTTGTGCACGTTAGTGAAAAAAAATTGAATGTGGATTTAGAATGCATTGAAAATATAAATTATAACGATGTCAGTAATATTTTATTTCTGGTTGAAAATCCTAAAAATAGAATTTCTATCATACATATCTATAGAATCTTGAAATCTTATGTTTGTTTTCATACTTATGTTAAAAAAGCAGACAGCGGAACTTCATATTCATCCTATCACAACAAATAAATTCTCCTCAAAGTTGACTCAAATCACTGCAACTTGAACTTTTTTGTAAATGTTAAGGATATATTCCACCGAAAAAATAAAAAATTAAAAATATTATGTAGAAATAGAGTGGTTTCCATTACTCTCACACTTTTCAATAAATGCTTTTTCCTCTAGAAATAGCATAAAAGAAATCGCTTTCATATGTATAAAAACATCTGCTTCTTTCTTCAAGATCATAGTAAGAGTTAAAATAAACATCCCATTCTTAAATATGGTGTTTGTTTTCGAGAACATCTCTAGGACTGAAAGCATGCCGCTTTTCAAAATAAAAAAATAATGCTTTTTTTTATTTTCATTTTAACGTTTCACATCGAGTATTTCAAGTTCGTAGTTTTCTTGAAATGAGAAAATTTTGTTTCACCCTTTCAGCATAACGTCTAAGCCTGCAGTTACCCTATTCTTAATGCTTCTCAGATTTTATGAGTGACATTTTGAAAGTTTAAGATTAAAAAAAAAAGCTTTTAAAGAGGAAAGAAATGGTAAAAATATATTCATGACTGGTTCAAATTACAAAGTGTATTTAATGATGTTTTAGAGGACATCAAGCTAAAAACCTGTAACTTCAAATTCAAATACAGATCTTAACAGTAATACAATTATATTATTCTAAGCATATTCATTGATGCTAGTGTAAAATTATCTTCATATACACTACTATCAAAATTTGATATTATTCAGCATCTGTGTAGTTCTTAATTCTAAAGAATTTTCCAAAATATTGTTACGAATCTGTGATGCTGCTTCCCAGCATAACTGGTTCCATAGGAGGTCCCAGAGCTTGGCGACAAACCTGTCGACCATTTGGCGACTTGGCGACGAATTTGGCGACTTTGGCGCCAAAATAGATTATACCCAAAACATCGAGAAGTTTCCCGAGCCGTCCAGTAGGAACAGAGTTACGCCTCGAACGTTCCTGATTGGTGGAGAGGCTTCTAGCCCCGCCTCCTGAGACCCATAAAAGAAAGCAGTCCTGCCGCTGCCGGGTCGTCGTGAAGTGAGTCGTAGTCGGAAGCGACAGAGAAGAGAGTCGTGAACCAGTGGAGTCGACGGTAAAGAACTGGTCTTCCAAGGATAAGCGGAGCAGCGACGGAGTCAAGCTAGTGCTGAACTAAGCTGTGCGCTACTGTCTGCAGTAAAGAGTCTTGTATCCTGCACGTCTCGGTTGAAGATAATCGTCTTCTGTGCTGTATATAGTTGTCGTCTTTGTGCTTTCCTGTGTGTCTTCGTGTAAATAAACGTCGTCGTTTTATTTTCTACTGCCGCCTGCTGATTGAGCGTTCTCCACACCATATAACTCCCACTATCCAAACGAACCCCGGGAAATTTCACAACAATATTTAAGATCATAAAATTTGTTAATTATAATTAAATAAATTGTAAACTATTATATTGATTAGTATAATTATTAATTCCACTCACTTATTTATTTAAAAATTATTTTTTTGTGATAGAAATTATTTACTTATTTTATTTTTCGGACTAGCGAGTGCATCCAATTATTTACAATCCTCTATTATTTTATTAAAAAGTGCAAAATTACATTCCATTAACAATATAACTACACTTAAACTCTGTATAAACGTTAATAAAAGTATGTGGAAGAGATTATTACTTGGTATACCAGATTTAGAATAGGAATATAAATTTAAAAATTCAATAACATTGTGATTACAATAATTTAATAACAATGTAATTTCAAAACAAAAGAAAAAAAAATATTAAGAAAAAATTAAACGTAAATTTGCTGAAATAATACTTGCTGAGTAAATAACGCTTATGGAACATAAAATACTCCTTATACATTTGTATACATATAATAAGAGCTTATTATACAATATACTATTAGTGAGGGCAAATTTATTTCGGAAAATAATTTTAAAATATTTACGTTATTGCATTTCTATATAACATAAATTCAAAACTTCCCTATGCAGAAAATATATATTTTAATTAAAGTCTAAAAGGTTTTAAAAATAAGAAAAGAAATGCTTAAAGTTTAATCAGTATTTTGTTGCATATTTTGCAATATATATTTATATAAGATTTTAATTTATGAGGTTTTTTTTTTTTTTTTAAATTAGATTGTAAGGTAATGGCGTTTAGAGATATAATATATCATTAAAGCGCAATTTATAAAAATAAAAAAAATATTTAATTTCCAAAAGAATAAAAGCAGAAAGCGGTTTTATAAAAAAAACCGTCATAAATAAAAAAATAACGGATGGAAATTATTCAACATTTTTGCCAAAAATAGACTTTCCATCATAGTAGCACATCTTAATTTTGTCGAAAAAAATGCGAGTCGAAAAAATTTTTCGAGGGAAAGAAAAAAAAAACTGAAAGAATATTCTTAAATTAGCAGGAAAACAATTTTTTACCAAAGGGTAAACAGTGACTCATAAAGAAGTAAACTAAGAAATAAGAAATATTCATTACGTTTGTAACTATTCTATGAAAATGCTTATTTTGATTCATTTAATGTGAAGTAAGGAGATTCAAGAAATAAGAAAGGTATACTCTAAATTACATGATTATGCAAACACAACTTAATACATCTCATTTCATGTTTACATTATAATATCACATATTTCGCTAAAAAATGTAATATTTATCGCTTGTGTGCAATGCTGGAAACTTCATATAAATTGTTGTTAGAAAGATATGCTTGATGATTTTTAAGAAGATTCTTTTTTTAAAAATTATATTTGAAAAACCCCATTTGTGATTGTCTAGTATTCGTATTTCTGATATTAAAATAATGCCTATTTTTGAATAATACGATGTCTTATCATGATTAAGAACTATTTCCCCTTTCTAAAAATTGATGTTGTGGGATTTTAATATAATTTATGACGGAACATTATATTTTCAAGAAAAATTAAAATACAATGGAATACTAAGACAAAAAAAGCTAAGCTAAAAAAACTTCTCAATTTATTTACTTAAGAATTTATTTCTCCTTTAATAGGATACCAAAAATATGCTATACAGAAATAAGGAAATACCTTAAATTTTAGCTGTAAAATTTTTCTCATGGGCCATGCTGCATTAACAATTTATTTGATGGATTTTTAAATGATAAATCATTAAATCATGATTAATTAATAAAGCAGAAAACGCCTACTTTAATCATAACTGTAATAATTTATTTTTTTATATTAAATGTCTGTATTCTGAGTTGAAATATTTTATAGCACTAAAGCAGAAAATGGCATGTATTTTTCTGAAAATTTGAAGTGCATCAGTTTGAATAAATTTCATTCACTGTCATGTAAAAGAATAAATAAAAGATTACCGTTAAGTAATGTATAAGAAATAGAAATAAAATTAAATATAACTAATATCCACTCAGTCAATTAAATACACTATTTATCAGCTGGTCACAGACAATGGCTAACATTTACACAAATATGTTTAAGCTCTACAATTGCTTGCAAGTTTTGAAGAAGAAAGATTTTTTATAAGAATTTAATTCTATTTATAAATTTTAACGTTTATCTTTTGAAGTTTTGAATTAAAAATGCAGTCATTTGTAATATTATAATAGTTCGTCAAATCCAGGAGCAAAATTCCTTTTCTCCTTTCTGAAAGAAAATTAGTCTTCGTATATATTTCTTGTATCTGTATATTTTCTGATGTAATCTTTTTTTTTTATTTTCTGGAGCAGTCCTATCTACATATAAAAAGGACTTTTCAAGAACATCTGAGAAGCAGTTCGCACAACGTGTCAAATCTAATGGAATGTCGCTCAAGATCTACAACCTGTAGGCTGAAGTGAATTTTTTAGTTTCAGTGGAACAGAAATCCAGTATAAAAGAAGAAGAAGAAAAAACATTTTGTTTTTCAGAGGCGAGAATGAAAGTAAACGAAATCTGACAGTGTGAAGAATAGAAAGATTGATGAAAGCATTGGAATTTCGTTTTTTTTTTTTTCTTTTTTTTCTCCAAAATAAACATAATTTATTTTGTTTTGTATCTTTTTCTGGACAAATCCCAATGTGCATAAAACAAATCTAAAGAGTTTTAATTTATTCAAAATATATGCACTGATAAATATTCTCGAAGAAAAGCTTATTTTTTCCTTTAAGCCATAAGAAGCTAGTTTAAAAATCTTCATTTCCTTCACCCTTTCCAACAGATTAAAATTCAAAAGTTAAAAATGTTATTTTCTTAGCTCGTAAAAATATATCTTTAAATAAAAGAATGGAGTGCCTTCAATGAATTTATACACATCCAGAAATTTAATTTTGTTTATTTGAGGATGCGCCGATGAGAACTTTAACTCAAGGTTCTTATTCTTAAGGATATAAGAGGTGAATAAAGTAATGGTAGGATAATAAGATTACTTAGTAAATGTTGGGGAATTTAATTAAACACAACTCACTTTCACTTTATGCTTGATCATATTTTTCTGTATTTTATAGAATAACTGAATGTTCAGAAGTGTAACTCCTACATGCTGGTGTGTCTTCTGAAAAATATATATAAAAAAAGAGAATAATGAGTGCTACACTATCCAGGAAAAAGATGAGACTTGAGTATGCGCAACAAGTCATCCCACGTTCTTCTTTCCATTTTATAAATTTATGATAATCTTATAACGAAATATTTTTATCCAGTGGGAAAAATTACAAATTCTAAAGAACTATGAACAAAACTGCCTTAAAACCTAAAATTTTAAAGCAGCACATAGAAAAATTATGTTTTAAAATGCTACTTATTCAAAGTATCTTCTTTTGCATAAAATCTTTATTATCGAATTAATTTTTTATTATAATTCAATAATAATGCACATAGTAGGATTCTGGTATTTCGTTTTGCATGTATTTCATTTGTCAACAGGTATTACAGATAACCATAAGATGATTACCATCTTGCAGATGAACGTACAACAGGTGATTACCGTCTTGCGTCGATAGATTGATTGATTTTCATTATTTTGTTGCATCTATCTACATTCCGCATATTTGACTAATGATTGATAAACGCCATCCACCTCAGCCTAATGGATGTAAGAAATCAAAGAAAATGCCTCAGGTACTTCTTTTATTTATATTATTTTTAGAGTCGATCTGAGAAGAACTAAGGCATATTTATTTTAACCCCTAAAATTATGTTACACGTTAGAACAATATAAATCTTATATATGAAATAAAATGGCATCAATTTGAATAATAAACATTTTTTTTACCAGGAATTAGATTTCATCTTAAATTACAAATATAAATGCGAATATTATAATTATTTATATGATATACTGAATTCCATAAAAAAATGAAACATTTTTATTAAAAAACTTATATTAGAGTTTTAAAGTTTTATTCTTTTCTTAATATTATATTCACTTTAATATATGTTATCACTTAATGTATATATATATATATATATATATATATATTATTTCAATTTTATATATATCAATTATTTCAATTTTTTCAATTAAATCAATCAATTATTTCAATTAAATCAATCAATTATTTCAATTTATATCATTATTTGTACAGCAATAAATAAAATTACATAAATGTATAATTATTTCTCTACTTAATTCAACATTAAAATATATAATGATTTTGTAGTTATAATCCATTCAAAATATTTATGTTCTTTTCTGAAAATTAATTATTTATTAAAAATAAGCATCACAATTTGCAATACGGAAAATGAATTTAAATCTGAAAGAAATTTGTATCTTCTTATTATATATTAATTAGAAACAAGAATCAAATAAAATACTAATTTCTCATGAGGAAAACCACTGGAATTAACTCGAAAATGTATTTGACTAATTCATGAGAATTTTACACTGATAATTTCATTAATTGATTAGAACAGCTAATTGAGTATACGCTTCGGCGTTTCATTTAACATGATAGCACAGTCGGTTTATTATGAAATTTCAGTTTTGCAATCTTCCAGTACTCCAGGCAAAGATACGATGCCTCACTTATTAAGTTAGAATTCAATTAAAACAATTGTTCGTTCTCTTGCCGCTGAGGAAAACCCTTTGAAATAGCATAGTTCAAAAGCTTAATAAAATTATTCACTTATACAAAATCATCTTAAGTAATTTGTGTCAAGCATTTATAAGAGTTGCTTTTAGCTTTCATGCGACGGTCTCAGAAGATAACTGACTGCCACAAATAAAATTTATTTTATTTTGCTTGTTCTCCCAAATTTTAATTAGTTATTGGCGTTTATTTGATTGAAATGTGGTTTATGTAATCTTTTTAAGGATTTACCCTTTTGCTAATCTCCATGTTCTTTTTAACAATGATAAAATGTATTCCTTAAATAATGATGTGTAATTAAAAATTATCGCAGAAAGTAGACTGAATTTTTCAGGGTAAATAAGTATAGTTATAATAATGTTTTTGTAGTTAAAGATTCCTAATATAATTTCGAAAAAACATGTTCAAAATATTATTATAAATTTCATTTTATTTTTTATCGTGCCTAAGAAACATGTTCAAAATATTATTAGAAATTTCATTTTGATTTTTATGGTACCTAAAAAAAGTTACATTATGTGAAATTGCCCTGCTGTGAAGACATTAAATGAGAGTTTTTTTTTCATAAATATAATTTAATATAAATATAATTTTAAAATAAATATAATTTAAAAATAAATATAATTTTAAAATAAATATAATTTAATATAAATATAATTTTAAAATAAATAAAATTTAAAATAAATTTAAATGTTTTTTTATAAAATTGAATGCAATAGAATTCAAAATTACTATGCAGTTATCCGATTAAAAACCATGTTATTCACAAATTAATAAATTCATTTTCTCAAAAAAATATAAAGCATTTTTTCAAACTTGATCCATTGAACTGTATGAATTGCCAGCCATATTAAATGTATTTTCATGGAAATTGTTAGAATTCAATCCTTAGATACTATAGAGCTATTCTTTTAAGAAAAATTGTTAAGTATAGTAGAATGGTGTACTTTCTTTTAACCCATGTTTAAAAGCTCTTTTTGCTTTGCAATAAGGCAGACTTCATACAAGGAAGAAAACCTTTTATTTTAATATACAATTAAAATTGCATCTCTCCCCGCTCAAAATTTTCCAAAATTGTTTCAAAACCTCAAGTTCGATTTAAAAAATTATTCAAATAGTTAACATTGTCAGGGTTCACTTTCAAATACTGCTTACATATGCTTTTAATGAATGCAAAATAAAAAGTATGTTTTTATAATGTTTATTATAAGTATTTAGAATTTTACTCCGTTTGTCTCTAATTTCGTATCCGTCTGAAATATATTTATTTTAAATGTATTTGTTTCTTTTCACTTTGTTTTTATAGAGCATACAATATGGATTTAGTTTATAAAGAACAGGTAATTCCATTTTCTAATATTACATTTACAAAATAAATAATCATTCCTTCTGTCAAAACTGCATCTTTTATAAAAAAACAATGTGATATTTCAAATTATTTTTTACAGAACTATTATATCTTTTTTTAGCCATTGGATCAATGTATTTATGTTTCAAAATTTTATCCAATTTATTTAAATATTAGTGCAAAAAAATATTTCTTCAAGTCTAGAGACCCTTTCTTTTTCTTTCCAAATTAATCAATTACGGAATACAAAAAGAATTTTTTAGATATATCTTACCAAATAAAAAAGAGACTAATCAATATTTTTGAACAATGTTTTTTACTAGAAAATAAATTGTATTCTACAACTTAAATAAAAGAGAAAAATATATATAATAAATAATTGATAACAAATAAGGTCACCAAATGTGTGCACTAAAAATAAATTGTTAGAAAAGGAAACAAGACCTTATCATTACTTGTTAAGTTGCAGGTCCACTTTTGTCAAAGGATAAAAGAAAACAAAAGTTGCGGGATGAAAGAAAAAACTTTTTTTGCTTTTTCATTTCTCTATCGTGTACTAGAGTTTCCGGCAAACAGTTGGAAAGTGAAAATCCATTAAAGCTTTGTGATAAAAAAGAATGTCCTACAGCTTTATTTTGCTGTAATTTTTTTTCTTTTATAGTCCATGCTTGTTCTATTTCATAAAATTAAAAAATGAATTTGAATTTCATTTTTCATATGAAGACAATACTCAAATAGAATTCTGTGAGTACAAAAAAAAAATTATTTCAGAATATTTTTGCTAAAAATTGTGAAGACTAAAAATTAATGTTTTGATAATATGCAGTGAAACATTCGCGCGATTATCTTTGGTGCTAAAAACAGCAATAAAAAAATTAAACACTTTTCAAAATCAATAATTAATATGATAAATCCAATAAAATCGTGACAGCGCAATCAGCAGTAGTGGCACTAACAAGTGGCAAATATAGACAAAAACAATTTATGTTATTATAAGCAAAGAGTTATAAGTATTCTTCAGAAATAAACAAATTATTATTTAAAAGTTTTTAAAATAGCATTTATAATGAAGAAGAGGGAAACCAAATTATTTTATTGATAACATCTTAGGTTAGTCCAGTAATACAAATAATTGCTGTAATTAAAATATATGAACAATTTTATTATTCAATACTGGCGCCATCTATTAATAAAATCAAACATCACAATTCTTATTTTGCATTTTAAACTTTTAGTTCATTGCTTAAAACCTTTTGAATAAAAGATTTATCAATATGAAACTTCTGATGTTATTAAGAAACTATTTCTAATCAGTAAAATTATTATTATTACAGTCTTTCAATTGCCTCTCTTTTATCGACATATTCTATAAATTAGAGTGTGATTTATTTAAGAAATTTGTTTTAAAATGATCTTGATCAATACAAAAACTATAAAATATACTATTTTCCAATAGAGGAAAAAAGGCTTTCATCTTCTCATAACTTATAATGATGCTCTTTATTTTGTCATAAAATCAATGGTATAATTTCTCTTATCATATTTAAATAAAAGTAATCATCTGCTGGGAAGCAGAAATTGTAAATAATGAAGGATTACAACGATCACAGCGAAAGATACTGAAAATTTATAAATTTCTTATATCATATTCTCCTTAAAGTTTTATATGCACATCATCATTTTAATTTTCTTTATACACTGAGAGAGAGAAGAAGTAATAGAGATATTATGAAGTGCATGAAAGCCATTAACATGAAACTCTTTGGCTGTATCTTTTTTTACTTATAAATTCTTTATTGAGGTTAATTACGCTTCCATTGACTGCTTTATTTTCCTTTTAATTTATCGAAAACAAAAATTACATAAAGATGAATGTTTTGGAAGATCAAATTAGCAATACTGTAAGTAACATGTGACAGTTTAGTGTTATTTTATTTACCAAAAATGATTAATAGATGGTTTTTAAGCATTGAATGAAAACGAAGTAAGTTTATTATGTCTCAATAATGCAGTATATCTTTTTTTCAGGATATATTAGATTTATGTAAGTCAAAATCGAGCAGTTTTACCAAAAAAGAGAATATTTTTAATTAACATCTCATATTGTGATGAAATATTATCACAGTCAGCATTCTTATCTTAATAAACAACAAATTATATTGCTACAAAAACAGAAACTTAATTCCTTCATAAAATGATTCATTTTCAGCATTTATTATCAACCTACTTTTTTTATATATTGGCTGTTAAATAAAAGCAAGATATGCTAAATTTTATTTTGCATTTAGACACTTTTATGAAAACATTAATTTTATTGTGTGATATTAATTCATATTTTTAAATTATGTTAATCTCCAAAGGAATCTGATGTATGAAACAAGAAAAATAATCTAACATCATCTTTAAATATCATCAATCATTCTTTATTTAACCTACTTTTTGACACTTTCGAAAATTCCCATGAAGCTTTTAATTTTCATGACACATTAAATTCAACTTCTGTTTGAAAAAAATTATAATGTTTTGTTGTTAGCATTTGGAAAATGACACAGAAAGTGATGGATTATGTTTACTTAAAACTAAAAACGAAATGAAAGAAAGTTTTAGTGACAATAAACAGTTCTACTCATCAAACGTTAGAAGAGCATAATGAGAAATCCTGTTGGTGCCACACAGTATAAAAACTATTTATATTAAACTTTTAAGACGCTTGCTCAATAATATAATTAAAGAATAATCATTTCAAATAATAATTGTTAGATATAATATGTATGAATCATTGGAACTTTTCTTTCCGTATTCATACATTTTATTTGGTTATAGGTAAATGAAATATTGAACTAATTTGCATGATGTGATAAACATGATTTTTATATAGAATTTTAAATTTGCTATCTCCATATAACATAATGCTGAGTTTCCATGAATATTTTTTTTTTTAAATAGGTAATGTTGCATTTCATAATTTTCGAGTTGTCTGATTTAACAAGCAATCGAATTATATAAAAATAAAAAAATGGACAATTACTAATTTTAACATGTGTATATAATGTTAAAATTACGGTTATTTATTTGGGCAAGATGTATATGCAAAGTTCATATTTTAATAAATGTCAAGGTATCAATATTTTCATAGAAGATTAAAAATATACCTTGGTTATTAAATATGTTGATGAAGTAATTTCCAATATTTTGATTATGTAACTAAATTCCTTTAAGAAAACGCACTCAGATAGAAATGTGATGATCTTAACAAAAAGGTTTGATCATATAAAAAAATGTATTTCACTTTTTCACTGTTTCACTTTTTGTCCTCGGAATTAATTACAGAATAGATAACATTTGGCATTAAGAAAATTACATTCATAAAAAATATATTCATGAAAAATTTAATAATATCAATATTTAGATGAGAACATTTAATTAGGGAAGTGGGGAATCCTTTGGTGAATACACGTAGTAATAAAAGAAAATTTAGAAAAAAAATCTTTTACAATTTTCCCATCATAAGGGCAATTTTGTATTATATAGCAATTTTACGCCTTAATTCTTTTTTATCTATTAGAATAAGACGTTTTAGGCATAAATGTGCATGAAGAGTTTGAAACAAACACTTACAAAACTTTTTTTTTTAAATTCGGCCAGTTACAATTATTAAAAATAGTTGAAATGGACATCACAAAATACTACATTTGAGAGAAAAACTTTTTGAATTAATTATAGATTCCGAATGATATACATTTCAATTAATCTAAAGCTATTATTTACACCGTAATCAGAAAAGGAAAATTAATCTAAATTTAAAGAAGTTATTTGTAATATCATATGGAATAAAATAACCACAGACAGAAGGGATTTCTTCTATTTGCGTACTTAATGATTCCATATATGTGCTAAGTATATTGAACTTCACGGCCAAAATAGAAGCACTTTGAATATTAGTATAAAAGCAAAATTATTCAAGTTTATATAAAATTTTACTAAGAAACGGACAACTTAAATACATTTGAGAAATTTGGGAAACGATTTCTTCGTTCACATAATTTGGTATATGTTGTTTGTAACGGGGACCAAAAAGAGCCAAGAAAAAATGTCGCCAATTTGGCGTTTTCAATCGTCAAACTATAAAAACATTCAACATTTTTCATAATAATGCACTTGAGTATATTTTTATAATTTAGAAATTTTTTTAGCGCTTTTTAGTCACCGTTACAACCGATTTGTAAACCATAATTATAAACCGAATTACAGTTTCAGATGTTTATCACTGTGGAAAAAATGAAGCCAAAGTTATTCAAACGTTCTATAATGTATAAATAGATCTATAAGCGGGCTTGTAAAGTGCCATAAGTAACAAATGCAATAATGTATAAATACGTTCGATATGTAATAAAACTTTCTTTTAGAATTTTTTGAAATAGATTTTATTCATATCTTATAACATCCAAGAATTTGAAAAATAATATATTAAATAAAAATTCCATCCATCAGTAAGAAACAAAATAAAGAATTTAAATCGGCCACTTTTGATTAAATTAACTTTCTTTTTTTTCTTTTTTAACTGTAGAATATTTTTTCAATGAAAAAAAAATATGCATTATAATTTTATCTAAAATGATCCTGTGTGCTGAATATTATTTTTTTATTCAATGAAATATTTACGTGTCTTCAGTGTTAACTCCGAGGAATTATACTGCCATAATATATTTTACCAACAGATCACCGAACATTCTTTCCGTTCCGAACTTTCTGAGTGCATCTTAATATTTCCCAATTTTTTGAAACGACAGATATGATTCTGAGAAGAAAGGGTCAAACGATAGTGCCAAATGTCAGCGGAAAAGCAAACAAGGGGGTGAAAAGTAATAGCAGACGCAAACTTTGTAAACACAATCAATCAATGCCACCAGGGAGTGTCCCAGATACGATGGTGTATGCTGCTTATTTAAAAATGTCGTTACTGAGCGATTACGATGAACTCTATGAATTCTGCAAGATAGTAAGGACATTGAAGCAAATAAGATATCCGTTTTACTAGGTTCATTTTGTTTGGTTTGGTTTTATGGCACAAGAATCAGATTTGGCCATTATGTGCCAAGCATTCGTTAAACATGATTTTCGTATTAAAAATTAAAGCATTCTTAAAAAGATACAATTAAATCTGATGTAAAATTTGAATACCTTTTATAAAGGCAAAACTATTTTATTGAGGGCTATCACCGAAAATGTCATTTAAGTTAAAAGCAGTCACTCGGAAATGAATTTATGGTTGTGTACCAAAATTTTGGCATTTACGGAAAATATGCTTAACCGTTAGAACCTTTAAAAAACGATGAGCTCAGGCTTGATGAAAGAAAATTTTGTTTAGTTACCCAATGCATTACAAGCAATAAAAATAATTCAAATTAAATTTTGGTAATGTATGAGGGAAAAGCTATCTACGAATAAACCATTTCAAACACAGCCATCTGCCAAAGTTTCAGAAATAACTCAAAACATAAACCAGAGAAAAAGATGGCATTATCACGAGACTATTTACCACACCTATTTAACTCAAAAACGTTTTTTGCATTCAGATCATGCACCACATTGTAATAAATGCAATTGTGTTTTACTGGAATGAATATAGATAATACAGTTTCGAGCGATCAAGGTAAACCCGAAAACTTGAATTCAAACATAAATTCAATTTTCTTTTTAAATTATTTTAATTTAATTTCAGATATTTGAATCAATTTAAAATTTGCTATGCTAGTTTTCTTATCATATCCTACATATTAAAAATTATATAATAATCACTTCTAACATTGGTAATTACTAGAGGTAATAAGAGGTATTTTTTAAAAATAAATCCAAGCTGTAGAAAGGCCCATTTCTCATCACTTTTTTTTCTTCTAACTGTAAGAAGTCATGTGATCTACAGATCCAAAACAAATTACTTTCTGCAAAAACAGACATTGTCTTGTGGTCTCTTGTTCCTCTACGTCAGATGTAGGTTAAATTGAGTCGCCTCCGTATAGGACACACTGGCTTTTCCAACAAAAATTTAATACTTAGCCAAAATGCGATTGTGTGCAACAGCTGCTAAGTTCATTTTATTGTTCGTTATATTTTAATTGAATATCCTGCTTTTAAGTCTTAAAATGTTCGTTTTTTCACCGCGTCTTCTTTAACATTACAAGAACTGGTGCATGTAAAAAATCCACCAGTTCTTGTAATGTTAAATATTTTTATTCTCTGTGTGTTTAATTATTTTATTTCCTATCCCCAAAATATTTTTTAATTTCTGAAAAGTATCTGGCACTCTTTATTTGCTTTTGGAACTTTTATTATTCTGTTTGTGTTAAACGCTTTAGTTTGTATCTACAATGCATCATTGTTTCGCCGCTTTGTGAACTATTTTTAATTTTTAAGACACTGAAATAATTTTTAAAGCGCATTCTCATTTTTGAAGTTTTAGTCTTCAACATTTGCTTTTATATGTTTACTAGCCGCCTTTGGCGACCAATCGGTTCGCCAATCTTAATGCAGGTCAAAATTTTAATAATTAAATATTTTATGGAATTCCCATTTTAATTGTTTCTTCATTAAAATATTTTAAAACTTCAAATTTTAATAGTCATATAATTCACTCATAATATTATAAAGGCCTTCAGCCATAACGTAATATGTATCTCTCTAATTTCCTGTTAGCTTCTGTGGAATTTATGCTTTAAATTAAAGTGGAAATGATTAAACAGCAATAAATTAAATAATATTTTTTTTTTTACTGAAACGAAGCATTTGTTTTTAAAATATGAGTACAGAAAACATAGTCTCTGAGTATTTAATTCTTATGGGCACTAAAGAATATGTTTTCTTAATTTATATAATATGTCAAGAAGTTTTCAACAACATTTTCTCAGATTCATCATGAACAGATCGATTAATTAACAATGGTTAGTTTTAAATGCATCAAACACTAAAAAAATAAACAGAATTCCTTGAAATATTCTGTCGAAAACGTATTAAACCTTCAAAGCCAAGTCCGTATCCATTGAAAATAGTGTCAACAATCAGAACACAATACGCATGCATGATTTTTCAACGCCAATTATGGGAACGCAAATGCGTGATTTTTCTACTCCAGTTGGGGTAACGCTATGCAGAAAAGACGCTATTAGAAATAACGCTATTAGAAATTTTTTATTTCCTTTATTCTGTTTTATTTTAATTCAAAAGTACTTCAGAATGAATCTGAAAGATCGATTAATTAACAATGTTTATTTTTAAATGCATCAGACATTAAGAAAATAAACAGAATCCTTTGAAATAATCTGCCGAAAATTTCTTAAGCCTACCCTCTTTAGTGTGGAAAAGAAACTGAAACCTTACTCATTTGGCGGTGGGGAAATGAAAAGATTTTTTTAGTGGGAAAGTTATTTTTAATTAATAATTAAAATTCTAATTAAAAATTCAAAAAAGGGAACCCCAGGTGCACATTCCCGACTCCAAGGTATGCATGTGCCAAATTTGGTAGCTGTAGGTTGAACGGTCTGGCCTGTAGAGCGCCAAAACACACATACTCACACACATTGAGCTTTACATAAGTATAGATTAATCATAACCAATTCTGCTTTTACCATATGCATGACGTAGCATATCCACAAATGACTCTTTTGCTAATACACCATACAAAACAAACAGACCAGTATTTCAAGCAAGAATATTCGTCCAGTATATATTATTTTCCTATCAAAGATGCACTCATGAACAATCTATAATTGATTGAAACAAACAAACATAGAAAGATATTCTTATTACTATCTTCCATTTAAATGTTTTGCAAGGAATTAGCTAAAAAAAAAATTAGCAGATTTAGTTCTCCCATAAATAAAAGCTTGTTCTTATAGATTTTGAAGCTTAAACACACTCATATTTAACGATTTTTAATGAATCATTATCAAAATTGAGAACAAAATAGCTAGATTTTTAAATATTCAGAATTTTATTCAAAATTAAAACCATCGTCAAGAAAAAGAAAAAAGAACCATTTGAAAGTAAATTGTTCCTGATATAATCTCCTTAATTTCATAATTATTTTCTTTCCTCAAATACCTTCTTCAATATTGTTTCATACTTCTGTTATTAATATTCAAGAAAGGAAAAAAATACTTTGGAAACGAATTGTTCCCGAGATAATCTCCTCAATTTTACGATTCTTTCCTCAAATCCATTCTTCAATATTGCTTCATACTTCTGTTATTAACATTCAAGAATTAAAAAAAAGACTTCTTTAAAAATGAATTATTTTAAAGATAAACTCCTAACTTTTATGATTATTTTCTTTCCCCATATCCATTATTTAATATTATGTCATACTTCAGTAATTATTTTTTTTAATTTTATTTCTTCATTAAAGTTCCAGATACTTCCGAAAATACCATTTTTACAAACACCATTTTGTAATTCAGTTGAGCTGTTATCAATTAATTTTTTAATGCGATAACTTGACAGAGCTGAAAATTTGAAATACCAAATCACACTAATTTTTGCTTGCGATAATTAATTATTATTGCCTATTTAATCTCTATACTAGAGAATATTCTATTACACTCAAAAATAGATTGTTTACCTTTTGAATTTCAATATATATTTAAATATTTAAGATGATTCCCCATATAATTATTCTTAAAATATGGTAAAATTGCTCTTTAAAAGCTTTTAGCTTCAAATTTAAAATTACAGTCAAAACCGTGCCTTGTCAGATATTTGAGGTAATATAGTTTAGAAATTAGTTAATTACAAATTAATTAAAATACCTAGTTACAAATTAATCAAATGTAAGTAATTAAAAAGTACTTCTGACAATTTTTTAAATATTAGGGTATAGTTTCACTGAATCATTTAATATATTGCAATTAGGGAAATAAAAATTAGAAGAAATATTTATAAAGAATTATTAACTTACTTGAAAATGAGGAAATTAAATAATCGTGACATATTTTTGTCAGTTGAGAAAGCATTATGAGTATTAGATTAAAAGAAATGGAATACGCAATATTTTATGAAACTATTAGAATCTTTCCAAGACATTTAGCTTCTTAACATTTATGAGAAAACGATTTTGTCTTTAGAGAAATCAATTCCTAATTTTAAGCATAAGGTAAAATAAATAAATTTTTTTTTTAAAAAAGGAAAAAGGGAATTTTTGCTAAGATATGTCCCTCACTTTCTTGTATGTGATTTAAATATAATATTTAAATCTTAGTTTCCATTTTGAGAATAATATGGGATTATAAGAATGGGTTTCGAAAAAGATGAAAAGAACTATGCTCGCATAACTCTTTCTGCAGAATTTTATGTTAATAATCCGATATTTTTACTTACTAGGTATATAATTATTGTTTTATTAGGTTTCTTAACTGCTCTAATTAAATGTCTTTGTTAAAAAACAGAATAAGAAACTATTCTTTAGAAAAAAATTAAAGCGATTGCTTTTTTCTATACATTTATTCATATTTGGAAAAAAAATACTTATTCAAATACATTAACTCTAAGGATGCAAAAGTACACTTTAATGTTTTAAACAGCCGTATGTTGCAATAATTCAAGTACTTCTTTACAAAATTTTCCAGTACTTTACGTCATTTAAATATCTGTAATCCTTTTCTATAAATGAAATACATCTGAAATTAAATTTGTTATAAAAATTATTCAACCTTTCGATTAATCCTTTCAATAAAAAAATATGTACTTTTAGAAATTTTATTAAAAATGCACTTACATTTTTTTGCAATGTAGTTTAAATTTTAAGTAATATGTAACACTATTCTTAAATCCAGGTATTACACTTACAGAAACTAAAACCTTTTTTCAATTAGTAAGTATTCTGGGATCAATTATTCGAGAATTAGAAAATGAAACTGAGAATTTTAAAAATCAGTCAGAAGCAATGCGGATTACGAGCAAACCTTTTAAGAAAGAAGAAAGTTTTTCAAAAATATTTGCACTAATGACATTACATGAAAGTACACTTAAGTAGTTCTTTCCACTAATGGAATAATAGATCTATTTCTTTGGTTATTTTTACCTTAATAAAAAGTAGTAAAAATCGTGCTATCAGAAAAATGCATGATCTGTCTATTATTACTATTTTCATTTCAGCATATTTGTCTTCTTTTCATTCATATAATTATAGATTACCTTTTTTTAATGTATAACCAATTATCTTTTTTTTTTCATGTCTCAGAATGTTATTTTTTTTTTAAATTTCTGAACGCATACGTTTGCTTTTTCAACAACTGCTTGAATCAGGAGCACCCTGTGTTTTACATTTTTCACTCCATATACCAGACTAATTTTAATTACCATTATAAGGACTAATTTTAATTACCATTTTAGTTAATAACCTGAAGGGGACAGTAGACTTTAAAATAATCAAAAATGAAAGAAAACATGAAATTGTATTTTTATCGTATCATCACCAAAATATATGTTTATATTTAACTAAAACAGTAATATAAAATATATTATTCCATAAAATAATTATTTGAAAAAAGGGCATCATAATGAATTTTCTCAAAATGATATTGAAATTAAATTTAAATATCTTTGAAAGGTTCCATGCGTCTTCATTTTTGAAGAAATTAAATGGATTTGTTAATAAAGATTTCTGTTAAATAATAAAAAAATGGGGTATGCATTTTATATTTCGAGTATTTTTTTTAGATAGTTTCAATGAAAATTCAGTTCGCGTACATAAAAATATTTCTAAAAAATGAGCATTTAATTTAAATTCCAAAATTATACACAGTTTTCTTCCAAATAAATCTATATTTGGTAATAAGGAAAAAATAATAGACAATATTAACAATTAAATCGCCTGGAATATTTTGATATTTTTAAAAATGATATATCTTTTAATTTTTGTAAAATAATATAATTCATGAAAAGTTTTTTAAGGCAATTCGATGCATTTATATTTTAATGAGTATACATAAAAAAAAATTCTTAACCCTAAGAGAATAATTCGCTAAAGTGCTTATTAGAGTACCCTGTCCCCTTAAAGTTTAAAAATGCATAAAGCTCTCATACTGTCAAAATAATAACACATTTTAAATACTGAGCTTTTCAACACGAATTTTTCAGTTTTTTCGACTTTTTTTCCTTTTTTAAAAATAAAATGTGTTTTTATATTATTAAAAAATGTTACTAAATATTTACAATATTATTTTCCTATCACACAGATGAATTAAAATCCCTCTATTTTTCTCTTTTTTGAATAAACTCCATCCCAAAATCAACACTGGTCTCCTATCTTAGCAACTGTTTATTTCAAACTTGCGAAATCCGTTTCATACGATCAGATTAAAAAAATATATATATGATTACTTTTCCTCTCGAACCATTTTGTATCAACTCTATCTATCTACAAATACAGTAGCTGTTCAGAGAGATGTTTTTCAATCGTATTTTTCTTCAAGAAAGTATAGTCTGGATAGAAACGTTTTCGTGGTGCTACTGTATCAGATATCGAAGAGACCAATTCAGAGAGAATCAAGCTCAAATAGAAACAACTTTCTCACCGAAAGCGTCGATACTAAATTAAGGATCACATGTTCTTCAAGAAAAAGAGTCTTTTTTTTTACCGACATTCAATGCAATAACATGGGATTGACATTGTTTTTATGTTCAAAGGTAACGCTTCCAAGTTGCGTGTTAAGGTTGAATTGTCTGTTGTTCCGAAGGTAACACGTTTTGCTGACATTTGAAAACGTAATTTTTCTGGAAAGTATTCCGTTTTAGAGGATTGTACGAAAGGTACGTGAAGCAATAGACTCTTTCATTACACTTTTGAATTTATTGCGGGGAACTCGAAGAATTTTCTGTGGTGCAATAAAAAGAATTGCATTTATTAGGTAGTGTAGAAAATGTTGCACAAACGAAATTTTGAAAGAAAAACAATTTAAATTATTATCGCTGCTTTTAAGTAAATTTGTATAAAAATTAATTAAAATAGATGATGAGTTGCAGGTATTTTATATTTTATTCTAACTTCTTTTTATACCATCATCCATATTAAACAAAAAAGTGCCAGGAAGTCTTTAAAAAAAATATTATGAGTTTTGAAGCAGAGCAAATTTTTTTTAGGAATATCTTCATTGGTGGCAACTTGGAGGAGCTGAAAATGCTGAATCATGAGTGAAAGTATTCGTGGACTCTGAAAACAACATTTGTATTCCCACTTGATTTCAGAAAAGAAACCACAATGCGATGTTGTATCTTCCTTTTGACATATGAGTAAACACTGTCCGGCCAATATAATTCGCAATGACGCATGAGCAGGGAAACGTTATTTAGTAACCCTGCTAATTTTTCATTCAAACTTTAGTACTTTTTTATACTCTGATTGCAAATTATTGTGGTAAGTGTCTTTTATAATGGTTCCTGCAAAGAACTTTTTTTTATATATTAAGAACTTTAGAAATTATAAGCAAAACACTTGGTGAAAATTCGGATTGATTTTATGAAAACAATTTCTCCATGATATATGTGCTATCCTCATGGAAATGTTTATGACAAAAGCCCTCTAAATGATGTGTTGGAGTTTGGAAGCTTTTGCTTCATTAGATTTTGCTTGGTTATAGAAAAAAATATTGGTTTGTCTTCAACTTAAAGATGATCCCCTACAGGGTTTTGGGGGAAAAATATTCGCAGAAATATATGACGTCTACTATGCTGCTTACAAGCCTAAAGTTACATGACAATTCTAACTATATTTCTCTTGCTATTTAACAGAACGTCTAAAATCACAAATGACTGGCTATCTTCGGCCAGGTAGTGTATATAATTGTGGTTGTTCTTGTCTGCCACCCGATCTTTCTATTACGTTCGTTCACGTTTAACATTCAAGTTTATGTCTATTGAAATCTTGTACACAGAGTATTCCTTGTCAATTGCTTTCACCCCCTTGAATGCTTTGTTTTCTACCGAAAACTAAGTGATGCTTTAATAAAACTGTAGTTTTAGTGATGCAATTTCAACATAAAAATTATACGTAATAGAAAGAAAAATGGTCCTGGCATAGCCAACATTCTTTAACCTTTAAGAGGAATATGTAAATCACAATGCTTTTGCAATGATGGATTTGGCTGTATAATTATGCAATGTTCTGTAAAATTGCTATGTATTTAAGATTCTCTAAAGATTGTGCAATGTTGATGCTGCATATCAAGGGTATTCTGAAAACATCATATAAGAATTTTGTACTTAATTCCTATCTGTTATAAAATTTTGTAACGAATATTTTTATATATATATATATTCGTAAGCATATTATATCAAAAGGTATGTTCTTTCTTTTTCTTTTCATTTTTTATAAGTTTTTCAGAAGTATCAATCGTTATTTTATTTCAGAGCCCTAGAACAAATTAATGGTTTCCCCTGTGAGATTTAAGAAGTTTAGCATAAACTTATCATCTCACGAGAAAAAAAAAAGCGCTTCATCATGTATGGATTTTTAGGCACTTTAAGAAATGAATAAAAATAAACTTACCTTTTTATGAACTACTTTCAAGGTTTATTTCACCCATAATATTTAAGTACCAATATACATCTTGATGAAGAAGCCTGAAATACAAAAATTCCATTTAGAATAGCTAATAATACCTATGATTCAAAAAATTCATGCATTATTAACATTATTTCCTTTCCCCGTTTACTTCCTAGACGAATAAAAATCTACATACAAAATTAGATTAGAATTAAATTTATAAATACTAGTTACATATAATTTATAAATGCAAAAATAATCCTCATCAAAGAAAAAATAATTAAAACATTATTCGTGCATGATAAGAAACATGGATCATTGATTATAATGGATGAATTATAAAATCACTGTTTACAGTTAAAATTTTGTAATTCAACTTCACATGCAAATTTAGAAATACAAAATCATACAATTTAGAACTTCATTATGTTTTTTTTTTATTTCAATTTAATGTCGTTTTAAGTATATTAATATAAGTAAATATACCATCTGAATCTGTCGTTGATTCTAAATATACAATATATTTAAAGTGTGCATATTCGTCTAAGAAAAAATAAAATGGAATCAATCGAAATTTTAGCTAGAGAAGAGAAAGTCGTGAAATAACATAAATTTTAATAGTTAAAATTTTGACGTAATAAACTTGTATAAAAAATTAGGATTTTCATAATAAATATGATAAAGTTTCCATACATCCAATAACTTATACTACTCCATGACAATTTAATGAAAGAAATAAGAATTTGAAAGCAAACAAAAGCAAATATAAATATTTATTTCAGAAATGTATTAATTAAAAGATATATATATATATATATATATATATATATATATATATATATATATATATATATATATATATATATATATATATATATATATATATATATATATATATATATATATATATATATATATATATATATATATATATATATATATATATATATTGTTACATTTTATATCCAATTTTTTCTCAATAAAATAATAAATTCGTATTTCTTATATGAGATTTATTTATTTGTTATAATACATTATAATTGCACATGATAAATTAATTGTAATACTATTCTGCACCATTCTGTTCAATGTCCGAAGGTAGGAATTTCTTTTGGTATCAGGAAATACAACACAGATAATTATGTTTCCATCGGAAAATGCATTCTTTTTCTACTCATTTAAACATGTACGCTTTCATTTTTCTTTCGATCAAATAATGCAAGAATCATTACCTACAAGAATACATTCGCCAAAACTCAGAGAAAATGTTTCCGCGATATCATGAATATGTCATTAATGTAAGTGCAATCTCAGCAGTGATATATTGTGACTTCTTATGATCAAGAAAGCGATATCTAAGGGGATCATATTTGTTCGAAGATGTGATTTAGGTTCCCTGCTTACTTCTTTCAGATCCCATCATTATGGTTAAGGGATACTTGGAAGATATATTTCATTCTTTCTTTCCTTTTAAAATGCGTGTTGCAAACGTAGCTTTGTTATTAGAAAGAAAGCTTTTGAATTTTGATTTCATAAAGATGGAATATTCATCAAAGCTTACATTAAAATTCGTTACTCATCATTTCAGCTTTATATATATACTATAAGAATTTACATTATATATAAAAAACGGTAGACTTGTATTCTACTCTGTTTCAATGCTAAACTACAACAAAAAGCACCAGCAGGTAAACGTTTATCTGTTTTGGAATTCTACCAAATAGAGAAGACTACTACTGCAATAAGAAGATGCTTTCAGTGCAAAATCCGAAGGGTCCGCAGCTGAATACAATGAAGGAATTCTATCGAAAATTCAAACGAAATGAAAGAGATGAATATTTTGATGACTGTGTAAATGCTATAAATTAATTTACATGTTTACACCGCCATCTATCGACAGCATTTTAAATTAAAACTAAAAATGTGGGTTGAAAAATTTATGCCTTGTCACATGAATTTGCTTCAAGAATAATTTTTTAAACCTTAACCATTTGTCAGTCTATTTAAGGACTCACTGTATATATTAATAAATAATAATTTATTAATTTAGCAAAATAATAATTGATCAAAGCGATAATTTTTTCTTCTAAATATTAATGTGCATATATCTATTGACTTCATTTTTCAAGCCGTGTTTCAGTAATTATTACTTAATGCAATACAACTACGGTTTTAAAAAAATTATGTTTATTATATCAGTATATTTTGTTTCCTTTCATTTCCCATCACTCTTATTTTTCAAAACGATATTTATTTTAGCTTTAAGATACTTAATTTTAACAAATAATATATTACTCTAAGTAAAAATAAAGCTTCATTCAAATTTAATAGTTTCGAAAAAAAATTTTTGTGAAGAATAAAAAAGAATTTTGTTCAAAAATAGCAGCACTTTTTTTATCATCATGGGATCTGGCGCACATGAACAAAAATTAAAATGGGAAAAAAAAATGTAACTAAGCAATATTTATTTTTATTCTTCCTATATATTATAATTATTAAATTAATACATAACTTTAAGAAATAAAATCAAATAAACTTGATAAAAAATATCCAGCTACTAAAATGCAAGCAGTTCAACAACATCACCCTTGAAATTCGAAATCCCATAACTTACTACATTTACATTTTAAAACATTTTTCATTTGATTTTCTATAACGGTTTTATTGAGCTAAGACATAGAAATGAGAAGATATTTAATAAGATTATAAAATACTTTCACTGACGGGAAATTGATATCTCGACACTTTAAGAAATATGTTTTTTAATTTTTTTTTTAAACATTCATTAGGAATCTTTTGGGATTTAATTTTTCCATCTTCATTTTTTCAGTCGTTGAATTTTCTTCTGCTGTTGTATAATTACATATCTGAAATCCAAAGGAGAGCAATTTTTCTTTTTTATTGCAGCTAAAACTAATGAGAAATTTATGATATTATTTTTTTAAAATTTCATCAAATTTCCTAAGGGAAAAATCTCTCAAATTTGCCAGTAAGATCAACTGGGACCCATAAAATGAATTGAAAGCTATTTCATAATTAAAATCAATAGTTTTTGTAATTTAAATTATGATTTGAAATGAAGATTAATTTAATTAAATTGGGGATTTTTGACCTTTCTCCAATTCGTTATAATTTTAGAAATTATCTTAATGATGTCTTCATTGGTATTATTTAACTCATATATATTTTATTTTGTTATTTCATATGCTTTCTCAAATAGGTTGAATGTCTCCTTTTATTTACAAATTGATGCCGAATTAATTGATTTAAATTTCAATCATTCATATAGTTTTCTAATAGAAAGGAGTGCAGTTATTATGTTTTAAATAGTATATGCAATTATTATTGATTTATGTTTAGGTACATTTAGATAGTTTTTGTTTTTGTTCCGTTTCTAAAATGAAAGCTAAAAGAGATGGTTTAAAAAACATTTGAATGAAACTTTCTTTGCAATTAAATTTTTTTCATCTTGTTATAACAATTAAATTTGTTCAAGAAATCCCAATATCAAAAAGAGACATGCATTTGTTTATTTACTGAGTTGGTGTCGCTCTATTATAAATTATGTTTTATTTAAATGGTAACAATCACTACTAATCATACAAACTTAGTTTTTAGCAAGAAATTTTTGCCCTCAAAAGAGTAAAGCATTCATTCGTTAGGAAAATATTAAAAAAGGTCATTCAAAAATACTGAAATCAACTCATATGAATAGCAGTCCATTTATAAGGCGGTTAAATTTTTCATGACGAAAAGTTTACCTTGAAACCAGACTTGTTTTATTGCTTGACTAAAAACACCAGTAGAATTCCTGGAGTTCGTGGTTCAATAAAGAATTCCAGGAATCTGATTCTTTTATTTACCGACAATGGCAGATAATGAATGCCTTGATTCACTGACAAACGATTCACATATTGTTTTTTTTTTTTTTTTTTTTTTTTTGAAAATCAGGAACAAATCTGTGAGCTATTGTTAATAGTTTCGTTCGGTGTTATAGAAATTTAAATATATATATATATATATATATATATATATATATATATATATATATATATATATATATATATATAATTACATGAATTCACTCTATCATGATTATTAATAGCTTCAAAACATTATATTATAAAGAACATAAAAATAAAAGTTTCTAATAAATAACAATGTTATTTACCTCTCAAATGGTTACAATGAATGGAGTGTCTTACTTTATTAAATTATAAATTTTGTTAAAACTGATAGGAAATTTCACCTATTGGAAAATTAAATTCACTTGAAGAAACAGACAGCTAGTAATTTCAGATCAAAACAATTAGAATTAATTTACATAATATTAATTTCAAGAACGTAAAATACTTCAAATAGCGTATTATTTGAATTTAATACATTTTTGAATAAGTTGCTCCTTAAGCCACTACTTACTGAAAATGCATGTACTGCTTTATTCAAAAGGTCTGTAAATCAGGCATCAGGTATTCAAATTTTATTCAGATTTCCGGTCTCTCAGTTCAATCTGAAGCAGACGAAAGATCTACATTTTTATCATTACAGCAGCTGACGGGACATAAAATACTGAATGATTTCCGGACCGCTAGGTTGCACATGCTTGTAACTAAATGATAGTTTCAGTTTTTTGGCAGGAAATCAGACATTGCTTTGTGAAATAAAATTGTATGAGGAAACGATCGATTTTGGAAAAGAAATCGAATATTTTAAAGAACCGACACTATACTCCACCTCTCTTTAACATTTCAATATATCATTTAGATCTCACAACTTCCCCTTGTGTGAAAGATAATATTACTCAAAATACAATAGGCGTAAACAAAAATATAGCAATTACGCAAGATACTAAATAAAAAAATAAATTTAAAATTATCGTTTCACTGCGTCACAAATCTAAGTTATGTATGTGTGCCTGTGTGTGTGCATGAGTGTGCGTGTTAATGTGTGTATGTATGTGTGCGTGCCCGCCCGTGTGTGTGTGTATGAGTGTGTGTGTTAATGTGTGTTTGTGTTAATGTGTGTGTGTATGTGTGCGTGCTTGTGTGTGTGTGTGTTTTACGTATGCGTCGCGCTTGTGTGTGTGTGTGCGTTTTGTGTATGTGTGCGTGCTTGTGTGTGTGTTTGTTGTGTATGTGTGTTTGTTGTGTATGTGTGTTTGTTGTGTATGTGTGGGTGCGTGCTTGTGTGTGTGTGCATTTTGTGTATGTGTGCGTGCTTGTGTGTGTGTGTTTGTTGTGTATGTGTGCGTGCTTGTGTGTGTGTTTGTTGTGTATGTGTGTCTGTTGTGTATGTGTGGGTGGGTGCTTGTGTGTGTGTTTGTTGTGTATGTGTGTCTGTTGTGTATGTGTGGGTGCGTGCTTGTGTGTATTTGTATGTGTGTGTGTGTGTGCTATCACTCTTAAGGGAAGTCTACTTGGATTAACCTCCAGTCTTGGCTCATACACACTTTGGAGATTGAGAATATGCACCTTTGAATTATTTTTTAAAATTAGTTTTTAATTAAATAGAAATTATGCGAAATTTTTGCGTACTTAAGTGCCTTATAGCATAAAATTATTTTTATGTTGTAAAACTGAAAAAAAAACTGTGTTTTTGATTAAATTAATTTAATAGGTGTGAAAAGTTTTCCTGAGTTGTGTAAGTCAATTATAAGAATCAAAAATTAATATCTTACATAAATACTTTTATTAAGGTTACTGAAGATACTTCTGATTACTCGTTTACGTAATGTACACATAAAATACACGTGGAGAAATATTGCAATTTTCGTTAAATTACGAAAGTGTTTTAGGCCTTAAAAAGTTCGAATTTGAGATTTTGACGAACTCCCTGATTAAGACCTCAATGAATCCGAAAAAAAATCGGAATTATGTTTATCTGATTGTGAAAATAATTATTTAGAAACATTTTAAAGTAAACAGGTGAAATTTGCTACATAATCATCGTAGATTTCTATAATGTTTGGAACGAAATTCATTCAGAGGAAATATATTTCCCAACAGCCCGAGTACAAGTGAGAGCAATAACTAAAAAACGTAAAGAATTTGATAGATAAAATTTGATTTAAAGATTTAGCATCGAAAATGCAGATGATGTGAATGAAACAAATACATCAAGAGACTAACAACGTATCAGTAATTTTGCATACATCTAAACATGATTAATCCATAAGAGCAATGACTTAAAAAATGAAACAATGCGATTTGAAATCGTCGTGGTCAGATTACTGGGTAGCTCGTCTTCCCCGTAATCTGGGCACCCCGGGTTTGATTCCTGGTTCTGGCGTAGTTGTTCTTTACCCTGAATTCTATCTGTGAAGTGTATGAAAAGGGGTTGTGCAAGCGAATGTGTGAGTATCATCTTCGCGTGAACTAGAAGCCAGACTTTTATCATCGGGTGCTCAGGGGTCTTTACCCTCAGAAGCTACTGCTGAATCTCGGATTAAATGGGTGACACCGTCAGCTTGCTCGTTTACAGCAAGTGCCGCATGTAATGACATCATGTGAATTTTAGTGTGATTTTGAGATTACAATTGTAGATATGTGTAAAATTCTGTCTTCAATCAGCCTAGTCTAAAATACATTGCCTGTTCTTCTGGTGTTTATGTATGTCAAAATTTAATCAACAAAGCAATAAAAAATCGCCAATTGTCTCTATCATAAGTATTATTCGACAATATAATTTTAAGTGGAGGTGGGGTGGCTAAGCCTTTTTTATAGAATATATGATAAAGTTCCTAGAAGATCAATTTCTATTTTTATCGTTTCTATTTTTATACATCATGAATTACAAGAATATAAGGTTTCTCAATTTATATCTATTCATTTCTATTTTTATACATCATGAATTACAATAATATAAGGTTTCTCAATTTCTATATTTATCTATTCGTTTCTGTTTTTATACACCATGAATTACAAAAATATAAGGTTTCTCAATTTCTATATTTATCTCTGTCTTCAATCAGCCTAGTCTAAAATACATTGCCTGTTCTTCTGATGTTTATGTATGGTAACACCAGACCATTCGGTTTTGTTTTTATACGTCATGAATTACAAAAATATAATTCTGGATTTCACATTTCTGTTTAGTGAGCATTTTTGATTAACATTATCATTTTCATTAAGTTTTATAGAATTAAAAATTTCTCACCCCTAACGTTCTCATCCTCCATAAATTCATGCTCGTGAAAAAAGTAAAACTATTTCAAACCTGAGTAGAAAGTATTAAATAAAAAAAAATATTAGCTTATAAAAATTTGCAGCTATCCATATACTTGTCTTATTATGCATCTGAATTCAGATAATTATTAGATAAATAATTTTAAATGCGGTAATTAAATAAAATAATTTTAAATTATAGATATGATGAATGAAACCAGAATGGAGCATATTTCAACAGATTAATTTCTAAGAAACCAATGGCGATTTTTTAATACAGTATTTTATCAGCAATATTTATATAAAATACCAACATTTTATAAAAACATTTTTATTTTTGTAAATTTTGAAGAAGATGTTGTAAATGTAAAATAAAATCCACCAAGAGAACTTATTTTTCTTAATTCGAAATGAAACATTTTTCTTTATTTCTTAGTTTAAAAAAAAAAAAAAACTGGGAATTGTATAAAAAATACACTCCGCCTTGTCTATATTCCTGAGTTACCGCATGAATGGATCACAGATTCTATGAATCAGGTGACTGGTTTAATGAATGACTAGTTGACAGAAACAACGAAACAGGTGATATGGCTTATTGACGGACCAGTGTATTACGTTAATTATGTAAATATTTACAAAACGAATTACTTAAAAACTTATATTATATATATATATATATATATATATATATATATATATATATATATATATATATATATATAAGTATTTAAAGCATTAAATGCACAAAGATGCGTTTTTACTGAATATTTCTACATTAAAAAGTTATAAAACTTCTATACTTAATATCTTTTATTGAAAATGATTAAATACAGATGGATTCACATTTAATGGTTTGAAGAAAACTCGTTCAATAACTAAATAAATGAATGAACAAAAGCATTTATTGACACTATTAAAACAAAACGACCAGATTGAGACCGAATTCTTCAGAAATTACGGAAGCTCTACGTGTTTTAGTTCCTCTGGTTATATTATTTTTTTTAATCTTTGATTTTAGCTTATCTTTTCAACAAAACTAAATTATTTCTTAAATTTCATTTTTTTGACGATATGAATCACATATCTTTCGATTTAGCTTTATGTAAATCTGAATTCACATGAAGGAATAAACATCATAAGCAGAACATTTATTTTATTCCGTTTCACTTAAATCTCGAAATAAATATAAATATATAGTAATGCTAAGGCTTTTGCATTATCAAATCGAAGAAATAATCCAAAAAGAATCAAATGTCTTAAAATTCAAATATATTAAAAAAATATAGCTTCCATAATGCGATTTGAAGTCTGAATCGCATTTATTGACTTTAAAAATAAGACAGACCCATTTTATATATGCATTGAAAGAGGCTGAAAATATTTATCTATAGCTTGCAAAGAGCAAAAATACGCGACTTTTCCGATTTACAGTAAACCTCTCTCAAATTTATTCTATATAAATACAAATTGTTTTTTTAACTTTATTTCCATTGCAAAAGTATTCAATAGATAGATGTCTATGTTGTTCAAATGAAACTTAAGACTGATATTTAGGTTGTACTATTCTACTTCTTAGAAGAATAGTAGTAAAACCTAAGAATGATTCTCAGATTCTACTATTACTATCTTACTTAGGTACATTCTACTTTTTTATATGAAATGTGATACAATATTTGATATGTTTTCTATTTTTAATAAAAAAGTATTTTTGGATAGAAAATTTTATTAAAAGCAAAGTATCTTATATTTTAATTCACTTTTATTACTGTATCCTACAAATTTAGATGTCAATAATGTTATTTCCTATAACTGAGTTTACAAAATGTATAAAGAAGATTTTAATGAAAAATAATATAAATTATTAATATGAAATTTGATATTATTTTAGAATGCATCTTTAATTTACTTTTCTTTTTTAAATATATAACTACATAATATCGTCATTGGACTTTTAAAAATGCACATATTCAACGACTGCAAAAAGTTTAATTTAGAAGATATGGTTAAAATAAAGTCATTCCTAAACAATTTAAAATCACAAATTTCTTGAATATCTTACCTGCGTTAATTTTACCCTGATATTTCAACACGAACTTTTCCAGAAAAATATATAATACGAAATATACGACAATCCGAAGATTTTGTTTAATTGTCTGTTAAAGTTTAAAATGTATCACCTCTTTTTTATTTCTAGAAGGAATTTTGGGAAGGCATTCAATCATAAAGCCTCACAATTAATTAAATTTATATCATCAGGGATTTTACCTGGGTTAATCAATACTGCTTTGGGCAAACATCCCTGATACGCAGAAGTCGTTGACGGTCAGCACTAAATTAAAAAGAAAAAAATTATAAGAAAAAAATACTTTAAAGAGTTTATCTCTTGATGGTTATAACGACCTAAATTGCATTCTTAAATAAATGACATCTTCATTTGCGAATCCAAGTTAAATCTTATAATAAAAATGTTTTTGTCACTTTCTAATTACCAGCGATTACAAGCAAAAACCACATTATTAAATTTCTTTCCTTATGTAAAACATTGCAAGATAGTTAAGAAAATTTCCTCGTTCATTACAACAAACACATTATTTATTTTACCATCAAAACATGCCGCACATTGAAAGCCGATATTTTTTAAAATCCTTTACATTCTATCAGCAATATAAATTAATTCGAAATGTATCATCTATGTAAAAAAAGATTTCGAAATAATTAAAGATTAAAATAAGGGAATAATATTTTAATTTCTGAATATAAAATGGCTAATCTGTCAAAAAAAAGTATGAGCTATAGCAGAATCAGTTTATAGTATGATTCCCGCTCAGAAACATTTCTTTCCGTTTTCTGAAATGGATAACATTATTCCATTGACCAAGATCCACGAACTCTTCAACTCTTCGTCAGCGATTTGTATTGAAATCACTCAGAATCAAATTTTAAATCAGAATATTTTACCTTATGATGAAAATTGAAAAATGTAAGAAGGCAGATACTTTGTTTGAAATTTGAAAGAACTAAGTCGACAGACCCATTTGTTACACTTATAATTTGCCAGTGTAATTAATGTATCTACCTGCCCTGAGAAGTTGCCATGTTACAATTGAAATTTTACTTTCTTTATTTTATTTATTTTCGATACCCTTAATAACACCATAGAAAAGTTTCATTTTTACGCAGACTAAAACTTTTCATTTTTTGATGGATACATTCACTGCTTTAAAGGGAATGCCTGTAGAAATGACTTATTGGTTTTGTTTAAAGGGTCTATGCATCTTTACTTCAATTAGCGTGAGAAAATCCATGCAATTTCTGGTTTCGTCATTATAAATTCATCTTTATGAGATGCACCATGATTAAATCTTGCCCTTTTGCTTTAAAACCTAAGCGGTTAACTTAAACATTTTGTTTTTATTTAGAATCATATTTATATATGATTTAATGCTAAGCCCATATCGTAACTTTCTCCCCTAGTACTAATACTGCTTCCAGAATTTCAAAAAAAATTTCCTTGAATTTTTAAAAATTATTATCAAAGATAATTAGAAAAATATTATTTTCGAATATGAAAGATTTTTATGAAAAACCGTTATGCAATCCATATAGATAATGAAATATACAAAAACAGCTATATTAAATGAAAGAAAAATCGAAATCAGTATTTACCAACTTCATATTTAACTTCTTGAAAACTGTTTCAGAGTACTAGATTCCTTAAAAGTCCAAATTTAGAAATTTTTCATTAACTGAATTAATTTAAAACAGTGACTTCTACCACTCCCACTTTCATTTCAAACTACTTCTATCTCTCTCTCTTTCTGCCATTCTTTGTGTGAATATTTCTTTGTTGTTTACGATAGGGAAACAAAATGCATAGATCACGTAGCTAAATAAGGCTTCCTGGTTTAAGAATAAACACATTAGGAACATTAATCAAGCGAAATTAAAATGCCCGGGAAATCACGTAAGCACTGATTTCGTTTTCTTTTCGATTTAAAGATACATCTGACATAACACCGTTTCTGATTTAATGACTTTATTTAAACTTCCTGTTTAAAATTATTGTTACTATTACTATTATTCTATTTAATTTCAAAGATAGTTATTCAATGACAATGTTTAAAATAGCCAATCATTGCTCATATTTTTAAAAAAATGTAGGGGAATTCAGTCTTCAGAAATAGAAGGAATTTTTACATGGTTTGAGAAATAGAAACATAGAAAGAGATATGAAATATGAAAAATCTTATATTATTTTTTTGCAAATATTAGAAAAATAAGGGAATAATTGTAAACAAAAAATAATAATTAAGTAAGTAAGTAAGAAAGCAAGAAAAAGAGTAATAACAATTAACTGTAAGAATTTAGACAGCAAAAGTATAATACATTTTTTTTCAATCAACAAAAATATGTAAACTTAGAAGCAATCCAAAAATTCCTTATAAAACATTAAATTTTCATAATATCTTTGATTTTTACAACAGATATCTAAGTGATAAAGGATACATTTTCAAGGAAAATGATTTATAACGGAATTAAAAAAGAAACAACATAAGCTTACTCAATTATTTATCTCAAAAAAGAAAATGAAATACTTTGAGTGCATTAGAAATAGCGATATTGTCTATCATATGAATTATTTGATTATTTCGCGTTATGAAGGCATAAAGCTTCTTCATTCAATTAGCTGTTGTAACAATGTTTCATGATATATAATAATTAACAAAAAAGTGATAAATAATTATATGCATATATTTTTAGGGTCTTATAGCAATCTTAGGGCAAAAAATTACATTACATGATTAAAGATTAAAAGTATCTTTTCTTCTAGCTATGTATTATTCTGAAGGAAAAAAACAAATGGCAAAAAATAATTACCAGAAGCAATCTTTTATTTTATTTTTCTTTTGGACTATAGATTATTTTTATAAGCTTAAGAAACTTTTCCTGGGACCATAATCAATCATTCTTCAGACAAAAAAGGTGTGCTTCTCAGGAACTAAAATCATTATTACATTTTGAATATAGGTTTCGGAATTCTATAAAGAGAACGAAGGTGGAGTTGCAGTTCATGGTTAATGAGTTTCTAATATTAATGTTAAAAGTATATATTCTAGATTTTTCATGCGAAATTTAATTCGTATTAAAATAAAAACGGTTTAGAGATGCAGTTTTAAAACTAATCTCAACTTTCAAAATGTTAAATTGATATGAAAATAATATATAATACTATAAAATATGTCTAAAATATAATGTTCATTCTGTTCTTATTATTAGATCTACATAGCCTATATTAGCTTTTAAAAAATATACTTAATGATAATTGCTTTTTTAATAAATTTCCTCAGATCACTTTATATTAATTCTGTTAACGATAAAGTTAGCAAATAAATATTTTAAGCAAACCTTTTTCCTCCATAACTAAGTGTAAAATCTTAGGATTATAGCAACATTAATAGTAACAACTTATGTTTTTTAATATAAGATTAAAAAGTATTCCTTTTCTTTTTGAAAATGTTAAGAAATGAACAGGAAACAAAAGTAATTGTAAAAAAAAAACTAATTTTTCGTACAATTATATGTTTTTATAAGCCCAATGCTATCAAGAGTACCAAAGAATTGTTTTCCTGAAACCATAATTAATCAAACCCAAACAAAAAAATGTGCGATTCAAGCCAGTCGAAAACATAATTGCATTTTGAAGATATATTTCAGAATTCTATAAAGAGATTGAAGGAAAATTGCCAAATTTAATATTAATAAGTTTGTAATAGTAAGAATACAAGTAAAGGTTCTCTGATTATTAATTAAAATTCATTTCGTGTAAAAATGAAATAAAATTCTTATATATTGCCTTCTTATTTTAAATCTTGTGAATTTTTTTGTAAATATACTTCTCACCTCTTAATGTATTTAAACGATCGGGTATTAAAATATAGAGTCACCTAAAAAATTATTAATTCCCTCTTATTTTTATATTTCTTAGATGTTATAAATGAAGAGACAGTTTTTCATTTGCTTTCATGATTTCCTTCCAAATACGGTTAACATTTTAAACGTCTATTTAAAAAAATGATTTTACTTCATTAGGACAGACATTTTTTTATACATATTAAAATAAATCCTCCCAAATTACCGTAATTTACCTTCGTCATTAATGGTTTGTTAAAGAAATTATTAATTTGCAATTATTTCATTTTTTAAAGTATAAGTTTGGAATTTATAAATAAAATAATTTTTTATGAATTATAAATTAAGAATAAAATAAATATTTTTATTTTAACTTTTAAATCAACCTAAAAACTAAAATAAAATACCTTTTCAAATCCAGATGTTATATATTTAATGTTAGTTTTAGTTAGTTAAGTTTAGTTAGTTTTAATGTTAGTTAGTTAGTTAGTTATCCATGATATTATGGACTTTTTTAATAAAATTGTTTTGTAATAAAATTATTGAGACTGGCGTAAGAGTATATCAAATACTGTGTCTACTTTGTAACGAATACTTTGTAATGAAAAGAAAACAAAGCATATCAAAATGCGACAATTTCAGATACTTCGTCTTTGATGATATAAGCACTGCACTATAAACTTATTAAGGTCTTAAATATGAATTTTCGCTGATTTATCGGTAATAATTTCGATTTTTTTTGCAGAAGTGCCTTTCCTTCTCTTGGATGAAAAATACCCGAGAGGAATGGCAGAAGGGGGTTACCTTGTTGATCAGCATTTGCAACCGATCGATCTACTCTTTGATCGAACATCCTTTCCATTTCGGCAAGGTTGAAAGAATTTCGATAATTTTCATTCTATTGAACTCTGCATTCTATTAAGATGCTTAATACATAAAAAAAGGATAGAAAGATTATTCGACAGAAATTATAATTTGTCAGCTCCAAATATAACTTTATAAGAAAATTTCAGAAAATAACTTTTGCAGTTTTTGTTTTAACGTTAAAAAAATATTTAAAATCCGACATGCGGGCGTTTTGAACACACCTTAGAAATCCAACGGAAAAGAAAATCTTAGAACAAAGGAACGTTGAAAAATCGATATGGTGCGATGTATAAAAGAAAGTAAGTTTCTTGAGGGGGGAGGTATTCAGTATTGCCAGTAAATAAAAATAGGACTAAAATATAAATATATACTTTATTTCAATTTTTTTAGTTAGTCTATATAAACATTAAAATGTTTGTTTTAATTTTCATCAATTTTTGGAATTATCATAAACTGCAATTTATTCAGAAAAATACAAATGAAAAAGAATATATTTAAAATATCTGTAACAAATTAGTGACTAACTAATATTAAATCTCGTTTATCATTAAAATTATATTGATGGATCAGATGTACAATTTCTATATTAAATTTGGAAATATTTTACTCCTAAATTTTATATATATGATTAAATAAAGAAAACAACATGCACTTGAAATATTTAATAAAAGAATTAGCATGGCTTCAGAAGAATTATTGCTTTATACACAAATGCATTTTGAAATAGAAGGTGCGACTATGACCTTTTTTTTCCAATATTATTAATGAGATGAAAATTTAATGATATCATTTATATATAATCCACAATTTTAGAATATTTTGACATCTAATTTTGAATGTATTTGATCACTTTAAGTTAATGAGAATCAAACAGTAACTGAATTAATCTAATATTTCAAATAAATTAGAATAATATTTTTTTCTAAATATTTGTCCCGAATATTCATTTTTAAATTTGTTTAAAGTAAATATTTAAAAAAAATTAAGGTCATTGCACTAGATTTGATTTCCGAAAATCGCTGTCAATCAGAACACAACAGTAATGGTAATTCTTTAGTAATTATTTTTTAAATTTTACTTTTCCTCAATTAATACATTTCTTTCCTAATTTCATTTCTCTTTGTAGTTTTATTTTTAAACCTTCACCAAGGAGTTACATATAATGTTTTGCAGTAACGTTTAACAATATTTATGAAAATTATTCTTCCCTTTATAAATGAATGATTTATTTGATAGTTGTTTTCGGAGAGCTGGCTTAACGAAAAAAGTATTATACAAAGAAATTAAAGATAGAAGCTTTTAGATTAAAAAAGTTTGTTATTAATTTATATTCTTTTCTTCATTTATTCAGATAATACTGCACTTCACTTCAGTTATTTATGATAAATTTAAAAACAAATTTTTATGTTTTCTATGATTATATCCTTTTTTAAAAAGCTCTTTTGTTTATTAATAAACATTTATGGTACTTTAAATAATGCAGTTTTCAGACATTAAGTAAAAATGCCTGAGAATCAAAATCTTATTAATTTATTTACTGATTATGCCGGTATCCAAATCTTGACGCTTCTCAAAATTCGATAAAAGCAAAAGAGTTTAATTTATTAACTAGAAAAAACTAACAGCACTTCTTTATTCATTTAAGAGCTTTTCAGAAATTTTTAAGGAATGAATTGCCATCATTTATATGCAAAAGTTATTAAAGTAAAATAAGTCCTAAAAAAATAGAATAAAATAAATAAAGGAAAAATATTTCATAAGAATAAAATTTATCACTGATTTTATTTAATAAACTGTCTGATAACAACATAAATCCTATTAAAATATTTACCCATACCTAAGAAACCTTCATTAATTTGAAAGCACGGAAAAGAAGCATTTTTTTTTAATTAGCTACAATCTTGCCCATATTACAATGAATAATTGCAACATTAAATGTTTAATTTCTATCAAATTAAATAGCCAATTTTTCTTTTGTTTTAAATAAGAACCATTTGCCTAAATTTCGTGATATACTTTTATATAGGTTGCATATTAACAAGCTTCATTATGCATAAAATGCTGCAAAAATTCTAATTTCGCCATTTAACTAAATTTTATGACTCCATAGCTATACCATCAATTCTTGAAGCAATTTTCACTAATTAAAGCGATTAATGCTGACAGCTTAAAATTATCAGATGGGAAAAATTGCATTTTCCTAGTTAAATGCAGATCATTTAGATTTAGATTGCTAATATTTTATCATTCTTCATTAAAGTAATTCTTGACTGTGTAATTCAAAGAGAGAAAAATTTAATATCGTCTCTTTTAAATAGATTTCTTTTAAAGTGGAATATGGACATGTCAAAGTTTTATCACCGAAATTGTAAAAACTTTATTATAAGCTTAGGATTTTTTTTTAATATTGAAAGAAGAATTATTGATGAGTTCAATATGACAAAAATGACTTTATGCGACTCTGAAGGACATAAAATTGTCATAATAAAATATAAATATAAATCTATTTAAAACCGAAAATTTGATAAAACAAAAAATTTATTTGTTATAAATTTCCTGATTAATGTATATAAGATGAGAAACAACAAATTGCAAGTATCTTTATTTATTACGAAATATATGTAATTATAAGTATATGCATTTCTTATAAAAAATATTGCCAAAAATTGGAAATGTTATAGAAGATAATTTTTAGTTTATTTTCATTAACGCCTTTGACTTATTGTTTGTCTGTTAAAGAAAATTTTTATATTGGGTATTAGGAATAAAATAGATGTAACAGAAATCAAACTAACACTCTGAATGATGGACGTTTCTTTTGAATAAATATCCTTACTTTGTGTGTAATGAAAAATGGAAGCTAGGATAATGAACTTCCGCAAATTATATCATATTTATAATAACATTTTAATTGCGAACCAGTTTACCATCACAATGTGCATCATCATAAAATGATATTTAAATTTTTCAGAAATCATATTTTCAAGAATTCATATTAAGCAATTATTATGCGATGAAAAATTTGAAATCTTATTTTGATTATAGTATGAAATATATTACTCTGAAAAGTAGCTATTCAAATATTTCTTTTCCTCCTCCTAATACGACCTGATAAAACAAAATAAGAATTTTTTATTATATTTATGAATGCATTTTTACTTCTGAAGACTTTATATTCAACTTAAATGTATATAACAATGAAATTTAAGTATTTAACTCAATTTTTATTAAAATATTTTGAATTTTTTTTTATTGAAAGCCAAAAGTGCTGTACAGGTTAAAGAAGGAATTTTAGAATTAGAAGTATTAAATTGAAATTTCCTAATTAAATGCATGTTTTGGTTATTAAAAGCTTAAATTTAAATGATGGACTAAAATAATCGTTTTAAAAGAAAATGTTTTGTAACTATCTTATCAGCTGTCTGACAAAATAATTAAAAAAGTACTATCTGAGACACTTATCAGAATTCATTTGCACATTTGTTTCAAAAGAATAGATTCTAAAAAATGTTAACATCTTAAAGAATCCCTATAGCTTCCAATTATAAGTTCTTTATGATAGGATATTACTATAGTTCAATTCACTTACAGCACACATCTGACTAAATAGGAAGAAAATTACACATCAATGTTATGATATTTCTCTAATAATTCTGCATCAGGTATCACATGAAGTTCATTTTTGTACAAGTCTGTTCGATATTATACAATATTGCGCTATTTTATACGATATTGCAACTATTTTTGATGCTATACTATATTGAACACTATTTGGGTGCTACTGGAGAATTAGGAAATATATGCTAGCGGACAATTTAAACGTAACTCTCGGTATTTCGTAATAACTTACAAGCTGTTCGAATGTATCTACTTAAAGAATGAATTATTACAAGCACAATGATGCAATCATGTAATATTATAGTAAGCAGATAAATGCTACTTTCTTTCAAACGGTTTAGTCCGAAATCATACTGATAAAGAAAAACAAATAAGAAACGTTTATTCTTTTGAAAATGACGTCATTCAAACAACACAAAATGTAGCATTCTTTTTTACATATATTAATGACAGCGCCGCGTATGTTATTAAAAAGAATGTTATTTCAATGACATAAGAAATCACAACTCTCTTTTAATTCGATCTTACCATGTTTAAAATAAATGCTTTGAGTTTAATCATAATTATAATCATTATATGAATAAATTATATCATTTATTATATCATTATATCATTTATTATATCATTATATCATTTATTATATCATTATATCATTTATTATATCAATATATCATTTATTATATCATTATATCATTTATTATATCATTATATCATTTATTATATCATTATATCATTTATTATATCATTATATCATTTATTATATCATTATATCATTTATTATATCATTATATCATTTATTATATCATTATATCATTTATTATATCATTATATCATTTAATTATATTTATCATCAATTATATAATTAATTATTAATTAATGATACCATTTAATTTTATTATTTTAATTAATTAAATTACAATTATGCCATTATTTATATTTCATTCAATTTTAATAATAAAACCCCAATTAGATTGTTGATTAGAATGAAACCAATTTTACTTTACGAATATAATTATACATTTTATAATCAACAGCAAATCATATTAGATTTTTAAAATCTTCTTTTCATACAAATGTTAATAGCTGTTTAGTGTGAAAATATTACAAGGGTATAGAATTCATTCCAATAATATTGTGTAGTCAATAACAGTGTATATCATACAAAAATGCGATTTTACTGTTTACGAAATTTAATTAATGATTATTTGTTCTGAGATGAAAACTTTTATTGAAATAAGCAAACTTTGCTTTACGAAGTGCTAGTACTGAGAGATTAGAGGTGCAAATTTAATTGAAAAGACTGTTTCGAAATGAAACCAACTCCTTTAGCTCTTCGGTATGATAAATTACAAAGACGTGTTGCAATGCGAAGAACTAATTGAATTCATCAATACAGACCTTATATCTTAGCCGTCCTAATTTTTCCAATTGTTTTCTTAATTTATGGAAATTGAAAGCAAGTAATTTCTAACACGAATAATGCAATTATTGAAGTGGTGGGATATTTTGTGAAGCATGTGAATACGAGATAATAACCAAATTTCTTTCATTGTTGAAACATGTGCAGAGTCGTAAGATGATTGTGTAATATATACTGCTGTTTCTTCAAAAAGGAATATCATCTTAGTGCAACCAAATTTTTGGTATTCGTGATATTTGGTGCAAAGTAATAAATACTGCAATAACTACTATTCATATGAAATTTTATTTATTATCGAAATAATGATAGGACAAAATTTAAAATAAGGTGACATTATGGTATAGTTAAAACATTAAAATGTTTTCCATCCTATAGTGTTACAATATATTACAGTAATATGCAATAATCGAGTGTTATATTAATTCTAACAAAGCAGGAATAGTGATCCATTATGTTCAGCAGTCAAGGAAGTTAATGTTGCGCGTGAAATTCAGAATGACAGGAATGAAATATTTCTACTAAATGCACTACAGGAAATCCCACTGGTTATAAAATGCACATTATTCTCAGATGAATGACATTAATTTCAGAATATGGTGAAAAGAATAATAACGTATAAAATATCTTTAATATCTTTTGCATAAAATAAATTGCCTAACTATCACAATTATTAGTTCTAGATAATAGTATTTGATCAATTGCAATTTATTGATGGGAAAAATATATTTATTGTGTTTTGTATGATAACATTGGAACACATTTTATTTTTTTTTCTTTGTTCGAAAACCAAGAAAATAAATTTGAAGGCGAAAAGGCTAGTACTCCACCCACAGTTCTGATTCGTCAATTTCTATTTTATATAAAAAAAAAATCCGCAATTACTTAGTATATCGTTATTAATTACCGCTTGTCCCACACAGATGCATGTTTTAGAGAAAAACAAATATCAAAATCAGGCACGACAAAGTCCTACAACCCCTACCATTGTACTGATTTCAAAACTGTTGTAATATTTGAAATCTCATAGTACTTAAATGCGTCATCAACTTTCGCTTTCAATCCTCCACTCTCCATTTTTAAAAGCTACTGCACAAAATAAACCCATTTATAGTGACAATCACTACGGAACTTTTCTCATTTCTGTTAAATATAATAGACTGAGTACTCGAGGCAAGTGCTTTGTATATAAGAGATGCTCACCCTGATGGGTGTAACGGGACAGGGAGGTTTTCTGAGAAAATTTAAAGAATGCATAAACATTAATTTACGTAATAGACATCAACTAAGCAGAGATCCACTTTGAATATCAGCGTCATAAGATATTGCAGATTTTTGAGGATTTTGATTTGTAATTTTTAACCAGGATGAGAGTTAAATTTTTTTCTTATCTTCGAAAGATACAGTTGGACGTTTCATTATTCTAATACAGTTGAATTCAAATAATCTTTGGAATAAGAAAGCTAAGTTGTCCCACAGCCTCAATGATCGGGACAGTTTCATTAATTAATTTCACAACATATTTTACATGGTTGACCAATCAGAATCCTCAGCACTTAATATGCACATATACAATTTAAAATAGCATTTTCACTTAATGGATGGAAGTGTACTTAATGAAAATTAATTATTATGTTAATTATACGAATATAGTTTGCGGCAAGATTCATTTTTACACACAGGGAACAAATAAAGAGAGAAAGAAAAGTTTAAAAGCATCCGTTATGTTGATATATAATCCAGAATTAAACAGTTTAATTTTCTTTTATGTATTTCATAAATAGGATATAAATAAATTTAAACCAATTTTTCATATTTGCAAATTTTTGTATATATTTGTGTAAAAAAATATTTTATTGTATAAAAAAATATTCATTCCTAAAAATGCAACTTGGCACCATGCATTATGCATGAAATTTTCGATGTAATTTTCTCACTTAACAGAATATTTTTTAATTATGTTAAAGTACTTAAAAATCAAAAGAAACTTTATATTTTTAGTTTTTAAGTTTTGTAAACTCTAAACTTATTTTGATATTTTGCCAATCACACATGTCTTTTTCATTAAAATATTATATTTTCAACAACTCTTGAGGTTTAGAAAATTTTAAAAAAGCTGGAATTATTTCCTGTTTTATGAATTTCTTTCTTGCTAAAGCAATAAGAAAGTTAAAAAAAAACTTTACAAATTTAAAAATTATTAAAGATACAATTTAAAATTCTGTCAAAGGTAAGGCCAGTTTTAAAATGTTTGAATCATCTGTAGTGTTTTCTTCGCAAGAGATGCTTGAATCAGTTTCAAATCAATCCGTTTATCAGCCTTTTTTCAGAAAAAAATGAAATTTATTAGGAAAAATAAATGTATTTATTTTAATTATTTAATTAAAAATAGTGATATTGAGAGAAAATCAGTTCTCTCCTGAATCTCAAACATTTCGAAAGAAGGAAGATTATTAATTTTCCGACTTCCTGATCTACATTTGAAAGTTGTTTAATCTTGCTTACATTTTATTTCTTAAATAGAATGCCAAATAATTTAATATATGCAACATTCCAAAATGGAAAAATAACCTTTTTTTAAATTTTTTTTACAGAATTTTAATATTAATGGTTATGTATACTGTGTAAATAGGAAAAATAAAAGTTTGTCGAAAATATTTATAATATTTTTAACATTTATTATTTTTAAATAATTGTAAGTATTCTAAATCATGAAATAAATACGTTTTTATTTCGTTTGAAAACTGAAACACCTTGTTTCTTTCGTTAGAATTTTTTTCTACAAGTTTAAAAGTGTTTTTATGAAATTTATCTCATATTATCATATCATTATTTCAATTACATAGTGCTGTAATTGAAAATTAATTCTGAATTTTTAAACTATTTTTTTTCATTTGTGACAACAAGTGATATTATGTTTTGTGCACAAATTAAATATTAGTTTCAGATTTAAAATAAAAACGGGAAATTCAATTATTTATTTAAATCATTATAAACCTATTTAAATATATGCTTCAAATATAAAATTTAAAAGAAAAAGTAGCGTAAGTTTATTTTATCTATTTTGTAAGAAAACATCTTAATACTTAACACCTTTTAATGTTTTATTATAAGCCTAACAAATAGAACAAGAAATTGAATATCCATAATAAATTTAATATTATGCCTGAAAAACCTTTTTTTTAATTTAGTAGTGGTTAATAATTAGTTTGAATGTCATCAGAATATTTTAAAAGCCATTGCTTTAAATACTGTGTTTTAATAATACTCTCATTAATTAACCTTACCGAAATTGGGATTCGGAAAAAATAAAGCGCATTCATCTTTAATAATGTAAAAATAATTATTCTCTTGATATTATTAAAAGATATTTCATAATGAAGACTAATGATTCTTTTCTTGATTTCTTTATTTGTGTTTCTTAATATCTAGATGCAAAACAAGAACCTATTAACTTCCAACATTCTTAAGCAATTATTAAAATCATTAATATTCGTTAATTTTCTTTGTAATTGAGCGATTTTGTCGAGAATAATTAATTGACTCTTTCATTTTTTTGGACCTTTTCTGTATAGGATTGTTGCTTAATGTTTTCTGCGAATAAGATGGAAGAATTTTTATGAAATGTTGTTGCTTAATGTTTTCTGAGGGAATGAATGAGGGAATAGTTTTTATGAAAAGTAATAGAAATATGGGAATAGAATGCCCAAAGTTATATTGGCTGTTAAGAAAAACTTTCTTTTTTATATCATTATTTGTACAAATCGTAAATTTTATTGAAATATTTTTAAATTATTCTTCCCAATATATTATAATGGGTCAAATTGTGTTTTCGTTAAGGAATACTTCTTTTACTTTTATATTGAACCAATTTTGAAAATATAAATCAAAATGGTAATCATTTATTTCGATTAAAATTTGAAAATGAAAATAAATATTATAAAGATATTTTGATGTTTTATTTCTGTAGTATTTGAGATTTTCTTAATTTTCTTAATGATTAGAATACTGATATACTTTTTTAGATTTATTTTCTTTTAAAATTATTTTTCAAAAGCCTATTCATTTTCTTTTCTTTCTAGGGAATAAATTTTGAATAGAATCAACATTGAGGAAATATTAACTTCATGAAAAAGATATTATGTTTTTCCTTAAATATGAATGTTTTATTTCTATAATTAATTTTATAATAAATAATATTTAAATATTGTCTATTATCCTATTGCTTATTGTTTAACTAATAAAATTTGCATTTAAGTATAGAAATTTAAAGCCATTTTGTAATTCAGTCTTTTAAAAAGATATTCCAAAAATAATGATGAAAATAATTTCAATTGACGAATAAAAAATAATTTGAATTGACAAATGCGTTTCTCTTATCAAACATGAAAGCAATGATTTTAGCAATGATACAAACCAAAATATCTTTGTCATGATTAAAATATATGTATTATTATATAGTTTAGATGATCGTATTTGAAGATTTAGACTTATACATAGACTAGAAACTATCATGTGATCCAAAATGTGACAAACTCTGATTATACTTTGTATGCAGTCAAGAATAATTTTAGAAGAACTTCATATGTGGTCATAAACAGAGAAGCTGTAATCTTTAGTTATGGTAACGAAACAGGAGGAGAACATATTTCTCTCCTTGAAACGACACATCGTTATCGAGAACTGTGAAGAAATATATTTCGTTTATGACGCCCTTGGGAAAATGGCAAGCATCAGCATCATTTGTTTCTATGACAACATGCTGTCACGGTATTTTAGTTATCCTTACATCTTGCTGATCACGTTTCCAAAACTCTCAAGCGTGCAAGACACGAGAAGTTTCACTCTAGCAAGTGTTTGCAATGAACAGGTTTCACGAGTTTTATGAAACCGAACTCATGCACCATATGGAAGAGTTGGAAATAGGTAGCGTGACTCATTGGAAACATTTATGTTAACCATATTAATAATTAAATTAATTCTAAATGTATAATGATGAGGTCAATCTGAGAGTTTAGAAACTTTTAAAATTTAAGAAATTACGTATATTTAAATATTCCGGCATGCCCCAATGCAGCATAGATTATAATTTTTCAGTAATATATATATTTTTTAAATAAATTAATATTATATTTTTTCAAATATTCTTGATGTTAGGCATAATGCCAGGAATAATATGAATTTGAGCATACTTTTTCTTGTATCAAATCCTAAATGGAAACTAAAATCAAAGAGAAAACAGCAAGTTTTTATTGAAGCTCGAGTTATGACATTAATCCAAAACCATATTTGTAGAAGACGTGAGATCCCACGTCAGTAAGCTACAATTAAATTAGTCAAAAGTGCGCAAGGGAAGTTAAAAGACTTAAGAAATTCTATTGCCGAAACACTGAACTTGGCGAGACAAAGTAGAAAAACGATTCCTGCTATCTTTATATGTCAGTCAAATTTCAAAATGTTTGCATTAAGTGTGGTAAATACTTACAATACTTATACAAGTCGCACTTGAATCTCGTAAGTACAAAATGCATTTGCATTGAACACTTGCATGTTACAGTTCTTCAATGAGAGGCAATTTACTAAATTGTAAATACTATTTTAAATAGGCACCATTAATTATATAGTGGCATAAAAAGAACATAATTTTTAATGTATTTGAATTATTAGTTTTTTAATATTAGATCTGATAAATGTAATGAAATTTATCTAATATAATTTTAATTCAGATTTGTTTCGTGTAAAAAAATTTAAATATCTGATATTTTTATGTTTTTTTTTGTACTTTCTGTAATTAAATGTAGATAAATATGCATAAAAATAAAGTGTTTTATGTCGAATACTTTCTTCAGGACAAAAAGGATTTGCCGCATTAATTTGCTAAAAACTGGAAATGAACGTATTGTTAGTAATTGAAATAAAAAAAAACAACTTTCGGTTCATTTGGTTCCATCATTTAATCGGTCAAATGTGAATTTGATTGTAGTTTAAGATTTCCATAAAGAAAAGTTGCACACGAATTAAAAAATAACTAAAATTATTTCAGTTTTAAATATTATAAGCAAATATTTATAAATTATGAGATCCAATCATAAAAGTAGCGAAAAATTGAATACTGAAGTTGTAGTAAATATCTTCGAAAAATTGGAATTTTATTGCTACTTTCAGAAGAAGAATGACAAAGCAAACAAAATCATTATTTTTTATTTGTTTATTTGATATGATGCCTGGTTTGAAAAAAGGTTGAAACAACTTTCGAATTGCCTAAGGTTATAAATATTTTCCTAGATTCTTCATTTCCTTTTTCACTTTATTATAAAATGGAATTCGAATTTTGAAATAAGCAATTCAGTAACAGAAATAAAAACAGCTAAGAATGCAAGTTCTCTTGAAATAAAGACACAGTCCTATCAAATTCTAGATGTCTTCTTATACTTCAATGTTTTCAAGCCTAGGGTCAATTTCATTTAGATAAACCTTTTCCACTTTGAATTGAAAAAAATATTGTATTTCCGTCTTTGTAAATGCTGAAAAGTTACTCCCTCAAGAAAAAAAAATTTCTAACAGGAAAAAATAGCTTTTTAATTTAAAAAAATAGTACCTTCTGAATATTTATTTCAAAAAGATTGACCTGATTTTTTTTTTTTTGCCATAAGCATTTAAAAATAGTTTTCATCTTATTTATGTTATAGTGGTTTATTAAAAAGTTATCACAGAAATGAGTTCGCATTTCTTACCATCAAATAAACTTGCTGGTGTCTGTTTTGCAAGCTACGAAGTAATTTATAATGCCAAAAAAGTGGTACTGGAAAAACATTTATAAATACACATGAAATTTATATATTTAGTGACGTCAGTTATTTCAATAGAACTTCTTGTAAAATCTTGCAAACTTGATTTAATCTCAAATGGGCACTTACCTATAAGGATAACTTCTCACACTATACGATATTTATTATAAATCATCTTAATTATAATAATTTTTCTAATAAATTTTTGTTATACATTTAAAAACTTAAATTTTTGTCATATACTCTGTTTCCATTTATGCTATAAGCACGAAACTGTTTAATATCTAACTCTTCTATTGATTAAACAATAGTTATAAGTATTAACGATCTTTATTCATTTTAAATAATTCCATCATAAAGAATAGTAAAATTATATATATCAATAAGTTCGTATAAGTCAAAATTGGATACTTTTCGTATAGTAAAGGAAATTATAGTAAACTTCAAATTAGTGAACATTCCGTTTCGAGTTGTATTTTGTATTTTCCATCAACCCTTAAGGAACAAATTAATTAATCAATTATAATTAAGAAATAAAAATGTATTTAAAATATTATCATATACCTTTTCCATCTATATGTATAGTAATAAAAATAAGCAGTAGAAAATATTGCAAAACATTCTGAAGTAAAACATAATCATGTAAGACATATAAGCTGAATACAAAATTTAATGCTGAATGCTTATTATATTCGTATTCTCATAAGAGCTTAGCAAGTAAAGAGAATTTCATAAAATTAAGTTAAAATACTACATATTTGAGATAATAAAATTCTATCAATTAAAATATGCATCCTATTTTTTGTTGCATGAATCTATCTTTTTATTTTAAAAATACATTTTTTTTTCTTTTTTTTAAAGAAAAGTGATTTTTTTTAATTATTTAACCGCTTTCGCTGATACATTGCAATAATTTTTTTTTAACAGAAATGAATGATTTCACTCTAGAGAAATTCTAAGAAAACATTTGAAAATAAATTCTATTCTTAATCAATGTTTCCCACTTTCATTTATAAGTTAAGTATTGTGATTTCAGGTATAAAAAACCCGATTTGAATCGAATTGAGAGATGACGAACGAAGAGTTTATATTTTCTTTCCACAGTTTTTTAAATATAGAAAATTATGAGAAAATTTAAATTCATTTCTTGCTTATTGTACACAATTTTATTAATAAAATTAGCAATGAAAGGTATTCTAATTTGATATTAGCAGAAAGTATGAAAATTAATATTTAATTTCAATGCACAATATTAACTATAATACCAGAATTATTAATATTCATATGTATTTCCTTTTCATCATAAAAAAATGTTCATCTATCGAAGATGAAATTTTATATTTTTTTGTTTAATAGTGATAAGAGCGCCATAATTAGCAAACATTCATTTAGTTTTTTAGAATTTAATAGTTAATTTATATAATGAATGCTGTAGCACATTTGAAAAAAAATTGATTAAGGAAAATAAATAACTTTAATTATGTCAAGCATTTGCAGTAGTTTAAAGTTATTTAAGGAAAATAAAGTAACTTCGAATTATTTGATAAATTTATCAAAAAATTACACAAAACTTGTAACTGAGTAATTAAACATCTAACTTGATTAAATAAAAATCATTATCTCCAAAAAATTGTAACCGAATCAAGTATTTTGTAAAAATTTAAAAATATATTTTTTTCTAATTAATATTTCGAAATTAATTTGATTTAATATGTATTTCAATTCTAAAAAATTTAAATCCAAAATTAGTTTATATTGCCTATCATCTAAGAGCCCCTATTTAAAAATATTTCACATGAATTTGTACGAAACTTTATTAGAAATAGAAGAGCATCTGAAAAGGGATTTGAAGCAAAATAATTTTTTAATTTAATTTGTATAATTTCCAATCATATGCTATTTTTTTTTTTTTACTAAACTGAATCATATTTGATCTAATAATTTATATATTTGTTTCCGAGATTTTGAAGAACATTTACTTCATTATATAAAACAAAATTTGTTCATGTTAATATTTATCTACATTTCGATTATTATCTACATTTCGATATTATTTACTTTGTTTCTTTGTTGTTGCAGAGATTTTTTAAAATTAATTACGATTTTTAATAATTATAAATATTTCTAAAATAAGTCATTTCTTGTTCTTTAAAATTTCTTCATAACAGTTTCATGAAAACATAATTATCCAATTTTCTGCTCAACTTTTGAGCGTTACATTCAATAACTTGCACATAAATACAATAATTACTAATCATGCTTTTGAAAATAATAATTAATAATTTACAATTTAATCAACTAACTCATAGTAAATCGAAAAAGATACTGATTCAACAAACACAAATTTATTCAAGCTAATATGTGAATCTATTTACCACTTAATAAGTCTATTCTATACAGCTAATCTTCCTGTAATTTATTGCGAAATTTCTAAAATGGAGGATTGAAACAGTTACGCATTCAACAGAAGCATTCAAACTATAAAACTACAGTTCCCAACAGTCATTTACACAAATTTTCACACGGAATGCATACATAAATTAAATGAAAGCACCCTAAACTGAATTCAAATTTCATTAATCCCTTTCTGCGAATCCATGTTCCATCTTTAACAAGCTAAATTGTCATTAGCAAACAGGACATTTAACTCTTGGGTAGTTACTAACCCATCAAATTCTACGCTTTAAATAATTTGAGTAAGTTACTAACCGTTACTCCTAATTATGTTACTCAACTTTAAATTTTATGGCAAATTTGAACACAACACTTGTTTGTCAGGTAAACATTTCTTTCATTACTTTCTTAATGAATTCGTTATAAAGTTTACGTTAGTTCCTAATTTTTTATCAGAAATGAATAACTGCATGTGCAGTTGTCCGGAGATATAATTAGAAAATGTTTAATGTTTACGCCATTTAGAAGTACTGCTACTACAATGTTTTTTTTAAACGAATTTTAAATTATTCTTTATTTGATTCTACAATCTAGATATCCATTTTAAAAGCTGCCATGTGATTCTATGGTGACATTTTTAAACTCTTTTTTTTTTTCAACATAACTTATGAGTAAATTTGTTAAAAGCATTCAGGTTCTTCGAAATTTCAGTAAATTCTGAGAACAATTTGAAACAATATAAATTCATTTCACAATTAAGGCAGAGAATTTAGAAGGTTAACAGAAAAAAAGAGACAATTTGCTTCTCTGAACATGAATTTTTGAGACAGGAATTACAAAACTATTCAGTTCTTCTGTGTAAGTACTTTTAACTTAAAATTACACGAAAGCAGATTCAAATAATATAAATTTTATATTATATTCATACTTTAGAGAAGAAATTATTTCCAAATACTACGCTATACTTTTATAGTATTTTTTTTTTTAATTTTCAATTTCAGTAAATGCTTATTCCTAATAATGAGGAAAACTCTGAATGAACTAAGAAAAAATATAATTATAATAAATTTTATAAGAAATTCCACATTTGCACATTATTCAGTTTTTTACATTTTAAAGAATATTTTTTGAATTAAATATATTCAAGGAAATTTTGTATTTTACACAAATTAAAAGAATACCTTCTTCTAAATAGTTAAATATTCACCACAGTAATATTTCGCGAAATAAAATAAAAAAAATGCTCTAAATTTTTTTTAAAATTTATTTTTACATATTTATAAAGATATTTTTATAAGATCAGTCAATTATTTCTCAATATGATTTTCAATTAATAAATGTATGATGTAGTTGTCTTTCCAAACGATTATATTAAATATGCATATTTTTTTTTACCTATATTGCATGTTATTGACTCCACTACATTAAAAATACAAAGTAATAAAGATGGATTTAAAAAATAATTAATATTTTTTTCTTCATTTAAATTGCAATATAATAATCATTTTTTGATATCTTTTTTTGAATATCTAATGTTGTTGAATACTTTCATTATGCTTTATTTTCTTCATTTGAGTATATATATATATATATATATATATATATATATATATATATATATATATATATATATATATATATATATATATATATATATATATATATATATATATATATATATATATATATATATATATATATATATATATATATATAGTAAGAAATATTTTGAAAACGAAATAGTTTCGGAATCGCAACCAAAAACTATTTCTTATTCAAACTAAAACCAAAAAGAGAACCGGAAAAACATCATAGTATTTAGAGAGCTCAAATGCAGCTACTTCTAAAACACAGATGAATTGGGACAAAAGTAATAAAATCAAGTTCATAGGAAAATCAAATTAAACCAAGTAAAAACTAAACCAAATAAAAAAAAAATTAAAAAAAAAAGAATCCTGCCTGAAGACGTTTTCAAGGGTTATCTTCAGACAGGGATTCAAATAAAAAGGGATTTTTTCTGTGAAGGAATGCAGACTAGACAGTCTAATAAGGAATCCTCGAGACCCGAAAATTCCCTGAAATTTGTCCTAAGAAATATACCATTTTAACAGAAAGGAAAATACAAAACAATAAATTGGAAGAAAACATCCACTAATAAGCAAAAATATAATAACAAAAATAACAATAATAATAATAATAATAATAATAATAATAATAATAATATATATATATATCACCTAAAAATCTGCATTTTCTAAAATCTAGTTTAACCGACTATTGTGTCAGTTTTTCCAAATATTTCGCAAATTTAAAATATATTTATATATATCTCAACGAAAGAATAGAGTTTTCCATTACTCTTATTTTTTCTGACAAATATTTCTTTTAAGACGTGTTTCTCTAAAAAAAAAGAAACTTCTTCACTCTTATGAAAACATCTGCTTCTTTCATCTGGATTACTAAGAGAGTTAGAAGAAAGAATCGCTGATGTTCCCAAAAGAAAGTTGTATCTCTCCCTCCCTCTCTATTTTCGCGCTGCAAAATGTTATTTTTTTTAAATTAGTGTTTTTCTATGACTGAGAAATGCTTGTTCCACCTTTTCAACTTGTCATCCCGATCTAGAATCAAACTGCTGGAAATGCACATGAGGTCATTCTTAGAGAAAATTCATGAGCAAACGCAACTTGGCATTGGACCTTTTGAAAGGTGCAGAATTTTAATCTATTTCTGGAATTGATCATTTATGCTTTTAAAGAAATGATTGAAAAAATAAAACAAACTAAAATAGAAGCAAAAGCAATTGCAATGGCTTAAATGCATACAATTGAAAACGCCATATGTTTTAGAAATGTTATTTTAATAAATAATATTTAAGGGCTCCAGATTATTCTTTTTTTGGTCCCATAGGTATTGAAGAAATTCATAAATCTAATAAAAAAATAAAAAACTAATATATTTATATTGATTCAAAATTACTAGAAAGATCAATATGTAATAAATAACAATAGTATAGATAATTAAAAATAAACTGAAATCAGGGGGAAAAAAAGAATTGCATTTTATAAATATAAAAATAATATTGTTATTACAATTAATTTAATCCTGTTTTTTTTTCATCGCACAGATGTTCTAGAATCAAACTGCTGCAAATTCGTTCAATACACAAAATGACATTTAGATTTGATTTTTATTAATAACTTTCCTATATTTCTTGCAGGGTTGTGAACACTTTGCGACGTGTGTTAAATTAGGACACATAACATAACGCCATCCTGTGCCCCCGGTGCCTATAACACTAAGTTATCTAACCAGTTGGATGAGCACAAGATGGAAGGGGAAAAAAAAAAAGAAAAAAAGAAAGAAGATAAAAAGAAAGAGACGACAGACCATCCAGGGTTCTCCAGAGAGAATCACACTGGTGTCAAATCCTACATGACTATATTCAATTTTTTGGTGATGTAATAACTGGATAGAGGGGAAAAGAATACTTAAACAAATGGTGACTTTGAGTTGAACTTACAGGGAAATGAGATTACTAACTGAAAAATTGATAATTTACATTGAGAATATCTGTATGACATATATTAGCATATAAGTAATCCCTAAAGAGTCAGAAATCTGTGGCGTCCGTCTGAATCCTGTGGTTTTGATTTCCTTCTCGAGAACTGCACTTTTGAGGGACTTTTGAAGTTATAATTTCGGCTGATTTTGACATGTGGCATTTTGGTCTCAGCTAATGTGTAGTCTTGAATAGGTCTTGGTATTTGTGAATATGGTTTACTATGGAGTGGATCTTGCCACGTGAAAGGGTATTCGATGCAACTGAGAACATTTTCTTATTTTTGAAGAAAAAAATTAAGAAGAGTGGAAACTTTAGTAATCAACAAAATTTTAGAAAATAGCATTATAATAATTTTAATATCTATATTTGAAAAAAAAAATATCCGTACAAAATATCCCTACCAAAAAATATTAAATGCAGTCAGACTGATCCACTTTACTATTTCGCCAGTTCTTGAAATCATTTCTCGAATGTAGCCAGAAAAGAGAAAAAAATTGGCTTGCGCTTGCTAAAAAAATAGTACGGTGAAAACTTTTATTACTTTATGTAAATAATAAAGACACAATTTTAAAACTTTACAGCAAATTTAGACAATTATTTAATCTATTTTAAATATATATGTTAGACTAATATTCTTTGATATTGCATTGGTTCTTTATATATTTCATTTATTTGTATGAAAAATGTATCATTAATGCATTAAAACAAAGAATTTAAGTTCAATTTACTGTAAAAAGCTGTGAATATTCCATAATATTTTGAATAAACTCATGTCCACTTTTAAACATTTGTCTTAAACCAGTAGATGAGGAAAAAATGTTTTAAAAATACCAATGTTCAATATTTTTGTACAAATAAATGGAAAGAGAACGCCCATAAAATTTTATCATTGAAACCACAATAAAAGCTTCGCGCCGTGATGTAAAAAAAAAGTTTACTAAAAAAGAAATTATAATGCACTCGGTGCAACAAAAGAAAAAAGTGAAGTGCCATATTTTGTAAGATATATATTGGAGGTCAATAATAATAGTATACATTAAAACAACTATTATGCCAATTAATTATAATTAAATAAAGTCTTATGCCGAATAGTATGTACATCCAAATCATGCGTTTTAAACCTAAAACCTAATTAAGTTTAATTCATTTGTTTTAATTTTCATAAAATTACTTAAAAATTAACATAGTATTTCCTTATTTTAAATAAAATCATATATAATAAAAAAATAATCTTTAAATTTCATAATTTCTCTTTTCAATAGCAATTTATTACGTAGATAATTTAAATAAAGTCCTTTTTGTAGAAAAAAGTTTTAACTCCACTTATAAATAATAATAAAAGTTTATTATTATTTAATATTTAAAAATTGAAAATGATATTTTTTCAATGGATTATTATTTGGAAATATTTTTCAATTCAATAAATATTATACTCCAGTAAAGAAATAAAACTATGCATTGAGTTTCAATCTACTGAATAAGTGTATTTTCTATAAAGTATTATTTTGAATACATTTTAATGTTTATCAGATATAACGAGGTTAAAATATATGTTTTCTAAAATTTGCAAACAGATTAACCACGGGTTATATTTTCTCCTTTTCTAAGCCTACATATAAAAAGTAATTTTCAAGAGTATCTGAAGAACATTTCATAAAATATGTCAAATCTAATTAGCGGATCGTTCAAGATCTATTGCCTCTTAAGCCGAATAAATATTTAAAAAAGTTTTAGGAAAATAGAACCTTTCTACAAAAAAGAAAAGAAAAATCTTTAACGGAAAAGGTGAGCAAACGATAGTTATGAAAAAATAATGCTTTTAGTAAAAGTAATTTATTTTTGTTACTTTACTTTATTATAGCTGAAAAGAAATATTAAACGGAAAGTTTATAGCTGCGATAAATATAAGTTTTTTCTTTGACAAAAAAAAATATCAGGTCGAATACAAAAGAAATAATGAATACAAGAATTCAAAGTCATGATTTTTTATCTGACAATATGCTTCTCAAATATTTAAGCATTTTTTTAAAGCTGTATGCTCTTATATTATGGCTTATAAACTGCATATATTATATACTTTTTACTATTATTATCTATCATTTTGTCGGAATAACTATAAATAAATTTTTGAAGCGCATAAAAGCCACATTTCTTTAAAATTTGCTGCAAATATTCGTTTCATCAAAAATCATTCTTTAATACTTTATATTAGTCTTAAAAACCATAAAAATTTGAATGTTTTAATTTCGTATTAAAACTTAATATACATATAATGTCAAAAACTGGCCAATTCATTAAGGAAAATTTTAATTTCCTGTCACATTGAAATCAAACATTTTAATTTTTCATGAAGAGTTTTCAAAATCGGGTCAAAGCATCATTGAACAAAAATTCATGCTGATAAATTATCAAAATATCATAAAAATCGTTGTTTCAATTATTTATTATCCTTACTATGTAATTAAATGAAAAAATAGTACTTATTATTTCGTTATTTTCTAATGACGTGAATTGAAATTTGTAACCAACTGATTGAAAAAAATGCTTAATTTATATTATATAATTATATACTAGATCTCACTTATAGCGATTAAATCTGATACTCAAAAATATAAAACAAAATATTGTTAGTCTCTAAACTACATAAACATCAGAAAGCATGTATATCATATATTATGTCCTATTTTATCAAAGAATATTCATATCTTATACATTAAAGTATTAATCATAAATGCACAATTAAGAAAAGATTGTTTTCCTAATTAAATATTTAAACCTTACACATCTAATATTAATCATAATACAATAGAGACAATTTACACTAAGAAATTTTCTCCTTTTATGCTATTACGCTTTATCCATAATTAATTAAATTGATTATTATGCCGAATACCAAGCCGTGAACTAACCATGCTTTGTTTAATTTATGTTAAAGGCCCTAAATTTGGTTAATTCAACCATGTGAGGATTTTAAATAGAATTTTCAAAATTTCAGAATTCTGTTGGAATATGTCAGTGAGCATTCAAAAACATTTTTTTTTTTAATTTTATTTATTGAGAATACTTTAAAAACTTATATGTAGCTTATAACTTTTTCAAAATAAAATATCGCTTTTTTTAAATATCTACCATAAGTGCTTTGTTTTCGATCTTCTCATTGATGCATAAAAGTTCTTGATTATCATAGTCACCTGGCATTAATATTTTTTAAACTACGCAATTATTTTTGATTAATATATTTATTAATCTTCAGAAATAAAGAAAAAAGCAGAAATTTCAATTAAAAAGAACCCAGATGTTTCGTACTGAGTAGAAAAAATGATTTTTATCTGCAATTGACTCTAAAAGTACTATAAATAAAATTTGCAAAGAAATTCCAATAATCGGATGGTTACTGTACAGAGTTCATATACAAAATTGAAATCTCACTTTCAGTACTTCTATTTCATTTTACTTGAGGAATAGTTGTATTTTCGTCACATTATGATGTGAAGCTATTATTCATTCATTGTTGACTAATGGACACCCTTTATTTAGCAGTAAACGTTGATATTTTAGGAATGTGATTGATGGTTGTTGAACAGGGTCAATCTTCAGTCCGATAAACGCCGGATCTAAAATTGCAGTTTTTTGCGTTTATATTTATAATCTATTTCTTATAAGCGCGATTAGTGATCAGTTAAAAATATTTGACTGTAAACTAAAAATATTTTGAGAAATGATAAAATAAAACTGAACTATCAATAGCAAAAAAAAAAAAAAATCATAAAAAATAGCATAATACAATTATTTTTTGCAACATTTTTTTAAGGATATTTTCTAGATATTATAAGTACTTTGCATAATATTAGTATAAACTTTGGGTACCTTAATAAAAGTCCCAAGTAATGAAATAATGTTACGATAAATATTTATCTCTAGAAAAAATTAATTTTATATTTTTACTAAATGTTTTTACTTCACTTTTTTCTACTATAATTGCTAATGTAATGTAATTAAATATAAATACTATCTAGAATGTCATTAAAATGAAATTCTTCACATTCGATTATTTCTTATCAAAATATTTTGCAAACATTTAATTATATTTATGTATTGTAATTGTCAATTTAGAAAGCATGTGTTTCAGTTGGTAAATGTTTCAGAAAACTCTTTCAGCTGTATTTATAAAGTTGTGCTGAGAATATTACAGCACACAAACATGCGAAAATCGTCTTGTGAAAATGTTTATTTCATATTAATTTTGTACAATACTTCTCGTAATATAATATGAATTCCAAAGCGGAACAAATGAACTAAATAGAAATGAAAGAACAAGCCGTTCTTATATGATTAAACATTAGAAAAATAATTCTATTTGGAACAAAAAAAATAAAAAAAGAAGAAAATTTATGTCTATATTGAAGTTTCATACAAATGCATGAGAAGTCTAATGCCGCATACATGTTACAAAAGGAATATAAATGTATAAAAATATCAAAAGCAAAATGTCTATTATAAAAGCATTATACTAAATACTGAATAGACTCAATAAATGGAACTAAGAAAAATAATCATAAAATATTATATGCCCAACATGTTGGTTGATGATGTGAGAAAAGAAATTTGTAGAATTGAGTTTCGAATCATAAAAGAAATGTCTTCATTTGGCGAAAATTCCCAAGGAGAAATAATCTTTTCCTCGAAATAATAATAACAATAAATAGTCCTCAGCAAAGCAGCTAATCTCAGAAAAATCTCTGCAGAGTCTCTGGTGAGAGAATCTAATGGCTTCTTAGTCTTTGAGATAAGGAGATAAGATGTTTAGCGGTTGATGAGTAACTCATCAGTCGGTGTAATCGGTAACAAAATAGTTAAAAAAGTAAGTATTTTTATTGTATTTGTTTTTACATGGACCGGGATAAATCTCTCAGAAAAACACATACAGCTCATAAATAATATTTTCCACACACACTTCTGAATTAAGATTGCAGTGCGATTTTCATGTTTTATTGCATATCAATAAAATATATCAATAATACATTATATTTTTAAATCTTTTTATTAAACTATGTAATAGTAAAATACACTGACATGTTATAGCAATTTTGCTATAAGTTTCATGACTAAAAAGAGCGATAATATTTTTTAGGGTTTTCCTTAAATTAAGGCGTTAAATTATAATATTAAATCGGAAAGGTGAGAATATCCAAATGAATTTTCATAAGACACAAAAGTATTACTATTTTTCCTTAAAACATGTTCATATTTTGTTGAGAATTTCGAATACGACATAAAAAGGAAAAAAAATCACCAAATTTAAATCATATCAATTTTCTGATGTCATTTAATGAAATGGATTAAATGATGGCAATGGCATCGATATTAAAAATCGAAATTATTTAAGTCATTACAAAGAATCAATGAATTTCAAATATTTTTTCTGAAAACGTCATTGAAGAATATCTTCTAATAGCCTTGATGTTCAGGAGCAAGGCCAATTTATAGCAAGTATACTAAAAGCAATTTCATGTTTATTTTTTCAGGAGAACTTTTATTTTCTTTAACTATATAAGATTCATTTCCTTATCTTCTTAAAAATCATATTCAGCAAGCAGGAAACTTAATTCATTTTAATGATAGTTAAAAAAAGAAAGGAACTCTTTATTTCAGATTCGTTCAAGGAGAATTCCATTTAAGTGGTTCCGTAGCTTTACAAGATTATGATTGATGAGAACGGTAGAAAGAAATGCATCCTGGAGTTACTTTATCGGAACCAAATTCTTGGATTAAAAGCGCAAAAGGAATGAAAAATCATTAAACAATGTGCTGATAATGAAGCATGATGCTAGCAGAAATGGAAAAAGAATTAGTAAAAGAGAATTTTTAAAGGAGAAAAATGAAATTTATAAAGGTTGCTACTTTTTTGGAACACATATCATTTCCTGAAAACCGCACGAATTCGATCTTCAGTTTTCTTGGAAGTACTTAGTAACCTTTGTTACATTTGAATTTTCTAAAGAAAAAGTTATATGTGTAGGTTTGACTTATTTCAGATTTTTCTATCTATTAACCAAAATGTTTTTTTGCTTTCCTTCCATTTTCACATATGCCTGAAAGTCAAAGTAAGTCTATTCGGTTTTTCTCAATCTAGGAGACTGGTTCTATGAAGATATATATCTATCAACAATCTCTTTTTACCATAAATTCAATAAATTGAATAAAAGTTGGTTATATATATATATATATATATATATATATATATACAAAAGTATTAGAATCAAGTTAATAGGGAAAACAAAAAATCAAAAAAAAATTAAACCAAAAAAAATTATAAAAAATATAAAAAAAAAGAATCCGGCCTGAAGACTTTTTCAAGGGTCACCCTCAGGCAGGGATTCAAAGAAAGGGATTTTTTTCTGTGAGGAAATACAGACATTGTCTAATAATGATTCCTCGTGACCCGAAAATCCCCTGAAATTATGCTCGAGAGATATACCATTTTAACAGAAAGGAAATATAAAACAACAAATTAGAAGAAATTAACCACAACAAAGTAAAAATACAATAACAAAAATAACAATAAAAACAAAAAATAGCACTAAAATTAAAAATTAAAAACGAAAAGGACAGTACATACCATCAACAGTCAAGGAAACTTTAAACTATCGATTGTGATTCCCTGTTTTTAAAAAACTAACGGTAAATTATGTAAACAGATGCAGGCTCCCAGCGCCATCTATTGAGTGATCCAATATGCAAGGAAAGTTCTATTTTTATTTAAGCCAAAGGATTAATCCCAAACCATACCTTGTTTAATTAAAAAATTGACATTACAGTAATTTCTAGGAAATTCATTTTTAATCAAATTTTTAAAGAGGTTGTTTGATGCTTCAATATAAGAATTTTTATTATTGCAAACCCTTTTGATCCTGTTAACTTGTGAGAAAATTAGATTTTTGAAAATTTTAGAGTTTAGATTGGAATGGTAGTTACATAGTTTTGTTATTTTAAAGTTGAAATCATCCCTTTTATCGTATATACCAACTATTGTTTTATCATTAGCAAACTTTTGTATCGATTCATCTGTGTTTTAGAAGTAGCTGCAATTGCGCTCTCTAAATACTATGAAGTTCTTTTTTGGTTTTAGTTTAAATAGGTTATAAATTTTAGTTGCGATTTCGAAACTGTTGGACTTTTTACAGAATTATACGTAAAAAATAGAGATAAAAATACTTGACTTAATGAAAATTTTAACAAAGAAATATTAATTTGAAAAGTGAGTATAAGAGAAAGTAAAGAATCTATCTAAAAAAACCTTCATTCCACTTGAAATTTTATTTTGAATTAAATACTAAATATAAAATATAAATAAATCATTCTCAGATGTTTTACATTTATAAGTAAATATATATAAACAATTTATAGGTTCTTTTACCTGTTTCTGAATGTTAGGCAATGTCAATTAAAATATAAAATTATAAAAAAAGCATGAGTGTTAAATCAATGAATGCATATCATGAAGACAGCAGAATTTATATGTATACAAACTATTATTTATAGAATCAAGTCACTTTATGTCCTGAATAAAGTCCGTTCTTTTCTTGAATAAAAAATATGAATAAAATCCCGAGGATTTATAGCGTGCTTTCAAAATTAAATGCTACCCTAACAAAGAAAATTCCTGCTCAAGAAAGATAACCTAAGATCTGCTAATATTTAGAGTTATAACCTTGTATTCCTTTGATATCCATTTTAAATTGGAATTTTATAAATTGCATCCAACTAATACTTTTAAAAATATGCTACTTCAATGCCGGATTCTTTTGTATTACTTTGCCTGAAATAAGTTTGTGCTAATAGGAATAGTACATATTTCTAGTATAAGTTAATAAAAAACAAAATATCTTCTGAATTTAATGACATAACTATATCAAATAGAATCATATAGGATATTGCATATATAAGGACATACATATATGTTTCTGCAAATATTGGGGAATATTTAAATTTCTGGGAGAGATTTTTCGAATTCTCTTTGAGCTATTTTCACCACTCAGTAATTTAAAATGTAAGTATTTTAATGGATAAAATAATTATTTATGATGCAATAGATTAAAATCATGATTATTTATGTCAAAAAGAATCACATAATAACAATATATTCATTAATAAAAATCTCTAAATGGAGTAATGAATTTAGCGTTTCTAATAATGCTTGTTTGTGTATAAGATTTCAGCGTCATCATTTTATGCATTGTAAAAGATATTAAAAGAATTTTTTTTTCATGAGAATTCAAAGCCTTTGTTATTAAAAGCATTTTATGCCGTTAATTAGATTCACTGGACTGATAAATGATTGTTCTTTTCAAGTAATGATGTGTATGTATATTTCAATTAATGCAAAAGGGATGTATTTAAAACGAATTATTCGCATGAATATGTTTCTGCATACATATGAGTAATAAATACACAATGTAAACTGTAGCTTTAATATTTCAGAGCTTTCTTCATTTTCGATTTTAGAAACTGCATGCAATTCTACTCTTTTGTGAAAAAAAATTCTGGAAGAATATGGAAAAACACTAAATACTTTTTAAAACACAGCCTACACTAAATTTATTTCTAAAATAAAAGTACTCAAATATTCCAATGAAATTATAACATACCCATACGAAATTTTTAAATATGTATTTTTATTGAAAATGTAACTTATATGAAAAAAATAGCAAATCTGTATTAATCAATTGATAATCTTCAGAGCGATAAAATTAATTGTTGGTTACTTTTCTCATCCTCATATCTTTAGAGTTTTAAAGCATATTATGAGCATGAAACTGAAAAAAAAAATGCCAATAATAAATTTCAAAAAAAGAAGCTGCACAAATAGGAATGTCTACTCAGAAAAAAAAATATTCACTAGTACAAACTAATACTTTGTTCTTTATCGGATTTAAAAGGTTTCATAAGATAATAATAATAATAATAATTTACGATTTTATATCAAATGATATCGGAAATCTTAAAATCTTATAGGCATATCATATAAATCTCATTTGGTAAGTCAATAATAAATGTTTCAAATATTTATTTATGGCTTCATTTTAACCCCAAGTACAGATAAAAAGTAGTCATAATTTAAAACTGCAAGAGAAAATAAATCAATATTTTATTTTTGCACGCCTAATATTTTTACACCTTTTTTTTTTTTTTTCTGTTTTCGAACGTTAGCTTCTTACAGTAACAAATTCTCATGTCTCATGGCAGAACTTAAAATATTTTTCTAGAATTTCAAATCTTTGGAAATTTGAAGACAAATAATTTTTCTTCCAAAACAGTTTTGGAAGAAGTTGATAAATGTAATAAAGGAAACTCTTATAATTTTATAGTCTTTTTTACTACAGAATCAAGCAATATTTCGAAGTCCCAATATATGAGTATATTCTTTTCTCAAACACTTCGAAAAGAATTATTTTAATAAGATTGGTAAATTTTTTGATGTTCTTGGTTTGAATAGAATAGAAAAAAACAATTTAGATATTGTATTAATTATTTGCATAAATACAAAATTATTATTACTTATAATAGTCACTTAGCTTTCGTTTCAAAATTTCAGGAACAAAAAAATTAAATACTTTTTTTTAAAGAAATTTAGTTTTATATATTCAATCTTCTTTTGAAAAGCACGGCATAGAATTAAAATGAAGACGACATTTGAGAAGCCACTGACTGTCGAATGAGCTAATTCTATTTAGTTTCATTTACTGAAATATTTCCTGTCATACATCTAAAAAATGTTGCATCTGTTCTTCAGGCAGATATTTAATTAATTACTATTTTATACTTTATGTATTATTTTGTCCTATAAATGTTGAATGTTTAAAAAAACTTTCTAAATTTTGTATAACTTATAGTTTTAACATTTATAATATAATTACAATTTTATTTTATTTTTTCACAAAATTTTTATAGATACTAATAATTAAGATATTGACACTGGTATAAAGGATCCCACTGATATAAATTTACCCTAAGATGTAATATGTAAAAATAGTTTCACGTAACAGATATATTATTATCTACCTTGAAATTTCAAATGATGGAAATGATTGCTTGTGGTAGTTCTGATTTTCATCGAGCAAAGATTGAGCCAAAAATGAAGGCATAGATTTACAGACACCACGTTTGACAAAGCTTCAATCTATCTTCAGATTAGAATTAGTTAATAGTATTTTTATCTATTATTAAATTTATAGCCTTTAAATATTTGCTATAATGCAAAAACAGATTGACTATTAAAAATATAATATATATGCATTGCGAAAAAAAAAATTCTTTGTACAAAATAAACTTGAATTTTTCGATAAAATGTAGAGTAATTTGATTCCAAAAAACTGATATTGTCTTTATTTATTAAGAGATTCTTAAAATATTTCTAAAAATTATAATAAATTCTATAAAGATTCCTAGATAAAGATTTTGTCTATATTAATTAAGAGAACGTAAATTAAAATCAAATGTGATAGTGACATATAATTGATTTCAAATTTTAAATTCGTACATCTCATTTTCATCAGATTTTTGCAATATTCCTTAAGTAAATTAAAATCAGAAATGATAATCGCATTTGACTGATTTTAGATTTTAAATTCCTACATCCCATTTTCAAACAAAAACAGTTTATATATTGATAGGAGTTCTTTATTTTTAAATTTGAATCATCTAATAAAACTTCTGAAACCTTTATATTCAATTTACAAACAATATTTATTCCTACATTTTAATAATACTTTCAGTTCATATATATCAAAGACAATATTCATGCGGGCAATAGAATATTTCTTCGAATATACAAATATATAGGAAATATATAGAGTTCCAAAGTACACATATCATCGAAATCGTTTCAATCTATTATTTTAAATTTTCTGCATCAAGTATATTGGTTTAATATTCCGAAGAGTAAACTTCCGCAATGCGTAGGGAGATTATTTCCATATTTGATTTTACACTGATAAATGAAGCATCGCGTCATGTGTTTGAAGACAAGATGAATTATCTGCTACTGTTTATATTAAGGGCATTAAATAACTTTCTTGCTAAATAAAAAAAAAAATATTTCATATTCTTCTGAAGATATACAAGACAAAATATTAATAAGAAATGTTTTAAATATTTCTTAATACAGGGATAGATATCAAATTCTGAGATTTTTAATGTTTTACTTATATCTATTCATGTACATTATGGATGTTCTATTTTTATTTACTGATGCAAACGATTGTGTATAACTCTATCTAGTAATAATACAGAAAAATATGGGGGGGGGATGTCAATCAACAAGGCAGATCATTTGATTTAGAACTACCAAGCATGGTCCATATGTACTATGGAGAGTGCAAATATGCACTTTAGGGAGATATTTTTTAATTTATAATTAGTTACAAAGGAAATTAAATTTTGGAATTTTCCCACAATTCCCGAAAATATCAGAGTACAAAAATAAGCTTTAAATAATCCTATGTTGCAAAAAAATTATTTTTTTCAATAGTATATGTGTTTCACCGTGTATATTTTTATTACTTATATATTTATTAATCGTATATATTTTTACCGCATATATTTATTAATATTACGCTATTTTTAAGACAATTTTAAAGCAATTTATTTCATTGTTGAACTCAAAACATTTGCACTTTGCTACTACTATTTCTTAGAATGTTAATATGAGAATTCAGTTTTTCTTTCTTATTGAAAATGTTTCGATATGAAGTATGCTTTTAATAAATTTTTGTTTCATTTAAATTTAATGATTAATTTCAGAATAAAATAACTTGAAATTGTTCTAAAGTCTGCTTTTTTTAAAACTATACTGCCTTGATCGATAAATGGATGTATAAATATACAGATAGAAAATTAAGTAAACACCGCGCATAAAAAAATTATAATTCATGTTTCCTAAAATAGTAATTATATATCTGTCAAAATTGGAAACTAAAAAAAAAAAAATATTGCTCAGGAAATCATTGAGACAAATTTCATAAAATATTCAATTGCAAATGTTAGTAACTATTAATCCTCGCAAAACACTGGTCTTCAAAGAAGAGTAATACTTAATATTTAAATATGGATGATGTAAAATATTTTAAGCTAACTGAAGTCTTTTGAAAAAAATATTTTACACCTTCTTGGAAAGATGGACAATTACGTGAATGGAGTCATTATGTCCCATTTTTCATAATAGCATAAAAATTTCATTTGGTATCATATTGTTATAAACATCAGCAGAACCTAATTTTACTTCCGATTGTTTTATGAGATGTGATGAATTGATCGAAGCTTCTAAAATTATTTTAAACGTGATAGTCTCAATTCAAAAATTCTTCGAAATAATTATGTCTCATCGGTTACCGTATTCTTTTGTTGAATTAACCTCTGTTCAAGAGGTTTATAAATTAACCCTTTCTAGGGCCGGGGTAAGTATGCTTCCCACCAAATTTATCAATCTTTGTATGAAATTACGTAGGTTGGCATAAGTTCTGACAAATTTTTTTAGAAAGACCGAAACTTAGATGCTTCAGTTCTTTATCTTACACAAAATGATGTGTCTTGATTTGTTACTTAATTACTAATTAACCAAATTAATTAATTAATCAAATTAAATTTATCTAATAAGTTAAATGAATCTCTTTTCTTATTCTAATTTCAAGCCTAAAAATATTTTAACGTAATATGACTAGAAAAAAATGGCCCTTTAAAGGGTTAAATTAAAAACACTTGTAATCAGTATAATGCAGAAAATGTTTTGTAGCGGTTTAGTGAAATTCATGCATATAAGCTAGGTAATATTGCATGAAACTTAAATGCTTAAGCGATAATGGATATCATCTGAAAAATGTGTTTCTTTCTTTACATTATATTATTAAAATGTGATCAATAATATTAATTTATTCGTAACTTTTCCCCCTAAAGTATGGATTTTTTAATGATTAAAAAAATCTATTAATAATCTGCTTGTCAAATACATGAAGAGATTTGTTAAATAGAAAACATAAATTGTTATAAATTGGACATGTGATGTAGGAGTTAAAACAATTTTAATGGTCATTTTGTATCAAAATATCTTTATTTGCGATTTACTAGCGCATTTTGAATGTATCTATTGATATATATATATTAAGAAAAATTTTAATATTTTTAATGCATAATATTTTAATATTGCATTGTATTTAATATTTTTTTATTTATTGCATAATATTTTAATATAGTAACTGATTTTTATAAAACTGGTTGAAAAAAACTTCTGAATAATTATCAAGAATAACAATTATTACAATTAATGATGCAACATCCAGCTTTACCATTGTCTTCTTGAAAACAGAAAAACTGGTTAAATGTAAAATAGAAAAAAAAATCAATTAATTTTTGAAACTGTGCTAAAGAGATAATCTCAAAGTTTTAACCATTTTCATAGGATGGCCTAAATATATCTATTACTACATTCAAATATGTTTCTTTTCTAGTTCCTTTCACACAGGATACTTCTGAATTTTTATTATATTTGTCTCGATACAAGATTTTTACAGGAAAAAGTTAAATAAATCAATTCTGACTTTCACATTCTTATAAATAAATTTTATATAAGTCACCATTCGAATGATTAAATCAAAAAGCATTTAAGAATTTTGATAACTAAATTTATTTTGTTCTACTAATTGTTAATTATTCATATAACGCTAGAAAACTTGCCAGATTTGCCTGATATATTTATTTCATGTTTATGCTGCATATTTAAAAACTATGGCAGTAATTCATTTTTTTTAAAAAATATCTTACGAGTAAGAACGAAAAGGATGAGACATTGAAACTCTGTATAGGCCAAAAACCAGCAATATCATAGAAAGTATGCACAATTTTACTTATTATGTTAAAATAATGTCAAAAGACTAAGCTCCATTATAATTTCACCATTTTACTCCATCAAAAATTCATTACTGTAATTGAATTAAAATTAAAACAAATTTCATGTAAATATTCTAGCTTAATTGTTAAAATGTCAAGTATAAATACTCACAAAATTATCGAAATTTATTATGTCTACAAACAATTTTTATTTAAATTTTGAGGGTTAATTTAAAAAAAATGAGAGAAAAATTGAGAGAGTTTTCTAAGTTATGTGAGATGAGGTTTTAGTCAGATTTCTCTAATGTTTATAAAATGAAATAATCAAATTTTGTTACATTTTAATAAAATTGAATAATTTTTGCATGCCAATAAAAATTTTCTAAGAAATCACTGGAAAATTTACAAAATTATTAATAAACTCATCTTTAATAATAATGTTGATAGTTAAATCTCCTATTTTTCACAAACAATAAAAACTTTACTCTTTTGGGAACTAAATATATCATGGATAAACACTATTTTCTTGGCTGTCCGAAATTAATGTTTGATATAACTAGTCTTAACAGAATAAAACTCTCCCCTATATCATTTCAGTAACATTTTGACTCGCATAATTTACTTCTTTATGTCCATTTAGTAATAGAAAGACTTTTGAAGAGCAGCATTTGATTCAGAAAAGTTTCTCCAAAAAGTGGCAATTCATACTAGTAAGGACTATGAAGATGCGAAGAATGTTTAAAATTGGAGGAGCTGCGAATTATTTAGATGGTTCTAGACGTCGTTAAGGACGAAAACTCGCTTTTAGTTATTGGCATGTAACCATAATAATGTCTGAAATTGCAATAATAATAATCATATCTATGTATTTCTAGAAGATTTTTTTTTTTTACATTCGCTGTAATGAATGAAACAACTTTATCCCTCATTATCTGTCATATCAATTTTCTGATTAGAATTTGTTGTTTACTCAATTTTGTAATTAGATTTATTTTCAATGCAAAAAATAATACAGATCCCGAATATGGTCGCACTTATAACTACTTTTATTATTTAGGCCAATAGAAATGAACATCCATGTATGTTTATTTTCCTTCCATCAATGAATCAAGAATTCACAGAGAAAAAAAATAAGAATAATTAAAAAATTAAATTAAGTATTATTCAATACAGTCACATTAAGTAGCCACATCCTTATACAAATAAATGAATAAAAAATTACGAGCAATTATAAAAAACAATTATTTCCTTAAATTTAGTTATTTTGTAAAATTAATAACTTAAATTAAATTTTATTATGTTAATTTTGTATTTTTTTTGTATTTATTTTTGTAGTTGCATTGACATAGGCAAAAAAATAATATAATTAATAAAAATAAACTGCTTTTTTTTTGAGATGAACAGTTTCAGATACATTTTTTTTTCATATTTATGGTTATTTCTAATAGTTTTACAATACAAACGGAATTAAACATAGTTTTATAAAATTCTGTATCTCTGATTAGGTAGCCCATTTTATCAATAAATGTAACTATGTTTTCAGCGAATAATAAAGGTATTATAAGTTATCGGAATATTTTAATGGTATATAAAATCAGCCCAAAATAAATTTACATACAAAAACATTTAAATAAACGACATGAACTCTATTAATTACTCTAACGTAATGTTTCGCCTTTTCTAATTGTGTACAAAGATTATATGTAATAATTATATGAATAAATTATATGTATAAAGATTATATGTAATAATTATATGAATAAATTATATGTATAAAGATTATATGTAAAATTATCGTATAATTTCAATTTGTATTGTGTATGGCAAAAATTTGTTTGATATGCCGTGTGAACTTTTGTAATTCCTTTTACCAAATAACTTCGTTTTATTTTTCCTTGTTGATTTATAGTTAAATTTAATTCCATTTGAACGAAAATTAACTTCTATTTTTATCGCTAGTGTCTTATTTTTGAAATTTAATATATTATAATAAAACTGTTTTACAAATATAAATTTCAAATCATGAAAAGCGCAATCACAAAAAAATATTTCAATGAACTGGGTATCTAACAAACTTGAATATTGGCTCCTGATACATTTCTATTATAAAATATGCAGAAATCTTCACGATAATTATATATTCATAATAATTTGATATTTATTTTAGTATTTCGTACATTTTATATAGCTATTTTTTCTTCAACAACTCGGAAAAACATATTCTTTTTCTTATCTTTCTTCAATTTCATTGCTAGTAACAATAAGATTTGCTATTGATTACAGCTGGTTTCTATGAAAGTCTTTCCAATTTTTTAATTGTTTTTCTCATAATGAGGCTGTAAACGTGTATTAACTAGAAAGAAAATGCATTGAAAAGAAAGAAAGAATATGCATCTTCATTCATTCAACGAAATCAATTTTAAAGTCTGACTGAAGTCTATCTTTAAGTAATGGAGTAAATAAATATATCTATATATTTGCGATAAAACTTACTTTTCATTCTTCTGTTGATGGCTTTAAATTGAAAATTATAACAACAATGTTTTGTAATTTTGCTACTATATTAACATTGCCGAATCTAATAACATTTCTATATTAGCACTTTATCGTAGACTTGTTGATTCGGCAATTAACACAAGGTATATTGTTACACATAGGCACATTTTACCTAAATGAAAATAGAGTCAAGTCTTGTAAATCCTAGGTGGATGCTAAAATAACAGTGGCCATAAAGATAACTTATATTCTAATTCACAACACGAAATCTTAATACAATTTTCTTGGTATTATTTTGTTGCTCCTGTTGTTAATATTACTATTATTTATTAGTATACAACATTAAATTAGAATGCAGTGTTCCTGTTATTATTTAGTTGCTTTTGCCTTCGTATCGGTATTTTCATTTGGAAATGAATATTAATTATTTCATATCCAGTTAAATAAAGATCAAAAACTAAATAAAATGAAAAAAAATCATTTTTTTTAATTGCAAGCTGTTTTTTATCAAATATACAAAGCACAAATGATGAACCCAATTTAAAAAAATCATATCTTGAAAACTACTGCACATATTAGAATAAGTGATGCATGAATTTATATAGAAATATACCAAGTTTTTTTCAGTTACAAATGTCCGATGTGTGACCCTCTTTTTACACAGCGTACGTACAATCTGTAATCCAGTTCTTCCCAAACATTTTATAGCATTTTGTTTCGTCTGTCATCTTTGACATGACCCCCAAAAAAGAAATCATTGAGACAAGACATTATTTATCTATCCGATGTGTGACCCTCTTTTTACACAGCGTACGTACAATCTGTAATCCAGTTCTTCCCAAACATTTTATAGCATTTTGTTTTGTCTGTCATCTTTGACATGACCCCCAAAAAAGAAATCATTGAGACAAGACATTATTTATCTAGACCAATGCCAAACACACTGTCAGAACTTAAAGAACTCATTTTTGCAGCATTCAGAACCATTGACAGAGTGATGTTTCAAAATGTTTGGAACGAACTGGATTATAGATTGGACGTATGCCGTGTAACAAGAAGGTCAAACATCGAAAATTTGTAACTGAAAAAATTTGGTAAATTCATGTATCATTTATTGTAATGTGTGCAGTAGATTCGAAAATATTATTTTTTAAAAAAAATCGGATCCATCATTTGTACTCACTCTGTATAATCCTTTCAAAATGCCATCATGACGAAATATTACTTATATTATATGCTATATTTAAAATTGTACAATCAAGTTCTCCAAAAAGAATCCAACATCTTATAAGTTATGTCTAGTTACCGAATGCGGTTGAAGTATACTGTCTTCGGAAGAAAATATTTTTATTTCTTTCTTTGAAAAATCGCTAAATTTCATTGCCGAGCAGAAGAAAAAAACACACTGCAAACCAAGCCTGTAGAACATTCTTTATTTCTTATGGAGCGTTAATGGATTTTCACTTTCCAAGTGCTTCCACATAGTGCTTATTCGCGGTGAAAAATGATAGAAAATTCTCTTTTCACCCTCCTGCTTTTGTTTTCTTTCATCTCTTGGTAAAAATGAAACAATAGCGTGACCAGTAATTCGAAAACCTTGTTTCTTTCTGGGCAATCCATTTTTAGTTTACACGTTCTTTTACGTTATTCTCTATCAATTTATAGTGCGATACATTTCTTATTTTACACAAAGCAAGGAATTTTTTGGGTGGAGAATTCGACACAAGTTCGATAAAATGTGTTTAATGTTCTTTATTTAGCAGTGGTTATATTTTGCACATTTCCTTTTTTTTCATTTTAATTTCTGCTTATTTTAAAATTTACAAAAATTGTTAAATTAAAAAAATAATAGTAAGGAAATGTTCAGTCGTTCTTTAAAATGTGATTGACATACTGCTTTATTTATGGGAATTCGGTGAAAAAAAATCGTATATTTCCCAGCCAAACCATTATGGTATCTAAGCATATAATATAAAATTTAAAAACAAGATTTAAGTATTCCACACAGCACATGAGAGAGCAAAAACATGCTTTAATGTTAGTCTTCCTCGTATAAATCTACTGTATGATGCAATTTGTGTTTAACTGTGGCGTATAATAAAGATAATCGCAAAAAATTTTGGATATGTTTTCGTTGACCGATTTTATCCAAAATTTGACTCCGATCTCAAATTTTAATGCAAATTGCGTGGATAAATTGTGATGTAGAATTTGGATTTTCAGAATTGGGTAAATTTAAATTAAAAAGGATCATCAAAATTTGGAATTCAGAATGATCTACAAATACAATATTGTGTCTGTATGTGCTCAGTCCATAGACTTTTTTTTAGCATATAAATTATTTTCGTTTGATGACCAATTGGTTCACTGGGTTTGACAATTGCTAAAAACTTCAACTGTTTCCTCGGTAAAATATTTCCAAATTTTGATAAGCGTATAGCTCGTAATATTTCAAATTTCGTTCATTTCATTGAGCGACCAAAATTTTATGGAGGATAAAAAATGTATTGGATAATATACGGGAAAGTTCAAAAGATATTTATTTTTTCAAGCATTTGAAATTGAAAATTGACATAGAGCTACAATCTTATTAACAATATCGCATACCATATTTTATTTATATAAGTAGTTGCATCTCAGTCACTGTCATTTGCATGCAGGCGAAAATACTGACCTACAAGTGCTAGATGCATTTGGTTCAAATTTTCATGCGGATTTTTACTTTAGATACTAAATCTAAATTTAACTACGTTTTAATTAATGTATGTTTACGGAATTTTATACATTTCGTTGCTTACGTTCTTGTATTTGCAAAGAATTACAAACTTCCTGCGATTTTTTTTCGTTCGAAATTCGACAGATACCTAGAAATAGTTTTGTTTATAATTTATTAACTAAATTTCATCCATCTAGTTCACAGCCTATTTTTTCGACAGAACACACATAATTCCATTTTTTTTTTATTTAACGAAGTATGAAGCGCTGCATCAATATCTAGAAATCGAATACTTTTTTACGCTCTGTTTTATACGCCCTCAATGACCTAGTGGTAAGATCCTGGGTTTTGAATTGGTGGGTTTCAGATCCGAGACCCGATTACACTGAATTACACCACCTTAATTCCGTAGGGACTAAATGTCCTCTCTTTGATGTTATGTGAAAGTTTGGAGATGGGGTGCCAGTTCAATTGTCATCCTCATCATCTGACCACGATTCAAAACTACGAGGGCCGTCCCTAAATAGCCCTAGTGTTGCTTTAATATGTGACATTAATTAAACTTAAAAAACTGTTTGAATACTTTGTGTATGAGAAAGGTAAGAAAAACCATCCTAATAAATTTAGACTATCTAAAGCAGCGCTCCAGACTGCATTTGACTGCTGACTTAATAGCCAATTTCAGAAGCTGTATAGGCAATTTTTTCCCTTTCAAACTGTCCCTTTGCGTTCTGCTTCTTAAAGAACAATAAATCACAGCGATTTATGATCCTCATTAAGTCTGAAATGGATGATTCGATGTTCTTTTGAATGGTGCTTAATTTTATTTATATATATATATTTTTTTTTTTGCTTTCTTTTTCTTATCATGAAATATTGCATTTTGCCAATGCTCTAGAAAGATCAAAAAGGCAGTTTTGTTCTTGCTAGAAGGAAAGCGACTTTGATTTTTTTTTTCTTATATTTCTTTGAGATAACTTTTGAAATAAAAATTCATATTTATTGAATGTTGCTTTTAATAGTTTGTGTAATAGAAAGCAATTCTACTTTTATTTTCAATAAAATAATAATAATAGTATTGGATATTGGTTGAATTTCGAAAGAAATTCCTCTCCGGATATTTTTAGAGAAAAGAATTTGCTGTATAGATTCTGAAAAAGAACTTGTCATCATTTGGTAAAAAAAAAATATATCATTTCTAATTTACATAATTAAATGTTAAATGTATTATGCATTTACTTCTTAAAAAAATTAGTCACAAATCTAATTATTTAGTTCAAAGCAAATCTTTTATCAATAGAAGCTATTGTTATTATCTAAAACTATTCTCTTTCATTTTCTTCTTGAATGGTTTTGAATATTAAATATCATATGAAAAAAATAAATTGAGGAATAATATTAGTTGATATATAAATTAGAAATATAAAGAGATGTTATATTCATTAGTAAATATTTGTAAATGTAATGCAATGTAAATGGAAAAAAATCTTTTAAAAATAATTTGATTTCAATCTCTTATTTGAAATACGAAATGAAAAAAAAAAAAAAAAAAATTCGGATTCATTTTTTTTTAAAATTTTTCCTGGTATAAATTTTGATTTAGAAGTTGACAAGTCTATATGAAATAATAAAATGCATTATTAAATGATTTAAAAGTTACATTACAAAGAAGGTTATCAATTTTTAATTTTGACAAGCGTAATTAATTTATTATAAATTTATATAATGGATTACATTTTTAAAACTGAACTCAGTTTTACGTCATCATATTTCTTATTCACAAGCGCTTTTTAATTTCATATTCGTAATTGAAAACGGATTCTTATCTTGATATGTTAGAATTTTGAAATTAGAAGACAGAAAAAAGAAAATTATCTTATTAAAATCCCAAATTTTGTGTAATTTATTGTTTTGTTAAATCTATTATTAATGTAAGCTATTTTGCAGGAAGATAAAATATATCCCCGATTCATTCTTTCTCATAATGAAATTAACTTACTTAATTTCATTACTGATAATTTGGGATTTTTTTAGAAGATCAGATATTAAGAAAATTGTAAGAGTAGAAAAGATCGTTCGCGATATTGAGAAAAAATTCTCAAAATTTTAATAGCTAATTACAATGCTTTCTAATACTTTTGGTCACCAATGTAATTTATGTTATTGATGTTATGTAAAAAAAAGGCTTTATGCAAATTGGTTTGTGTTTAAAAAATGCTTTATGCAAATTGGTTTGTGCATAAAAAATGCTTTCATTGTGTATAAAAACTCATTTATATAAAAAATAAACTCCAAAAGGCGCATGAATAATAAGGATATATAAATTAATCCCCAAAAAGAAGTGCACGCTTTGAACAATGTTAACTTATATTGTTGTTGTTGTTTCTTATGGCACTTGCCTTAGGCAAGCCCGCTGTTCGACAAGAGAACGACTTAGCTACACGCACGTCACAACTCTTTTCACGGGGCGGACTTCATTCACGCATTTCATTCATTCAAACACAGTTCGTAATTTAGACCTGAATCAGAGAACGATCACCCCTGATCCAGTACCCCCAGTGGTATTACTCTCGACATGGAGGACTTTGTGACCACGACAGATTTAACGCGCGTCAGCCACCAAGCACGCGTGGAATCTTCGGCCGGCGGGGTTCGAACTCGCAACCTAAGGGACGCGAATTCGACACTCAACCAACCAGGCTATCCCGGCCTTCATGTTTACTTATAAAACTTTTATTCTTTGGTAACTATTAAAAAAATACGTTCAGTAAAAGAATTCTGGGAAAAAGTTAAAAAACAACGTTTTCCCCTTATTTAACTTTTAGCAAGAAGTCTCAAACACTTTCTTTCTTTTTTCGTTTTAAAATATATAAAACCTAATTATATCTGTGAAAAAGCAAACAAGAAGCTCATTATTTAAAATAAAGCTCACATGTATGTGCAAATAATTTACACGCAGAAGGAAGTAATGATATTGCATAAAAGAGAAATTAAAATTCTTCTTGATTTAAGATGAAATTTAAAGTTGCTTTCCACTTAAAGTTACAGGCAAGGAGAATTTTCTCAAGTAGAACCTTAGACATTATTATAAGTAAAAAAAGTCTAATTTAAGATTTTGCTAACTTTAAGAACTGCAAAAACATTCTCGAGGTTATGATATAACTAGAATTACGTATGCCTTGGAGCCAATCTTAGAGGACGATGTTCAGGCAGTTTGTTTTCTACTTTAAAAAATGAGATAAAAAAGGAAAACATAATATGAATACTGTGCCCTGGGTACCTATGCTGTCTATGCTGGTGTTGGAAAATAGTTAAAAGTATTTCCAGAAAAAATGTGCTTATTCTGAATAAGTATTTCATATGACTGATATAATCATTCTAAGATCTAACTTTATATTGATTTTTTTTTTCAAATGTATTGCCAAGTTGTATTATCATGCATGTATGCGATATGAGAATACCATTTTTTCATTAAGTAAATAGATTACTTTTCAAAGATTTCGCTTCTTCATGATAATACTTAGCTTTTTTTTGCATTTAAATTATTGCAGCATTCAACAAAAAATAGAGTTTAAGCTAATAAAGTGACATAATTCAATAAAACATCAATGGAATGTATTTTTAAAAATTTGAGAATTCTTGCACATTATGTTGACGAAAACATGAGCAGAGAAGAATTTTTGCATTAAATCCTTTATTTAAATATTAATGGCTTTCAGGCAATTTAAAATAATTCATTTATAACTTGTCAGAAAATTTGGAGCCAATTTTCAATTTACCATATAATATTAAGATTCTTTTAATAGTAGTTGTATGAAAAGTTTTCGGCACATGCTTGTTGAATTGTTAAAGCAATAAAAGAAATCTTTAGTTTAAAATATGCTGTAAAATGCATATTCAGAAACGTTTAATAGCACGTAAGAACTGCGACAGTTTCTTTGCAACAGTACATTCTAATCTATTACAAGAAGAAAATGAAATATTTCGTCTGTGCTTCACCAGAGATGTTATAACCACCCAGCATTAAGATAGTCATAACTGTCAAGACAACATGGTTTCAAGGCCATATGTATAACTTCCATATTACGAATAGCAACACTCTTTGATGTCAATAATGATGATAATAATAATACATAATATCTTTATTGAAATCCATTTATTTTAAAGTAGAGTTCGACTTAATGCTTTATAGAAAGTTGTCTCAAGATCCAAACCCTACATAAATCGTTGAATACTGAGCACATCCTGCTTTTAATTCGCCTTCTCAGAATAAAATTTTCATTGATTCTGATTTGTTACGGCTATAATAATGGACTTCCAACTCATGTGACATTCTAATCATTAAACATCCATTTAAAATAATATCAATCTCAAAACAAAGTTAGTGTTGTTAGTAGGAGAAATATAGCATCATGTATAATACGAGTATACATACATACATACGTACATACATACATACATACGTACATGCATACATACATATTATTTTAAATTAGTGTAATAACAAATTTATTGAAAACAAAACTCCAGTATTAATTATTTAAAAAGTTCATTTTACATTAATTAAGAATTAATTTTTTTGTTGTGTGACTATTTTAAGCCAAATTTCGAGCAGTAGTTTCTGAGGGTAAAGACCCCTAAGCACCCGAGGGCAGAGGTCCGACTTCTAACTCAAATGAAGACAGCACACCCACATACTCGCTTACGCAACCTCTTTTTACAGGTCTTCATTCACGCGCCTCACAGAGAGAACACAAGGAAGAGAGCAACCATGCCCGAACCAGGACTCGAACCCGGAACGCCTAGATCACGGGAAAGACGTGCTACCCCTAGGCCAGGACGCCGGCAGTAAGAATTTATGTAAATTTAATTAACATTTAATTAAGAAGCACTCCTTCTTAAGATAAGAACCAACTTACTTTAGAAAAAATTATCTGCTAAATTCTGTATCTTTAGGACAGTCCTGTTCTGTATCTTTCTTTCCTGTAGATTTTTTTAAAAATTTTTTAACCCGACAGAAAATGCACGGGCTTTTTAACCCATGCTTTCTCTTTTGTTTAGAAATTAGAAGAATTTATAAGAGCTTGCATTTGTTACATTCTCTACTTTCTTAAGAGAGCTAGAAGATTATTGATTAGCAGAAATCAATGAAGCAATGTATCTCATTTTTTATCAGAAGATCGGGGTCAAGTTGATGTCTGCATCTGTCAGCGTTTCAGATTATTTTAATGTTATGGCTAGGACAGCGCACAATTGTGAGCATCAGAGATTGAGAAATATTCCCTCAAGTAATTCCACTGATAATGAAAATGGTTATATCTCACATTTGTAAGATATTGATGAAAATTTGGAGAGTAATCTTGATGTAGAATCGGAATTGGGACATAATGCAAATTCTGGATGCTCTTGAAAATCTGACAGAAAATATTTTCCTGCTTGCGAAGAAAATAGCAATTTCTTTTATAAAATACTTTATCTTCTAATATAAATAAGTTGTCTAGAAATGTATATTAAAATATCGCTTAATTCTGAATAAGAAATAATAAAATGGTTTTTTATGTATGTATTTAAAAATGAAAAACAAAAGTTCTGAATTTTGGAAGTTGTATTCTTTACAACTTCTTTTTCAAAAACTTTTTAATATTAAATATATGTAAAATATTGATTTTTTTAAATTCTTTCAATATTTTTGTACAGAAAATGGAATAGGAAAAGAGGAAATAAATACAAAAAATATATAAGAAGAAAGGGTTCAGTTTTATTTTTTCGCATTAAAATATCATTCTTTTCTTAAGTAGAAAATATTTGCATGAAAAAAATATTCATATAATCTGATGATATTTTATTTTTTATATAAATAGCTTATTTGATTAGAAGTAAGTGTGTGACAATTTAGCGTCAAAATGACCCTGCGCATGTACTAATGCTAAAAAAAAATTGGTTGAATGTATTGGATGATTAATCCTTAATGTCTCATGACACAATCATATTATCATGTTAAAAGACGTAATTATCATAAAAAAATAAAAAATGAAAAGACTCTTTTACTTTGAAAAATTATATTTCCTTATATATACGTTTTGCTACATATTTACTGAAAGGAGATCTTTTATGCATTAAGATACATTGGAATTTCGTACAGAATATAATGTCATTTCCTTATAAAATGTTTGTAAATATTTTGAATAAGATCCAAGAATATTTAATGTCACAAACGTTTTACAGCACAGAATGTATCGTTATATATTCTTAAAATGGTTCCAGTTCTTCCAATCGAAATCGCAGAAACTTGAAATGAAATCCTATTTTAAGTTACAGAATGATAGATCGCATCTTCATTAAATGTTTGCAAGTCTTCTGAAAATGCCAGTTTGCAAGAATTCAGAAAATTTAATGTCAAAATGCATTTTACAGTGCAGAATGGCATATATTTTCATCAGATGTTTCCAAATTTTCCGAATAATACTCAAAATCTTTGAAGGCCAAAAAGATTAAAGACTCTAGATACTATTTAACAACAGTTTATTTCAAACATGTATTATTGCAGCGTTAAATATTAAGAATTTCTAGTATTATGAATGAGATTTTAAAAAATCTTATTTAAAAATCTTATATTTTGTGATAAAGTAGTAAGTCATTGCACAAATCAGCTAGTGACACTGGCATGGGATTCGCAATGGAGGTAATCTAAGTAAACACAATCAATCAATGTCACTGGGGAATGTCATATGCTGCAAATTTGAAAATGTCGTTATTCGACTGCCTGGCTGGCATCCGATCGTAGTATGGCAGTAAACGCATTGCATTTTGTAAGCATAAGGAAAATACTTTATACTTGATTGAAAAAAAAAATAACATTTTTAGAGAACAATTTCTACTTTCACATAAAGCTTAGCATTTTATGTGTATCTGAAATTTAAATTTATTAAATTTCAGATACACTTAATTTTAGATATTAGAATTATTTTAGCAAGATTAAAATCAATTTAAATGGTGCAGACATGAAAAAAAAATAATTTAAAACACCTAATCATAGGATCACATGACTGAATTTTCTCCATTCTATTAAATAATTAATGGTTATTTTAAAATCTGCAAAGTTATTATTGCATGTTTTCAAAAACTATAACATAGGTTACTTACAGTCAGCTCATTGCTGTTTAGATCTCTAATCAGTGAGGAATTTTTTCTAAATTAAATCTATTCATTGATAAAAATTTCGATAAATTTTTTTATGATTTTTTTATTAAATTTAAAGTATTTCATTTTAGTAATATTTCCTTTAAAATGAAATATATCTGACTTAAAGATAAACTTTGAATTTGAAATTAAAATTAAAATGTTTGAAAAAATGTAACTAAAAATATTCTTTTACTTCTCACAAATTCGCATTACTAATATAAATTTTGATTATTAAATTTTGCATTTTTTTTCATTAATGAATAGTCATTTATACCAGATATTGTCATTCAGCGAGAGTATAATATTGCATTGTGTGAGTTTATCTAACGTATACAAAATAAAATTATTATTATCGATGCCGATCATGATAAGTTATATATAATGGAAATTTTCCAACGCGAACAGTAATTTTTCTAATTATTAAGTGAATCAGTGAACTATATTTCAGTTATACAAGCGTGTTCAGTTATACAATCAGTTACATTCTGTTAATTTTTTCGTAAAAAAATATTCCTCCCAAGTGTTCGTCGCTTCGTAGATCTAACAACGAAGCACGAAGAAATTAGCAAATTTCAGCTTCTCAAACAAATGAAGAACGGCGAGCTAGCAATGAAGAAAAACGTTTACGAATAGCAAAATCACATACTTCAGAATCTCAAGATCAAAATACCTCAAGAATAAGAAAACTAAGTTTATGTGATCTTGATCATCAGAATCAGAAGACGAATAAGAGGCAAGAATCGATGCAATTATTCTTACAGAAAGTTGAATGGAGAAGATGTGCTCATTCCACACATTCCCACTGAAATGCCTTTGGTTTCAAACGACTGCAGTTCCCCATTCGATTTCTTGATAACCATCAACAAGAATCTCAAGATCAAAATACCTCAAGAATAAAAAAAACTAAGTTTATGTGATATTGATCATCAGAATCAGAAGACGAATAAGAGGCAAGAATCGATGCAATTATTCTTACAGAAAGTTGAATGGAGAAGATGTGCTCATTCCACACATTCCCACTGAAATGCCTTTGGTTTCAAACGACTGCAGTTCCCCATTCGATTTCTTGATAACCATCAACAAGAATCTCAAGATCAAAATACCTCAAGAATAAAAAAAACTAAGTTTATGTGATCTTGATCATCAGAATCAGAAGACGAATAAGAGGCAAGAATCGATGCAATTATTCTTACAGAAAGTTGAATGGAGAAGATGTGCTCATTCCACACATTCCCACTGAAATGCCTTTGGTTTCAAACGACTGCAGTTCCCCATTAGATTTCTTGATAACCATCAACAAGAATCTCAAGATCAAAATACCTCAAGAATAAAAAAAAACTAAGTTTATGTGATCTTGATCATCAGAATCAGAAGACGAATAAGAGGCAAGAATCGATGCAATTATTCTTACAGAAAGTTGAATGGAGAAGATGTGCTCATTCCACACATTCCCACTGAAATGCCTTTGGTTTCAAACGACTGCAGTTCCCCATTCGATTTCTTGATAACCATCAACAAGGTGCAAGATCAACCACTTCAAGTGTGCAGATTGAATGTAAAAAATCCATGTTTTTCACATGTCCGGTTGTATGTGGAATGCCCATGATTCGGACAGCCAAGAAATTCATTTATTTATTTTTGCTGAATATAGAAGAACAAAAAAAAAGTATTGTATACCCTAAAGCACTTGAATAATGAAGTCAAAAAGTATAATATATATTATTTTTACTTCTCCTTCATATATCATTCAATTTCATTCAATGAATTTATACTGAAAAAATGAATTTCATTCTTTCTATTATTCCTAATTAAACAAGATAGCAATTTCAAATATCAACCAATATTTACAAAATTATTTCTTTTGAGGCAGCAATGCTTCGGGTACCAGCTAGTAATCAATATAAAAATTCTTGTAATTTTTTCTAACAGTATTTTATGACTTTTAAATCTTTCTTAAGTATTTTTTTTTCTATTTCTGTAACATTTAATCATGCACTCTAATATTTTAGTCTTTAATGTATTAGGGTAATTAATGGATGTGCTCATGAATATAAAACCTACTAATTAGAATTTGAACATAAACGAATCTTAAACCTTTACGGAAAGAATATAATTGGTTTTTGATTATTAATAATGCCTCGTAAAAGAATCATTGTCAGAATCAAATTGACTTTAAGCTTATAATGAATATTCACTTGACTGAAATTTCATGAAAACATTTTTGAATATTAAGTAATATATTTTGAAATCTAGCGCATTACTTTTAAAAGCAGTTATGACGCAAAATATAGAAAGATGTTTCTATTTATTTTCAATATAATGGATTATTCATAGTCTCATTCGACCACAAGCATTACGATATATTTATGAGTAATTTCATCATTAACATTTTGATAATTGGAAGCAATATTTTACAATAGTACGGAGTAATCACATACTTACTGGCCGACCATTAGAAATCCAGTTACTTCCATACAGTGGATTAAGTATTTACATTATGATTAGAAGACAGACACATTAGTTTCATAATTGGAGTGAAATATGTATAGAGTGATTAGAGTACTGACCGATTAGTTCAAGCCAGGAATAATTTTATAATGAATAAATGAATCAAAGTTATAATGATGAAGAGGCATATTTCCTGGATGATTAGGTAGCAAGGGGATTTTTAAACAATGTAATTGAAATAATAATATAGTTATTAGATGGCAGGAAAATTGAATTCTCATGGATTTGGATACATTTAAATCGTAATACCTTGATTAATATATTGGTAATTCATAGCAGGATAAAAGTATTATTACACAACATCTGTATATTTTTCTTAAAAATATACAGATAATAATACACAACATCTGTAATGTTGTGTAATAATACACAACAAGTAAAATGTGAATAATCATGACGAATTTGAAAAAAAAAATATATGTAACGGAATGTTACAAGTCATTTAAAATAAAGAAAAATCCCAATTACGATGAAGTAAATAAATCTGATTAAGTAAAGTTGAAACATACTGCATTGGACATTGGACATTCATTAGACATTCTTTGTAGCTAAAAATCAAATAGCACAGTAATGTATCTTTTACTTACTAGCAACTATGATTTAGTATTTATTTCTCAAATGCAGATTCCATAATTGTTTGCACGATGCATGTGCATTGAAAAAAATTATGAATTCTCGAAAAAAGGATTGTTGAATTCATCACAATGAAACAGAATTACTTCACACATCTGACAAATGTCTGAAATCTGGGGTGGGTTTAATCACACACTAAGTTACTTTCAATGTTAAAAAAAAAGATAAGCTTATTTTTTATAACTTTTAAAACAAGCGCTGGTAAGATTTTAACAATTTTTACATGCTAAGTAATGAAAATAAAAAAACACCAAATAAAAATGAAGTATGAAATAGGTTGTATTATCATCGAAAGGAAACTCCCTAGATTAAAAAAAAAAAAAATATGCATATAAGCTACTCTAGATTCTACGTCAAAGATAATCTTCTTCAGCTTTTCGAACTTTCCTTAATTTTTTTTCTCCTTTATTTTTAGATTTTTAAGATTCTCTTTCAATTTTTTCGTATTTTATTTTTCTTTCTCCGTCCCATATGCTTCCGAAAATATCATTTTCATGCAAAATGCAATCAAGCTATTTTTTAGTCTTCTACTTTTGTTAAAGTAATTGTAGACTGTTGAAGGCGAAAAGATAAATATTTATTTTCTACTTGCTATAATTATATTTTATTTCCGATGATTAGAGAAATTATGCATCACTTAGTCCTGATTCCAGGTATGACAATATCAAATGCACGATGATACAAATAGTTACTACGTTATTTAAATTGCAGATGAAACGTAATAAGTTTTCAGAGTAATTATCTTCGAATTTACTGTCATCGATTTTGAAATGCTTGTAATTGCCACTTAATTAAACCACTTGGGGGAATAAATAAATCACGAAAATACAGTTTTAAATTTGCTTCACTCGAAGAATTTACTGGTGATAAACATATTAAAATGATAGTTATTGTTTGTTAATTTAAAGTTTCTTTGATGTTCCTTGAATTATGATTATAATAATAAATACCTTTAATATTTATTTCTTTAATGGGAAAAAGAAAATGATTTGAATTTTAACTACTAAAGTTGCTCTCTTGAGATTCTATCTTATCCCAATTTTAAAAATGCATAAATGACGAATGGAAAAGTTATACTCTTTAAGTACTTTTAGGATGTACTAATGTTTACGAATTGATTTTTCTGCCTGAAGCTGTTAATTAAAAGATTTTATTTGTTCAAATATTTCTAATTCTGCAATATTAGAGAATCAATGAGAATTGATTACAATGCTATCAATAAATCTAACAGGATATATTAAAGGGAATATCTTGTAACCAGTAAAAATCTTGAAGAACTAAGGAGATAAAATAAATGTTATTAAATTAGACGAAAATTAGAAAAAATTATTTATTGTTCTAAAAAAACTGAGATTTGAAAAAATTGACAAAAAAGTGGATTTTATACTGGGAAATTAATTTTGGGAAAAAAGTTTATTTAATACTGCATGCGAGGAAATTAAAACTCTGTATGAACGACTACAGAAACTTTAGAGAAAGGTATCAATAGGGAATATATTTACATAGAAGAGAGATGCAATAATCTAAAGGTTATGTCATGCTTGCACAACCCAATGCATCCAGAATTGTTTTCCCTCTCCAATATTATTCCGCGAATCAATGTTCTTTTTTTGGAAGATATTTTTGACTAACAAGTGTCCTTAACAAAATATCCTACTATTTTCTTTCGAATTTAGATTCGAGGAATGTTCTGGTCATGCAAGATATTGAATATTCTGTCTATCCAGACAATACGGATGAGTTGAGGTTCAATAACATTTTTGTCCATAGAAACAAATATATCACCAAACCATTTCAAAAAAGTAAATTGTGAAGTAATGGGACTTCATCAATTTGTTGGGCAGCCAACAACAAATGTACCAATTGCAATTGGAGTAAATGAGTGTGCTACCATTGAACATGAAGTTGACAGGCAATGATAGCATTGGTTTCTTAAATGAATTGTTTTTGGAGAAAAAATGTACCACCTTCAAGCCGGATAATTTAAGTCTAATGACAAAATTAATCTATTCTTACATAGGAATAGCATACAAACCAGTCTTATTCGGTGTAATTGTAATGTGCACAAGACAATCTGTACAATGAATCACAAAAAATAGGATTGCAGAAAATATAAAGTCATTTAAGGTAGTATGGGAATGAAGCTGTTTTACATTTATATTTAATATATTTTCTACGGGATTGCTGTAGTTTTTGATGCCTCTTTCATTCTTTCATTTTTATCATTTTAAATAGCACTATGCTCTTCGTTTAAAAAATTCTAATATTATAATTCTAATATTTCCGTGTTAAAGAGAGATAAAACTCCAATTCTATAAAAAAATGAAAGTCTTTGTTTAGAATTATGGATATATACATATTTTAGACTCTATTAGAGAAAATAATATTTCAACCTACATTTTACAGCTGTCCAGGAGAATATTAAATTTTTACTTTTCATGTGGAATTTCTCCTTCTGTTTTCAAAGTTATCTCCAAATACAGTACGTCTCCTTTATCCGCACATTCCAACTTCGACTTTGTAAATTTCTGTTTACCAGATCAAATCCAAAAGAAAGACACAGAGAGAAAGAGATGTTTATTTTTTTCATCCCGATACATTCTTTACCAGAACTAAACTTCTGGAGACGTCTGCTGTTCGGAGATCTGCGTGCCAGTGACATATATTTTTTTTTTTTTTTTTTTTTTTTTTGGCTTCGACTCTGTGTTTGGAACCAAGAATTTTAGCATTGCTGTATATCCGATAGGTAAAAACTCAATTTGGAATTTTGTTTAAATCGATAAAAACTTTTCCCAGAAGAAATCGATATTGTCTTAAAACAAACACGTTCTTCAAGAAATGAGATTTTTACAGATATTTCGTAACTGTAACCCTAGGCTTAAGCAGCTTTTTGTTTGTGATCTTGGTAACGTTATGGATATATATAAGTTAAAATTCTAATAACTTCTTAGCCAAATTTAAGGAGTTATCACGTTTTTAGACAGCATTTCCTCTAAAATTTGATTTTAAGGAATGAAATAATAAAAAAATAATAAAATAAAAATGCAAATGTTTTAGCTAGTGTTGTTATAATATAAAAGTTCTAATTTTTCGAACCAAAACCAAACCAAACCAACATAAATGCATGCTTAACATTTATGTTCAAGAAAAAAATCTAGAATTATAAATAAATAAAATTTTTTCTTTTAATTGATGTGCGCAAAATCTATATTTATCATAAGGACTTTTAATAACTTTTTGTATGATGGATCTGCATATGCAAATGATGTGCTTTCGTAATTTGTTCTTTGTTATTTATAAATTATTTTTATGTGTCTTCATTAATTTTTTTCCCTTCCCATAAATTTTTGAACAGCAAAAAAGTGGAAAATATAATATTACTTTTGTCTTTTCTTTTCATCGTTTTTACCTTGCAAAATCGTCTATCAAAATGAATCGTTATTTCTATTATTGAAGTCAAATATTCAAAGTTATTTTAATGACATTTTTTTCTCTTTGCTTCATTGCTAAAGAAATTTTCGTTGACATTAAATTTCTCCAATTTTTTTAGTAAGAAAATATCATTTGAATTGAAAGTTCATATTTGATAAAATTTCGCATCATAAATATTTTATTAAATTTTTCTTGCGGCTTGATCTGTTTTTGCCAGTGTGACATCATAATACAGTGTTACTTAAATTTAAATTAAATATTGAAAATTATATCTAATTGCAATTAATTATTTGTAACTGTTAATAATAATTTCTTTCAATTATTTCATGCTGACCATATTCTTCTTGTCATACAAGTAAAATTGGCTTCTAATTTTTTCATTAAATTATTTTCTTCATATTAAAGATCACTTTTGTTAATAATTCTTAAAGCAATCAGTATCTCATTCAAATATAAATAAATCTCTATATAAAGGATTATAAAATATTCTTTCATTTAATTTTTTTTAAATAAATCTTAGATTCAATTCAAGGCAGATGTCGTAAACTTAATAAATCCAATTGGAGCGTTGTACTAATTTGGCAATAATTTTATATTCTGAAAATAAACCAATTTTTTTTTTATCGACAATTTTATATCCACTTGGGAATACTTGATTATAATATTTATTTCAAAAAAAATCATCAAAATATTTAGTGATGTTTATAGTCTGTTTGGTAGCCCATCCTAATATGAAAGTGCAGTAGCCCATCCTAATAAGAAACTTATATTGACTGTTATTTTCTGAAAAATATTCTTAAAAAAAAGACAAAAATAATTTTCCCATTTACTCAGTCGCTGACTGTGAAATATCATTTCTTCCATATTCTATTTAAAAAACATATATGCAAGTATACATAAACTGAGTATAAACCCAAATGAATCATGCTAATTACCTTTTAAAATTCTTGTTATTTTCTTTTACGTTTTCTTACACAGCATTCTAAAAGCTTATTTATTTTGTTGTAGTGTGTTATTTATAGTTCGTGACTTGAAAATCTATTAGTTAGAGTAAAATGTATTTTCACTCCGAAATGAATAATTTATTAATAATTTAAATATAGTATTTTTCTTTACTTGATTTAATTACTTTTAATGAGTTAGCATTGTAAAATTGATTTATAATTCTAAAACAAATAGATTTAAATATCATTTAAGAAAAATATTCTGCTTTTTTGTAGGTTTATCCCATAATAAATACAGTAAACTCTGTTGACGTCATGTATTTTCATTTATGTTCTCTTTTGAGAATACTAATTTGGTATTAACCGCTTCCCTTTTCTATGAAAAGTAATTTTGTTTCTTTTGTTTTTGATCAAATTATTTTAAGACGCATCGCTGTTTATCATTACTTTGCAAAAATGCATTAATGCAAAATTTAAAGTTCCTACAGTCAGCTATTAAAAATATATAATAGCTAATATATATATGTATTAAAATTATTTCATTTTTAATATATCTTACATTTAGGATTACCTGTTTGAAATTTGAAATGATAGTATATGTTGAAATTCAATGTTCAGAATGATAAAAATAATAATAATAATTATTATTATTTTTATAGTTATTTTTTGAAGAGTAATTAATAATTGGTTGTATCATAATACATTTTTTGGAGAGGAATAACAAATGTAATAGAACAAATGAATTTATTTTACAAGAAATGTGTTTTAAAATGTCAAATGAGAAGCAAATATTTTGAGATGAATTTTTACATAATTTATATTTTATTATGTATTTTACATAACATTAAAGCTATTTCCAAAGCAGGATTTATAACTTCTAACATCTATCGGTTTTCCAACTATCAACTGATTATTATATATTAAATATAAAATAAATAAAGTTATATGCTAATAAATTTTTAACTGTACCATGTTTTTGTCTTAGCTCATTTATTATTCTGTAAAAATTAGTTTCTGAAAGGGAAATTAAATGCATCTCATACTGAATAAGCTGATCAACGCAAAAAAGAGCACTTTGAAATCCTCAATTTAATTATTGCCAAGATCAACATTTCTAACCGTTGTTTTATGCTCATTTCATATATTTACAAGCGATTAATCCTTGAAGGCTTTGAAAAGAGGGAGACTTTTGATAAGATTATAAAACAATGTCTAGAACGATAAATTGCTGTCTTCTTCCTTGAAGGAAAAGTTCTTTGATCTTTTTTGAGCGTTCATTAAGCTTCTTTTGTAACTTACCTTTTTCGGCTTATACTCTTCAGTCGGCAAACTTTTCTTCAGTTTTCTTTAACTACATATCTAAAGACTAAAGAAAAGTTTTTTTTTCCTTTTTAGATTATAGTTACTAATGAGAAAATCATATTTATCACTTCTCTAAGTTTTTCTATAAAATTTCGGCAGTGTGAAACTTCACAGTTTTGTCTGAAACAAATACTGACAAGTATTTGATAAATTGAAGACATAATTATGTCATAAAAGAAAGTTTTGTAATGAGAGTTAAAATGTTATTTGGTTTAAAAATTCTTTGATTTTTATACGAAATCACTTGTCATGCTTTCTTTCCTTATATCAAGATATTCGTAATTAAATTTTTATTGGAATTTATATACTGCTTTAACATTATATTGAACAACTCATTTTATTTATCGTATTAATTATTTTAATCCTTTACTGCTGTTAATTTTATCATTTTTTGTGTGTTTTTTTTGCATATTTTGAGAGTAATTGGTTCAACTGGGCACTTTATTTAAATTAATTTGATTTTTGTTTAATTACATGTTTAAAACCCACATATGTGAAAGAAAAATTTCAAAAAAAATCAAATTATTTGTAAGATGACTGAACGCAGCAATAAAAATATATATGGTTTTAAAATTTGAAAATATCAATAGACTTTTCATCAGTTTCTTTCTTCAGATTTACTTTAATTTTAGTATCTTATATATTTCATTCACATTACTATTTAATAATTAGCCTGGAATGAGTCTTTTAGATAAAATAATTGAAGATGCAGTAAGTTGTTAAAAAAATATATAAGATTTATTTATTTCCATAGATTGCTACAATGTCTGAAAAAATAAGGTATATTTATATTTCAATTACATTAATATGTCTATTTTTTAAAAGATTTGTAATAAAATATTTAAAAGAATTTTTCGATTCAATATCGAAAAAATTATTAAGTCAAGCAGGAATAAGAAATTTGAAGTTCGATTGTGTCAAAAGGTTGAATAAGGATTAAATAAAGAATTGAAAAATAACATTTGGTGTATTCCTTATACATACTTCAGTAAAATAATCAACAATTGGCGATTCCTGAACTTAAAGTGAAAATTCAGTTATCGCCATCGCAAATGTATCACGAGAATAAAAATCTTGATTATGAATGGTTTTTCCCAACTAATCCCATAAGATGTTCAAGGTTCAACTCTTAATTGGAGAGGAAGTAACTCGACCCTGAGCTCGTTATTTAATCCACAGAACGAATAGTAGTTAGCAGCTTTTTATCTACGCAAACTCTACAGGAGCTTCATCGAAAAATCAAACTTCCTTTTAATTTTTAAATGATTTAATTTGTCCATCCTCAATCGTATGTAATTTTAATATATTGATAAAGTAAATAATCTTCTTGTAAATAGCTTAAAAACTAATTGGCTACAGGTTTTGATGATTTGAAACATGCTTTCGGTGATTGTATTTTTCATTCTCATCCGCATGGAGATCCGTGTAGAAAAATGACCTCGAGACCGTATGCTCCCAATCACGTAACGCATATTTTATTGCCAGTCTATAGATTTTGATATTATACCAACATCCATGGAACTTTTCAAAAGAATATTGTGGAGTACCACAGATAAAAGAAAATATATTTCTATAGTAAAATTTATATCATAAATACCTATAGAAGAATATAATTTGAAATCAGAATGTTTTCGGAAAAATATTTCTGAAAGAAATTGTCTTTACAAATGTGTTTTTCGAAAGAATGTTTTTAATTTAAAATGCATTTCATTGGTTTCTGATTTTATAAAAATTATGGATACTTTTTTAGAAATATTTAGATAAATCCTTATTTGCAAAAAAAATTTGTTTTCAACTTCTAATCATTCGATATATTCAGATAAATGTTCATTTATAATAATATTTTCTTTTCAATTTGCAAATAGTTCTAAATAATAAACAAACTAATCTAATTTACTCAAAACATAAAATTTGTTTTCTCAATTCATAAATTCAACATGAAGAAAATAAAATACTCTTGTTGCACTTTTTTCAGAAATGCATTTCTAATATTGTAGTTCCAGATATTGATTGCATTTAAGGACCATACATATTTGCTTTAAATAAATTGGATTTTCAAAAGTTATTGAAGTTATTTTGGTTCTATTAGATTAAGTATTGTTCGTAAAATTTAAATAAGTTTTTGTGAAGGAAAATAAATTTGTTTCTCTGAAGTATAAATGCATTTCAGAAAACTTGAAAAAGATGCTTCCATTTTGTCCGTGCTGAGAATCTAATAAAAATCAAATTATTTCTGAGTCAAAGTATAATTTACATATTTATTGATGAATGGAAATTCACAGAGAATTCAATTTCAAATTTGATCAACACAATACATGTTTTGTATCAAAATATGAGATCATTCGGATCCTAATATGAAATTGAAATTAATGTGATAATATTTATTTTCTGCATTTCGTTACAACACATCGTATCCTTGTATACTGTAAAATAATTCAAATATGTATCAAATTCTAATGTTATGAACCTTATTTTCTAAAATATCGTTAATAAGAACAAGAACATTCACAATAAAAAATGACTAAGATATTATTATCATTATATAATAAGAATAATTTGCTCAAAATTGAATTATAATATTTCTAAAATTTCATTTAAAATATCAATAAAATATTCCGATATTATTTGAAATAAAAAGATTTGAATAAGAAATTAATTAAAGATAAATAATTAAATTCCATGAATTTTGATGAAAAAGTAAAAACAGTAAGGTCCCTTATTTCATATTAATTCATCAAAATTTCGGTGTGCACTAAACTTAAGTGTGTTATTTTAAAATAATACTTTTATGAAAGATTTTACCCTCTGTCTTTCTAGCAGTCCTGTCGCATAAATAATTTAAACATTTTCACATTTGCGAATCGACAAATCGATTGATTTTTGCTTTTGAAGACTCAATTTTTCGCTTTTAGTGTTATTAGAAAATAATGCAGAATGTTGTCACATTTGGAGGTTGAAATTTGCGATAGTAGATATCATTCTCTTTTAACTTTTCAGTTTTGTTTTCTTGTTGTTAAGCTTATTTGGTGAGATTACTAAAAAATTGAAGCTAAAACCTTCAGTACTAAGTATGTACTATTTCAATTATAGTAATTATATATCTTCATCCAAAGTTTGACATTACATAATTTAAATTTTTTAGCTAATTATTAAGGGTTAATTTTGAAAGATTAATTCATTTCTTTGTAAAGGATAACATATACTTTTTCATAGAAATCTTATATATGATGGGAATCAAAGCGTATCAAGGTCGAACAGTAAAGAATGTCTATTAAAAAGAAATCACGCATTCAAATTTTATTCAGATTTCTACTCTGAATACAGAATCCTAGAGTATGAGCCTTATAAACATCACAACAACAATTATCGCACGCAATAGTGTAAAATTCTGGAGCACACAGATTTCACATCTGTGCAAATATTTGCTTTAAACCGTTTATTATTAAGAAACATATATTGACCTTATGGTTGTAGAAACAGCACAGTTAAATTAAAATCTCTAGTTTAAAATAAAAACTGTTATTTCCAAAATTTGAACTAAAACAATTGAAGATCTTTACGTTAGAAAAAGATTCAATGCATTGGGAAAATATTCAAATATGTTTGAAGGAACGTATTAATACATAGCACAAGATTTATCGAAATTGTCAGGTTGAGTTGTTCCTGCGTATTTCAGAAATCACAAGGAACATTTAACTACTTTATCAACTAGTATAATATTAACAATTTGTAGAAATGAATATTACAATTCCACGAGTGGGAAGATTGAAATTTCCATGATACTTCTTAAAAAACATTTTAACTATATCCATAGCTTGAAATTGAAAACAATATATTTTTTTTAAAAAATATAATACTCTGAATATTGAACGAATAGTATAATAAATACTTTTATTATACATTAAAAAAAACCCAAAAATAATTTTTTAAAAATAATATTTTTATAAATAACAAATATTTTATGAATTTCAAATTTTCAGAATTGCTTAAATTCACTTTATGAATAAGACATATCCAATATCTATATTTATGGGATTCAATATTTTTATTTAAAGCAGACAAAGGATAAAAATGCATCCATTCATTCAGCAAAATATTCACCGATATATTCCAAACAGAATGAAATTGATTTTTCCTTCAATCATTTTTAGTGGAGGTATATTCAGCAAATAAATATCAATGATTTCCATATAAAAGGGTGAGTTTATTTTTAATTTCGATGCTGATTTTTTCAGTATAGCTTGGATTCACTTCCTATATTTTATTAATTATATTAGGTCATTACTATATTATATTAAGGTATTTATGCAATAATTTTTTCTATTTTAATTATTTAACCCTAAAAAGGCAATTTATGGTATTTATTCTAGTAAATATTTTATAATCTCTGCTGAGGTACATTCAAAATTGCTGTAACTATTCTATTAAAACTATTGTGAATAAAAGTAAGAAATTGTACACAATTGAATGAATGAAATTTATGTCAATACACAAATCCATTTCAACTCAAATGCTTTTATTTAATATCATTTATTAAAAAGATTTCTCCAATTTTGGTTCAATTAATAAATAAATAATTTATTTTTTGTATATATTATTTATTTATTATAGTATATATTCTATTTAAATTCTAGAAAGGCAGTGAAACATGCATTGAATAAAAGTAAAGCTAAGATTTTAATTTTGCATTAATACCATAAATATGTCTTTATTTCAGTTTATATTATATGTCTTTTTAAATTATTTAGTTTGTTTTTTATGCATTTGTCTGTCTGTTACAACATTTTATTTATTCCTATTCTCAATCAGCAACCCGCATAGTCACAGACTATGACTTAATAACGACTAAATCAAGATTTTTTATTGGGAAAACAATATTTTACTTCAAGTTCAAAAGAAGTATTGCACTTTTTTATAATGTGAAAATTGGATATTTAAATGAAAATAAAAATTAAAAACAGTTTACAGTTTGTCCATGCATATTGCTATATTTATTTTCAAAATTACTCTGGATTTCACTTTAATTTTACCATGTTTTACTTTATAAGGAAATTGAAGTTCTATATATATAACTGTTAAAAAATCTAATAGTCCTGTTTTATTCAGAATAATAGAAAAAAATCTTTTTTAAATTAAATTATTTTTGAAAACTATTTTAATCTTGCATCAAATTACTTCATTGAAATCTTCATAGCAGAACACGTTATAGCATATGATTTTCTTTTCATGTCTGCGATAAACTACTCTAAATCAGTTCAGTTGGTCTCTAAAATTTAAATTTAGTAAAGTAATAAGTTTATTTTTTTCATGCTATTTTTCAAAAAAATTCTTAGAGATGTTATGTTATTATGCTTCACATAAAATAAAGTTTAAAAATAAAAGAAAAGGCAATATAAAGTATAGTTTATAAAAAAAGTAATGATACATTAGTAACTGAATTATTTGTGACTTAAGAAAGAAATGGAATGATTCACAAAATCTGCATTATTAAATAATCATTGATTACATTTCATATTTGACTTGTCTTTGCCTGAGGTAGTCCCTTCTCTTTTCAAATTTGTTTTCATTTCGTCAGGGACTTAAATAAAATAATTTTCATTGGGTAATTATCTTCGCAAACATTTAGCTATCTAATCCGTCAAAATAGAATGCATAGGTTTAAATAAACATCTTTTTACTTTTCTTTTTTTCCAGACAGAAATTCCGATTTTATTTTAATTCTATTAAATGTACTTCGAATAAAAGATTTATTAAATGTTTGACCTTATTAAAAATAGTTTGTTTTTCTCTCTCTTTCGATATTTCGTATATCAGAAAATAATAGTTAGATATAAAATATCACATATATAGCATTTTATCTTCTTTATAAAAATAAAAGAATTTCGAATTTCACTAAAACTATCTCTAAAAATTATCATTTTCAGAAACGAAAAGAAAGCTGATGCACATTATTGAAGTGTTGTTTGATAATCATTGATTCCATTTATTTAGTTTTATTTAAAAGACGCATGCGATTCATTAATATTTCTGCTTTTATGCTATTATTTAAGATTCTCTGCGAGTTCCTCATCTCATTAGAATAAAAATATTATTAATGCTCTTTCAAGGAAATATTATATTTCCTATCATTTAAATTTATAGTCACAAAAAATTTCGAAAAAGTAAGAATTTCCCAACATGAAGAAAAGTGTTCTTAGATTTTGCAAAGAACTTTATGAAAGGTACACATATATATATAAATTAATATTGACATATTGGAAGATTTTGCAAGATTTTTTTCAAATTCACTTTTACCTATCTTGTCTTTGAAAGGATTGTTAAATTACATAATTCAATAATCTTTAATTTTCATTCTACACAATAATAATATATCCTTTCATGCATTTTAATACTTCATAGAACTAATAAAACTGTTCCATTTTCAAATGTCAAAATCTAATGTAATAACAATGGCAAATTTCGGAAAATAAAGTTCATAAATATGAAGATCATCTTAAATGATTAATTTTAAAATATAGATAAATATAGATAGTAATTTATAGATACTTTCTTTATTCCAAATGATTAAAAAAAGTTAAAACAAACATTTAATCGTTAATTTTTCAATTATGTTGATCCCCTTTAAGAAATTTGCCTACCGAAGTAGTTCTTATGACATATGGAAATTTTTGCAGATCTTCGCAAATTCAACCTACTTTATCAGAAAACTCAACTTCGTTATAAAAGTCTATATATAACCAACATAAAAATTGTCATCAACTTTCTGAGAAGGCAGAAATTATACCTCGCTTCGCTGAAAAGGATATATTTCAAAATGAACTGCAATTCATCTTATTAAAATCGAACTTTCGCACACTATTAAACTCTTTTTTTTAATCCTTTTTTTTCTTAATTCTCTACAAATCAGATTTTATTTACTTAAATTTGAGCATCTGAATTTACATGATTCGCAATATTTTCACACCTAGTTTTTAGCTGCCAAAATATTGTCTTTTTATTACTATTTCTCATTATTTATTTTTATTATAACTATTCACTTAAATTTTTCCATCTTTTCTTACTCATTTACTTCCTTATATTTGTACTTTCTTTATTGTTTTGGTTTTCAATTATTTCCTGCTTTTTGTGCTTATTTTTGATTCCTTTATAGTTAAAAATCGTTTTAACAACTTCTTGAAAAAATTTCTTTTCCTTTTAGTTGATTAACATTAATCTAGAAAGTAACATTTTAATTTTAATTTAAATTTGTAGTTGAATTAAATTAAACACTTTGTAAATTAAAAGTTTGAAAATGCAATTGCTAATTCTGTCAATTAATTATTCTTTTTGTTTCTTATTATTTTCTATCAGTACTTTTTTCCACTTTCCAAAATATATCTTTATGTAAATAATAGTTATTTTTATCTTGCAGTTGAACCATTTTCAGTTTTTATTTTGGGTTTTTCTCATTTACATTTGTATAAGTTTATGTCTTCACCGTTTTTGCTACCAAAATGATTCTTTCAGTCTTAATTACGTAACGCAGAAGAGCAGTGCAGCCTGATGGACTTATTGCTGATAATACTTTTTTTTTAATTTCTTATGTAAAGTAATCGAATTTTGATATTGGTAAGCTGCTGGAGGCGAAATCAAGCCATGACATTCAGAAGGCTTGATTTATCTTCCATTTCATATTCACGACATTGCTTAAGTAAATTTTAGGCTGATTTAGCACATAAAAAGTTCTGTGGTCACATTATAGAATCAAGGCATTGAAGAAAAAATGAGATAAATGAGTTAGAGTCGCAGTTCCATAGAAGATCTGACATATGCATCTATAGTACATCAATATTTTGCCTAAAGTGAAGAGAAAGTATTTTTATATCTACCTCGTTAATAAGATATTTTTTATTGGATGTAAAGGAAAAAATTGAATAACAATATGAATAACAATGAAAAATGATAATGTAGAATTTTTAAACGTCAAATTTCAGGGGAAAGCCTTTTTTTCATTAATTTATCTTCAGAAAAAAATAATTACAAATGGCAAAACTAAGAGAATGATAGCATTAGTAAACCAGAATATATATTTTTGTATTTAATATTTTCATCAACTTATTTTTTCAAATAAAAAAGAAAAATAAAATTTCTTTCATGCCCATATTATGAACGCATGTAACAAACCAATTATTGTAATATTATTTCAAAAAATTTCGATGATCTTTCAAAGAGTCAATCCTTTAATAAGAATATATGATAGATCTTGAGAAATTTTGTTTATTCAGGCGATATGATTAATACAAGCTACTAGCATCGCAAATCCATTTTACAGCATAATAATGTTGTATTTTTCGCAAACTAATTTTTTCGCATAGCATCTTTTCTCCTGATTTTATTCTTTAAGATATAAAAATAAAGCAGAAAAATCTATAAGAAATGAACTTTTATTATTTCGTACAAAATATCATTTTGTTAGCCTAACATTATCAAGAGAATTTACAGCGTGGGTGAGTAATCAATCAATTTTGGAGCAAAATATTATTCTTTTCACCGGACTTAATAATTGCTTTTTAAAATGATGTTTTGAAATTCTATAAAGAAATTGAGAATGTGGGGGTATGAATCATATGAATTAATTTTCTTAGGAATAATTTTTAGAAAGCTGTGAAGGATTATGATAAGGCAATTGCAACTTATTTTTTAAAAATAATTTATAGAGATTATAAAAATTTGTATCCCTTAAAATAATGAGATCTGATCTTATATTAATGCTGAAGGAATCTAAATTGTATTCTTTTCAATTTGATAATTGAATAAAATCAATATAAATTGAAGATAATCAATATAAATTTTGATGCTTTTGAATTTTTATAATCATATTGAGAAAACTGAAAAGAATTCATTTATACCAGTTTTTTTTCATATTTGGACAATTTTTCTCTGCTTTGTGATAAAAATTATAAGCTATAGCGCAGTCGATAAGATATTGCTGCCGCAAAATTATAGATAATTTAGACTAGAATAAAATATCGCAACAAAGACTTTACAGGTCGAAATGGTGTATTTTTAATATTATTTTTTAAATTAACCTATTCTTATAGCTTTGTTAATTTTTTTTTATTTCTGTCACTAGAAAATATTAAAAAGACAAAGTTTCTACATTTAAAGTTCTATTTGTCCTATTGTCAATTCATTCTAGTCTAAAGTCTAAAAGATCTTTATTTCTGGAAAATTTTACTGGTATAATTTATAGCGATTATATTGCTATTATTTTGAAAAAAACTTTATCTTTTTATCTATGTTAAAGGAAAACTTTAAGTTATGTAATTTTAATAATATTTATTTTTGTTTCCTTATATATGAGAACACAGTATTTTTTTCATATGCATTTGTGTTTATATAAGTACGTGTATACTCCCCAAAAATGTACTGACCTAAACTTGAAATATTATTTTTAATTATTTTTCGCCCACTTATTGTATAGATTTTCTATATTTTAAATAAACTAAGATTATGATATTTTCTCTCCTTGATTAATAATGCAAATAAAGCAGAAAAAAAACGTTTTAACATATTTCTCTGTGAGGAACGTCTTTAGGAAATTATTCAAATGTTGAATATAAATTTAGATATGCATCAAGTTATAACCGGTTTAAATATCTCAAATTAATGCTACATTAAAAGAGTTTTGCTGCTTTATATGTCTTTAAGACTTAATACGAAAACAACAAGTTTTATCCAAAACTAGTATGTGCATCAAATTTTAAAACTATAAAGTTTAGTTTTAAAGTTCATTGTGCTCAGAGCAGCACATAAAAGTTTGATTCAAGTGTAAAGATGTACAGCCATCAGCTGTAAAAAATAAGATGCTTCCAATCAGTAAGTAGAAAACAATATGAATTATTTTATAGTCAGAAAAATGATTTAATTTTTATTATATATGTTTTTTATTAAGATCTGATGGCATTTGGGATATTTCATGAAAAAATTGAAACAAATTATAGCATTACCTTTTTAATCATTCGTCCTTTTTTTTCATCAATTACTTATCAATAATCCATCCTTCAATTACTCATTCCTTTTCTTTTCCTATACCTTCTCAATTCTATTTATGTATATGCGATAGTGAAAGTTATGCAATTGCTTTTTGCATTATAAATGCATGCTTATAATGCTGCATATTAAATAACGTGTGCATCTTTTCATAATAAAATATAAGACCACTATTTACATTTATGAAACTTTCTTTATTACTCATTTTTAGTAAACCGTTACTTTTAAAAATCCCGATTTCAAATTCGTCGAATTATTCAATTTTAAGATAAAAAAATTATTTTCATATGTTTTAATTACAGCAATTATAAAATACGTAAATGGATGTGGAAAACTTTATTAATTCTCAAGGCAAGCCCTCTTTTTGAAATTTCTCTCCCAAAAAAGTTAAGAACATATTTCGATCGATATCATGTTACAACTTATTTTTATATACATCATTTCCACTCTGTAAGTATTACGTATCGCCAAATTTTACCGAAAATGATATTCATCAATCCAACATGACTGGGAGACACACATTTAAAACTTCCATTCTTCGGACTTTCCCATTTATTAAAATCATCGAAATGCTTGCCAATATCAGATACTTCCTTTCTTCGTTCATCGATATAAACACATCTGTCTCTTAAATGAGTATTTTTCCCAGTTTCCCGATAATAATTTCGGGAAGACGGAACCCCGGGAGTGATTCTTCCTTATGCCTGGATGGGAAATACCGGAGAAAGCGGAGCAGAAGGGGTATCCTGTCGACGTGCCTTTGCAGCCAATCGATCTACACCTTGATCGAACACCCTCTCCTTTCGGGGGGAGGGAGATAACTTTTGCTTATTTTCACTCTACCGGAAACTACGGTCCACTGAGATGTGTACCACAAAGGTTAATAGAAGCTAAAAATAGCATGGAGAAGCCACCGCATTCCTCGGTGTATAGAGATATCAAGAAATCAAATACCAGAGTGTTTGGAAGCTACCTGGTGAGATTCAATACAAAGAGATTTGTTTCGTTGATTGTATGTTGTCTTTGATTTACTGAAGATTTATGCACTGAGCTGAATTGCCATCTGATCCTCTATCTGATGAATAATAATATCTTATCAAAATTAAAGTTCCTTTGTTAAAGTTTGTTCCTAATATCAATGATAAATTCTATTCATATTGGATATACTTTTCATTAAAATGGCATAAATTTTCTACAGCATGTCACACAATAATATTTTCCCCCTTAATTTAATTTTGCCTTTTATATTTTGCTTTTGATAGACAGATGAATCATCTTTTTATGCTAGATGAAAGATTACAACCACTGAGCACATTATTGTAAAATTTTAAACTTATATGTAAAACCTCTGCTAAACCTGCATTATTTTGTTTTAAATCATTATAAATGCAAAGCAGAAAAACAAATACATTTGTAGTAATGTATCATAAAAATAAAAATAAATTTTTTTCTGTTTCTTTAATTTTTTTAAGACTAAAGGGGGGAAAATGTAGAGCCATACTCTCGATTTCGGAAGGCTCTGAGACTCGATTCTTCTAAAGAATGCCATATAAGTGCAGTCTGAGGCAAATTAAATTCAGCAAACATAACGTCTGGCCAAACGCTTTACCGAGGAATATGGAGAGAGAGCTGTTATTTGGGTAATCGTTTTCTTTACTTGACTGCAGTTCAAATATGCGAGATCCGTCTAAAATAGGCCGTAGTGTTGCGTCTAAACAGGATGTTAATATAACTAAACTTCACTAAATATAGAATAAGTGTTAATATGAAACTTTTCTGAAGAGAAAATAGCTATAATTTTTCTTTTCATTTTTACACTGTATAAACCTTTTAAAACAAAGCTCTAAATAAGTTCCGTAACAGGATTGGGTAGAAAATAAGTAAGTTAAGAAATTTTCATATATGTTAATTCTATTGAAAATTATTTTTCATCATGTTGTTATTCTATATTTTTTTTCAAATCCTCATATAGTTGATTAACATATTTTTGTAATTTTAAATAGTTGCAATGTTATTAGAATATTTACAAATGCTCTAAATTCTCCTCCTAATACGAAAATGAAATATGAGACTTTTCATTTAAGTAATGAAAGCTATTCAATATCGAGGTTTAATTGTCAATTAACTGCTGTAAATTTTATTTCATATTTGTATGATTTGACTTTTATTCTTTCTACTTAAATACTTTTCTCATCTATAAACTATTGCATGCTTAAATGTCTTATCGCATGAAAAAAAAGCTTTATTTCAATTTGATTTTAGTAGTTTAGAAACGTCTTTCAATCAATTTTAAGAGGAATATTTTATTTTTGGAGATAATGACTTTAATTTTATTAAATAAAACTACATTTTTATTCGCTAAGGAATTCTTTAACTGCTTGAACCATATCAATTATTTCAAGCCTTTATTGCTGGATTATTTTCATATAGCAATGTTTTCCTGTAACATTCCTAATATGATCAATGTGTGGTGGCATTTGTAACCATTTTAAATAATAAAAATATACTTGGCTAATATGTTTCAAAACTATCGATGGCATTTCCAAAAAGATAAATAAATTTCTAAATCAGCTTCTGATATTTTAAAAAGTCATTTTCCAATGATATATTTTTTTACTCTCCCATATTGATTATATAGTTTAAATGTAAATATTTTCAATGCAATATATTTCGATTCTGAGTTCATTGATTGATTTCAAATGGAAGAACAAAGGTTAGATCTTTCAATGAGCTTCAGACAGTCTGGTATGTTTATTGAATTTAAACATCAACAATGTCTGGCTTGGTCTGCTTAGCTAAGATAATCAATGATATTGCAGAACAAACAGTGAAGGTATCATGTGCGCCAAGAAAATTTGCTTTGCCTTTCTCATGTATAACTGCCTCAGTGCACTCCAGTTGGGAATATGAGTAAAACTTGGATATTTATGGTGAAAAATTAATATTTTATAGATGCGCTACCAAATAAAATATTATAGTAATTAATTAACATTAAATTAAATTTTCCACATTACCAGTAACAAAGGAAAAAATTTTATATTCTGTTGATTGAGAAATAATTTTATAATACTCATTAAGTTTGATTTCTAAATTGTATACTGGTTTGTATACTGGTATTGTATACTGATATTCAGCTTACATCCGTGATGTGACAACAAACTAAGAGGGGATAGAGTAGTAATCGAGAACAACAAAAGTTGACATAGTACTTGGGATTTTAAAGCATGCACAATCGCAAAAGGCAGATAATAGAGCACACACTTAATATATTTAAATATGCCAGCAAACTATATTAAAAATATCGAAATCCTTTGCAACGAAATATTTAGTTTGAGCAAGCCAGCTTTAATTGTTGCAAAAAAAAAAAATAACAAATAGGAAAAAAACATCCATGTGCCATTTATTTTCCATTTTAAATAAAATCAAGCCATGTAAATGAGGATAGCAAAGAGTTGATTGTATACAATTAAAGTAAGTAAGGGGAACAGTTATTCGAATAGCTTTTCATTTTAAATTGTAGAAAAGATTTTTCTGATTATCTGAGAAATGTTTTTTTTTTTTTTGTAATTAAAAACAGTGAACAATTTAAGAACAATTTATTTTCGAAATCATTTGTTCAAACGTTCCATGTTACTTCTTCGGTCTCAAATTATAAATGAATTGAAATTTTGAATGCATAAAAAATATTACATCGCAAAAGAGTTTCGGAAATTTGGAAAAAAGAAATTATTTCCTTAGTTTCTCTGAAGAACAGTGACCAAATATTTTTTTGAGATTCATTAGAAATATTTTATGGATTTTTTTTTTCTTTCGGGCAATCGCAAATATATCAAATTCACATCTGTTGATTGTAAATAAAAATAAGAAATTTCTCCATTTAGCCTGACATCTTTTTGTAATTTTATAGTAATTTTTAATAATTCCTTAATATAATAATATATATATCCTTTTTTCCTTATAACTGTTTTTTGTTATACTAACCGTAATCGTTTAAGGTATGTTTTTATTTACTTCTTTCATCGCGTTAGTTATCAAAGCAATAATGAAGAAGCATTCTGCAAGGAAGTATAAAATTAATATAATTTGTATATATATACGTTCTTTGGGTATATATTATTAATAACACCTGACTTAAACGAAATGCATAAATATATTCGTAAAACATACTTTATATAAATATAATTTTTTATTTATAAAACTTAAATCAATAGATAAGAATGTTTCATATTCCTTGGGGTATGTTTTTGTGGTGAATCGCATATAAGCCAGTAACAGCGCTTCTGCCTGAACAGCTGTTTTAGCAAAATCGTTTAGTTACTGGACTGCTAACCTAAAGGTCCCAGGTTCTATCCTCACGCGTCTCATACCGCTAAATTTTGTTGAAATTTTAATTACATATTTGAAAGAGCTTTAATAGCTTATACTTAATTTATAAATTCTCAGATGCTTTTGCACAGTTTAAATTCGTTGGACAAATAACTTTTAAAAAGCTATTATAATGTGTTTTTTTTTAATTTTTGGATGAAACATTTGTTGTGAAAAATTACAAATTGATATTAATTATTTATTGCTCGTCTAAAAAAGTTATGTTTGTAATTTTATAATTTGTGTCTAGCATTTTATTTTATTTCTCTCTTACTGAACATTTATACATAAACATTTGAATTTAACTTTTACTATGAAACCGTTCTATTGTTTCCATTGTTGTCTTATGCAAATTGTTTATTGTTGTGTATTGCTTATTTAAAAAAAAGTTCTGCTTGTAATTTTATAATTTGTGCCTAGCCTTTTATTTTCTTTCTGCTCAATTATACATAAACCGTTGAATTTAACTTTTACTATTAATTTGGTCTATTGTTTCCATTGTTGACTTATGTATGAGAAGGAATATGGCAAGAATCTTTTTTTTTTACTTTATTCTTTAGTAAATTTATCAGCAAAGACTGTAATATTTTGTGGTAAAATAAAGAGAGATAATGAATATTTTTCACATTTTTAACTTTCTTTAACTTTAACCATCTCCCCATACTGGAAATCTTAATTGATTTGCAAAATTATCACATTCCTTTAAATTATTTTTAATTAATTTTCATGAATTATGTTCAATAATCAAAATAATTTATTAATTTAGAAAGAAATATCGAAAAACTTACTTTACGCAAAAAACATACAAAAATCAATAAGAAAACTAAAATGTGTAGGTATTTTATTTACGAATTAACAACACTTAATTAAAAAGTAAATAAATATTACATTTGATATAAAAAAATAGTTTTTTTCTGCAAAAAAGTACCAGGAACACTGCAAATTACAAGTTTTAATAGCCATTATTTTATACCATATCGAATTTAAGGGAAAGACCTGAAGAATAAGATCAGATTTTCAATACTGGACCAATGTTTTGCAAGCTCTGAAGAATAAGCTAAATATTTTAATACTGGACGAATCTTTTGCAAGTCCTGAAGAATAAGCTCTTGCTGCAAATGACTTTCGAAACTCTTCAATAGATTAACGCCTTCAAAGTTGAAAGTCATCTCCATTTTGTCCCAATCACTGCTTCCACTTTCATTCCACTTAAACTATGCCCAGAAACTGGCGACTTCGTCACATTCCGGTGTACCTCCTCCGCATTCCTGAATTTTTCGTTTTCCTCTGCCCAGGCTTTAATAGCTATTTTCCGCTTCCAGTCTGGGCAAGACCCATGCAATTATTCTCAGAGGATACACTTCACCTTCATCATTTTTAGTAACTTTTTTGGTTCAAAAGTATTACTGAGGTTTTTGTTCTCCTGTGATGTTTGATTTTCTCACAACGTGCTGAGTTTCCTAGAAGTTTTTCAGAAATGCGATAGTAATAAAAGTAAATTGGATAAATCTCCACATCACCTGGAAAGCTTTTTTTAATTTCCTAGGTTTTTGTTTGAAAATTCCTTGATTTATAAGAAAACTCTTAATGCAAGTAAATACAAAATATTGGTTTCAGGTTTTATGTGTGACGGGTATTAATAACTAGATTTACATTTATTTCTAATAGATGTTATAAAGGTTTTAGTGTCAAAGATATTTCGTATTATACGACAGACAGTTATCTTAATTCATTTAGAAGTTTCTTCATTTGTGGTTAGGTGCTGTTAACAAGAAAAAAATTGGATATTTTCTTCAGTTTGCAAAAAGTAATATTAAATCCTTAAGCAAATAGAATTTTGCTCCCCTAACTAGGTACAGCTGTTACACAATATTAAGCAATACAGTGCGATATTATATAATTCAGTATTCAACAATATTATATAATATAGCGAATATTGAGAAAAAATTGGATATTTTCTTCAGTTTGCAAAAAGTTATTTAAAATCCTTTAGCAAATAGAATTTTACTCCTCTAACCAGGTACAGATATTACAGAGTATTAAACAATACAGTGGGATATTATATAATTCAGTATTCAACAATATTATATAATATAGCGAAAATTTGAAAAAATTGGATATTTTTTTGTTTGCAAAAAGTTATTTAAAATCCTTAAGCAAATAGAATTTTACTCCTCTAATCAGGTACAGATATTACAGAGTATTAAACAATACAGTGCGATATTATATAATTCAGTATTCAACAATATTATATAATATAGCGAATATTGAGAAAAAATTGGATATTTTCTTCAGTTTGCAAAAAGTTATTTAAAATCCTTTAGCAAATAGAATTTTACTTCTCTAACCAGGTACAGATATTACAGAGTATTAAACAATACAGTGCGATATTATATAATTCAGTATTCAACAATATTATATAATATAGCGAATATTGAGAAAAAATTGGATATTTTATTCAGTTTGCAAAAAGTAATATTAAATCCTTAAACAAATAGAATTTTACTCCTCTAACCAGGTACAGATATTACAGAGTATTAAACAATACAGTGGGATATTATATAATTCAGTATTCAACAATATTAAACAATATGCAATGTTGTACAATATTTCTGTACTACTTCTGTAGGGAGCTAATAAATCTTTTCATTGGTGGCTTTAATACCTATTACTCATAATTTAAATCTTAAAAACGGTAATTTGATATAATGTTAATTAAGAACGAAAAACGTGGTAAAAAATGTGGGAGGAGTAACATATTTTATCGTCAAAAATTGTTAGAAGGATGGAGGTTTTAGGAGGTGGATGTTATTTCTCCTGTAATGTAATGATAGGCGCTTTTTTGTTTTATTTTATTAGTTGGATAAACTTGAGATATTCATTTATTAACATATTGTAAATCATAAATACAGCTTATAAATCTAAATGAGTTGAATATAATTTGCTCCATATTATTTAATACAAAAGTAATTCCTATATCAATTAAAATAATTTTACAGAGAAAAATTTCTTCACAAACATTTGAAATTTTGAGCCATTATATATATATATATATATATATATATATATATATATATATATATATATATATATATATATATATATATATATATATATATATATATATATATATATATATATATATATATATATATATATATATATATATATATATATATATATATATATATATATAACCAATCTAAAGTAAGAAAAAGTTTGAAAACGAAACTAAAATGAAAACGAAACAAAACAGTTTCGAAATCGCAACTAAAATTTATTACCTATTTAAACTAAAACCAAAAAGGAACTTCATAGTATTTAGAGAGCGCAATTGCAGCTACTTCTAAAACACAGATGAATTGATACAAAAGTATTAGAATCAAGTTAATAGGAAAAACAAAAACCAAGTAAAAATTAAACCAAAAAAATTATTAAAAAATATTAAAAAATATTTAAAATTCTTTAAGAGATTTGATGGGAAGAGGAACAAAATTTAGATTAAGAGAAAAAATAAACCATAACAAAATTTTGATTTCTATTGGTAATGATTTGGATGTTTTTATTGCCAAATTATCTAGAAAATACCACTGGCCTGCGGAAGGTTTCGGGGAATGGAAAGTGAGAATTTTAAAGGAAATTAAAATAAAATTGAATACTGATTTTGACAGATCTAAAGAACGTGGGATTTATTTTAGTAAAACATTAAAAAATGAAATAAAAAATTTAAAAGAAAAATTTGTCATTACAGTAATAGATAAATCAGCAAATAATTTCTGTTTAATTTGTAAATATTATTATAAAGAACTTTTAATTAATGAATATAACTCTAATGCAACTTATATGTTAAAGAACACCGGGAAAAAGGAATTAGATAAAAGAATGCTAGCTTTCGCAAAAAAAACCAAAACTAAGACTTGCTCTCTTAACTATCCTTATTTATTCCCAACAGTTAAATTTCATAAAAATCCATTAAAATTCAGATTCGTAACCTGTAGCACTGGTAGTTATAATTACTATACGGGTAAACATTTCTTTAAATACTTAAAAATTATCCTGGACAAAATAAAAAATGAAGACAACTTTATTATTTCTAGTAACAAAGAAGTATTGGATTTTCTTAAAGATAACAACATTAATAAACTTAATACTTTTGATTTCGAAAATTTATACACTAATCTACCTCATGAAAAATTAATAAAGGTCTGCACTTTTATATATGACGAATATTTAAATGAAAATATCATTCCTAAAAATAACTGGCTTGAGTTATGTAATTTTAATATTACTGAAAATTACGTGTTTAATGGTATTAATTTTTATAAACAAGTCAAGGGCATTCCAATGGGGACAGCTTTCTCAAGTGCTTTAGCTAATATTTTCCTGCATTACTATGAGAAAAAAATAATTAAATATAATTTAATAAACGGGTGGAGATATATTGATGACCTACTTTTGATTAACTTCGACAATACTAATATTATTACTAATTGCTATCCAAAAGATTTAATTCTAAAAGATACAAATATAAATCAACTTGAGGCTACCTTTCTAGATTTAAAAATCGAAATTGCTAATGATAAAACAATAGTTGGTATATATGATAAAAGGGATGATTTCAACTTTAAAATAACAAAACTATGTAACTACCATTCCAATCTAAACTCTAAAATTTTCAAAAATCTTATTTTCTCACAAGTTAACAGGATCAAAAGGGTTTGCAATAATAAAAATTCTTATATTGAAGCATCAAATATCCTCCTTAAAAATTTAATTAAAAATGATTTTCCTAGAAATTACTGTAATGTCAATTTTTTAATTAAACAAGGTATGGTTTGGGATTAATCTTTTGGCTTAAATAAAAATAGAAATTTACTTGCATATTGGATCACTCAATAGATGGCGCTGGGTGCCTACCTCTGTTTACATAATTTACCGTTAACTTTCAAAAACAGGAAATCACAATCGATTGTTTAAAGTTTCGTTCACTGTTGGAAGGTATGTATTGGCCTTTTCGTTTTTAATTTTAATTTTAATTTTAATGCTGTTTTTGTTTTTATTGTTATTGTTTTTATTGTATTTTTACTTTGTGGTTTTTTTTCTAATTTGTTATTTTGTATTTCCTTTCTGTTAAAATGGTATATCTCTTGAGCATAATTTCGGGGGATTTTCGGGTCACGAGGAATCATTATTAGACTTAATGTCTGTATGTCCTCACAGAAAAAATCCCTTTATTTGAATCCCTGCCTGAGGGTGACCCTTGAAAAAGTCTTCAGGCCGGATTCTTTTTTAATATTTTTTAATAATTTTTTTGGTTTAATTTTTACTTGGTTTTTGTTTTTCCTATTAACTTGATTCTAATACTTTTGTATATATATATATACGAGGGCAATTCAGAAACTAACCTCCGATTGGTCACAGTGCGGGTAGTGGGGGGAGTAGCGCGCCATCTGTGCATTCACACGCTCAGCAGGTCAGTCGGCATCAAGCCGTAGTCGAGTGAACATCGTACCTGCGCTAGTTTAGTTTTTGTGGCAGTTTGAAATGTGTGCTGCAATAGAAAATCCCGCCAAATGTGAAGTGCGTGCTGTTATAAGGTTTTTTACAGCCAAAGGATACTCTGCAGCAGCTATTCATCGTGAGCTTTGTGCCGTGTACGGACCAAAAGTTATGAGTGAAGGAGTTGTCCGTGAATGGGTACGTTTATTTAAAAGTGGACGAGAAAACGTTCATGATGAAGAGAGGAGTGGTAGACCATCCTTGGTGACTGACGAACTCGTTCAGACAGTTGATGCAAAAGTTCGTGAAAATCGACGTTTCACAATGGCGGAGTTGTCTACTGATTTTCCACAGATTTCTAAGACTCTTTTGTACGAGATAGTGACAGCAAGATTGGGTTACCGTAAGTTCTGTGCACGATGGGTGCCCAAAATTCTTACCGACCACCACAAAAGTCAAAGAATGGCCTCTGCATTAGACTTTCTGTCACGTTATGAGGACGAAGGAGAACCATTGTTAAACAGAATCGTGACCGGTGACGAAACCTGGATTAAGTACGTGAACCCTGAGACAAAAGAACAATCAAAGATGTGGGCACATTCAGATTCGCCTACCAAACCAAAAAAAGCCCGGCAAGATTTTTCTGCCAGAAAACTGATGGCAACGGTGTTTTGGGATGCCAAAGGGGTGTTGTTGGTTGAATTCATGGAACGTGGGACGACCATTAATCAAGACGTGTACTGTGAAACACTAAAAACATTACGACGGGCTATACAGAACAAACGCCGTGGTATGCTGACTTCCGGTATCGTTTTTTTGCACGATAACGCCCGTCCTCACTCTGCTCGCAGAACAACAGCCCTTCTTGAGTCCTTCAAGTGGGACGTTTTCAACCATCCACCTTACAGCCCAGATCTGGCGCCAAGCGATTATCACCTCTTCATGCGTATGAAGAAATGGCTCGGGTCCCAGCGGTTTGATGACGACGAAGAGCTCAAAGATGCGGTCACAGGCTGGCTCAAGGCACAAGCGGGTGATTTTTATGCAGAAGGAATTTCAAAGCTTGTGAAGAGATACGATAAGTGCCTCAATCGTTATGGAGACTATGTCGAAAAATAGTGCAAAGATGTAGTTGTAAGATGTATATATTAAAATATTTTTACTTAACTTGGTGTATTTTTTTCAATCAACCGGAGGTTAGTTTCTGAATTGCCCTCGTATATATATATATATATATATATATATATATATATATATATATATATATATATATATATATATATATATATATATATATATATATTTCATTGCTATTCTTTAATGCAAATTCGAGAAAAGAAAAATCTTGTTAAATTATATGTATATTTAAAATAACTGCATTTTGTGCAGCTAGATGTCAAAAACTAAACATAATGTATACGCTACCGATTATATATGGTAAAAAAAATCTTATATCTTTTTTTAAATAGGGATATTATTTATCTTTCATTCATGTTCTAAAAATAACTCTACCTTACCATACTTCATAGTTTATGAGATTTTCTTCTGGAGTAAATGTACGAAGTAAGAAAGAACATTTTTCGAGGAGGAATTTATGTGAATTTTAATGGAAATACTTTTTTTAAAAAATGCGAAAAGCAAAATTTTTTCTCCAAAGCTTTATTTATTCATTGTTCTGACAAACAGCATTTATCATTTTAAATAGCTAGGCCAAAAGAAATGAGGATATATATATATATATATATATATATGTGTGTGTGTGTGTGTGTGTGTGTGTGTGTGTGTGTGTGTGTGTGTGTGTGTGTGTGTGTGTGTGTGTGTGTGTTTTCACAATTGATAGATTTGTCATGTGAATAGACTAATAAATAAAATCCTCAATTTAGATCGAGGCATTGTATTTTATATGTATGCATAAATTATATGCGTGATCCCTTGTAGCACACACGTATATTGTACAATTTTGTTTGATATTAAAAATTATTCATAATATCGTATAATATTGTTAAATATTGAAAAATATAATATAATATCGCATAATTTTGTATAGTATTGTTTCACAAGCTGTGCTATTTGGGATGGTAAAAAAGCAAACAAAATTTGAATAGGGTTATGATTTTTAAATTTAATAAGTTACGATTAAGAATTTGTAAACATCTATGTATTATCAATTGCTATTAGTCTTTTGTGATCAACTGGATCATCGGAGTTTATTGTGTCTTTAATTTCAAATAAAAAATTTGTATATACCTTGATGTTCAAGATTCCCTTAATAAAGATTTTCATGTTAATTATATTAAAATTAAATTAATTTAATAGTTTTATATTTTGTAAATAAGTCTTCCTGATATAACCATCTTCTATGAAATGATATTATCATTAAAAAGGTAATTGCTTAATCCTTACTGGTTATTATCATATATGGTAAAGTAACTTCATTTTTATTTTCTATACAAATTAAACAGATATTAAACGCAATATTTTTTGATTCATTAATATGATTTTTTTTGTATATGTATCTTCAGTTTTGTCAAGAAGAAGTTTCAAGTCGAAATAATTAAAAAGGATTACATGCGAAAATTTAAAAGATTGCATATAATATTATAGTGATCTTTAAGTCTCATAAATTCTGTATAACAAAATAACTGACTACAAATAGGATTCACCAGCTTACATTGATATCCAGGAAAATCAGGTTATAGTTAATATAACTATAAATATAACATCTTAAATATGGGCGCAGAACAATATTATATCTTAAATATGGGAAATGAGGATAAAGTCATAAGAAATCACTAGAATGATCCATTATCTCCGGCAGGAAGTTAATCTTGTCAACGGAATGAGGGTTACTGATCCCCATACCATTATTATGTTTCAGAACATTACAGAACCCTCTTATTTATCCATAGAGTACTCATACACATACTTGTAGTAGTTATCGAGAGACGAGGATGAGCGTAATTAAGCTCACATTTCTTAAATGCAGATATAATAAATTGATATTGGGAAATACCACTTCGAAATGAAAGCATTAAATGTGAGGATACAAAATATTTTATTTAATATGACTTTAATTTTCAAGATTCAGCGATTCTGTGCAGTAGAACGACTGACAAGAAGCCCTGTCTTGCTTGGCTGGTAAATCTGGATAATAGTTACCACAACTTCAACATGGAAGAAAGAAGAGAAAGGAAATAAATTCAAATACAGATTCTGGAATGGAAAATTGATTTTTCTTAGCTTTTGGAGAAACCGATATCAAATTTGATGATAAAGAATGGGTATAAACTTTAATTTTGAGATTTATGAGAGATAACGATCAATCGTTTGTTATCTCCAATTGCAATTTTTCTGGAGATTGAACTTTAATGTTGATTAGTAATTTTATCACGCTGTTGCTATAAACCACTTGATTTCATTTATTGTCACTATGCCAATTAATAATAAATAGTAAATGACTTTATTATTTCACTTTATTAATATACGTCGATGAAATATATTTTTTAAATATTATTGTTGTATTTAAATCTTGTCTAACGTTGGTTATGGCTTGTCGCAGAAGTGGGATAAATTGTAGCAGCTTATTTGTTTTGAAAAAATTATTTACCAGGATAAAACTATTAAATGTTGAATGTTTCTTCCTTTCTTAAGATGAATGAAAAGATATGGTTATATAATTAACAATCTTAACAAAGTATCGATGATAGTACAATGTTAATATTATTAATATAATAGTTTCAAAAGTTATTTATGACGGAAAATGATAACATTTAATAAAAAAAAATGCTAGATGCAGTAAATATCTGTAATGTTCTGTTATTGCCAGATATTTTGAAGAGCCTGTTTTCAGACCTGTGTTAGTGACTTCTTCGAAGAACTATTGGCCAAGAACAAATGTCCTGGAAATGTCGCACCATACAGTCACTTCTTGTAAAGACATTAATGCCACATCGTGAAGGTGGTTGTCAGCCCAGTAACAATGTTTCCGATGTTAACGTTTCGAGTTAAAAAAAAAATTCCTTGTTTATTCATATTATTCAAATCCATCTACTGTTATCTTCATCATATCTGATGAGGAAAAATTTAGCGAAATCCATGTGCAGTTGCTCACCTTCAAATTACAGCAGCTAAATGCGCTGAAATCGATAAAAAAAAAAAAAAACATTCACAGAACATAACATAGAACTCTGAGAATTTTGTTTTCTGTAAGTCATATCACTGACACTCCGACCCTCCCCCGAAGGCACACGGATAACAAATATTGAATGACGGGATCGCCGCAACAGCAACACTGACGGGTACTGTGGTTGAGTCCTAAGGGCCATCACCGGCCAGTGTACAATCCTTGCCTAAGGAAGTAAGTCACGTCATCGATATTGTAGGAGCCAACCCCCACCTTTTCGTGTACCTTCCATTGTGGCGAGATCCAACCACCATGTCGGAAGCATCTCATCCTGATTGGATATTGTTTTCGATAAACCCAGATTGTGAGCAAAGTTTCTATAAGTATTCAGTAAACCTACAGTAATTATACTATGAATTTCCGAAACAATTTCAAATGGCACAATTGGTCATCCGAATCGAGGTCGATCGCATGGGCACATAATTTCTTCTAATTACCAAATGGACTACACTTCTTAAGAAACATTGGCCTCGTCTTAGCTTGTGAATTCGCCTAAAAAGTTGAAGTCTTCGGCTGCATCTTCCTCTTTAAGATAAAATAGCTTTATCAATTAACCTCGTTGTTCGATTGTAACTCTCAACTTGTTGGCGCATTCGAACTCTTGGCTGAAGAAACACACTCCCCAAGCTGATTTTTCAAAGGTTTTCCTATAAGCAATGCTTTGCACGTGACAAGTGCTTCTACTCCCTATCCTTGTAAATTATGTAAGTGTATTATAGCACCTCCTCGTTGGGTTGTTAATTTTCTTTTACTATGCTCTTCTTTACAAATGCTTTACGACTACCATTTTCGTCATATGTGTAAATTCCGACATCATTTATGGTTTTTCAATACTCTGATCAATCTCCGCGATGAAAAGTGGGTGTTGTCTTCGAAAATGTCGAAATTATTTCAATGTAACTGTAGTGTGAGCTCTATGTTGATTAAAATCATCGCAAACTTGATAGCATACCTTCAAATACCAATCTATCAAATTTTGATAATATTTGTTTAGCAGATAGGCCGTAAAGTGTTAATATATAGGGGAAGTGTTTTTTGGAACACACTATATGTGTAAATTCTTAAAATATAAGATATTTGTGAAACTATGCTATCAATAAAATCATTTATAAATGTCTAAGAAGCAGGGAAAAAGGAATATTTCTCTTGCAACTAACCTTTACAACAGAATTTGATTTAATAATGGTTGACACGAATAAAACACTCTGATACTCTTTAACAACCGAATCCCATTCTAAAACAAATTGTTTTTGAAGGCTAAGGCGGCTAGTGGGAGTTCCTTGAGTCTACGCTTAAGTAAATGGTCTACAAAAAATTGAATCATGTCAAAGCTGTAAACTTGTATTATTTACTTTAGTGTTATTTAAAGACACTCTAGATTTTCTTAACTCGTGTTAGGGATTTTTATAGCAAAAATGATTTGACAGAATATTAAAATAAAAGCCAATTATTCACTTATAAGAAGACAGGAAAACAGAAAAAAGAAGATAAATGAAAGAAAATGTTACATATTTTCAATTTTAGGTACCAGGAAAAAATTTAATAACATAAGAAAAGTTAAATATTTTAAATACTTTGTTAAAAAGAATGTTTTTGAGTATACGGCATTATTAGATATTAATTGTGTTCTAAAAATAATTAAAAGGTCAATTAAACTTCTGAATATTAGTTTAATGATGAAATTCTGAACGAAATAATATATATTCATCTTCTTTCAAAAAACTAGGATTGCTTTTCTCATGTACAACTTATCTAAATAAATAATAATGTGAAATTAAGACATTTCTTTTATCATTTCATCCTTATATGAAACTTCATTTCAGATGGAATTTATTAAAGAAAGACTATTAGAGAGAAAAATATGTGATATATATATATAATTTTTCAGACTTTTATGAGCATGCCATATGCCAATATATCGATGGATAAACATTGTTTAAGTTAGCTATATCTGCTCTAAATTATTTTACAACGTTAAATATTTTTAAATAAATCGCTCATATTACAAAATACCATGTTTCTCTAAAGGCTCTACTTATTATCAAAAAAATTGTATATTTTTCTATGGTTTTTGACGCCAACATTTTGATGATACAGTAAAGTTTCGACCGGACGGTAGAGATCTGTAATATATAATTATATGTGTGTGTGTGCATGTGCGTGTACGTCTGCGTGTGTGTATCAGGGTATTACACAGTAAATTAAATGGATCCTTTACTCAGTAAGTCTATTTGTTATAAATAAATAAATGACATTTTAATCAAATTCTGTTATCAGAAAGCTGTACTTCTATTCTTACACTGATTAACGATTTGTCTTTTCAGAGTTCAGTTGACAGAATGTGAAAAAACAACATTACTGAAGGTAAAGTTGTTGGTTTGTATCACCAGACGGAGGAGTGATGCAACGGAAATGGTAAAATCGGAGAAACGGAAAGAGAAATCATATCAAAATGCGCAGAGGACATGACATCCCTGACTGGTTAATTGACATAACATGCCTGACCCCTCAAGCTGCAAATTATACTGATGAATTTGACGTGCAATCAGCGGAGTTCAAAATATGAAGCCATAAATGTGTTACCTAAATTTTATACAACTTCTTCATGTAATATGGGATATTAAACAAAAGTTACACTAAAAATATCATCAATTAAAACATTTATCCTGTATATTCTTCATATGTATGTGTTGTAATTTGTTTTACTAAAAGAATTCGCATAATATTTATTATGTTAGAATTCTAATAAGAGATGCTATTAAAATACAGTGGCAGCATTATTTCTATAATATGGTGTTTATATTGATTTCAATAACATACAAGTTTATATTGATATCTATTTATCCCAAGCAAATATTAGTATGTTCCGAAAAATATTTGGAATATTGATCTGTTTATATTGATATCTATTTATCCCAAGCAGATATTAGTATGTTCCGAAAAATATTTGGAATACTGATCTGTTTCTATCATAAATATGAAATTCATGAACGAAAATATAATAGTACATATTTTAATATTATTAAATTTGCAAAATTTACATAATTTTAAGGGTTTTTTTTTTCCTCATTTTTTGCTGTAATATCAATCAGAGTCAATGATATTTGTAAGAATGAATTTGCCTACTGACACTGTTGAGAACGGACCACATAAAATAAAAATACTAAAACATCTTTAGAGAAATGAATGTGAATTTTTAAATCCTAAACTATTGTTTTAAATAGTAAAACATCAAGAAAATAAACCACATTTTTTCATAATGAATTCCAAACATAGTAAACATAAATTTTATATCAAATTAAATTTAAAGGTCAAACTTTTAAGTAATATTAATTTAATTGTCTTATAGTTTTTCATTTCATTTTTTTTTCATGTCCTATAGTTTTTCATTTTGAATTTGCAAAATTACATTGAATTATTACACGGAGCAACTTGTTCCATGAAATATTTAAATCACATGTACAACTTCAAATATATAACCACACCACACACATACACACACACACATATATATATATATGTATGTATATATATATGTGTGTGTTTGTGTGTGTATATATATATATGTGTGTGTGTGTGTGTGTGTGTGTGTGTGTGTGTGTGTGTGTGTGTGTGTGTGTGTGTGTGTGTGTGTGTGTGTGTGTGTGTGTGTGTGTGTGTGTGTGTGTGTGTGTGTGTGTGTGTGTGGTTATATATTTGAAGTTGTAAATGTGATTTAAATATTTCATTTAACTGTATATAAAATTTTAAATCAATTTAGAAAATATGAAACTGAATTTATACATACAAATATATTTTTAGTTATATTACTATAACATTTTGTATATTATTATAACCTTTTATTGTAAAATTTATAAATTTACTTTCCAGTTATGATTTTAAATCTGTCTTTATAATTAAGATAAACTAATCTATCAAATTGAAAATATTTTTTAAAATAGTGTATAATTTTGTTTTTATTTATCATTTCCTTAATAGTATGTGATATCTGGAATTGTAATTGAATCTATATAATGCATGCAAATGTTATATAATGTATTATGCAAGGAAAAAATTTCTCAATTTTATAGATTGCTTCTGCTAAGTATTTTTATAACAATTGAACGTACATTTCTAAATCATTAATTTATTAGAAACAAAGCATTTTTCGTTTGGCTCAGAATTAAAATTACATTTAAACAATTTAGATCTCTAATACATTATTTAATCCTTGCCTTCTCCAATAAAACCCTTTATCCTTTGAAAGAGTTATAGTTTTCATTGCCAAAAATTAACTGATCTTTAAAATTTAAAGTGAATTGATATAAAATTATATGATAGAGCAAATCAACATGCCACCGAAAATAGCTAGTCAGAATAAAAGATACAACATCTAAACATATTTCAATGAAATTTAATTCATTATGTTACGAAATAATAAGTAAGCAACTTACTAGTATTAGTAATGATATTAGAAATAGTTACATTTATATCTTAATAAATGGTACAATATAATCCTCTAATCCTTCATTTATTAAATTCATGACTTTCGCAAGCTTTGAAACATAGACTAGTGTTTCAGATTTAATCCTTGTCAAAAATGCCAGATTCTTACGTATGATGAATTAAATTCTCATCACAGCTTAGTTAGTGTTCAACACTATTATTAATAATCTTCTTCGCCGGAGTGAAACGCAAGTTTAATCAAAAGTGTTTGGAAGCTGCTCGTAATTTGGAAGACTTTTTGAAAATACTCATCAATTTCACATGACACTAGAAATATCCATACTTTAGTAAATGTTAAAATATTCAACACAGAAAATTTACAATTATATTTAAATATTTTAGCTAGTTTTTTTTAAACTTTAAGTGTGAAATTCGGAATATGCAATTCCTACTCTAATTTTTTTGAATTTCAAGAAAAGTTTAGAAAAAAGATGCTAAGAATTGATGAAGCTAAAGAATTGATGCAGAAATTACAGAATAACAGACTTGTTTCTGAATTTCCACTGAGCCTCCGTCTTTCATCTGTTTTGTAAATAAAATATTATCCATCAATAAATGTATAACTACAGAAAACCGGATAAAATGTTGTGGAAAACATATTTATATCTTTATTCTGGCTGATAAGTCTCACCAACTGAAAAAATTTTTGAAAGTGAAGAATGAAAATTTTTAAATAAATCTTTAAATAAATTCATTTTAGCATGAAGTTCGGTCGCATTGAAAATACTCATTGAAAGTAATGCTGTTCTAGAATTCTTCTGATATACGGCAATTTAAAAATATAACTTTAATAGGATATAATTAACATAAATTTTATTCATTGTTTTTATACATATTTTTGAATGTTTATAGGAAACTTCATTTCATTCCTTTCATTGGGTTTGGCTGCAGATGTCTTCAGAAAGGAATGGGACGTGCTTTTTTGGTAGTAAGGCCTTGACTTCGAGGCTGAAAAATTCTAAATTCCAAATCAGAATTCACCAAGCAATCGTTACATAATCTGACTATGGCAAGTTAAATCCTTCAGGGGCTGTTGTCCTTCCTTCAGTGAATTACGGAAGTTTATCAAGGGAACTTATGTGCTGTCAGTTCACATGCCACCCACGTCATCTCACAACGATTAAAATAATAAAGTCGGTCACAAAATAACCCTATTGTAGCTTAAAATGGGATGTTGACAGTCTAATTCCCTAAGTCCAACCCTTCAAACGAGGAACGTTACTTAAAAACCATCCTTAATATTTGCTCAACTGCGCATAACATGTAAAAAAAGTAATATAATTTTTTTTTAATTCAATTCCTACTTAGGTCAAGAAAGACAAATTTTATTTTAGTTAGTTTTTATTAAATAATTATCAAAAAAATTATTCAGTATCAAAAAATTATTAATTTTCGCAAGAATTGAACTCGCACTCTTCACCTTCACGTGAAAAATACTGAAATCCTTGCATTTTACCGATTGAGCTACTGCCTGCTGATTTGAAAATGCATTACAAACTGCTAAAACTCTATTTAAAATATTAAAAATTAATTAAATTTAATTAATGAATTAATATTTGAAAAAAACTGCATTAACATCAAGTGTCATCTTCAACAAGTATAAAAAAAATGTATTTGAACTTGAGTGGATGAATAAAAAGTGTTTTATTAACGATTGAAAATTTGAACAAATTATATAAATATATAGAAATAGGGAGAGTGTGAACTAATAGTTTTAATTGAATAATGCGCGAATAGCGAAGAAAGAACACTACAGTAATAATGCACAATGTGTAAATAGATTTATTTATAAAAGATACTCTTATCAATTAAATCAGTTATCGTATTCAACCGGCTGAAAGTGCTTCTCTAATATCTTAATATTTTTAATGACAGCAAAGAATAAAATAAACTAAATTTTAAGAGTGAAATTAATCTATTTTCTATTTAAATTTAAACGTAGTTATTTATCCTGACAATCATTGAATATTTTTAAACTCTATAAAAATTATAACAGAAATTTATATCGCAAACAGTAAGAAAAAAATCTTAATTATGACAGGCTAATTACTGTTTCTTGGTTCTTTCAAAATATGTTAATTTTCGAAAAAAAAATCATGAAAAATCATTTTTAAATATAAGGACAAATAAAAAAATTATATGGTAACCTGTTATTCGGAAGGATTTTGAAAAATCTTTTATTACTTACAGCGAAATAAAAATTGTAAAAATGGCAATGTGAAAATCAGATTTATATTTGTAAGAGATTGTAATAAATAAATTTTGTTTTTAATGAGTAATTATTGAGGAAGTATTTTCATATAACCTTTTACACTAATATGCTTGAAATTCTTTCTGGCAATTCATCGATAAATTTTCCAATAAAGATTCAGAAAATATTGGCAAAACTGTAATTAAATGGTGGATTGTTATTTAAATACAATACATATGCATTTTATAGTATTTGTAAGAATTTATTATAAAGTCTAGAATCTTTTCTGAAATTTACTTTGTTAATAAAACGAAAAATAATTTTACAAAAAATCCTTTTTTCACAGAAGCGTTTTGATGCAACTTATTATATTTAGCTTCAATTCTTGATAATAAATTGGATATTGGCATCAGAGTACTTTATATGTTTATTCGCCAAATAGAGTTTATATATAGAAAAATTACTATTTGATATATGTACTGATTTTAATAACAAAAACTATGATACATATTTCAATATTTTAATTCAGACTAATTGCTAAAGATCCTCGAACATTTTGTTCTTTTTAATCTCCCTAATTCCCATATGCAAATTTATAAAATTATATGGATTTTTTTTTTTAAAAATGTGTTTTTTAGAGAGATGTATTCTGCCATTTCTGAATAATACATATAAATATAGTTGCCGATAAAATACAAATAATTATTAATTTCAGTATAATTTCAATTTATAATATTATTTCTTTTGGATCAACATATTTATTTGATGTAGAATTTTTTTTATTTGATTGGGTTGTGCTTATTTGATTTAAATTTAATTTAATTAAAAATATCTCATTTCTAATAAATAAGTTTTTAAAATTATCCATTGTTTATATAAAAATGTATAAATGCAAATAAAATATTATTATTATTAATGTAAAGGAAACACATAAGCTTCCAAAGAGTCACTAAAACGGCATTTAAATCTAAAAATAGTATTTAAAACAATTTATCAGAATTATGTCGGTTTATATGATTGCATAAGAGATGTGTTTTCCACATTCATTTTCATTTTGAACTTATTTTATTTATAAATATTCATGATGTGTGAATTTTATGCATTCTACGTATTAGGTGAAGCAAAATAAGATTGGAATACACTTTTTCCACAAGAGGAAAAAGTATTTATTTCAATCAAATATTTAAAAAATGCAAAATGATACATAGTTAGAAAATTTTCTGCAAACCATTTGGTAAAAAATATTCCTGAATGTGGTAAAATATATACTATATATATCTCGTCACCGCTTTTTACGTCTTTCATAATATACAGTTCAACACATAACGATAGTTTTTTGACATCAGAGCGAATAAATAGATAGTCTTTCCTTTAGATTTTATCAAACGCTACTTTCTTGATTTATGAGTTAATTCCAGTACCTTGATGTCTTGGCATTCAGCCCTAACATCAGTGACCCGATCTAACTGAAATAAATCACTAAAAATACCATTTGCCGAAGAAAGATAAAGAAAAAATGCCATTGTTATATTGTAAGAGTCTAATCGGAAACGCATTGCTCACTTTTCTCCCATTACACCTGAGAAGGATACTAGCTTTCTCCTGAAGCGTTTACTTTGATGTTCTAAGGAGACGTCAAGAGGCCAATGACGTCATTGCTCAACTAACGAAGCACATATTCTATTGGAAATGCACCAGGGATCCACCTAATACAATAATCCGAATTCCTTAATTCACGGCTCACTGGTAGACGCCTTCCGGTTTAGTAATCTCTGTCCGGTGGCGAATTAAGGCTCCAATCGTAAGTAAGGATGTGTCAATCATCTACAAGGGTGGACTATCGTGGTACAATTCTGGATGCTTAGTATTTTAGTAGTGGAGATCCATTGGTACAGTTTTGGCTGCTTAGTATCTTAGTACGAAATGTAAGAACATCTTTTGTTGTGAAATCTTATTAGGGACTGTAAAATTATTTTCCAAAAATTGAGAGTCTTTAGATTAGGAAATAATTTTAAATAAAAGCAAAACTTAATCAACGATCATATTCTTTATCCATATATCGAGTCAAGGAAAAAAATATCTTAAAATTTGGATTTTGAAGAACTGTGAAAGTGCTTTCCACATTTTTTGAATCATTTAGAGATAAGATTTATTTCAATAGCGTTATTTGGCATTTAAGTAAGAGTGAGATAATACACAAACTGACTGTTCCAACCCCCCTCCCCGCTCGAAGTTACATGGATAAAACTGAAAGACTGGACCAACGAGACAGCAACACTTACGAGAACTGTGCTTGATAGTCTTTCCCTTGGAATGAAGCTAGCCACACCTTTTTCTGGTTGACCCAGGGTGGCGAGAATCAACCACCAACCACTAATCCTGATTTTTGAGGTGCTTCACAACCATTGAGAGTAGAAGAAAATAATACAATAGAACTTTGGTGATAAATTATTTGATATAATGGTGATATATTATTTTATTATTATTTGGTGATAAATTATTTGATTATATGATAGTTTATAATATAACTCTACAAATTAACCACGAGATCAACTGCTTCAAGGATATTTGTTACAAAATATTTATTAGTATAGCATCCGTATCATTAGTAAGAAAACTAATAATAAATTTTAATATTATTTTCTAAATTTTCTTCGGTATCTAATGTTTTCCGGGAATTTTTTAATATATATTATTAAAGGCTTAAATAAACCATTATTTTTTATAATAATTTTATTGAGATAGAATTAAATAAGCAATTTATGACGAATGAGATTAGATTCGTATGTTGTTTGTTTAGGCATATGAGACTTCTAATATTTTACTAGGTAACAAAATTCGAAAGATAAATTACTTTATCAAGTTTAGGCAGAATATTGAGTTATATTTTTATGAGAAATATATTACAACCGATATTCTAAAGTGAATGAATTGAATAATTACAAATTACTTCAAAAGTACACACTTTATCATTTTACAAAAAGAAGAATAGAAATGAGTTTAGAAATTTTGTAGTTTCATAAGGTAATTTCAACGACATATATCTGAGCAGTCTTTGTTTTAATGTGATATTTAAGGGATACTAAAGTTTAATTTTGGAGAGTTAAAAGCACAGAAATTAAAATCTGAGAAACGTGAAAAACCAAAATAACCATAAAGCTCAAAAATTAAATTGTAAGAATTTAAATAAATAATTAGTATCAAAAATTAGTTCCAAAATAATAGATTTAAAAATGCGAACGCAATGATTTTATTACAAATATATATTAATGTAAACGAAGAATACAGTAGATAATAGCCCAAAGAAAGGATTCTCAGTTCCCTACATGAAGTGAAATTAACTTAAGGGCCGGTGTCCTTGCATAGGGGTAGCGCATCTTCCTCTTGATCTGGGCGTCCAGGGTTCGAATCCTGGTTCGGGCATGGTTGTTCTTCGTCTGTGTTCTATCTGTGAGGTGTGTGAATGTGCCCCCCCCCATCTGTAAAAATGGGTTATGCAAGCGAAAGTGTGCTTTTCATCATCATATAAGTTAGAAGTCTGACTTCTGCCCTCGGGTGCTCAGGGGGTCTTTACCCTCAAAAGCAGCTGCACCCCCCTTTCCGTGGTAACGCGGACACGAAATCTTCATTAATGTATTATTAATGTATTTTGTAATAGGGATAAAAAATATGAATGGGGAAATAATGACTACAATACCAATTATAGAGGAATGTTATCAAAGATTGCCCCCAAACGAATTGTAATTTCTCATAGTTTTATCATCACACTTCTTTCAAGACTTCATTTGATTTATTTATTTTGAAATTAAAAATAGATGTTCTTAAAATGAATATTGAATTGTTTTATATGCTTAATATTTCTATTGGCGCTATTAATTTAATATTTCTTCTAAATATGGAATAGTTAAAAAAAAAAAAGGTAATTATACAATGACAGAAATCATGCCACAAAAAAACACATTTTGAATTACTTCTTTCCGTAATTTTAAAGCCGTGGACTGGCTCTTGGCTTAATACTTCCCTAAAATAGATTTTTTTTTCAGCGTCGACAATATATATCCCAAAAATTCTTTATAATCATCACGTTTCAACTCTTCAAAATCTTTCGACTAAACTTGACAGTCTTCAAGATTTCCTGTAATCCCTCTGCGCAGTCCTGAAGTAGAATCCTAAAGTTTATCACATATTTGTTGCCAACTGTACTCCCCAGAGTCTACGAGGCAACATTTTTTTTTTTTTTTTTTTTTTTTTTTTTGTCCCTCCACTTCACAAAACTCAAAGACCCACTTTTGTCTCTGACATCTTTATTTTCGTGTCTCCCAAGACGAAAGTCTGGAAGGCGAGCCAAGACAAGTACAGAAAAACCCTTCCGAAAAATAGCATTAATCATAGCTTAGCATGACGATGGGATCAATTTTTTTTTTATCCTTTTCCTAAAGAGAGGGATAGATGATTTTCTTTCCTTTGAAAACTTTCCTGGCTATTGGCTGGAATTCGAGTTTCCTTACAAAGTTTTGAAGTGCATTGGCAAATCTTCAGATTTAGGAAAAGAAGAATCAGTATGAATATCCGTGTAATATGTGTTTAGTTTCGCTATACTATTATCAACTTTTGATTATTTAACAGCATTAGGTAATATTTTGTTAATGACTGCTATTACTTTTCATTTCATTTCATGTGTATAATCGTAAATGATTTCATTAAAGAAATAAGATTGAAACTTACAGGATCAATCAATGTGGTAAAAAAATCACGATGGGTGGATGGTTAGATGGATTAATTATTTATAAACTGAAAGAAAAGTATTTTCATATTGAATTAATCGTCTTTCAATCTCTTAGATCATGTACGTTAATAAATAATTTTTAACAAATGAAATGAGAATGTAAATATTTAAAAAAATAAAAACTAGCCTCTTTGGACATTCATCGGATTTATCAGAAGTGTTTGATTTCATTTATTTTTTTTTATTTCAAGCTTGTTGATCATTATTCCTCTAATGAAGTATTAAACTACAATAGACATAAAACTCATATTATTTTAATAAAGTAAATAATGCTAATTGCTTACGATTCATTTAGTGGCATAAACATAATAATTGTATTAATCTATAGATAAAAAAGAGTCTTTTCCTTGCTTAAAGAGTGACTAAAATATTAATATTTTTTAGAATAATTATATATTTAAGAATATTTAGATATTTAAGAATAGAATGAACATAATTTGAATTTTTCTGAGGTAAGAAAATCCCCTTGTTGAAAATTATTCAAAACAATACGTTTAAAAAACGCCAGAGTTCACAAAATGTTCAAGGCAATCAAATTGCTAATATTAAAAAACAAATATTTTAAAAATGTGAAAAAAAAACAATTTTATGCATTCATATTTTAAAATGTGGTTCTACAAAATACCAAAATCTCGATTAATTTTAAATTAATTATAATTATTAGAAGATCTCGCCGAGTTGCAAATTCGCATCTTCTGAAGTATATCAATGTCAAATTTGACAGCTTCGTTTGAAATTATCAGTTCGTAGAACACCAAAAGATACAGTTTACTTCATTAACAGTAGAATAACTGGGAAATATTTAATTTTATGCATGATAAATTAAATTATATATTGCAATTTTATATGCTTTTTGTGAAATCAATATCATATTTTACAATAAAATAAAATTAAATACTCGTTTTTTTAAATTAACTGAACAATCATTAAATTACAGAAATTACACATTCCCAAATTCCTGCTGATGAAATTAATTTTAGATGAGGTATAGTATTAAAGGAAGGTAGGAAGTTTCTAATCAATTTATAAATGCACTTTACTATATTCTCGGTAAATTATTATAGTTTGTATGACAAATCCCTTTGATAAGAGTACATTCGAAAATTTTGAAGTGACCTTTCTGTTACAGCAAACAATTTATGTGATTAATTTTGCAGTTCATCAACACGACGTTGTTGGAAGTTCAGTAATAGGCGAAAGTTAATCTAACCTTCATGAGAAAATTGCCTGCCTTTAATAAGATTTAATCAAACTGAGACAGTAATTTATGTCAAAATGTTCTCCTAAATTCATCAGAAGAGTGGCTATTTGACACCCTTTGTTAGCATTCATTTGTTCTGAATTGTATCTTTCATGAAAATAAAATTTGTTTATAGTGCATAAAATTTTTAGGTTAAAAAAATATAGATTTAATTACTGAGATCATCTGTGGTTGTCTGATATGTATTTATGATTTATTATTTAAATAAACATTTTAGAAATACCGAATAAATACAGAAGTCACATATAATAATGATGCAATATTTGAAATGTATTTATGGAATCTCTTAACTTCAATAAAATTTTATAAGATATTTTTACTAATTTCTTTCAAAGTCTTATGGTAAATTAATATTGTAAAATGAATATAAATAATATATTGAATTGATTGTGACAATGGTTACATTTGGATTTTCTCAAAATACCATGTTAAAAGAATCATCATTTTTTTCTTAGTACTAGAAGTTTGGAAACGATCTCGATTTCACTCTACGAACGTAATCGAATTCCTAAAAATTTTACAAACCGAGTCATATTTTTTCATGCTATAATGTTATGTTATAAATCAATATCAAATAACTACATATCTCAAAGAAATAAACAGAATTCTACTTAAATAATTCAACAAGAATAATATATGAATTCATAAGTATTCCCATACTTTCATGTAGATATTTTACGAGATTTGTTCTTAATTTTTGTTACTATTTGATATTGAAAAGTACAGGATATCCAAACACCATGATTTTGAAATCCAATCCAACTTGGACTCCTAATTTATGTCAAGGAACAAGCTTCTTTAGGTTCCAATATCCCACAAGATGTCAGTCGCTCCAGACAATTGACTTAACATATGGTCTGATGTATCCTTTATATGAAAAAGAAAACTTCGTCTTCTATTTCTGAAGAAAAAGACTGTCTGCAATCAATATGTTCTTAGAATTCCTCATTGGATCTGAATTCAAGATAGTATCCATTGAAATATGACACATGACTAATAACTGTATAAATAGATAATAACTATATAATACTGCTGATCATTTGCTATAGATGCTGTCGCATTCTGTTGACTTAAACTGATGAATGAAATTAGGATAAATATATATAAAGATTAAAAAGGTATTTTAGTCGACATTTTCAAATATTTCCAGTAAAGTATACTATTTATAAATGGGTAGTAAAAATGTTTAATACCGTATGTTATTTCATTGAACTAATTTAATTGATGATAATAAAAGTCCTTAAAAACAATCCGAAGCTAGATTTTGCGTTGACCAATTATTAGCCTATCATAGCATTTCATAAAAAAGTCTCAGGTGAAAATTAGAGCTTATTTATTCTTTTATGCCAATTCATATTTTACATTATAATTTTTTTTTCATTTTGTAAATTAGAAAAAAATATTCTGAATTTAAATAAATAAACTTATGTCGTGAAATGTTTTATCTTGATGGAATGGAAATTATATTGAAAGTGGACAGAAATTTATACTATATCGTGAGTATCAATATATATTTAATAAAAATTAATTAAGAATATTTTGTATCCAGATCATGAAAATTACTGCATATTTTATGTACGATTTTTTTTGCTGTCTCTTGCTTTATTATAACGTCTCATTCGAATCTTCCCAACTCAATCGTTTATTCAAAATTTAGTCGCAAGGCATATTTTACAGCAAAATTTAAAAACATTTAGAATTATTAAATTTATTTAACATTTAGTTATTAAATGTAGAGCAACAAATATCAAAAATAGGGCTGCGCTTAGATTTAGATTATTTTACACTCATATTAAATTTGCACTGAAGAATTCCTATTAAATTATTAAATTCGTTTAATTCCAATAAGAGTATTCATCTTCCTTGAATTAGTCGATATTTTAAAATATTTAAATTTTTTATTTCTGTTCAAATATGTAACAGATTAATTTCGCATTGGCGTTTTGAAAATTTTATTATTTTATTGATGCCATCTCTTGACGTAAAAAATATAGACACATGTCTATTATAAAGAGGAACAGTTAAAAAAGCAAGCCAAAAATATCTTTTGCACAAACAGTTTTAGGAGAAAAAGGAGATTTTGCTAAGATGCTTAGATCACTGCTTTGAATCTTATATTTGCGAATGTTATTATTTTTTTTTCTTTTAATATCTTTTATATGTTTGCATGAATTAAATTTGAAAAAAAAAATCATTGAATCACACACATTGGTTTATGCTATTTTTGCGTGAATATCTAAGAAATGGCCTGTTTATGAAGGATATAGTAATATTAATAGATTTTGAAAAAAATGAAGAAAGTTAAAAGCAAATACTAGACAAATTTTCTGATTAATTTATATTTGTTAACTTAAAACTACAAATAAAGATTTAATTTGAAATGATAGCATTGAAATCAGTTATATCCATGAAATAATATATAAATATAGAAGAGTTTGTAATGTAAAAGAGTTATGTATATATCAAAATAACTGGATATGAAAGTGAAAAAAATGAAGCAAGCGAAACAGAATAATATGTATGATATCTATTTTCTACCATGCAAAGACTTACCGAAACTAATAGGAGCAAGTATACATAAATATGAATGGTAATACATTCTTTCAAATGCACTGATCAAACTGCCATAATAATAATAATAATAATACATGGATTGAAATGTCGAAAAATTTAATTATATTGTAAAAATTACAATAATGTGATTTAAAGTGACTTAGTGTTAGAAACTTGTATTATTCTGTCGAAAGGACAAATCTTCGAGGCGGTCTTACATATAATGATTCTTCAAATATCAATATTAATATGATCGATTAATTAATTTATTTGAAAGAACTTGTATTAAATACAAAATAAAACTAGAGGAAATAGTCAACGAAAAACTTCCTGGCTTACTCTCTAATAAACATGCCATGCAAGAGAACGCCTAAAATGACACCGGCGTACAATAGCTAAGAAATAATAACTTTTGGCATGAATTTAGCATTTTTACTGAATTTATCGTGGCATCTTTGCCGAGTTCTTTGGGGATTCATCCGTGTCTTAAGCTAATAGTATCAAAAAATTGAATTTGTGTTTTAAAACGATTGAAAAATATTCACTTATAACTACACTTATAATAACAAAATCAGATACCAAATTTGATATAAATAAATCCTTGCATTTTTGAATTATTGCGGTCACATTATGTGTTATTATCGTGTTAAACTATATTTGAACAGTTAGACGGACTTCCTCTGAACAGATTTTATTCAAAATTTGATAAAAATCTGCAAATTTGGTGCAAATGCAATGTGCAAAATTTCAACTGTCTAACTCGAAGTGTTTTTGAGTTATCTTTGCTACAGAAAAAACACAGATGGAAATTTTCCGAAAATGAATTCTTTTTTTCACAGGAAGGTTTAAAATTTGGGGATTTGTTAAAATCCTGAGTTCGAATATATTAACAATTGTTATACTTTTTTTATACTGCATGTTCGAGAAAATAAAAATTAAAGTTTTTAATCATCTTATGTTCATTTAATTACCTTGTGCGACTTTATAAAGAAGTTGGAGATTTTATATTAAAATATAAATGTAATATATTTTTATCCACGTATTATTAAAATTTGGTTTGAAATTCTGTTTATTATTGTTTTAAGCTGGTTGAAGAAAATATTTATTTTATTATTTGGATAAAATTGTCATACTTTGTATTAAGGAGTCATAAAGATTTGATTTTTCGAATTTGTTTGAAACTTGTGGAAAACAAAAATTCATACCCTCAAAATGAAAAATAAACTTTAAAATAAACACTAAACACTTCCTTTTCATAAAAATAATTTTTAGTTATATGAATAACTCCTTTTCAGATTATATATATATAAAAAAATATCAACTAAGCAGTTATTAAAATGCTAATTTGTTTTCTTTTGATTTTTTTTTGGTTTGTAAAAATTTTCTAATGGAGAAAAAGAAATATAAGTTTACATTCTTAATGGCAATTTAATACAACCTGTTGCAGGTAATTATCTTTTTCTTTGAAAAATATTTAAAAATAGAAAATGAAGGGGAAAACTTTTTATTCGGTTTTCTATTCCAGCTAAAACTTTGAAGGGAAAAAAAACTAATTTCTTTTAATTCTGGAAACCAATAAGTAACAAGTTACAGTAGCTACGTAATTTTAAAGCATAAAAATTTTTCCCTGCAAAATATTTTCAGTACATGTAAATATAAAAATAAATTAAATTTCATAGTTCTTTTTTTTTTTCGCAGCTTAATTATGAAGATGGAATTTTAACATTCCTTTCTGAAAAATATTGCTTATTTAGGATAATATTTCGAATCTTATCATGTTTCCGAGAAACACTTTTTCTCATTTTGGTTAAATATATTAGGTAAAAATTTTTATTTATTTTTTTGTATTTAATTATCTAATGTATCTAATTAAAATTAGCTTTTCTTTCTGGTTTCTTTGTTTTTTATATGACTTGATAATTTTGATCAAGAATCTGATAAAACCTAGTAGCCAAATTGATAAGAAGAAAAGTACAAAAATCATTATTTATTTTTCAATAAAAAATCTAAACGTAAGATAATAATTGCAAGATAGAAAAATGCAATCGTTTTTGTAATATATTATTTCTATCAAATTGCAATATTGATAGAAAAACGCCTGATTTAGTATTTATACTTTAAATTTTTATTGATAACCTTAACGAATTAAACCGTTTAATTTTGAGTAATTAAATCTCGGCTAACAAATCTGATTTTAAATTTAATTTACCAGTGATTATAGAAATTTTTGCTGGAAATTAAAGATAAAGCAAATTTTAGGATAGTAGGAATGAATTGGTTTTCTTAAATTGCTAGGTGAGAAAATTATTGAAGGCAGCTAAAGAATAAAGCATCTGACAAGGATCTTTGATCCAGAAATAAAAGCTAAGGCGTAATAACGAGAGCGGAACTAAAAAGGAAGGTCACTAGAGGTCACACTATTATCCGAAATAACGACATAAAATGATCCCGATACGGCACAGTTTTATTTCACAAAAGAGTGAAGTGTCTAGCACCGATACTCGAGAGCCAATTAATACGTTGGCGGAGAGGCATTAGAGTAATTCATGGCTCAAAGACTGAAGGGTACATGCCAAAAATGTTGTTAACGTTCCTCTTATTAGAAGAAATTAAAGAGGCTGTTATAATGTGCACACGGAAGATAGTCTTTCCAAAAACTTGGATGGAAGTTTTAATAAAATATTTTTATAATAGCTCATAAAAGAAGTAAGTTTCAATAATACTAAAAGTATTTTAAAAGAAATCATAGGAAAATTGCAAGTTCAATTATAAGGATGAATATACATTTATAAGAAATTTATTTTATTTATCTTGCAATTTAAAATTCATTAGTAATTTTTTTTTTATAAAATAATTGAAAATCTACTTCTATACTTATATAAAGCTCAATGTGTGTTTGTGTGTGTGTGTGTGTGTGTGTGTGTGTGTGTGTGTGTGTGTGTGTGTGTGTGTGTGTGTGTTGGCGCTCTACAGCTACCAAATTTCGTACATGTATACCTTGGAGGTCGGGAATGTGCACCTGGAGTTCTTTTTTTTTGAATTTTTAAATAGAATTTTAATTATTAATTAAAAACTAACTTTCCCACCAAAAAAATCTTTTAATTTTCCTCACCCCCAAATGAGTTAAGATTCAGCTTTTTTTCGACACGCTAATACGGTTAGGCTTAAGATTATTCGGCTGATTATTTCAAACGATTCTGTTTATTTTTTTTTAATGTTTGATGCATTTAAAATTAAACATTGTTAATTAATCGATCTTTCAGATTCATTCTGAAGTACTTTTGAATTAAAATAAAACAGAATAAAGAAAATTAAAAATATCTAATCTGCATTGCGTTACCCCAACTGGCGTAGTTATTGTAACTGGCGTTGAAAATTCACGCATGCGCATTGTGTTCTGATTGTTGACATGACAAAAATTATCAACGGATGCTGTTTTGATTTAAATTATTTTCAGGTTAGTTGCATGCTATTCTAATTAAATTGTATTTATGTTAGTTATATATTTTTTGTTTATGCTTATAGTTTTAAGTACATTATTTTTTAAGTAGTTTTTTTAAACTGTTTTCAACCGATTATTTTAGACAATTCGTTTTATTTTCTTAGTGTTTGATGCATTAAAAATTAAACATTGTTAATTAATCGATATGGTCATGATGAATCTGAGAAAATTTTGTTGACAAATTCTTGAAATATTGCATAAATTAAGAAAGATATTCCTTAGTCCCCATAAAGTTTAAACTCTCAGTGACTGTTTTCAGTAATCATATTACAAAAAAATACTTTGTTTCAGTAAAAAATATTATTATATTAATTGAAGATTAATCCTTTCCGCTTTTTTTAAAATATAAATTCTACGGGAGCTAACAGAAAATTAGAGAGATATATATTACGTTATGACTGAAGGCGTTTATAATATTATGAGTGAATTATATGATTATCAAAATTTGAAGTTTTAAAATATTTTGATGAAGAATCTATTAAAGTAGGAATGGCATAAAATATTTAATTATTAAAATTTTAAATAACATTAAGATTGGCGACCCGGCTGGTCGCCAAAGGCAGTTAGTTAAAAAATAAAGGACATTTATATCAAATACATTGTTGATTTGAGAATTGTAACTGATGATCATCACAGCAGGATCATTGATTTTTATCATATATGGACATATAAAACAGATTATCATTAAAAATCTGAAAATAAATGAATTACAATTATAGACCACTGTTAATTCCTGCTTGTTATTATTTTAGCAAAGTGCAAAAAACATTTAGATTTATGTAAATACTTAAAAATATAATCATTGATTTACTAATAATAATTGCTGATCGCAGTAATAATAATCATTGCAGGATCAAAGGTTTTTGTCATTATTGATACATAAAATAAAGAGTCATCTAACATTGAAATTATTTGTAACAAAACTGTACGTAAATATTGATTATTTTACTATTTTTATCGTTACATAAGGAATACATGCTATTTATTTTCCAATTCAATTTTGCTAATAGATAAATCTCATCATTTTGTGATGAAACATTGATTGTATAAAGTTACAACCTATAATAAATTGCATGTTCAGCAAAAAGTGCTAAAATGCATTTTACAGATAATTAGGGAAACAATTTCTAGGCACTACAGAACAGAAAACGCTTTTTACTTGCAGTTAATTAGAACAAAATTAGATTGGTGCAGTAATCACTCTCAGCTGTTTATAGAGACTGGGAGTGGAACATTTTAAAAGTCTATCGAAGTAATTAAATTCTTAGCAATTAATTCCTTCACGCCTTTCCGATTAAATAAATCTAATAACTCTTACAGTAACAAATAAAAAGTCAATTAATTTCATTGGACTTTTGCGCTAAATATTAGAAAACATATTCGTAAGTGCCAATTTTCTCTTTTAATTTAAATAAATATTTTCCATTTTTTTAGATTTTGAAATCATAATTTGCTTGTGAAATTTAATGTACATCTAATTTCATAAATGGTTTTGTGTCTTACGTTGAAATAAAGATCAATGCGATGTGTTATATGCATTTGAATTTAATTAAGTAAATTTAATTTCTGAATTCTGTAAAGCGAAAAGGATGTATAATTATTTTATAACTTAAAATTAATTAAAATTATTTTAGTTTAATATTAATATTCTTTCAATATATATTTGAAAGACAACTGCATTAAAAATGTCTTATTATTTATACTTATATAATATATCCCTTTCTCTGAATCTGTATTTTTTATTATTAATACAGTTGCAAGCAATGAGATTTTGAATCTATTGACAGATGATCTCTCACATTTCTATTTTAGTTTGATTCGATAATTCAAAAATCAATCAATATGGCGAACTAGCAAGTTAATAAACAGAGTTTTCGAATATACTCAAATGCAACAATATTTCTACAGTTTCCAGCAATGAAATGGGTAAGAGCCTATTCATGTCTCATTTGAATTGATTGGCAGATGATCTGCCACCCTTTCAGTTTAATTTAGCTCAATGATTCAAAAGACAGTAGGTATAGCGAACTAACAGAAAATAAACAAAACATCCAGTGATATCCAAATGTGACTATGTTTCTGCAGATTTCTTCAAAAGCCTCAACATGCAAGAAACTTATTTATCAATATAATGACTGGATTTTTCAATCAATGTAATATTGATAAGATCACTATCATGATTGATTTTTCTGGCACTTCAAAAGCATCAACATGCAAGAAACTTATTTATCAATATAATGACTGGATTTTTCAATCAATGTAATATTAATAAGATCACTATAATGATTGATTTTTCTGGCACTTCAAAAGCCTCAACATGCAAGAAACTTGTTTATCAATATAATGACTGGATTTTTCAATCAATGTAATATTGATAAGATCACTATAATGATTGATTTTTCTGGCAGTGTTTTATGTAGAATTATCTTACATTTTCTAGAAAGCGTGAGATGTTAGGAGAGAGCCTCAAACCAAAAAGTAATGGTATGTAGAATTAAATGATTTTCAACTGCATCCGTATAATTTTGAGTAGAACTCCCTACCTAATGTAGAATTCACAGTCGACTTTGCAATACTATTCCACTATTCGCAGCCATTTTAACTGCCAGCTATTCCACATATAAGTTTATCCCTTTGATATTCAATTCAATTCTATATGCATATTTCTTCTTGTGAATGGTTTATATAAATAAAATAGCAATATACATGATTTTAAATTCAAAGCTAAGTTGCGTTTCATTCGATTTATAAAGATGCATATAAACTTATTTCATAGTAAAGATATTCAAGGAATAATAAGTAAATAAAATTTAGTAACAAATAATTATGAATTCTTAAGTAAACAAAATGTAATTTTCCGCGAATTATTTACAATCTTTAGAGGATTTTCAAAGAAAAATTGATTCACTGAAGCTTCCTCGTTTCTCAATAATATTGTTTTCTGCCTCATAGATTTCTTGGAAAGCTGTTTAATATTTTGTAGAATCAAAATACATGCAATGTGAATATCTCTACCTTAGAGTCTAACAAAAAAATCTGTCTGTTGATGAATAAATAATTTGCCGAAAGAAAGTTCATTCCATGTTTGTGAAAAATTCACAAACCTATGAATATAAAACCGATGACTTTGAAAACAACTTGTTTCAATTTCTTAGAAAGGATTTTTGGAAAAACTATACAAATAGAAATTGATTTCAAGAAAAATTGAAATATATTTTCGAAACTGAGTTTAATTCAGTAAAGCTGCGTTTCTAAAATTGCGCATCATCCATATATTAATCAAAAGTATTGACTCTGTATAATGGAATGAAATATCTTTCTACTATTTAGATCAGAAATATGTTATCCATATAGCATAATTATTCAAATGTTATTTATTTTGATATGCGACATATTTGTTAAAATCTAAAGAATACGCTTTATGAGAAAAAACAATTCTATGATATTTTAAAACACATCAAACATGTTAAGTATTCAGTTATTTTGAAGTTATTTTATATTATAAAATATTTATCGTAAAATTAATAATTAGTTTTGAATGCAGAAATTATTAAATATCTGTACACAAACTGTTCTTTTGTCAGAAAGGACACTCTATTTTTAGTTTTTATACAATATTTTTAATAATTTTAAATAATAATTATCCGCTTAAGATATCGAAAATGCTCATGAGATAAGTGGAATCCTGCGAATGTTTAAATCAACTGTTAATAATTTTTCGAATTGAAATTTTATCGTCGTCACTACCTATCAAAATAGAATTCTAAAGAATGATTATTCTCAAGTGGCTCCAGAGTCCACTGTACACAAACTTCTAAGCGCAACTAGATAACTAGATCTATCCTATAAATATTAAGCCAGTTTATAGACTAAAACAATAAATTTTAAAAATAAACCAATGCTTAAAAATAACATCAAATTGTCACGATTTCCCTTTTCATGCATTTTTCTTTATGAGATCAGTTTTAATACATCTGCAGCTCATTAATTACTGTAGTTTTATATTTTAATTACGTAAGCCAAAAAGGATCGCTCAAAATATGGGAAAGAATTTTTTTAGGAAGAAAGAAAAGTTTATTAATTCACATTGTTTTCTTCCGTAAAATGGAAATACTGTTATAAATTATGAAACATAAATTATAAATAAACAATTGAATTTATAATATAGATACTTGCTTAAATCGATACGTTGCTTAAAGAAATTCAGAAATGACGAATCTGGGGACTTTTCCCTAAGGAAGTATTTATGCACTGTTCGTGAGCACATACTCTGTGCTCCTGTTTGCAAGAAATAGAAGATTCTACGCAAGAGAAATCAAGAAACAAGTTTCTTGACTAGTCATCCATTTATTCACATCGAGCCATTCCTAATTTTTATACAATTAGCACTTCCATATCGATTTTAAAAATATTTCTTAAAGACAATAAAAATTATTTTCTTTATAAACTACTAATTTCACAAGAAACTCGCTGGGTTTCTATGGATGCTTAAAGTAAATTTACTCTGGAGCTACTGATTGTTCACACTCTGCGTGAACATCTACTTTTCTTGACTGCCAAGTAAGCAAGAAATCTTTTCTGCATAACTTTCAAGAAAACGGGAATGTGCTGCCATCTGGTGTTACGAAATGGAATTTATCTCACAAGAAATGTATTGTATAAATAAAGAAATACTGATTATATAATATAAATATTAAATGTAAACTATAATGATATTATTAATTTGATATTCAATTTCGTAATTTTAACAACTAATTGAAACTTTTACTTTATGTGTGTAATTGTAGAATGTGACGCAGTTCATAATTTTTAACATAGTTTAATAAATTGCATTTTTTTTAAATCTTTAAAATAGACTTTGAAAATATCAGTATCAGTATAAAAATAATCTAATGAAAACCATCAAGCCGAATTAAATTATAGTACATCATGCATCTTTAGTACATCAGATGAATAGAACAATCAGTTAAACACCTTTTAACAGAAACTGATCATTTAATACATTAATATAATGTTTATAATGTTGAAAATATAAAAACGCGAAAAGTTTTATTAATTTTCTGTGGTATATATATATATATATATATATTCTGATTTAAATTAAAATTCGAATTATCTTTGCTAAAATCAAATTAAATTTTTACCTAATTTTGTGAATAATCTTTATTTCTAATTTTATTTTGTTGATTTTATAATTTAAAATTTTGTGAAATTCGATTTTTTATTTAATTAAAATTATAAATGAAACTGTTTTACAAAAACTCGTATTACCGCTTAAGATTAATGAAATATAATGACATTAATCACCTTTAAAGGCCTGAGACGTTCCAATAAAGCCTACAATCTATAAACTTAATAGTTTATTATTGCTTAGTTTGCCACCATTTAACAAAATAGTCTCTTGTTATTGGATTTGTCATCTGTAAATTGAACAGAATATTATCCCTGTCGTGTAAATTTAGAGTTAGGTACCCTCATTTGAAACTTATTAAATACTTCTGCTAATGATTGGTAACAAATAATTAGGATATTATCTGTTCAGGCATCACATAGCAACTAACACTAGAAAACGTCCGGGATTACCCTTAAACGTCCGCTGGTGTCATTTCGACACCACGATATAAAATATATAAATAATTGTAATAACTAAATAAGTGTAGGACTACTGTTCAGTAGGGTTTTAAGACTTAATATATTATTTCATATAATTATCATATATTATGACTCTTTATATCATAAAGAAATGTAACAAAACAAATTAATTACAAATTACTTTTTCAGATTTTTTGCAGTCCCTTTCACCAAATTTTATGTCTTCATCGGAATATAAATTAGAACAAGATAGCCACCACTATCCGATTCATTGTCAGAACACTTTTGCAACAAATGCAAATTAGCAATTTCATCAGGGCTTAGGCCTTTTCTACGAGCCTTCGTTTCGGGGTATCTACTCTACATTAGGTTCGAAAATTTAATGATTTTTTAAGAGCATATAAGCAAATGTTGTGTAACGAAACACTTAGGCAATATAATTTTAGTATAAGTGATTCATTTCAGTGGTGAACCAATAACACTGCATTTGAGGTCAAACAAATGTGCGATAGTACTTTGGGAAGTTTGTTTCACTTAGTGTACTATCGTTTGTTGAACGACAACTATTTATAATGATAAATTACCTTGGTGTCAAAATGACACCAACGGACGTTCTAGATATATTTAGTTGTAAAATCTCTCTTAATTAACCTAAAACCACAAAACTTTTTCTGTGTAATCACGATGGAAAATGATTAAAAGTCATGAAACATTTTCAAATTTCCTTCAAATATGCGGAAATGACAACAAGCTAAACATGCTCCTGTGTCCATTCGACACCGACGGACATTCTAGTGCTAAAAAACTTATGAGAGCTTAATCCCGCAGCTATATTTAGAAAAAAAAGCAAAATTGAATACAGTACCTTCGGATCATTCAAACGCTTTCAAATTTATTTAAATGTTGAAATCATTCATGCTTATATAATGAAGCGGATTTAACCTGCGCATAGATATAAAGGAATTTTGGAAAAAATAGGTTTTCAGATACTATAATCCAATTAATGCTGTATATAGAAAAAACAGAGTGTTTATTTCATCTTATAACGATGCGTAAACGTTTTATCAACAAGGATTTCATATTATATGACAATCTGATAAATTTTGATATCAATAGAATCAGGTTTCATTTACTGAATCGATATGTAAATCAGTATTATAAAAGAATAAGGTTTTACGTCCTATATGATATATAAACCCTTTTTTGTATTAGAATCATATTTTATATCGTATAAACTATTATTGCATTTTGAAACCATTGGAAGCATTAATTAGCGAGTTTATATAGTTGATCATAATCTCCTATATGATATATAAACCCTTTTTGTAGTAGAATCATATTTTATATCGCATAAACTATTTTTTGCATTGTGAAACCATTGGAAGCATTAATTAGCGAATTTTTATAGTTGATCATAATCGAACAAATTTACAGGGAAATATATTGTTCCAACATATAAATTTTAAATAAGATATTTTGCGAAAATCATATAAATGGTATCCTAATAATAATCTAAATTGAAAAAATGTTGACTAACGAATAATAGAAATCACTCATTCTTGGATTATGATATGTTCATTTTTTAACTAAGTAAGCTGATTAGAATTTCGCACAAATGAATCAATTTTTAGACTATTTCTCCAATTCCAATACCAATAGTTTCAAAACTATTGGAATTTATAAATATTTGGGAAATATTCAGGAATGTTATTAAGACTAGAATGTGAATTCTGGCGTATTCAGGAATTTCAGCCGTTTGAAATTGTTATCGGATCTTCTACCTTATTATAAGCTCACCAGGCAATTCTGCAATTACGGTCGTATTTAAATATTTAGAGATGCGAATTCGGCACCTGCCCTAACCCTTTAAATTAGCGATAATTTGAAAATTATAGAATAATTAAAATGCTTACTCAATTGTGATAAATTGGTCATTCAATATTTATATAGTATTTATTTTCGTATAATTTTAATTGATTATTGTGATTATTAACTGAATATTGGTATGATTAACTGATTATTTGATAATTAGTATGAAATAAACTTTTTCTGATATCTATTCCCAAACACAGATTATCTTTTAAGATCATTATGATTGTTGCAGGAGATCTATTTCTGAAAGTAATATTAGAATCATATGAGATGTAATCCTCATAGATGGAACTATCTTCAACTGATACTTTTCAGGTAACTTTTGCTGCGATAGCTTGCCATGCAGTTAATAGAGAGGCATGTTTACAGAAGGAAATGGATCTATTAGCCTATCGATTTAAACATATGATTATTGCGGGAGATCTATTTCCGAAAGTAATATTAGAATCATATGAGATGTAATCCTCATAGATGGAACTATCTTCAACTGATACTTTTCAGGTAATTTTTGCTGCGATAGCTTGCCATGCAGTTAAAAGAGAGGCATGTTTACAGAAGGAAATGGATCTATTAGCCTATCTATTTAAACATATGATTGTTGCAGGAGATCTATTTTCGAAAGTAATATTAGAATCATATGAGATGTAATCCTCATAGATGGAACTATCTTCAACTGATACTTTTCAGGTAATTTTTGCTGCTATAGTTTGTCATGCAGTTAATAGAGAGACATGTTTACAGAAAGAAATGGATCTATTAGCCTATCGATTTAAACATACTTTTTAAATTTTTTGCACATATAATCCCCCCGGGGGGAAACCTCGAAATGAGGGTGAGATGTTTCTGGCATGTTCTTTGGATCTCACCACCCTGGAGGATACATGAAAAGGTGGGGGGCTGGCTCCTCCCGTTGATGACGGAAAGTACTTCCTTAGGGAAGCGGAAGTACTTCCTTAGGCTTTACCGGTGATGGCCCTTAGGATTCTTCCCGCCAGTGTTGCTATTCCTGCGGTCCGGTCATTCAGTATTTATCTATCCAATGCGTCTTCGGGCGAGTCGGACAGTCAGTGATATGACTTACTGTACACATAAAAAATGATTTAAAATTGTTGTAAAAAATTAAATTGCTGCAAAAATTAGATGTAAAATAATGCATGTTATATTAACATTATGAATGTAGTGGAAAAAAAGAATTTGTATTGAAAAACTTATTGAAATAAGAACTTACTTAAAATGAAAGTAATTGTAATAAAAAAAATTCTGAATGCTTTTCTGTAAGCTAAACAGTTTCAAAAATTATCATTGTGTTGCTATTTTTTTTTTTTTTTTTTTTTGAAAAGAGAAATCACTTACTTCTTTATAATTTTTACTATATATAATTTAAATGATATTTTAATATATATTTCTTAAGCAAATGCCTGATGTATACTTTATAAATGTATAATGTAAATGCATTTAAGGCTTATAATTAAGTAATATATTTAGTTTTTTAAATTGGAAATTTTCATTACTGTTTACATAAGATTCGCTGAGGGTTAAAATGTTTTTTTTTATCTTTTAATATATTTATCTTGTCTGAACATACATGATTTAAATAGTTTAATTTTTTATATTAATTAAAGATATGAATGGAAGAAAATACTATTCCAGGGTCGGGTCCTATATCGGGTTCGGGACCCGATTCTTCCGAAGAACCATCATGTAAGTGGGTCTGGGGCACGTTAAATCCGTCGGGACCAAACGCCCTCCCACTAGTGTGTTGTGAAAATTTGGAGAGAGGGCACCAACTCAGATATCACCATTGTCATCTGACCGTGGTTCAAAATTATGAGGTCCGTTCCAAAATGGGATGCTTTAAAATGCTTTAAAATGGGATGTTAATGTAACTAAACAAAACAAAACTAAACTAAAAACCCTGTTTTGAAACATCTGAAGCTAAAATGAATGTATCGAAGGAATCTATTTCATATGAAGTCTATAAAAGTAACGGGAAAATAAACTTTGCAAAAAAACATTAATTGTTTTTGCCATATATGTACATGAAAAGGTTAGCACATGGGAAATGTTGGATCACGGAACTTCAATATAAGTTAATAAATACTAATCTCTACTTTTTGGTTACTTTATGTCACTAATTTCCTGTTACTATTCTTGTATAGCTAAAACATAAAGAAATTTTGCATAATGTGGCCCATTTTCATGTTGGTAGAGTCAAATTCTTCTCTCTGAATAATTTGTTACTCTATAAGTTTGTTTAGTGGAATTTCTTTGTCAAATGCTTTTTCCTATGCCTTCCATTGTATGCATAAGAAATCAACTCCATTCCTTCCATTAGGTTCCCGAGGCAATAGTATACAATCAGAGAAAATTATTTTACTTCCACCCTATATAGTGATGCAGAATTTAGAAAGGGTATAACGTTATTATTATTATTTTTTACTTTATCCATAATAGCATGTTGTAAAACAGTGAAATTATTGTAATATAATTTTATTTATATTAACCTTCTTCTAAGATAAACAAAACATGCTCTAGAATAACCTAGTAATGTGAAAAAGAATGAGATTATGATCTTCAAGATGGAATCTTAATTTTAAAGATTTCATATCTTATAAGTCCTCATATCAAATCTGGGTACATGACATTTGGTAGCTTACAGATTTCAAATCCACAGTTCTCTAGTCCCTATATCGCAATTCTCTAATCAGGGCACCATATATTAAAGGATTCAATAAAGGGAATCGCTTATCCGGATATTTTAATTGATAGAAATGTATATTATATTAATTTTAGAATAGTTAAAGTGATGAAATAGAAGAAAGATTTTGTTGAAAAGATTTTTTTTTTTCAATTTAATAATGACATTTGGTAGCTTACAGATTTCAAATCCACAGTTCTCTAGTCCCTATATTGCAATTCTCTAATCAGGGCACCATATGTTAAAAGATTAAATAAAGGGAATCGCTTATCGTGATGTTTTAATTGATAAAAATGTATATTATATTAATTTTAGAATTGTAAAAGTGATGAAATAGAAAAAAATATTTTATTGAAAAGATTTTTTTTTAATTTAATAATTTTATTTTAAAAGTTCCATAGATCAAAGCAAGAATCTATCTTGTGGCAGGGCATGGGTTGGGGCAACAGTGGTTTGATTAGTGCATTTCCTTTCCCATCGACTTTCTATCAGCAATACCTAGAAGAAAACACATTTTGTAAACAGTATTTTCTAGATAACGTAGTGTATTCTGAATATTGCCGATTTTGTTTCATTTTGCTAATCTTTGATACATTACTTATTCAGAGATTGTATACATTTTTGAAGCATCCAATATCCATGTTAGATTTTTTGACAAATGTTTACTGTAAAAATCACAGATCCAATGATGTGTAGAATTAAGTTTGCATAATTTTGAACTCAATTCAAAATGAGCACGAATTTTACAATAAAAAGGATCGAAGGTATCAGGGAGTTGATTACGATTCTCCGAGTTTAATAGCTTGATTAATTTTAGTCTTAAACTTCAGAGCAGTTTACTTATGTAGTATAGGACATTAGGCTATCGAACCTTCTGGTATTAAACCATAAATCCACAAGTATTTTATGGAATTAATTAAATAATGGACACCAATTATTCATAATCCATATCCATTTAACCACATTAAATATTAACATATAATTTGCTGTTAATTTTGACTCAGCTGTAGGATATCTTTCGAGTATTAGATTTCTTCAAAATTAGATTCGAAAATCAATTTGTTGAGAATATTTTACAAATTAGACTAAGTAAAAGAAGATGTAAGAGACAGCAAAATATTAAAATGCAATATTTATTCTTTGATGCAGTTTTATTTCAAATACTAAAATAGTAGATGTCTAATTTTTAAATTCTCTATCTAAGAATTTGTTACAGCATTAACATTTTTAGCAAAACGTATTCAAATTGATTCTGAATATTTTTGGCAAAAGAGCCAACTTCATCCATCGTTTCTGCCATAGAATGAAAAAAAAAGTTACAACTAGCTTATCAAATGTATGCCGTTGACTGAAGATTGAAGACAAAAATATCTGAGATCATTTATTACAGAGACCGTTTTCTGGGTAAGCAGCTCGTATACTTCAGGAAAAAGTATTTTTATCTGTTGCCCAAACAGACATTTCATCTTATTCAAAAAATGCTTTAGTTTTAAAACCATTAAAATATCTTTCAAATTGATTTATAGAATTTCTGATATAACAAAATTATCTTCAACATGTCATTTCAATACAAAATGGTTTCATACTTCTTTCGTTAATTTAAGACATTTTCGATCTGCATTGGAAAAATGGCTGCAATATGCTATCTTCTTTGACTAAAAAATACTTCAGAAATAAGAATAGTTTGCTTAATTTGCACAATTATGATATCTCAGACATCATTTTCATTCAATATAATAATAAAAATGCTAAATTTCCAAGATTCAATCGTTTCAAATTTTTTAAGAAATGCCTTTTTTACAAATGTCCTAAGATATACTTTTATATCCAAATTATTATATTTTTGCATTTTCTTTTAGAAATTATTGCAAGATTTCTCAGAAAAAGACAATTTATTTGAAATAGAAGTCTTCGAAAGAGATTAATTTCGAATTTTTTCCATTAAACCAGAGGAAGACGTGAAAAAAATCAAGTTGTTAATATAAATTCGCAAAACTCATTAAAGTATTATTTTCTGAAATAAATGGTCCAAAATTTAGAAGTATTATTGCATATCCATGATTGTCGTCGACATAAAGAATTTCATTTCCATCTATGAGATGAGTTCTTCCATCAACAATTTAGTAATACAGATAAATGGATTTTGAAAAGAAAGTAGGATGATATTTTAAATCTTTTCGATGATATATTAAATTCAGAAATCTATTAAAAATGAAACTTGAAGAGAAAAAGCTGTTTATTGTTAAAGCATTTTGTAATTCAACACCAAGATAAATCTTTTTTGAAGAATTTCAATTTATTCGACGAAGTGAGTAAAAATATCATTTAAATTCGAATATTCTTTTAATAATGAATTCCGATCATTTTGCAAGAAAATAATAATGCATTACATGTACATATGCCACGATTTCATTTCAAGTATGGTAAAAAAAAAGTATAATTAATAATTAATAAGACTTTTTAAATAATTAATAAGTCTTATAAATGTTTTTTTCTATTAAATTAAAACAGACTATAAAAGTATTGAAAAAGTTTCAAAATTCAAAAGGATATCATTTTAAAATTTGAAAAACTTTCATTTCAATCTTTATAATCAAAGAAGTTGTATCAACATGCATTTATCTGTGTATTTCAGCTCTTCTGTACTGACCTAGAATTAATAAATTTGGTACAATTAAAATTTTTAAGATGTAAAATGTTATTCCAGAGATTTATTTTTGAAATTTTAATTATTTAAAAAGTTATTAAATAGATTTTGACACTTTTCCGCAATTTTTCCAAAGCTTTTATAGCACAATTTTAGAATTAAAAAAATCTTTGATTCCTAAGTGCACTTTGTTAAGGGATGATCATTAAATAACCCGCAAGAACTTTAATAGAAATCAAAGATAGTCAATGTTCCTAATGAACCAACAATTCGTACGAGGAGGCTAGTGATAAAAGATTAATTTCAGTTGTTGTAGCTGCTGTGTTGGGCAAGTGGTAACGCCTCAGTCTCAGAACCCTAGGTTTTCAGTTTCGGAGCCCGATTTCATCGAAGAACCGTCGGGTAAGCGGATCTAAATCCGTCCAGGCCAAACGTCTTCACGCTGGTGCGATGTGGAAGCCTGAAGAAGGGAGGGGGCAGCTCCGATGTGGTCCTCATCAACTGACGGCAGTTCAAAATTACGAGGTTCGTCCCAAATTAGTCATAGCGTTGCTTTAAGAAACGGGACGTTAATATAAAAACTCAATTGTCGTAAATGCTGGTTTATTTTATTTATATTCACTGGCATTAATATTTTAAGGATATTTGCTGGTTTTGTATGATTTCTTTCAGGATATTTTCTACGAATTTGGCCATTATCAAAAGTATTCTAATTTTACAAAAACCTGAATTTTAACACACGCATTTTATGCCTACATGACACAACTCAATTTCACCAATCGCATTTAATTTTGAATTCCATTAACGTGGAAATAAACAATATAGATGTTGCATTTATTATTCAAATATAATATAATATGATTTTTTTTTGTTATTTACGTATAAACTGATGTTATCGGAAATTACTCAATTTATACTGTCTCTCAGCGCAATTTATACTGTATAGAATTCAGTATAAAAATCTAACATATGTAACTATGCTTGTGAAGTTAAATAATTTCTCATCCTTATAATATCTAAAATATCACCCCATCGAAAGACATTTGAAAATTTTATTGAAAAATACCATGGAAATGCAATTAAACTTAAGAAATATATAATAAGAAAAATTAAAATACCTGTGTGAAATATCACAGGATATAGCAGGAGCCAAAAAAAATGAAAAACTCTCAAACATTAAATCTAGGAGAATTTCTAATTAAATAAGTCCTTTTTTGAAAAATGAATAGTTTATTAATTATATTTCTTAAACGTAAACAAAACATAAATTCCGCAACTTAAATCCGTAAAGCGAGCCATTGTCATTCTACCTTAGCAACCAGTGTAACTGAATGAAGCTCAAAGCATGGGACTTTGACTGAGTCTTAATTGTCAACAATGGCCTGACTGCAACCTTTCCAATAAGAGGTAGATCCTGTCACCGAAACATAGTGGATGTGTCTCCTCACCTAAGAGAACCATCATTCATATCGAAACATTCTAGTCCGCATTTTCGGGGTGTTCCCAATGGGGGATATATATAAGGTAAATCAACAACAAATTTATTGCTTTATAATATGATTCATATGATAGAAGCATTTTTTGTGAAATGCAGCAATTACGTACATTACACAAACTACCCTAAAATTCAAAAATAAATGCCCTCATTGTATTTGGGATATTAAAAAAATCGATGCCATAAATTTATATACATTTTATGAGTATCATATGAATAAAATTTCCTTTGTGGAAAAATTGATCAGATATTTACAATATTCTAAAATCATATCTAAACAGCCAGAAAAGAGTATTCTGAGCAAGGATGCACTATTTCATGAAAAACTTCAAAAGAAACAAGAAAGGAAAGTCACTAAAAAGAAATAAAATACTTGACAAAATATTACAAAATTTGTTAGTAAATAAAGGAGAAAATTTAATAATATATTTCAGTCCTGTTATGTTGTAATGTAATTTCTTTATTCGATAAATCCGCTTATGAGAGATTATAGAACAAAAATAAATGTATTTTAAATTCTTATTAAATTGCTGAAAGGCCTTCTCAATATAAAGTTTAATTTTATTTCAAATAGTTTTAATGTTAATTTTCTTTGCTCTTACATCAAAGAAATTTCAGTTATTAAAATTCGACAGTCATTCAGTGTTAAAAGAAAGTTTACTAAAGAAACCCAGTGTTCTATGGAAATTTAAAAAAATAAATTATAATTTAAAAATTGCATTGCTCTATTTTTTTTAAATCAGTTTCAGTTCCAGTTTATTTTTAAAACGCATAAACATTTTAAACGTCATTCTCTTTGAAGGAAATGACTATTTACAGCGAGACCGAATCGGTCATTTCAAAATGTCAACATTCATAATTATAACTGTTATGTATAGGTATAGTATATGTAATTATGTATTTTACTTTAGTTATATTAATAGCCCTAGTATAGGGCTATAATAGCCCTATTATATTAATAGCACCAAAATAGCCCTAGTATTGCTTTTAAAGCAATACTGGGGCTATTTTGGGGCGGACCTTATAATTTTGAGCTGTGGTCAGACAATGAGGACGACACTTGAACTATCACTCTCCCACCAACCTTCCACACCAGCGGGAGGGCGTTTTACTTTGCCGGATTTAGCGGGAACCTGACACGTTTAAACGACAGTTCTTTGAGAGAGTCAGGACTCGAGCCTGAAGCCCTCCAGTTTCAAAGCCGAAACCTTACCCCCAGGCAGCTGAGTCCCCGTATTTTTTTAAAGCCATACGTAGCGGCTAAACTTGGAATTATTGTTTTTATACTACAAATCTGTATCAGATATGTAGAAAAATTATGATACAATATTGTGGCATATTTATTAAAAAATATATTTAATAAAAAAGATATATTGCACAAATCTATGCAAAATAGATAAAATAAGAATTTGTCTGGTCGTGACAATAACAAGGAATTTTTTTGACAGAACTTCTGCAGGGGATGCTGGGAAACATTACGTTGTGTATACCTTTACCGTGAACTGATAAGAAATCCAAGAAGTATTCCTTGCAGATGTAATTTCCAAACTTATAGGAAACACATATGCCATGCCACTTTCCCCATTAAATATAGTAATGTTTGGAAAATAAGAATCCTCGAATTTGTAGATGCCATTGACTCACCTCAGATTGGTATTTGTAGATACTTTTCACATCAGTATCCTCAGACAATCACTTTTTTCGACGATTCTATATCATTAAGGAGTGAGACGCGGAAGGATAAGCGCATTTCCGGAATTTATTTTATTGTTAAATATAAACATCGAATCCTTTTATCTTTCTTCTCATCACTATTTTGTCAAATTAAACCCATATTAACGCATGCGCCAAACAGCAGATGGTTTTAGAATCCGTTGGCAAACAATATAATATGAATTGTTTATGAATGATTTTCACGGAATGATGAGCAGAACAAGATGAAAGGCCATCTTTGGAAAATTCCACTAATGTACAATCAAAGGTCGACATGAAGTATGTCAATCGATTAATTCCTAATTAAGAAAGTATCCTTAATATTTTGTATTTTACAAGATCTCAAAGAAGGGAGTACCAGAATCATAGCAATTGCCAACTCACTAGAGTTTCTTCCATGTCTTCAATTTTGTAATTTAGTGCATTATGGCCAATGAAATATATTTCACTTGAAGGTTATATGAGTTTAATAACAAGGGATTTCTTTCTAAAAGAAAAAAAGTAAAGTTTGCAAGAAAGATCACAGCCTCCCTTACAAACATAATCTACAATTAAATGACAATCTCATACTCACCATTTTATGAGACACCTTACGTAAAGAAAATATAAGCATTTAAAACAATTTGAAAATATTTTGAAATAAGTTTTTCTGTGTAAATATGAACTTTTAAATAACAATGACACCATAAAATGTATTTAAGAGCTATTTGGAACTTTTGCCAAAATTCAAAAAAACATGTAGAGGAAAAAATGTTGCATCAGATATTACAGCATCTTATACAAATATAATGATTACAATTAAATGAGATCTTACACTGATCATTTAATGAGATACATTACGTAAGGAATATATAAACATTTCAAACAATTGATAAACATTTTGGAAAACAATTTTTCTGCTAAAATATAAACTTTTCAATAACAATGATACCATAAAATGTATTTAAGAGCTCTTTGGAACTATTGCTGAAACTCAGGCAACTTCGAAAAGGGAAAAAAATAAAGTTTGGAAGAGAGATTATAGCCTCTTATACAAACAAAAAAAAATCTATACTGATATCGATTACAAAAGTTCTGAAATCCAATGTGCTTTTGTAAGAAAAAAAGAGCTTCTTTCGAATTGAGAGGGGTCCTTGAGGAAGAGAAATCAAAGTATTTTTTTCTCAAACTTTCAAAAGTAAGAGGATTTAAGCAATAATTCTGCTCTTTTCTACAATTTCTTCAGCTTCGAGATTCGACATTCCATCGCATGAACACTTTGAAACCAGAGTCTCTTTCTAGAAAATATATTTATGTTGAATAGAGCAGGAAATTTTTTGACTCAGAAACGTTTCCCATTTTTTACCCGAAGCAATAAAATATGACTCGTTTCCTTTACTATTCTAAGATTCCTTAAAACTTTGATTGTTAGCATTCTAAACTTTTTCTTAATTGTTCTTTTTACTTCCTCGTATAGGGAAAACAAGGTCAAAATATCGAATTTGAATGCAAGATTTTGACGAATCTCCATGCTTTAGACTTTTCTAAGCACAAAAAAAAAGTAAAATGTCTGTTTGTCTGCCTCTGACAAAGATAACTCTAAAAGGCTTTGCTCTAGAAGGTTCAAATTTGATTTACGGGCATTGCTCCAAATTTACAGATATCTATCAAATTTCGAATAAATTCTGTTCAGAAGAAGTTCTTCTATCTGGCCATTCGAATGTAAGTTAATACTTTATCTTCCAAGTGAAGCTAAATAGATAATATATCTACAAAGATTCAATATCTATAATGTAGACACCTGTCAAATTCTGATCTAAATGCAATTCCTCGTAGGTTTGTCTATACTTTCAGATACATACAAATGCGAAAATTCAAAAGCGCAATGACTTAAATATATGACATTTAGTATGTGGTTTTTGTGGTTAAATGTTTAATGTGGTTAATGTGTTTTGTGGAAAAATTTATATAAAGCACAAATTCGATTTTCAGATACTCTTAACTGAATTCCAGGGAGTAATCATAAAAAAACTCGCCACGGATGGCATGATAGATTCGTAAAAATGCTACATCCTCGCCAAAAGTTCATTTTTCGTAACTATTCTACACCAATGCCGTACAAGGAATGACAAATTTACTAGAAAATATGCGAGAAAGTTTTAGGGAGACCACAACCACTGATTTGACTATCTTTTAATTATCCTTGATAAATTTATATTTGCTTTAATTTTTTTTCCCCCTAAAAAGTTAGTTTTTATTGTTATGAATGGATACCTATCTCGTGACATAAAATATCCTATATTTATTCAAAATACTGCTTGTTAGATTAAATGACTTTCAAGAAAAATATTTGTCAAGTTTTATCAGCTTCATCAACTTTTTATTCCTTATATGGAAGTTATAGTATCCTGAATGAAATATCTAACAAAAGATATCAGATATATCGAATATTCTTAAGATTATATTAGTTATTAATCTGAAACAGAAAATTCAGATGAACTTGTACTTTCTATTTATAATTGATACTATAATACTTTAGCATCTTAAAAGAATAATTTTGCTATTTTGGATGGAATTTCATGAACTTCATAAATTATAAATTTGCTATCTGTCAATAGTTTTTATTGGAAGACAGAAGATTTTCGATCACACTATAGTAGTTTCTTGATACTTCTGTCCTTTAAATTTCGGAATATAGATATATATTCTATATATGTATGCGTTGCATCCCAATTTCCTATATTCTTAGTACCTAGAATGAATCTTTTGTGGTGTTAAAATTGTAAGGTAAGAAAATTTCATTCGATTTAAGCAAGCCGTTTTAAGTAATTAAGTAAGCCGTTCTTTAATATCTGATCAATTAAATTTCATCAATTTTGAATTAAATCTGTGCAACTCAGATTATGAGTTGTTCTAAAAGCATTCGAATTATGCAGCAAAATTAATAGGTGAATAAAAAATTCGTTCTATGATTTTTATTTAAATGTCGTTTCTTAAAATTATAATTTCTAAGTTATTTATCTTACAAGTCACTAAGCATAAATTAAACATTAGCTATGTTAACATTTTAATTCATGACGTAAAAATGTTCATACAATATGTCAATTTTTAGTACTAATTTACATACTGTTAAAATTTCTTTGTAAAAAAGAAATAGAAGATACAAAATAGTATGTGTGAAGACAATAGAATTATAAATAATAATATTTTATCATTGTGCAATTCGTCACATAATAATAAGAAGGATCTGCGGATATACTTAATGCATGTTCAATTCAACGGATATCATGACAATGGACCTAAACTTCTTGGTTATTTCGCGACGAATTTTGCAACTAAAATGAAGGTTCTATAAAACACAAGAATTTTGGAAATATCTCTAATAGGAACTGACATTAAAATATTTTTAGAAAAATATATGTCTTATCACAAAAATTATATAAGTGAATGCTCAAACACGAGTGAAAATTCTTTGGAGTGTTAATCACGGATTGTTCACTCTAGATACGATGTTGCACTTGTTTAGACGCACTCAAATATAATTTCTATTTGAGTGTGTATTATTAATTTCTGCAAGGATTATTTTTGCGTGCGCTTTCGCAATGTTTCCCTCATTTTTTTGTTGGATAATGTCTTGTTTATTGTTATAGAGTAGTTGGGCATTTCACCGTACAATCACTGGAATATTCACTCAACAGTAATAGATGCAAATTTCAATAATCTGTCTCAGCTCACTGATCTTCTATACTTTTCATGATCAAGACATTTATTATTCTCAATAGAATGTATAGGATTTAATTTATGAAGGGAAAAAGATACCGTTTGAATGAAATGATTGAAGATGAGAATTTCCGATAAGTCGCTGCTGTTTTATACTTAAGAAAATTCCTCACGTTTCAAGTGGAGTGTAAAAATTATGCAAATTATAGTTCATTAACTTGCGTGTTGAGACGAGATAAGAATTTCCTAAGCACTTCTCCCATCAAAGAAGCATTTTAAGATCCATATCTTAAATTAATGCATACTTGAAATTAGCATGTATCGTATAATTATTCTACCCTGCGAAATACTAAGTACTTTATGGTGGTAATGAGGACACAACAATTAACACAATTAGAATGGTTAGATCCAAGATTTAAAGTTCTTTATCGTTTCCTTGTATTATCGATTTTCAACTATGTTCGTGTTAAAATATATTCGTGGCATATTTTTCTATACATTCTTTATAATTATATGCAGAATGCCTGGAAAGAAGTTTCTTCTTATTTCGTTTATTCGTTTGAATTTAATCAGAAAATAAGGATTAATTCATGTTTAATGCAATGATAAAAACGGTATTTATAGATGTTTTTTTTATTTTAAATTGATGTATTTCCTTAATTTGATATTCATGAAAATATTCTAAAAATTGTGTAGCTATTCCATAAAAAAAGCGTAGTACCCAGATTTTCATTATTCATCAAAATATTGCCCATATACAAAATCGCCTTTGAAAGAATTGCTGATAACAAACTAATATTGATTTAAAAGTACTGAAAGAATCATAATTTGCTACCAATTCCAAGACTAGTAAATATTTCTAATTCACCATTTTCATAAAATAGTTCTCCGGTTTCAAAGAATATTATAACTTTTCTTCCATATTTACCTTTTGCATTGTTATCGTATTTTCATAAGTGTTTACTTTCCATTAAGTGTTGTTATAACCAAGTAATAATAAAACTGTATGAGAACTGCCAAAAATTAAATTATGTATTTTTTTTTTAATTTTTACAGAGCATTACATATTCGAATTATAGTTAAAAGGGATTTAAATTCAAATATTTATAAAAAACGACTCATGAAAGCTCAACTTTTAATAAAGATAAAATACGTGATATTTTCTTTGATGAATTAGATTGCCAGAAAATATTTTAAATTTTATAAATAAAACAACTAAACGTGCTTATATTTTATCAAAAAAATAGCATAATTTCCGAAAATCTGAATCTTGGCGAGAATTCTATTAAAGTGTTGACGTATTGATTGTCATTTACAATCTTCTAACCGTGCTTATGACAAAATTTCTGGATATTTACATATCATTACATCATTAACAGTAAAGGTTAAGATTTTTGCTCAAACTTCATATAAGTTTATCTTATTTGTGTGACTTAAATAGAATAAGAATTTATCTATCTATCTGTTGTTGTGTTGTGATTTATGGCACCTTACAAGCCCACTGACAGTTATCTGTCAGCAATTTAAACTGAGTGAGCGTCTCCTGTTTTTTCAGCAGCGCCAACTAAGGCAAAGAATACGACTTAGCTAGCTTACGCGTTATATTCGCTTGCACAATCACTTTTTACAGGGGTGTACATTCATGCACCTCACAGATAGAAGACAGAAGAAGAACATCCAAGCCGGAACCGGGACTCGAACCCGGGTAGCCCAGATTACAGGGAAGATGCACTACCCCTATGTCGGGATGTCGGCAGCACATCGTCTATAGAAATAATGATTTCTAAGAAATAGTCATGTTCATGAAACTAGAAATTTCCAGTTAATATGATTGCAATGCACCACAAATTAATTTGAAAATAATATTATGCTAAGTAGTTATAATTTCTTTTTGAAATGGCAACGGATTAACATCTCACGCGTGTGAAAGAAATACCACTTACGCCAATTATAATTAACTTATTATATATATATATATGTGTGTGTGTGTGTGTGTTGCATGAATTAACGACATTTCTATATTATAAATGTTTTCAATACTAATAGTTTTGAAAAACTCTTGCAAAATCCCAAATTTTCTGGAATATCAATCCAAATGATTAATGTTTCTTAAAAAGATAAACTTCTAATCAATTAAATAACAGTTAATAGTTAGTAGGCAGCAGATTTCATATCCAGACTATCGCATGGATGACGAAAGATTAAAAAGAAATTCTTACTGCATAATGCATTCTGAAAATTCAGAATTTCATCCTTTTTTTCTGTCAAAATAATCCCTATTAATTTTTTTTTTACAATATAATTAATGTTCCGTCCAAAAGTCTTACCAGATCTTACTCGCTTTACACGGTTGAATAACTTTATACAGTTATTCTAGTGCTCATTCTACCGTAAGCCTATCAATGCTATCGATTTCTTTGGCATCATTGTCTCGTTTTCTGATTCTTTTCTTTTTCAGCGAAGCTGTCATAAAACTCTTTTTATATCAATTTTATTACTCTTCCTCTACAAAGTGTATCAGAATGTTTCCTAATGGCAGGGACTTTGATATATAATACAATTTGGAAGGCGCTTAGAACAACGAAAATAAAACATGTAACTGAACTTTCTGACAAATTAATTAAGATTAAAACGCACAAATTAGTTATAGTAAAGTTATACTTTGCTGAAATTTATTATATTAAGCAAGCAACGCCAGGCCTGACAAATAAAACGCCAGACAAATGAAAAAGATGACACTCAAGCTGGTATCCTCACTTCTTCACCACGCCAGAGAGATGAAGTCTGGCCCACGAAATAGGATTTACTAAGCGCCAGACCCGCATTCGCAATGGAATTTTAGTGGAATTAGGAGACCCCTGGCACCGAAAAAGAGATATTACCTATAGACCATTGGGGAAAATTTTGCTTAACAAAGATTTATACATGTCATTATAAGACATTTTGTTTGAAATGTCTTTGGTTCGGTTCTTGATTAATTATCATAAATCAAGAACTGTCCTTTGCATTTTTAACTCTCTTTAAGTGGAGGTTTCTTTCGTTATTTCTACGAATATCAAATAATCATGTGACATATGGTGATGTCACGTTTTATATCAATTTAGACTATGAATTAATTAGATACATATGATAAGGAACACAGTTATTAGAATTTCATTGTTTTCTTAGTCATGTTTTTGCAACTAAATTAGTGCATTCAATAGTAGTTTTTAATCGGCTGAATTATTTATGCGGAATGATAGATGATATTCATGACTATATGAATGCTACAGAGAATTGTAAAAAGAAATAGAAATTATGGCGAAATGGTAATTCAAACTATAAAAAAATAATAGAATTGTATTTGAAGAACAAGCAAAATCTATGATATTAATATAGCTAGCAACCATGAAACGTCATGAAAAACAAGAGAAGTCTGAAATATGTGCATTCAATTTCTCATTAATAAATATAAAATAAACAGCTTGAAAATGTTTTTTCAGGGCAAAAAGCTAAGTATTACCGGCAATTTTGCTTAAAATTATCTTTGCAGGTTTATGTTCACTTTCTCGTATACGAAGTGTACAAGGATCAAGTATTTCACTTGTCAAAAACCTGACCTCGAAATTTTGCTAAATCTTCAAAGTTTTAAAACCTTTTTTATGAAAAACATGTTTTAAGAATTCTGTCCATTTGCCTGTCTGTTAGAAGGATAAATAAATTGAGTTAGGAATGAAATTTTGTGTCAAGTTCTGATTTATGGGTTTCAGTCAAATTTTCACGAACCAAGACTGGAAGTATTTTTGTCAGTGCATGTTCATATAAGAATGATAATTAAGTAAAAGCAATAAAAATTGCACAAAAGTTAGATAAATAGATATGTCAATGTATATCAAATATGTCAATATCAATGTATATCAAATATGTCAATATCAATGTATATCAAATATGTCAATATCAATGTATATATATATGTCAATATCAATGTATATATATATGTCAATATCAATGTATATATATATGTCAATATCAAATATGTCAAATGGATGACCCCTGCCAAATTATGTAGGGGTAATTATTAAATTCGATAAATAAGTAGAACCAACGACAGAGGGGAAAAAATCGCATGTTGATTTTTAATGCGAATAAAAAATTATTGATTCTTAAAAAAGATTCAACCCATTTGGTTAAAAGGAAGGCGCAGAAAGTTTGTATTCGGTATTCTTCTTTAAATTACGAAATAGAAATTTTTTCACTACGTCGACGTTGATTACGAGAAAGACACTCACTCATATGGATTTATCGAAAATCTGGAGTACATGCTTCTTTCCCCTCAGCGCTACCTTAAGAATACACTCAGGGGATAGCGAGAAGAAAGTGCTTCACTGTCTGAATTTAATAGAAAATAGAGAAGAAGGAAGATACTCTCAGTGGTTTAAAGAAAAGTCTAAGCATTCACAGTTTCAATTATATAGCATACTTTTATTAAATAAAGTGACGGCACTCATCATTAATACATGATGAATAGCGCCTCTTCACTCTCTATATTATCTGATTCTATTCCTAATATATTTTTCAATTAACTGAAAATGCTTTGAATGAGGGTATCTTAACTTGAAAACGACTTGCATTAACAAAAATTTGATTTGTAAAGAAAATTGATTTCATCGAAGTACTTTTCATTTTATGATATATAATTATTATCCTAATATTATTTTATAAATAATCGGATACCACTGAAGTAATTTTTCTACAACATATTTATCCCCAATTTCGCATCACTTTTAATACGAAATTAGGATCACGGTCGCTCGGTAGCAGGTTCCGTCTTTTAGGTTGAGAGTAAGAGGCTCCGAGTTTAAAATCCCAATTTCATCCCGTACAAAGATTCGATGCATTTAAAATCCATTGTCCTAATTGGCCCTTTAAGTTCCATCAGCCAAGGCATCTGCAACATTAGACCCAAATTAGGCTGCCTCACTTCCTCTGCACTAGAGAAATGAGTTAATGTTCACTGTCAACCATGGCCCTTTTTCTACAGGCCTCCATGGATTCCAGTTTAGAACAGATGATTCCTGCTGAGACCGGCTCTTCTCTCGACTACGCAACTAGCTGACCACTAGCAAGAATCTACCATTTCACCAATCCATCACAGCCTAACGAAGTTCAATGGTGGGAAAATATTTTCATCAACTCTGCCTCAAGATCTAAAGCAAGATAAACTTTAAATTCTTAATACAGTATGAAGAGTTGGTTTCTCCCTCTTCTTAATAAGCTTTTTCTACTCTCAAAAGAATAATGAACTAAGAAAATGTTTAATATAAACTCTTCTTTTAAATAGCTCTATAACGAACCGCATCTGATCTTCCACTATATGCTCCATCTTTCGAATATTCTCAAAATATTTATATAAACATGTACTTTTACCTGAACTAAGTGTATTCAGAATGCAAACTTTTCTTAGCTTTCACAATCTCTATACTAAATGTTCTTATAAAATCTCCTTTAACAAAAGTTTTTTTTTATCTTAATATTTTATAAATTTTTAACTATCATATATAATATGCAATGTCTTAAATGCTCCCAAATATTCTCTATCAACAACTGAATTGTAAAACCACCAAAATCATAGCTCATGACACAACATACCAAAGTTTTTTTAGCACAACTGTACTCCATCTATGTGCACTTTATATTGAAAATTCTCGAAACGTAATCTAATCATGTACCTATCACACCTAAAGTTTGCATAAATTCACAATTCACAGTTTATAACTATGTTTTCTGTTTCATTCTTTGAAAAAAAAACTTATTTAGCAAATAACAAATTGCCATCTTGGCACATAATTCCATAACTGTTATGTATATAATGCAAGGTCTAGATATTCCCAGGAAATTATTTCAATAATTAATTAACCAATAAAATCACCAATACTTTTATACAAGAAAAATGGCCCAGAAGTTAATCAGATCGCAACAGTAACCCTGCAATGCACCACATTTGTCATAAAACCACAATCAATTTGCTATCCATATACCACTAGTACCAGTTATAAACTGATCATGAGGAAAGGTCATTTAGATGTCAAAAGGACCACATCTGTTCAACAATGTATCCCATCTGTCACTTAAAGCCATTAATATTCAGAATCACATTGATCATGATTGTAACTATACTTTCGGAATCTGAATAAAGTTGTTCCGCTGGGTGACCGGCTTACGGTTTCATGAGAGTGTTCGTTACTTTTTTTCTACTCATATGATCATTCAAGCTTATGGGAGATCAAGGAGACTTCAATATCGGAAAAAAAGCATTGTGGCATTTCATGTTGGTGCACGATGGAAGTTTGTAGAAGTTGTGTTTGTTTAAATGTCCTCTTTGCCATTTGACCATAGCTGAAAATTAAGAATTCCATTTCACAACGGCCTTTTTATTGCATCGGAGAGGGATTTAATAAATTGAACCTTTAACAATGTGAAACACGACATTGATATCTCATATTTTTATCAAATTATTTGTTGTTGTTATTCAAATAATACGTTCATAAGCCAATTAATAAATTTAATATGTTTTTAAGAATGCTTCACATGATTTGTGAATAAATTTAGGAATCAAAAAAAATATATGTAATTGATGTAATTGAATGTATGTAATTGAAGTATATGTAATTGAATGACTTTGCATGACAAAAATAAACAATTAACCAATGGCAAGCAACCAGGGGATTAAAAATCCTCTTAAAATATTCGACACCAAAATGAAAGAATTTGGACTTAAATTTTAAGGAATGTTAAATTTTAATCAATAACTAAATAGTGCAAATTCTTATGTTTTGTGGTTATTAAATTTTTTTGGTTGATATTTGTAATAGCAGAAGGAAAATTTCTTGAAATAAAAAAGAGCAATTTAAGAATTTCCTATAAATATGAATGCTTACAATATGGCATCTAACGATAACTTTGGTATTGAATCATCAGTGTAAATGACAGTTTTCTTTAGTACATATCTCTTGCAAAGAGATAAGAGGATATGGCTTACAAAGAGATAAAGGGATCAACGATGCTTGTATAATGGCTGGCTCTCGTTCCTCCGAGTATGTACATAAAATAGGGTCGAGTAACCTCTATTTCCATGACAGGGCGTGCATTTTATGGAAAGGATTGTATCGTTGTTTTAACGGTATTTGGCTTTAAATTTAATTGCATTTTTAGCGTAATCAAGACGATGATCATTCCATTGCTATAAGTAGGAGTATTTCAGACGAGAGCTCACATAAAATTGCTTAATACGTTTTTATAATTGCTATGTTCCAACTTTCCATTCTATATGTCCTTTTCCATATTATTCAAATTAAATTTAAAGAGTCAAGTTATATTATTAAAATTTGCTGTTTTTATATCTCCATTTTGTTCCTATATATTTATTCAAACAACATATATAATTCTTAAATATAAAATAGGAGATAATAAATATTCTAATTAAAATGAATCTGAGCTCTGAATCCGGATTATAAAGCTGTATGTAATGTCAGTGGCTACTGCATGATTCACTGAACAAAATATTACTCATTTAAATAACATGGCTGGTGTTACAAATTATTTCACATCAGTAGTTATTAGAAATGCTGCCAGAATCCTAAAATTCACTCAGTATACGCACTTGTTAATCCAGTTTCAAAGCTATAAGGGTTCACACGCCTCTGAATGAGATACAGCGAGGTTGCATGTTATTTTAGATATTACTAATAAATTAATTTCGATTCAAAGCCTTAGAAATCATTTTATAAAGTAGATTCATAATACTAATGTATCTGAAATTTCTAGAATATAATAAAATCTCGTATATATCTGTATATATTAAAATATATTTCAATATTATTCTAAAACTTGGCAATTTCATTATTGTCAAAGATAAGAATATTTATAAGGAAAAGTCAATTTTTCAATATTGATAAAATATTTCTAATATAGGACTGTATTTCATTTTTTCCTCAGAACTGCAATAATGCTTCCATTTTAAAATGAATAACTTATTTGTAACAATAAATTTGAGATAAAACAGCATGGAAAAGATAAAAATATTTTATAAAAGCTTTTAAAAAAGAGTATCTGTCAAATAAATATTTCTCGCGAGCATAATAAATTTTCTAACTCGTATATTTTGTTTTATCCCAATATTTTTTCTTAGTACCTTTCGATAGAATTGAAAAGTCAACGACCTTTCAAGGGTACTTCATAAAAGTACCTTTAAAAGGAAATACTTAACTAAACTTATTTATCGCCTTCTTAAACTATATTTTTGCTTGTTGCTGACAATTTCCAAAGTTTACCATATTGAAATGACATCCTAAAATCAAGTATCAGTCATTTAAATTTTTGGCAAAGAATATTTTTACATTTTTAACGTAATTTTACGCATTCACTTAAGCATATTTATTTTTTAAGAATATCATGTATCAATAAATCAGAAATTTCTAATCATGGCAAAATATTGATAGTAACATCAAGCTCATAAATATCAGTCGGTTTAATAAAACATAAAATTTCTAGATATATATAGCGTATAACAACTAGTAATATTTAGAATGAAGCAGAAATATTGATGCGTTGAGTTATTGGTGTTTTATTAGTTATTGTAGTTTATACGGATAGACAGAATTCTATTATTGAAGCTGGCTATCAAATTGAATTGAATCCCAAAATCAAGTAACTGCCGTTTAAATTTTTGACAAATATTTTTTTTTACAGAGCCTTTATTTCGTGAGATGAAATTTGTATCACTTTATGTTAGATGCTAAATTTATTTGTTGGTTTAAATATATGCATTTGAAAAAATTCGATTCCCCAATAAATAAAAATATTTTCTCTCACGGCAAAAATCAAGATCAAAGTTACCCATTAATTTAAAGAAACATATGATTTTTTTTTAAAAAAATATAACGCATGTAGTGACTGATATTTTTCAGAGCATAGAAGAAACTCATGCAATGAATCATTGGTGTTTTATTAGTTACTAATCGCCTTTGACAACCGGCTCGTTCGCTCTAAGATAATTATTTAATTAAAATGAAATTAATTTTTCTTACTCTTTCATAATGTGCTTATATGCTTTTTAAAATTAATTAAAAAAATAAATTTGATGCATAATTAATAGGTTAAAAAATAAATATCATAGAAAAAATTATTTTTTAAACTTTAATATCATGTAAAAATCAGATTTGTATATTGATATTTTCAGAAGTTATAGAGAAAAAACGCCAAAATTGCTATTGATTTTTAATTAATTAATATTATAATTAAAAATCTCTTGGAAGACGCCATGTACACATTCCATCTTCCGAAGTATATATGTACCAAATTTGGCAGCTGTAGGTCAAACGGTCTGGCCTGTAGTGAGCCAAAACACGCAGACATTCATCTTTATTACAGTTGGTTGGTTGTTCGGTTTTTTTGGCTCAAGAGTCATGTTTGGCTATGCTGCGCCAAGCAGATATCATCTTTATTACAATTATAGATATAGATTGTTGCTTATTCAGACATTATAAATGTTTTTGTCTTAGACACTCATACAACTACATTGTTGACTTTATTCCAAATGTCTTATTTAATTGACATAAATTTCTTTTGATTCAGGAGAAAAAAATCAGCAAGCAAAACCTTCCGCATTGAAGCACTAATTCCTTTTAAATAGGACAATTATTTTGGTTGGATCTCATTTTTTGAAAGTGTCTTCATTTCTTTTAATAATTGTTTAAAATTAAAATACACATCTGAAATCAATTGGTATCATTCATTCATTAATATCATTTTGGCATTTTCCATACTATTAAATTATCGATACGTTTTCTACAAACTGACTTCCAAATTAAAAATGTGCATTAATAAAGCATATTTTTGAGAAGAAACTATTCTATTACATTTGAAACATTCACTTTAATAACTATTATGAAAAATATTGTCGCAAAAAGAAAATCTACACATAGTCAGCGAACCTCAGAGGCTAAGTACGCGCTTTGGATGTAGGACTGCAAACTCTCAACCACGGTTTGAGCTCGATATTTTAATTGCTCCTCGGCTTTCTTCTTACATTTCTGCTGATCACCGAAAAGCTAAGCCAGTCCAGTTTTAAATGGTTCCCAAGAATTCAAGGCATCCTCATGGTTAGCAAACTGCTGCTTTGCTGTGGCGACAAGGCAGAAGTAAACATTTGCTAAACACATCATGTCGTCCCATTTGTTAAATTTAGCCACTCTATCCAATTCTTTGAGCCATTTGCTAGGATCTTCTCCAGATTCTCCCAGAAATATTGATGGGATCCTTCCAACTAGTGTTGGTTGCGTTTGCGTCACTTCTTCGGATATTTGCGCTCGTTTTCTTGATTTTGGAAAATACAGTCCAAATTCAGGAGGTAATCCTCTTCAACGATGGCTTAAACGAGTACTATCACCGGAATCCTCGGTTAAATGTTTTTCACCCGACCCCTCCACCAAACGTGTCACGAAGATGCATATAATAACAATTCACAAAGTAACACAATATCAAGTTTATTAGTTTTAAGCAACTCGTAACATGCAGGCGAAGTATTGATTCCAGTGATTGTGGAACTCAGAATTTATGCCTTTACAGAATAATCTAGAGTTATAAAGAAGGTTATAGAAAGTTTTAGAAGCTTCTAGAAATTAAAAAAGGAATAATAAGAAATTCAAAATATAGTTCGCCCTTTAAATTAATGTGACTCGGCTGGGATTCGACCCCTTAACTTAGTGCGTTGGAAGCGCGTACTTTACCTCTGATCCACTCTAACTATGTGCAGTCCTTTTTTTTTGCGACAGTATATTTTGTCAAGAAATATAATTTTCATCGATAAAATTATACAAATTTTAGAGCATGCTGTCAAATTGAATTTAAATTTAAGAGTGTTTAGCTAGAATTCGAAACAGAATAATAAAATCTGCATAATTACAGTTTTAAAAAAGCAAATTACATACAAAAAATTCGGACTGATTATGGAAATATTAAAATTAACTCGCATATATAGGGAAATTGTTACGAATATTTTGAAATTAATTAGAACAAAGGAACTCATTTTTAATAAAAGTTAATTATATTTTGTGTATAAAATTTTGTTAGGGAAATAATAAAGAAAATATCTTCCACTATATCTAAAAGATACATTCAGAACAAAAAATATAGTGCTACAAATTATTTTTCGTATAATTTCCATATAAGAGATTTTTTCAAAAATAAATTTAACAAGCCCAGAATATACAATTGCAAACAAACAAGTACATTTCAGCCCATCTATTCTAGCATGCAGCGTTTCAACTGAAAAAAACTCAATATTGCTCAGTTAAGCTTTATTTAAATTTAAATTTATTTTCTTTATTTAAAAATAATTATTAGTCATTTTTTGTGACAAGTTAATTCATCTGATATATTTACTAACCTGTATGTTATACTATTTACATAGAATAAATGAGTATTCAATATTCCTCTCATAATAGGGCTAAAAAATATCACTTTAAAACTAAAAATAAATTTTTGCAAAAACGATTTTAAAATCTCCATGCATACTTTAAAAACAAAAATATCATTATTAAATATTTTCAGTTAAAAATCGATACATTTTCAGTATTGTATCATCACTGGTAGTATAAACAGCATAAAATCAATAAAATGTTGTTGAAACTTTAGAGATCAATTTATTTTTATCTAATAAGTTTTACTGTCTTTCGAAATTAATTTTAAATGTAGAAAATCAATATTTTTTGTATTGAATCAAATTTTTCAAATCAAAAGAATTTTGTATCGTTTTTTTTTTAAAATGTATACGGTTTCTTATTTATTTATTTATCTTTTGTGTTGAAAGTAGAAAAAACAGAGAAAACAAATTATGCTTTATAGAACGTTAAAATAAGATTTTTAAAAAATTATATATTACTCAAACTAATGCAACTCAGTCATTTATTTTATTCAATTTAAATCTTAACTTATTCCTTATATAAGTAATCGCTACTTGCGCACATGGTCTTTGATCGAAATTTAAATCCGAAAATCCTTTCAATTAAAAAATAAATATGTTAATCTAGTCGCAAAATTCTCTTTACAATAGTATAGTATGTAAAATTGAGGAACAAGTTCTTCATCATCTAGCCAATAAATAAATGCAAAAATAATTTCATTGTGATCTGAAAAGTAAATATTTCCGTGGCATTTAAATATTTTTCATTAAAACAAACAATACTGAAGCTATTGATAACATCGTATCATTTGGAAATTACTTCCAATAATACACTAAAGGAGAAAAATTATTAAATGAAACACAAATATTTGGATTTCTTTTAATTACTTTGCATTTACATTTAAATATTGTGCATCCATCCAAATTTAAATAATTTATTTCATAATCAAATAACCACATACAGTTATCATTTCATAATAACATTTTGAATAGTTTACTGTTATTCCAAAATTTATTTATCCATTTCTTTTCTTTTCGCATTTCATCTTTGTTGCAAAATAAACAAAAATACTTTTTGGCTTTTTTCGCAAAAAATATTTGAAAAATTCTTTTTATTTATTTATTTATTTAATTTGAAATGCAAATTCTTCCTCCGAACTGTGAATGGTATAAAATTAATTATTATCTTGTTATTGTATCTAATTTTAAAAGTAGTCACAATAGTTAGATAATGATGGGAAAATTTGTAAATTTTGAATCAAGATATATACTTTTAGGAAATTCAAATAAATGTAACCCATCACTGAACAGAAATTAAAATCATCGTATAGCTTTGACTTGCTTTTAAATAATTGAAACTTTATATATTTCAATATATATACCGATGCTTATATAATAAGTCTTTATATATTTCAGCGTAAATGAGCATTTCATTCTATTTGAAACATTAATGATATATAATAAAATTATTTAAATCTCCTTAAAATGAATAATAATTATTTAAACATTTATAATAAATATTTCATGTAATTAAAATACAGAAAAAAATTACGCCAGTATTTGAGTTAATTTCAAACAAAATGCTAAATTTCTCAACTTTACTTTTTAAGAGAAATATCAAAGCAGGATTGCTTTTCTTTATAACGGAAACTCTTTTTGAAATAAATATGATGAAGAATGGTGGTAACAAAAAAATTACGCCATAAATTTACGAGAAAGAGCGAAATAAGTTTTTCAAATGTGCTAACATTTTAAACCAAATGACTATTTTTTTTTTTAAATTAGTGCAAGTTCAATCTTTAAACAAATGTATTAAACAAATGTATGATTCCTCTTTTTTCTGACGAAGTTACAAAATAATGTAACGTAATTCTATTTTTTTCCAAAAATAAAATATATTTCAGGTTACCTATATTAAAATCTTTATATATCCTGATATAAATCTTTATATATCTTTATATATTAAAATCTTTATAACCCTTATAAATCTTTTAAAATCTTTACATATTACTATTACTCATAATATTATTCCACACGCTATACAGACAATGAAGCTATTTAAATAGAAGAAATGTTTCGAAACGGCATTTTTTTATATTAAACTATTTGTGATTACGCTTGTTCTAAAAATAATTTTTCTAAACTAAAATTTCTGCATTTCTAAACTATATTTGCTTCCTTTTTTTTTTCAAAATTAATATCTTACTTTTCATTTGATAATATATTTTCATCATATGGATATCAAAGCAGATGAGAATAAATAATAAACTATTATTATTTATGAATATAGAAACTGAATCTTAATATTACATTTTAAAACATCATATTATTAATTGAAATCGTTAAAATTTTTTATGTTCCGAAAATTGAATCGATGTTTGAAAATATCACTGAACTTTTCTAACTGTTGTAAACTTGAACAAACTTTTTAATAGAAAACTTTTAGACGAAATCTTCTTAACAACTTTTAAAGTCGATAAAATTTTCTGAGTTTCACCTACCTGGAGCGTTAGCCGCCTAACATCTTCACCGACAGAAATTCAGCAGCCAGATTTAGCTAGAAGAAGATCAGAAGATGCCAGGTGAGCAAGACAGAAAGTTTCCTATCCGGCATCTCGAGGAATCAGGGTACCAGTGATCCGGTCATGAGCAACAGCTCAATCCTAACTAAAGAGGAAAACGCTTCTACCATTTTTACACACTCTCCGAGAATTCTATAACAGCGCCCTCACTGTGACAGACCCCTATAAGTTGCGAATCTTCCTCCCATTGATGGTTTTCTGAAACTTCGTCATACAGGAGTTCGGCGAGATGAAGTTTACTTTTATTTTCTTTCATGCATTAAAATTTCTATCCGCTTTATCCTGCCGTCAGGGGCTTCATTTTTTTTTCTGTTGTTCCGGTTGCTTTCATTGTAACATTCATCAAAGTGATTAATGAAAAAGATATTTTTAGAACAATTTTAAGAATTTAAGAATAAATTGTTACGCTGAAAGTTTAAAGCTTGTCAATTCACCAGTCTTAAGCAGGATGTGTTATTTAATTTTAAATAGGTATTAAAGGAAAAATTTACCCATTTTTGACGCTGAAAGTGACTAATAGACGTTGCCTGTTTTAGCGAAATTAGACATAAATTTCTAACTAGTTTTGTGCTTTTTTATTATCTGCTCTGATAATTAATGTCCAATTTTTATGAACAAATATTCTCTTCCTAGGCAAAATTAGAGCTTTAAATATTTAGGAACATTTCCTATTAATATTGTTTTTAAAGTAACAGGATAAATATTTCCCACAGTAACGCTCATATGATGATGCTATTCTGAAGAGAACTACTCTATTAATTTTTATCTGAATAATGGGAATATTTTTATAATAACTCCAAAAGTAGCTTATAGCGAGTAGGATTAGTATGAAAATTTCTCCCTAAAATTAATTAACAATGAATATTTATCTTTGACATTATAGTTAACAAAAACACTTAGTTTGAAAAATGTAATTATTACTGTGTACAAGTAAGAGAATAGAGAGAATAAATGCGTTGGTTAATATCACTCACATTTTAATTTAAAATTTGGGTCGTCCAAGATTTTCACACTGAAGTCTTTTAAAATAACAATAATTAATGAGACAATAAGATGATAACAATAATTAAAATAACAATAATTAATGAGAATAATTAAAGAAAATGTAAAAGTATTTTTTCACGTAGTTAATTAATAGATAATACCTATTAAGAAATGTTATTTCATATATTGCGGCATGGCGGGACCTGTTGAAATGATTGATTTTTTTTTTGATTATTTTTTGGATTTTCCTTTTTATTTCATTTTTTTATCTCTTAATAATCCAGATTGTTATTTAATATTTTCTTCATTTCCTCTTTAATATGTAATTATTGATAACATACAATAAATATCGAATCTTTCTTCGTATCGTTTTAAAGTCATTTTTCAGAAACTATGAAAAGCGAACTGCATACTTATCTTATAACGTTCCTTTTATAGACACCATTATTGTTTTTAATAACATAATTCCATTTAAAAGTGTATTAATGATGTATATAATATCAGAAAAAGTTAATTAATTATGAGAAACAATTTATTATTAAAAGAGCATTATTAGTGGGAAATAATCGGAGAAAATACGATGATTATATAGAGAAAATAATCTGAAACAATCAATGGAAATTTGCAACTAAGATACATAAATAGATAATTACAAATACTGATTAAAAAATCTACAACTTAATCGTATAATTAATAATAATATACAATTAAGTAAGATAAATAAGACAGAAAAATTACTTCAATGTGATTCCATACTTCTGAGAAAAAAATGATGCATCTTATGGGAAACCTTCTGTATGTCAATTTAAAACTAACCATTTTTGAGATTAAAAAACAACTCTAAGAAATCAACAGTATTGAATATACTAGATTAATATCCAACTTTATTTAGTAGAAACGCTTTTAGCTATATAAAAATGAAAGATTGGAATTTGTAGAAAATATATGGTGTAATTTCCCATAAAATGGAGTGTAAAAAAACAGAATATCTATAACTGAAAAAATGTTGAATTTTAGAGTCATCTCCTCAAATAGATTGTTATCCTAAACAAAAATAAAATACGAGTCTAAAATAGTTTCAAAAAGAAGTTAGCTTTTACAATAAAATTATGTTTTAAAATTATGAAATAACCACGAATGTAATAACAAATTAAACAGGACATACAAGTAAAGTAGCAAAAAGGATATTTTTTTTAGAAACATTTTAAAAACACCACATATTAAAAAAGTGCAATCCTTTTGGTTTGGTTTACATGTTGGATAGAGCACACACACTAAAAGAAAATTGTTGATTCTAACTCTTGTGACCCAAATTATACTCTTCTCACACAAACTAATTTTAAGGGGTATTTTTTGTGGGGTGGGGGGTGTATTTGGAAAGAATTCATTTAGTATAAAGGGCCATACCAAATATAATAAATCTCATTTAGATCCATTGTCTTTATTGCGTGTGGTGTTCGGCAAATGTTTCCTACCACTAAAAATCATCGAAACGCTGTGCTCTTGAGGCAGCTTCTTATTTTACTATTAATAAAGATAAATCTGATCTTCACATAAGATTTGTCCGTATATCTGAAAAATCTTCAAGTAAGATTGTAGAACATCATTCTTATTTTGTTTACATGTAGCACTAAATTCAACATGGATATAGACTGGTATGCAATTTTGAATCCATCCTCACTTCCCGGATTCCCCAGATGAGAATCAATCTATTGATTAAATCTCGATTCACTGGAGAACAGGAAATGATCCAAATCTTAAAGTACACATAACTTACTTTCATATTTCCACAAAAGTCCTGTTCAAATCTGCAATGTGTTGAGAATGAATCAGCTATTTATTGCTACGTGCATTCTACGCTAAGCATATGTAGTAGTTTGTATCGAAATTGTTTTCCAGATATAGTAGTACTTTCGCATTAATGTTATAACCACATCCTCCATATTGCTCTTGGTATCTGATCTATGTAGATTAAAATTAATCCGTAAAATTTAATTATTTCGATAATGATGTCAGCTGAAATGTAATACTGATTTCAAATGGAATCAAATAATATCTGTTAAAATATGTCTCGGTAGTGGAAACATGTCTACTACAGATAGACTATAATTATAAATAGGCATTATCTATACATAGTTATAAATAAAAAGTTTCATATCTATTTCTAATTTTTAATAACGATTAATTTTCCTAATCATCTTCATTATTGACTTCATTCTTCCGAGCTCTCGTTTGAATTAGGAAAGAGCACATTTCAACAGACAAATTTAACAAGAGAGAAACATATGCTAAATATTAAATCTTCGATAAAAAAAATCAAATGATTTATTCATTAACATGTATTATAGTATAATTTTGTTTGGATTTCAAAAAGATTAATATTAATATTCAGAAATGTGAAAATATAGTTATGAAAAAATTTCAATTACTCAAAGTGCCACGTAAATTTCGTGACTGATGGATTTCTGATTTAGTTACAATTTTATAAAGATTATTTTCAAGCATGACTACGTCATATAAATTGATTTACTAAGCACAAGTTTAAAAGCTAGGAAGATTTATTCAAATTGAAGTATGGAGTTTAAAATTCGACTAAAGAAAAAAATCACATAAATTTAAGTGAGCAATTTACTATATATAAAAAGATTTTTAAATGTTAATTCGCCTTTTGAAGTAGCAAAAAACTGCAATTATTGTACAATGAAAGATTCTAATTTTTTTCATAATATGGGTTATTTAAAAAAATTTCTTGATTACTAAGCATTTATATTTGATTAAATGGCTGGCCTGAAAATTAATAGTGCTTATATTTATATCTCATATACATTCACCAACGCAAATTTCTATGGATTTATAGACAAATAGCTTTTTGAAGAGAAATTCGGCGTCGATATTTCAAGAACAAAAATGTAAAGATGTGTTTTCCTATGTTTTTCTAAATTAATTAGATTTCTGTTTTCTTTAATATACTAACTAATGTTCTTTTCAGATAATTATAGTTCTTTTTATTTCAGGCATAAGCCGTTTATCGAAAGGAATAAAATATGTGTAAGTGTTTCGTTTGCGAGCACTGTATTGAAAATTATTATTAGTAAGGATGAATTCTTTTGAAATAATAAATATTATAATAGTTTATAATAAATAACATAATAATAAACAACACAAAAAATATAATTTTAAATATGAAGTATTTCTTTTTGGTGTGAATTATGAAAGTCATTAAAATGTTTAGGTTATTGGTTCAAGTTTTTTTTTTTTTTTCGTCTATTTTACTGTAATTTACAATTTCATTTGTTGAAAGTTATTATTGTAAATCTAAAAGTAAAAGACTGAATTCATTTTTTTAACGTGCAAATTCTCTCTTTTATATAGAGTTTACCTATAACTAGCAAATTCATATCTATAAAAACACAGCTCACCTTTAATAACAAGGATGCTGTAAAAAGATGTCATAAGCTTCCTGCAATTTTTATCATAGCTCAATATTTATACTAAAAGTATAATTTCGAGGTTTATATCATCCCTACTAATCTATTCTTTTTATGATCAAGAACTAAAATGTTACTTTAAAAAATATTAGCAATGGAAATTCATTTCTTTCTAAGATTATATTTATTTCAATTGATTTACAGTAAGTCAGTTGATGCCTTTATGTAACCCTATACCAAGAGTAACTCAATTGGTACCGGATTACAAAAATATATCTGATTCCGAGTAGAATGAACCAAATTTCTTAAACATTTTGCCATTACTTTTTCTGAATAATCAGACAGAACTTAGTAACTACCTTATAATCAATAACGTTATATACTTAGAAAAAGTTAAGGCCGGCATAGCCTGGTTGGTAGAGAGTCAGATCCGCGCCCCTTAGGTTGTGAGTTCGAACCCCGCCGGCCGAAGATTCCCTGCATGCTTGGTGGCTGACGCACGTTAAATCTGTCGTGGTCACATGTCGTCCTCCATGTCGAGAGTAATACCACTGGGGGTACTGGATCAGGGGTGATCGTTCTCTGATTCAGGTCTAAATTACGATCTGTGGTTGAGTGAATGAAATACGTGAATGAAGTCCGCCCGTAAAAAGGGTTGTGACGTGTGTGTAGCTAAGTCGGTCTCTTGGCCCTAGATAGCGTTATTATAGAAACTAGAGGTGCTCCCCCTCGGGCTTAAATCGGCAGTCTTCGAACAGCGGGCTTGCCCATGGCAAGTGCCATAAGAAACAACAACAACAATTTAGAAAAAGTTAATTCTTAAAACATGCACCAACTTAACCCGTGACTGGAATCAAAGTGACTTCTCTTTATTCATTAGCTCTGATTATCACGTGGTATTTTGCACTTGAATACAATCATCTCCTCAGAACCTTCAAGTTGATCTTTCAGCAGCATGTTGGCAAAAGTCTAAGTATGAACGCCTGTGTATAACTGACAACTGACTTATTCTTTTTCAAAGTTTCTGATGTTATGTATGAAGTCATTGACACCATGTCTATGAAACTGCTTTTAAATTTAATAATGCAAAAAAAAATTATAAAATATAAAATTTTTTTTTATTTCGTTTGTTAAATTGTAACAGTTGTTAACTTTAGCGTAATTCTGTAATATCTCAACGAAGTATATACTCATTAAAAGATTGTTTAGGTTTTTATCTTAACATGTTTCCAACATTTATAGTCTGTGTAATTTCTGTAGGCGTTTCAAGGACACTCGTTTTCCCTACTCTTCATTCTTTCTCCTTTTCCGTTGCCATGATTGCGACAAAGATTTTTTTTTCTTACGCTAGTACGTTTTGGGAATACCTAACCTTCGGAATACCTTAACAGCTGTGTAAAAAAAAAAAAAGAGTGATACTGTTATCTGCATTAGCATTGCGAGGCAGACAACCTGTTACGAGGTAGAAAATGAGACCTTGAACCGCCTACAGAAAATACACAGACTATAATATTATAACACTTAATATTTTTAATACTTAATATTTTTTATATATATTTGGTAACTACATGATTTCCAGAATGAATTTTGTTTCATATAAATTGCAACGCTGTTTACAAAAGACACATAAGGACTCAGCTTCGGGAAGAGATGCTTTCAGGTTCGAGACCAGATTCCACGGAAATACCGTCGTGTAAGCGGTTCTGGTGCAATCCATCGAGGCCAAACGTTCTCCCGCTTTTGTGGTGTAGAAGCTTGGAGAGGAGGGTGTCAGCTCAAGTGGCGTCCTCGTCATCTGACCGATGTTCAAAATTATTACGTCCCCAAATAACCCTATTGTTGCTTTAAAATAGTACATCAACGGAATTAAACCAAACTAAAAGACAAAAGGAAAAATGGAGTCATTTGGACACCATGTCTCTGGCTGTATGAGGAAATTCATGTCTCCATTTACAGGTTAAAGATAATTTATCCTTACAATTGGGATCTCATAAAGTTTCAGTTATCTTTACTGGCAACACTGTTTCCCTGAAATAGCCAAATAGCATTGTCTGTGTGAAATGCTATTGAATAATTAGATCTTTGAATACGTAACAAATATCCGCCTACAAGCCACAAGACGGGTTTAAATTACTCCATTTGTTTCTCTTTTCGTATTATTTATCCTTACTTTTATACTCTTTTACCCTCAAATGAGCACGTAGTGGTCGATGTGTGAAATACTCTTCTTAATGATTAGGCCTTTGCGTACATTTCCAATATCTAATTCTACGCCACGAGAGAGGAATAAATCAAGTTTTATGATTACCCTTCATTAAATTCGCATTGAATTGAAACCTAATAGCTAAAGCCACCACAATGAAACGCTAAAGTTAGATTATGCATGCACTGTTTGCCTTGAACCATTAGAATGCTAGTTTACTTATTATTACTAAGATACATTCTTTATCCTCAGTAAAGTTAATGAATAGATTTTGAACAATTATTTAATCATAAGCATTTCAGAAATTACCATTGTGAAGCATCTACAAGCGTAAAGATGATCTTCCTTTTCTTGTAATAAATATTTATTATTATTTCTTGTATTAAATATTTTCTACTTATTACGGAATATAAATTAAGACCAATTTGAAATGCCATTAATTATAAATAGCTTGAATGTAGAAATATAAATATGTGTAATTTTCCCTAATTCTGCATGTTCAGTTTTGAGCTCGGAAATCAGATAAAGTTTTTTAAAACGATTTTATCGCATCTGCAGAATATAATAATTTGATATTGAAAATGCATAAGAATGATTGAAATTATATATTACATTAGTTGGCATAGTTCCAGGTGCTATGGCAATTACAAACCTAAAAAAAGTATAGTTCATTTAGAAAAATATGAGATACTACTTATAAAAAATTACATTACGTTAATTTCATTAAATTAGAATTATATGAATTTGTTAATTATAATTATGTGTGAAGATGAGCCACACTCTTGAAGAAAATCATTTAATTGTAAAAAATAAATTTTCACGTCTAATTATAATTTGTATCCAATGTTTGAACTTAATTATTCTTTTAATTGATTTATCTTTTTTCATTGGTCAATAAACTTCCTTAATTCTGTAAATACTCAAAGGTTTCAAACACCCGTTCAATCATGATAGGTAAACTCCTGGATAACTGGAAATTTGAAATTCACCCACTATTCATAAAATGTAATCGACTGAGTAACTGAAGTTCATGCTTCGTTCCTTAGATATGCTCGCCCAGATGGGTTTAGTGTACATTGGAGCTTTCCGTTAACTCTTTAAAGCTATATGCTTAGTTGCCATCGAATAGGTGACATCCTCTTCTGAATATCAAGAACACGACCTTTATTGCTGATCACGAGGGGATTTTTTCCATTTTATTTTAGAAAAGAAAGTCAAAGGTTCAGTATTTCGTAGGTTCTAAACTCGAATAATTTTAGGAACAAAAAAACTAAACTCAGTAGGACGACAGCCCATGTGGCCCAAGGCTTACAGTGCCCATGCCTGCTTTCTTGACCGAGGGCCCTGGTGTGCAAGGCATATGTCCTGGTTAAATGGTCAGCCTAACGCGGAACCCCAATTTTTAGTTCCCAAGCACGCCTGGTCTGCAATTTATCGATCCACGGAAGAGATAAAGGGCTGAGTTGACCTTGCCCAGCCCAAGGATCGAGCCTCGTACTTGTGCGTTAGAAGCTCGAAGCGCTACCACTATTCCACCGGGCTACAATCTTAGGAATACCAGTGTTAAAATTTCCTTGCTTAACTTAATTTAGAATATTTATTCTTCTTAAACTCAGATTTAATTAGAATCACCCATAGATCTTTTAAATCAGCTAAGAATAATAAACTTTGTCAGAATAAGCATAGCTTGGACACAGTATAACTGTTAATTTTGTGAAATATGTGTATCGATTTTTTTTTTTTTTTTTGGTTTACAATTCAAGAAAAATTAAGATTTTTTAATGAATTATTTTATAATAAATTTTAAGTAATTCAGAAGAGAAAAAAATATGTCAGTTTTTATCAATAAACATAAAGAATTAAGTTTTTTTTTTTTTTTTTTTTTTTTTTTTTTTTTTAGCTTTGAACGATATGTAAATGAGGCAGAAAATCTTTTTAGGGATTTGTGGAAATAAGAGAAAGAATTTAGACAATAAATAATTTGTCATCACCTAAAATAATTTTTTGTAATCTAATTTTTTTAAGTGTATTATGAAAACATTTATAATTAGAATCGCTTGAAAGCATTATTTTTTTATACTTTACATTGAATAACATTGCAAAGCAAAACGTTCCAAAGTGCACATTCATAGATTCCAGAATGCATTTGTGCTAAATTTTCAATGCCTAAGGAGAGAAAGCATCTTTGTAAGGTGTAAAAAAGAATTAGTCCCATAATTTTCTTTATTAATTATACAGAAAGAGACAAAAAGTAAATCATAAAGTAAACAAACAAAAGTAAAGTCTGTTGATTTTTGTAGGTAGGTAGGATATAAGAGTGATAAATATATATACTTTAGTGGCGAATCTCTTATTTATTCTTTTGGCATCCTACATAAGTTAAAGGAAAAATTCCAATTATTAGATAATGTGCAATTTATTTTTAAATTTAATCTAATCTCAAACTATTCAGCTTAACTTCTAAACTTGAGAACTTTTAACTTCATTATTTTAATGTATTTCTGTAATTTATAAATTCTAATAATTCTCTTTAGTTACTTTATAATCATCGAAACTCATTCAACCAAACTATAAATCAGAATTTTGGCCAAGACTAACCCTTTGTTTAATCAGACTATTTCCAGTAAGTTAATTTGCAAAGTATGGAGTGGTCCGCTGGAAACAATTTTCTGATTGCAAAGCAGAACGAATAAATTGCATTTTAGAGATAGTTACGGTTACATCTATTTTACGAAAAGAGAGAGGAATAAATTATTTTATTCCCTATTTCCAAGGATAACCCAGAATATATTATAATGCATACGTTCTATTTATGAAGAAAAAATGAATTTTCTTCATGGATTTTCATTTGGCCTTCCAATGTAGTGATTTATTCGGTATTAATAGTATGTGAATTTTTCGAATGATTTTCGATTCCTTTTCGTTTTAATTAAAGATGAATTTTGAGAAAATGAATGCTGCATGTCTTTAAATGTGTTCAAATTAGAAAAGTGATATAGTATAGTAATTTTGCAGTATATCGTCATATAAACTAAAGCTATTGGGACAAGGCTTGCTTATATGTACTTATCTTCTCCTAACCGACTGAACCAATTTCTACGGTCACCTGCAGACTTACATGAACTTTTCAAATGCAAAAGTCAATTATGCATTCAAAAATAATTGATTCTGCCGATTTTCCACAGAAATATCAGCAAAAATTATTTTACCAGAGATATTTTATACTATTTTAAAATTAATTCACCTTTTAATGATACTAAATTCCTTTCTATATAGTATTTTATTTCAATTTGTTGTATTATTCTTTTAAAAATTAAAGGGGTGATTCTGGAAAGCAATAATAATAGGATCCAGATTTATACTAACACTATTTTTTTTAAATCACGATTCTATTTCTTTTGTAAAAAATTTTTATAGTGTTTCTTAAAAAAACACTAGAAAAAAATTTTAATATCCATTCATTTTCAAGCGATTTAAAATGTTGAATGTCCTTGAACAATCAATCAATTGATGTAATATAATAAAATAATTTCATATAATAATTTATACAAATTTAGTTTTTATCTTAAAAACATTATTCAGAATAGTATTTACATTCCAAGCAGCTTTGAATATATCAACTAATAACCAAGGTAGCCCAATCAAACCAAAACAGATATGCGAGTAAATTATAAGCTGTCGGCGAAAGCTCTCTCTGGCAGAATAAATCAGACCGATACAATAAAGTTTTTCATACTCACCATATCTTCTAGTAATATGAAGAAGTTTTAATAAAAAAAATTATATGATAAGTAAAAATTTAGAAACTATGAAATATAGAATTCAATATAATTTTAAAAAGATAAAATGCTTAAATTTAAAAAAAAGAAATATCATTTAAAATATTAAAAATTTAAATATTAAAGTAAGAAGAAAAATAAATATAATATAAGATATAAAATAAGAACAATTAAAATATAAATTAAATAAAAGAAATAAAATAATAAAATAAAAGTAAATATAAGCAGATCAGACGATAAAAGTAAAGAATAATATATATGTATAAACAAAAGCTATTTTAAAATAGTATTAATAATAAGAAAATTGAAATGAATGCAATTATTATTTTGAAATAGCAAAACATAATACTACTCGAAACCTCAATATATGAACACTGTATTCTCTAAGCTTTATTATGCAAAGGATGTTTATTATATTTGGAACAATGTTCTAAATTACAATTCTTTTCAGTGTTTTTCTGAAACAATTCCAGAATTCTCATAGTTCCATAACTAGTTTGCAAAAATATTTCCTATTTTTATTTATACTGAGGGAATCCATAAATATTATGGACAATATAAATCTAAATAAATTAACTAGTACAATTATTTCAACTAGTATATTACAATTTAGAACTAATATAACGGTTTGCTATTATTGTCATCTTTTCGAAATATGGTTATATAAAATAAATTTACTTCAATAAAATGAAGATAGGAAAATGTTATTTGTGCAAAAAAGATGAAAAGAAAACCAAACTTTTTGTTATGAAACAAAACAGGTCTTTTTTTTTTTTTTTTTTTTTTACATTTTATAATCTAAATCATAAAATGGCTTTACATCTGTTTTATCGATGTGTTACAAAGAGGTAAATTTAAACCAGAAATTTACAATATTTACAGGGAAATCCACTGCTAGAGAATCGATATACTGTGATTTCGGGCATGAAGTGCCGTTTCATGATGTAATATACATTAAAAAACAAAAAAAATATATGGCCTAGTTGTGAAAAAGATTTTTCTTTTCTAGTTACAGTTGTGTTACAAAATGAAGAGAAATAATTGCTTCCAATAAGTATAAATGAACTTTGAGTAGTTGAAAAGTTTATTTAGAAACATTTCCTTTACATTCGAGCTGCCACTATATTTTAACTAACATGTAAGATCGAGCGTATTTCTTAAATATATTATAATAAAACATAAATTTAAGAATTCATTATTAAAATTAGATTTTAGTTAGGAAAGCATGATGTAATTGAGATTTTTATTTCCTGAAATTTTGTTCACTTCTTTAAAACCTATTTCTGTTTTTCTTTTCAACAATCTTAGTTTTATTTGGCTATATAAAAAATGAGATGCTACTCGGTCAGCGTATTCCTCCATATCAGCTTTTTCAGTTTTTGTAGATATTTATTTCTAAATAGCTTTTCTTTATTATATGTGAAATGATAATGTAGCTATTAATTACAGCTAAATTATTTTTAGAAGAATTATTAGAAGAAGAACATAAAAAATACTGCAAAAATTTATGGTCGCGGGTTAATCTGAAATACAAATAGCTAGCCGAGTTCTATTAAAGCCATGAATTCAAAATATTGATTAAAAATTTCGCAAAAGGAGTTGCAAGAATAACGAAATCCTATTTCCGAAGCGCCCTGTGATAAAAGCTTTTCAAATGGAATTCTCTACTTGTTTACCTCTCATATGCTCACGTATGTTGGAAACATAAAACCGAATTTAATTGATTAAAATTAAAACGAAATTGTGACCTTATATTGCAATATTTTTTTTCAAAAAATACATTTGCACAAAAAGGTTTTAAAACTCAAAAATGCCTGAGAAAATTGTCTCATAATTTGTTAAATGTCTAAAACGTTTTATCATTTGCACCCGTCCCTCGGGGGGGGGCCTCTCGAAATGAGGATGAGATGCTTCCGGCATGGTGGTTGGATCTCGCCACACTGAAGGGTACACTAATAGGTGGGGGATCTGGCTCCTCCCATCGATGACGGGACGTACTTCCTTCGGGGAGGGTTGTACCGTGGCCGGTGGCGGCCCTTAGGACTCAACCACAGTTCCCGCCAATTGCTGTTGCGGCGGTCCGGTCATTCAGTTTTATGGTTTAAATCCGTGTGCCTTAGGACGGGTCGGAGAGTTAGATGGTTGACTTATCATTTGTACCCGTAATTTTCACTGTAATAATGAAATACAAATACATTTCTAATTGTTTCATCCCAGCGTTAAATCACATTATGTTTTTCGTTGTTTATTCTATAATTATTTCAGAAGACAATAACAACTCCATTGCAAAATTCTCCTCTAAATTCTAATTTAATCCCACATTGTTAAATTTAATACATCTTATGATGCAATAAGGAACATTTCTATAAATAATATAATCATCAATTTATTGTTTTAATTCGGCGTCTTAGTTTTGAAATTAAAAATAAAGTTTAAGAATTAATTAACGAAATAAAAATTTTACATAATTTAATAATTGACAAAATCTGACATTTAACTTTTTCTTAATGCATATGATGGAATCGAGACTACAAATATATTTCCATCGATTTTTTTGTTATTGAATTTGGTCATACACAAGCATTAGAATCGATATAGTGAATTTTGAACTGTTTTATTTTGAAGCGATACATAAAAGCAAATATACGCAAATAACTGTTTCAATTTTTATGAAACTTTTGTTTTAATTTAAAAAAGAAGCAATATCAAACTTATAAGAAACTTATTAAGTACGCTATAATAATTCAAAGGCCCAAAAACGCTAATATATCATGGATGAAGTTACCTGCCAAATGTGGATCGTAGCGTGCAGAAAAAAAATTACTTTCTGACTGTTGTGTAAATTAGAACTGTATTCTTCTATATGAATTTAAAAACGATATTGTATTATTCTGATATCTTCCAATGGGTTATTCTGCAATTCACTGTCATATTCATACAGATTTGAAATATTTTGAGATCTGTAGAATTTTTTATTTAAGATATCATTCTTTTAGAATTTATGCTAAATACTTAGTTCCTGAATACCTAATGTTGCGATATCATAGATGAGGAAATAAAGGTTAAGTTCTAATGTCCATCATGTGTGACAGTAAAACCATTCTTAAAGGAGGTGTGTCCTATCATGGACTAACTCGTTTCACGGCTTTAATGCGTCCACCTAGAAATAAAAAACAACAACCATAGCCCAAACAATAGTGTAAAGGATTATTGAAAGATAGTTTTGAAAAAATAAATAAAAAGAAAAACAAGTTTCAATGATGCCATAAATTTTAAAGATCACATCCGTTCCATGTTTGCAACAATGCTTACAATCATCAACTCATTGGATAAATCGCAGAAATTCTAGAAATAATATATATATATATATATATATATATATATATATATATATATATATATATATATACCCCTCTCTCTATATATATATAAAAAATTCAAAAATAATTACGGAAAACGTATGGTTATAACTGGTTCTGGCGGTTATCTGGTATCTCAATATAATTACTTCAAATAGCAAGCGAAACAAAGAAACTGAAGCAAGTAAAAAGAAAACTTCTTTGATCATTCAGTGTGTCTAGACACTGCTGTTAATCTCTTGTCATTTTCTGGAATTAAAAAAGAATCTTAATTTCGCGCTTTGATAAAAATAAATTACAGCAGACCAATTTTCAAGTAAAGCTCACTTCTGAACTTTTTGCCATGTGTAACCGAATATCGCAAGGGCTGCAATCAGAAAGGCTTTGTATTGATCCAATCAAAGTATCCCTTTTTTACTGGCACCTTTTTCTTTTCTTTTCTTTTTCTTTCATTTTCCTTTCCGATTTTCTTACTTCCTAATGTTGATACTTCTGAATCATTTATCCTACGATTTCTTTTTCTGGCTACATTTCATCGTTTTAAAACTGCTTCAATGACTTCTTATCGGAAAAAATTTCTCGATCTTATAATTTTATTTCTCCGAAAAGAAAATTGCTCCAAGAAAAGAAGAGAACTTATGAAAACAGCTTTAAAAAATAGAAAGTCCTTCCTTAATTTCGATCTTCTAGAGATTAATCATATTTTAAAGCGGATGTTTCTGAAAAAACTATCATTTTGTTATTTCTTTTAGAATAACTATACTTTAAGATGGGATAAATTGAACAACCAGGATGTCGTGAAATTTCGACTATATTTCATTTAGCAGCATAAAAAAAAAAATTTTGTTTTCCAGATCTTTAAAAAAAGAGAAATCTATTAATAGTTTTCTTACGTATCGCCTTAATTGTTAATAACCTTAATAGAAATTTAAGAAAAAAAGCAGATCTTTTTAAAATATTAGGATTATATTATTTAAAATGCATTTTAAATAAAAATACATTAAGTTCTCCAAAATCAGTTACAATTGTGAAAAATGTCACTGATTTAAATATCTTCTACATATGGTAAAGTGCATTGAAAATGCTACATGCTGGCTTTGGAATTCTTAAATATATGAGTAGAAGATCCCACATTATCAACAAATGGATTATGTATATGTGTATATATATATATATATATATATATATATATATATATATATATATATATATATATATATATATATATATATATATATATATATATATATATATATATATATATATATATATATATATATATATATATATATATATATATATATATATATATGGAAAATTTTGCTGAATGAACGTATCGAAAATGCATTATACAAAATGTTGTTAATATTAAAGTGGTTAAAAACTGAACTATAAGAAATGAACTATATTTAGTGCCAAACATATCGAATATATATATAGAATTTTTGTCTCTTTTATACTTGTGAACGGACTTCAATTTTATCATTATAATTTTCTGTCTATCCAGAATGTCTATATATTTATCTATCTATCTGTTTAGTTAGATGGATGAATGGATTGATATATAGATAGATCTATGTGGTATGTATTTGTTAAATAGTTTTAATCCATTAGTACTGTGCAAGTTGATGTTCGAACTCGCAATGTTAGGGTTCATAGTCGAGTAACAAAGCCACTAGACAAAAGTGTACACTCTTCTCCGGAAGTTGTTATCTGGCTTATGATGTTACCACTACAATAGTCCCCCACAAGTCAGTCGGTAGAGTTTATCGCGCCAGTTATGGCGAGCGACGAACGTGATTATCGCGCCAAGTGTTACTGCGGGCGATGGCGAGCGTATGTGAGTGGTTGCTGCCGGTAGATGGAACCACGGCAGCTCAATGAAGGATACGGTTGTTCAGAACCAGGGTCACCAATGTGCGGGTTGAGGTTTGAACTCGCAACGTTTGGGTTCATAGCCGAGTAAGAAAGCCACTAGACAAAAGTGTACACTCTTCTCCGGAAGTTGTTATCTGGCTTATGATGTTACCACTACAGTACTTCCAATGAAGAAAGTTATTTTTATGGTCTCCTTCGGTCAAGTTAAGCTAACTTCATTCATTGTTTCAACTCAACAAATTTATGAGCGTGTGATGAATTTCATACATTTTAGGGTTATCGATTTTTTCAGGATAATTATAAGAGGGATTAAGAGAGTCCAGAGAGCAGAGAGCAGCATTATATTTCTGTCTTTCCCGCCGTTAAAAAAATATGATGTCAATAATTTGCACAAATACTAAGACCAGGATTAAAATTTGGTCTATCTTTAAAAACGCACCTAATTATTTATAGCTTAAGGAAAATATTTCTTATTAAATAAAGTAATGCATTAAAAAGTAATTCTTAAAATGAAGTAAACGCCTTTTGTCAAAATGTACTTTCTGTTTATAATGTGCTATCAGAAACACTAGGAAACTGAATTGATGTCGATTCTTAAATCTAATCTCCGTGGTTAAATTGCGATATAAATTATATTTTCGGATTTACTTTCTTTACATAAATTTCTCACGATTACTCTATCGATGATGACTAATTTCCTATAAATATCCATCATTTCCTGGCTGCCTTATGATTTTGTTCGGGAATAATCAGTGGCAGATTCAAATTAGACAGAATGTGCAGTTAGTTGTCTAAGTACGTTAGACTAGGATACCGATGCAAGAGGGTCGACATAATAACTTAGATAATTACAGGCTTATTAAAATAAGCACAGCATAATAATATGCATTACCTAAGGCTACAAAATGCTCTAACTTAAGCAATCGGAATATTTGAATTATTAATATATGATTTCGGTCTGTCTAGATTTAACATTTAAGTAAATATTGTTTTAGAGAAAACTTTATTTTCCGAACCATCTAATAAATTTTTAAATGCTCAGCTTTTATAAATTATAAAATACTAGATTAATATTAACACTTTATCAAGTTTAATGTGTCAGCTTCTTATTTATACATGGTACTTACAAAAGAAACGAAACAATTTTTAATTTTAGATACGAAATTGAGTGAGCAAGAACTTAATATCATCTTGCAAGAAACTAAAACGTCCACCTATCATTTCTAGGATTAATTCACCTAGAAATCTGAAATAAAAGACAATTTAATCATTAATCAGTATTCAC